>NC_136067.1:1382581384-1383781384 GCF_964261635.1 Lissotriton helveticus
CTCGAGTTTGAAAAGCTTTTAGGGCTAGAAACACAGCTAGTAACTCTAGGTGGTTGATGTGGAGTAGCTTTTGTTGCGGTGTCCACCTGCCTTGCATGGTGTGATGCAGGAGGTGGGCTCCCCAGCCGGAGAGCGATGCGTCCGCTGTCATGACTATTTGAGGAACTGGCTCTAGAAACGGTCGCCCTTTGGAAAGGTTTTTGGTGTTCCATCATTGCAGAGAACAATGAGTCCGGCCGTCTACCAACACTAGGTCAGTCAGTTAACCTTGAGCCTCGTTCCATTGGCGTGCTAGGCACTCTTGAAGTGGATACATTTGCAATCTTGTGTGAGGTACTACAAATATGCAAGATGCCATCATTCCTATGAGCTGCATGAACACTCGAGCTGGTAGCGAGTGTTGCGGCTTGAATTTTGTTAGGAGAGTTTGTACGCTTGTTATCCTTGCTGGAGAGGGATACGCTAGTGTTAGTTGGGTGTTTATTGTAGCGCCGAGATACTGTTGCATGTGTGAGGGTTGTAGATGCAACTTGGTGTGATTTATTGTGAATCCCAAGTCGTGAAGCAGTTGAATGGTAGCGCGAGTGTGTTGTTTGAGCTGGCTTTTATGAGCCAGTCGTCCAGATATGGGAAGACATGAATATGCTGTCTTAAGTGTGCTGCTACTACTGCTAGGCATTTGGTAAACACCCTTGGTGCTGTTGTGACTCCGAATGGGAGCACTTTGAACTGGTAGTGCTGCCCGTCTAGCACAAATCTGAGATATTTTCTGTGCGCTGAGTGGATGGGAATATGGAAGTAGGCTTCCTTGAGATCTAAAGTGGTAAGGAAGTCGTTTAGTACCAGTAGTGGAAGGACCTGTTGAAGTGTGACCATATGGAAATGGTCCGACTGAATGTAAACGTTTAGAGGTCTGAGGTCTAGGATGGGTCTTAGAGATCCGTCCTTTTTGGTATTAGGAAATATAGTGAGTATACTCTGGTGCCCTGGAACTATTTCTATTGCATTTTTCTGCCGGAGTGATATTACCTCTTGTCTGAACAATGTTAAATGTTCCTGTGACATTGGACGCTGCTTGGGTGGTATGTTTGGGGGGTAGATTTTAGTTAGACAGTAACCTGATTGAATAATTGGTAACACTCACCTGTCTGATGTGATGTTTTTCCAGGCTGGCAGGTATTGTTGGAGTCTTCCCCCGACAGGAGTGGAATGGGACAGGGGAAGGGAGTCATTGGGCAGGGGTAGAGGCAGAGCGGGAGTTATTTTGACCTGTGCCCTTATTGTTACCCCTGTACCCACCCCTTTGGTAGCCCTTGCCATAAGTTGACTGTGTGGGGGCTTTGTATGAGGCAGAAGCTGTGTCTGAGGAATATCCTCTGGTGGCACCTCTATAGGATGAGCGGCGAAAAGAACGTCTGGGAGCCTGCGACTGCAGGGCTCCCATAGATTTGGCGGTGTCTATCTTTCTTCATTTTTTCAAGAGATACATCCACATTGGGTCTAAATAGGTGTTGCTCATCAAAAGGTTGATTAAGAATGGCACTTTGTACCTCAGGTTTGAATCCTGATATACATAGCCAGACGTGTCTGCGTAGTAAGACACTGGTGTTACCTGCTCTAGACGCAGTATCCGCTGCGTCAAGGGCACACCTGACTGAGGTGCTCTATCATATCTGGCTAGCAATGCCTGTGTGTTGGCGATACGCCACATGTTTGCTGCTTGAGACGCAGTTCTCTTCCCTGATGCGTCCAGTAACTTAGACTCTTTATCTGGTGGGGCAGCATCACCTGATGTTTGAGAGTTTGCTCTCTTGTGTGCGTTGGAAACTACACGCGAGTCTAGTGGTACTGGGCCATTAATATATGCGGGGTCTGAAGGGGCGGCTTTATATTTCTTCTCTATATGAGGGTTAATGATTCGAGTTCTGACTGGGTCTTTGAAGACTTCAGAAGCGGGTTTAATTATTCCCTTAAGCATTGGTAAAATGGATGTAGACCTTTGTGCGTTATCAAAGGTATCCATCAGGAAGTCTTAGTCTACAGGGTCTGTATGTATGTTTACCCCGTGATATTGTGCAGCCCTGTGTATCAATTCGGTAAACCCTATAGTGTCTTCTGGTGGGGAAGGCCTTGAGGGGTATAAGTCATTCTGAGGGACATTTGGGACATCTGGAGTGGTATAATCATCCCATGGGTGAGGTGATCCTGTAGGTGTGGCTGGATCAGGCATGTTAGCCCCCATATCAGAGCTATCATCCCTATGGTCTATAGAGGATGCTGGAGAATGCTGTCGTATGGGAGCATGTGGTGATGGCATAGGTGGAGGAGAAGGGGAAGGCAGTCTTAAAGGCGAGGTAGCCATGTCCTTTGCATGCGGAGCTGGTTTGTCCAGTAGTTGCTTCTTTGAGGACAAAATCAACTGTCCAGTGATTGGGTCTCTAGCCAGAGTCTTTTGAGCAGGGTCTGGATAAGGTAAGTCTTCTGCCGGAGGCCGATCTTTTGGTGCTGGAGAAGGTTTGGGCACCGGAGCGGCTTGCTTTGGTTTTTTGACAATGTCCTTTGTCGGGGAAGCAGGAGTCTCTCGGCTCCGAATGTTTTCGGTTCCGAAGGTTTTCGGGTCGGGTGTTTTTGGATCAGACTTTCTTTGGATCAGATTTTTTTTTTGGATCCGATGGTTTTTTCGGTTCCGGTGGTTTTTTGGAATCCGAAGCTTTGCTTGGTTCCGACCTGGGTTTCGGTGCCGAAGGAGTTGTGGGTTTCGGTGCCGATGGTTTGGACGTTGGCGTAGCCGGTGTCTATGTCTTTTTCGGTGCCGGTAAGTTGGCGCTGGCACCATGCAAAGGCTGACTCGAGCCCGAGTCGCCGGAAGGCTTAATTGGCTTCTTAGCCGGGCCCGAAGGTGGGACAGTAGAAGCGGAGTGTCTGTGTGCACCCAAGCCCGAGGGCGAGGGTGTAACCTGGGCCTTCTTTGGGGGTGTCGAGGAAGGGTCGGGGTCGACTGTCCTACTTTTGACCCGCTGCGCTGGAGTGATGTCCTAGACATCCGAATCTTCTTCCTGTTCGGAACTGCTGTCGACGTCTTGTTGTTCTGGGACGTTGACGCCTTCCTCAAAGATGTCGTCCGGAATGGAAGTTGAAGATCGAGCCATTGTTCTTCTCGCTCTTCGGTCCAGATAGTCTTTTTGGAGGGGATAGAGGCACAAGCTGAACAGTCCTTTACCTCCTGCTCCGGAGAAAGGCAGAGGTTACACACCTCGTGAAGGTCGGTGTGGGGAAACTTCGACCCACATTGAGGACACTTCTTGAATGGCGTACTTTCCATGAGCTGGAGTTGAGGCCTAGTTAGGCCCGAAGGCCGTCGTCGACGACCGGAATCGAAGTATTTGACGTTGAAGAATAGCGTTGAGTGGAAAAGTGTTCGAAACTTATTTTCTGAAAGTTGGTGCGGATTGCGCGCCGAAGGAATTTGGTTTCAACACGGAGCGCTGGAAACACATCCGAGCCCGGTGGCGGAAAAAAATAATCTGGGGATGGAGCAGATGACCATGCGCAGTATCATCCAAAGGAGGAGTCACCTATCCCGTGACTTCCAAAGACTTTTCTATAACAAAACAAACTGCAAACATCCGGGCCCAACACTAGGTGGCAATCTATGCATAGTGTGCAAACTGCAGCTCATATGCCTCGAACATAGTTTTTCTATATTGGACTTCCCTATGAGGAACACTGGCATATTTATGTTTATTTGGTCCTGTGTCTATTGTTATTTATAAATGTGCTGTTACATGTTGTACAAACACAGGTGGGGTCTCTGGTGCTCGCATATTATTGTACAAGTAGTTACAATAAAATACATTACTAAAACTGATCATGCCTCCTTTTTTCTCTGAAGTTTTGAAAAGATTGACCAACTTGTTATGAGCTTTGGTTAAAAATTAGATCTAGGTTTTGATTGAACTTCGCCTAAGAATTTTTTTTTCTTCGTTAAACCACAGTATACAGTATTACAGTAATTTATTTGCTACTCCCTTGATTTAATAGTGCTTCGAATGGGTTGCTCATTTAATGCTAAATGGACGTAATCTACCCTAGTGGACCAAAGCGATTCAAAACCAGGTTCGACATTAGATGCAGTACACTATCACGTGGGACTGCATTAATTCTCGCGGTCTTCACCTCCCCAAACTTATGTGCAGTAACGATAGGTGCACCAGGCCTACAGTACATAATTTCAATCCTCGTCCAACAAATCCCGTAAAGTTCAAACTACAAACACCCTTTCAACCATGCTCTACAGAGAGTGCCCAAGCATCATATACAAATCACAGATTGTCAACCTCGCCAGAGGAATTAAGTGCTAAACAAAGTAATTGGATGACTAAGAAAGCACGCAAGGCCCCTGAAGCAGAATGCCCTTGTAATACATAAGCAAGTTCAGGGTACAGAGAAATGCTTGGCCATCTAAAGAATCTGAAATCAAACATCGAGACTGTGCAGGGCTCATTCAGCTGGAATGTTGATTGAGAAAGAATGAACAAGCAGCACTAGCTTGTGGAGATGGAAATCTGAAAGGGCATTTGGTATGAATTTAGGATTAATCCACACTGCTTGGTAAAGTGGACTGAGTTTACAATTAAACTCAAATTTGGCATTCGCGTCTTGTGGTTGGCAAGGCTAGAAGGAGCACCATCTTAGAGCAGAGGTACAGCAACTAATGGATTGGCTCAAATGGGGATGGCAGTTGGCTCAGCAGCTTGCTATACTCCCATGATACAGGTGAATGGAATACTTGTGGGAATGCCCTCAATGGAGACTTTAAGGGACTGAGTATGCGTAGCCAGTATATAAAAGGAACGGCGAAGTCAGTCAGTCTAGCTTTATTCGATTTTGGTTCAAAAATCATAAAAGCGTACAGTTTAAATCAGTTATAAATAAAAACATACATACAATAACACAATATCTACAAGTTAAAAACTTTTGCCCAGCCTGTGGGGATAAATATCTTAGTTATAACGTACTTCTCACAGGTTAAGATTAAGTCACACAGTAATTAATAGGGGTTCCAGTACTTAGGACTATAAAACAATGATTCCTGTCGGGTATAAGTGGGAAAACTACGGCCGCTCGATGCATGGAGTCCTCTGCCCATTAGCATGTTGCGCCCTACCTTTAGACTAGATGAGGGGATGCACGGCATTCTAGGGTAAAAATCATGCAAATCCCAAACTGAGATTGGGCCGTTTCCCACTTGGGGTGCACAGGTACGCAGGTATGGGACAATATGTCTCTGCCTAAATCTAACGAGTACTAGGTCACCAGCGATATCTTTTTGGAGGGAACCCAGCCAACCCACCCTTCTAACACTCATTATTGTACCCTCGAGGTTAGGTGGCAGGGGTCTGTTTTTTGTCAGCCAAAATGTAACCTTGTTCAGCAGGTCATGTTGTCTCTCGGTTTTCCCAGGTGTAAGTACTGGTACTCCCGCTAGGACACACAAAAGGAGCTGCCTCCGGTGGGAGTTGGATAGGAGTAGCTTTATTATACTGTGCTCTAGAAGCAGCAAGCTGCGGCACAACAGATGTAAGAGGTTTTGCGAGCTATTGGGGCTGGTGCGTTCGAGACTATTGGTCGAGTTGAAACCCTTTTGTCTTGCGTGATTGGCTTGGGGTCTTTGGGAGTAGAAGGTGGATGGGAACAATTGGGTGTTACAAAACTTTTATTAGCTAGCAAGTTAGACTTGATAGTTTCCTCCATTCCCGTCAGCCTGTCCCCTAGTGTGTTAATTTTTTCTATCAGTGGTGATATAATAGAGCTGACCAGTTCAATAAGGGATAATAGATCCGGCTGTATAGGAGATGCTAGAACGACTAATTTCTCGACTGCCTCAGCAGTCGTGGAAGAATTGCTAACTGGAACTGTGGGACTTAAACACAATTTTAGGAGTTTTGATTGGTTCCCAGTGTTATTAACCCCATTACGTTTCCTTTTAGCAGATGAGAACTGGGAAAATGCAATCCTTTGGGTGTTTTCAATATTGGCTTTTTTAGATGATGGGAGGGGTTGCAAGGGGCTATCGGGAAATACACAGAAGCTTTCGGCAGGAAGCGGTGATTCCACTAAGACATGTGTAGTTTTACACAGGGTGTTTAGCTCATCTAACCACGAGAAAGCTTGGTTTGTGTCTACTGTTTGTGAGGGCAATTGCTTAGTCCATCTATTATGTGTGGGCTGGGGAGATATGCCGTTATCTACTTCTCTAGCAATGGACAATGTTGTACTATTTATATTATCCCCCTTGGGAGTCATGGTGTGGTTTGGGTGTAACAAAGTATTTATCGACAAATCATAAAGGTCGGAACAGAGTGTGTCCTTGGAGAAAGGCAAAGTCAATAGGAGGAAAGCCAAAAAGAAGCAAGTGTCCTTTACCTACTCTTAACAAAGAGTCAAGGGGGATAGCCCCGTCCCGTCCTCCTCGGGTCTCGGAGGGCCCGCCCTTTGCCCGGGCTTAGCCCGCGCGCAGTCCCGCGATGCGGGGGGGGTCAGCTGTCTTTTATGCGCCTCCGGGCGCGAAAGTATCTGGTGGTAGGCGGCGTCCCTAACCAGCAAGGGATGCTGGATGCTGTGGTTTCCCCTCTCCCTGCACGGCGGCCGCGATGACACCAGCGGCAGCGAGGGAGAGAAGTGAGCAGGGAAAAGCGGCATCTGCGGGACCTCTGTCAGGTTGGAAATATGCCCCCAAAAGTGCTGCAAGCCCCCGCTCCACCAGGGGGTCAGCTGTCTTATGCGCCTCCGGGCGCGAAAGTATCTGGCGGTAGGCAGCGTCCCTAACCAGCAAGGGATGCTGGATGCTGTGGTTTCCCCTCTCCCTGCACGGCGGCCGCGATGACACCAGCGGCAGCGAGGGAGAGAAGTGAGAAGTGAGCAGGGAAAAGCGGCGTCTGCGGGACCTGTCAGGTTGGAAATATGTCCCCTAAAGTGCTGCAAGCCCAACGGCAAAACGGCGAAGTCTTATTAAGCAATAGCTAACAGGCGTACTCTACCCAATGCATATTGCAGGCCTTTTGATAGCTGCAGTAGAAGTCAGGATTTGGCAAGTCTGCCACTAGTGTCTACAAGCTCATTCCTGGACACCAAACAAGAATTTCCACCCAGCACTAGCAGTCTTTGTGGTGAAGCAAGTGAACTGTGCTAAGATTTGTCTGCAGTATGGAAGAAGTGAATGTCTGAATTTAGTGATCAGCCATGATGTATGGACTAGAGATCGTGGAAGGTTTCCCTTTGCTGCTTTCAAACAATTTAATAATTAATCTTGAAAGACTGGCAGATGAGACTGCTGCATTAGATCAGCCTGCATGTCTCCCCCCCCCCCTCCGCAGGCCTCTTCTGGGCAGAACCTTTTAGGCCCAAAGCTTCCATCCATTGTACCCCCAACCCCCTTTTCCCCCCTATGCTATGGTCTTACCTTCCTGTATGACTGTTTTGCCATTTTCCTGTAATAGTCTGGGGGTGTCGCATTACGTCCTAAATCCTCTCATTGTTGGTGGCAAATTAAAGCAGCATCTGCCTAAATTTTATGCAATCCCGGTGTCAAAGTTAGAGCATAAAGGTGTGGTAGGAATGGTATGGGTGGAAAGAATTCCACTTCAAATAAATGCAGCACTGCAATAATTTTTTAGATGCAAAACATAGGCCCAGGCTTGCATGCAGGTGAAAGGCAGAGTGATTTGAGGAGATTCTGATCAGTCTCCTGGTAGACTAGATGCCTGCAAAAAGGGGTCTTACAATGACAGGGGCGGGATGCAAATTCGGCTGGTAATTTAAGCACTGTCCAACCAGGTTTTGCCAAGTTGGAGATAACCTGCCTTTGGTAGTAAGGGGGACAAGCAAATCCTGCTCAAAACTCGTCCACTGGGAGTAGGCTAAATCTGCCTCTTCGCAAAATCTGCATATGCTCCTCTTTTTGTTTATTGATTTTTTGAATTTTAAACTGTTCACCATTGACAATAGAATGTATGTTGACAGTGATAGAAAAATTACAAAGCAAGTGTTCTCATACAAACATTACATAGTCAGTTTTTTGTTTATGCGCAGTGTTTTGGAGCTTCAAATATAAGAGGATATTGTTATTTTTAAATAAAACATGAGTAGCGCCCCCCCCCCCCTTGAGTCAACACATTAGACCAGCACATGCCAACTGCATTGTAACGCTGCCCAACTCAAGGCACCCCCCGCCCCACAACTACACATTGCTCCAATATTGCAAATTGTATGACACCCACCACTACTGTTTGAATGTTCATATTTTAACAGATATGTACATGAGATGCACAGTGCTTGCGGTCTTGCAGACTTCCAGGGCTTTAATCCCGGTCAAGCTCTGCCTTGTGAGCTTGCTCAGGCACCTCATCTATCCCTGAGGGAGTCTCCTGCATTCCCTAATTCTCCTGCCAGGAGCTGCTGAAGTGTTAGTATCGCATCCCATACTGCTGCCAACAGCAACACACTTAGTCCTATAGTGTCTTCGCGGCAGAGCGCCGCACTTTCCGCCTGGGCCCAGCATAGTAAGGATTGGAACCAGACCTTCGTGGCTGGGGGTTCAGAGGATTTCCAACGCTTGGTGATTAGTCACTTGGCTACGATGAGCCCTAGGTCTATGAAACGGGTAGTAACTATTTTTTAAGTCATTGATAGAGACCCAAAAGCCATACCTCTCAGGTCCACTCTACCATGCAACCAGTACACTGGGCTAAGAGGTTTGTGAGTGTTTCCCAATAAGAGACTAATGCAGTGCATGCCCATAGCATATGTAGATCACCTCCCACCAGTCCAAATCTGGGGCATTGGGCGGCATTACGGCTAAAGTATTGGTTAATTTTAGCTGGGGTCATGTAGGCATTTTGTGTTATGAAGTACTGAATAAGATGGACTATGGCATTCCGGGGGATGTGTGGGTCCTTCCAGGATAGCCTCATCCTCTCGTTCAGTGCTTGGCCGCTGTAGTACTGTGTCTAGCGGGTCCCAAGTGATATCAGTGGGAGCTCTGCATGTTTGCAGTGATTGTGCTATACATCTTGTGAGGTGTCGCCACAGCCCAGTACATGTAAATATTGAATAATCAAGTGTACCATTGGTTCTTGCGGTATGTCACCCCACAATGTCTGCAGTGTTCGCATCAGTGTGGCGTGAAGTAATTGGCTGTGCTACACTATTCTTCGGCGAGCATATCAAACGGCAGTAGCTGCTTATTGTGATACAGGTCCCCTAGGGTTTGGATTCCCGCCTCATACCAAAGGCAGAGCTCTGTCACAGCGATTGCTCAATGCTGTCTGGGCGTGCCTAGCAGGGGCAGGGAGGGTGCGTACGGGGTGATGGTTTTTGTCATTCTTGGGCTACTACGGAAACAGGTGTAGGCCAATCTCGCCAACAGCTGAGTAGGTGCCGCGCCTGTCCTTCCAGGATGGAAGTGTTATGATGTGGGGGTGGGTATAGCCTGCTTGCCATGTAGCGGTGTCTGCGAGGTCAAGATCACCAACGCATCAGCTACCCACTGCAGATGCGCAACCTAGTAATGCTTCATATTAGGTACGGATAGTTAGTAGGTACAGTTTGGCCAGCTCTACCCGGCTGCGTGTGTCATGCCATATGATCTGCCTCATATCGCGTTCAAACATACAAAAAATCGCTGGCTTGACATACAGGGGGAAGTTGATGAAGTGGTAAAGTAGTCTTGGGAGCTCTACCATTTTCAGGAGAGCAATTTGGCCCATAATGGTCAATAGAAGGGTGATCCAGAATGTCATCTGCGAGCGGACAGCTGACATGGCACGTATGAGGTTTCCTTCCAGGAGGTCCTCCGGGTCCCTGTAGATTCGAATTCTGGAATACCGGAATGCTGCCTGTGTACCGGTGTGTTGAACAGCATCATCGGGTCAGGGGTTGATTCAGTGAAGGGGTACAGGCATGACTTACCCAGTTTACTCGAAGCCCTGATAGGGAGGTGAACTCTGACAGCACACTATTGTTTTGCATGGTTTTCTAATATCCCGGAGATATATTACCAGGTCATCCGCATATAGGGAGACCTCATGTATACAGTCTCCCAGGGGGATACCCCAGTCTTTTGTCTTACGCAGAGACTCAGCTAGTAGCTCAATGGCCAGCAAGAACAGTGGGGAGAGCAGGCAGCCATGTCGCATGCTGCACTTGATTGGAATGGACTGATATATATGGGCCTGTCTTGACTGGCAGTAGGCTGAGTATATAGCAGTTTCACCAGACTTAGGAAGTTGGCACCCAGGTCATTTGCGTAATGCAGCAAATAGGAATCCTCACTCCAGCTTGACCTCGCCTTCTCGAGGTCAAGCACTAGAGAGCCAGTGCGTCAAGCACTCCCTTGAGTAGTGAGCTACTCTAAAAAAGCGTCTCAGGTTCAGTGACTTACTACGGGCTGGTACAAACCCGTTTTGATCTGCATGCACTAGGTGCAGCACTATTGGGGCCAGCTGGTTTGCCAGTATTTTGGCTAATATTTTGTAGCCTGTATTTATAATGCTAACGGATAGTACAAGCCTATCAGTTCTGTATTCCTATCTGGCTTAAGCAGAGAGACGAGCAAGGATTCCCAAAGCGTCTCCGGAAACATGGATGCTTCCTGCAAGCTGCGGTATGAGCAGCTGCGGAGCTAAGGCTGGCAGATACGCCTTGTAGTATGCAGCTGGTGGCCCGTCAGGACGGGGTGCTTTACCCAGGGCTTGCATTTGCTCCTCTTGTCTGACAATTCCGTTGCCACTGTTGTGATCATTTGGCATTAGTCAGTTTAGCTTTTATTTTTTTATATATTTTTATTTCAAATAAACAAACAAGGCAATAAAAGTCAGTACATCTGGATGAGCGCTCAGCGAGGGAGAGTGCATTAAAATTTGATACAAATCATCAGTGCAAGGGGGGAGCGGGGGGGGGGGAATTCAAAGTCAGACATCAATGCATAAACATTATTAGGAATGTCAGGTCAGGGGGAAGACGGAACTTCCGGAGCATCCACAAGGGGAGGTGTACATATATCACCCCGATAGGAGTTCCAATGGCCCCAGACTTTACCCCACTTTTTAGGTCTGCCACGCGCTACATACACAGTCTTCTCTCTAAACATACACCAATCCATATTCTCCTTCCATGCCAGGATCGTGGGCGGTCTCTGGGAGCCCCACAATTGAGCGATATCTCTCTTGGCAATCATATTCCCAAGGGTCCCCCACTGAGTCTGCGCCACAATCATTCGGCTCCCAGACATTCAGCAGACAACGCCTTGCTTCCAGCAACAGCGCTATACCTGTGACCTCCTCCATCACATCATGCACTTGACTCCAGAACAGCACCACCTCCGTACATTCCCAAATTATGTGGAGGAAAGTACCAGTTAAACCGCATCCACGCTTACACAACCCATCCACACGATATCCCATTCGAATCAGGCGAGGGCCGGTCACATAAATCCGGTGAAGGATCTTGAGCTGTACAAGTCGGAGACGAGCCGGAATCGCAACCTCCTTCGGTGAGGATATCGCCGATTGCCAGTCCTCGTCATCCAACTCTAGACCGTCACTAATCCAAATCTCTGAGGTGGACCAGCAAATCAACCCGATCATTAATCAATTTTTTATATATCAGGGAGATAGTGCTGTCGGGAACAAATCCGTCAAGCACCCGATCTTCAAGCGGGGATGATTCCGGGATAACAGAACCTGTAGGAAAAACCGAACTCAGCGAGTGGCGAATCTGCGCATATCGGAAGAACTCCTTATCACTCAACTCATATTCTACTTTCAATTCCTCGAAGGTCTTGACCATACCTTTTGTCCAGATATCATTCCCTCTGCAGATACCAATCATATCCCACTTCTCAAAACCTTTCGTCTTCCACAGGCTGCCCAATCTTTCAGAAGCATAGAGCGGAGTTGCTCTAGTCAGTCGATCCCTCCATCCCATTGCCGCATTAGCACACTGCCACACTCGCACCGCTATCTTAGTGGGTCCCGAAAGTTTCTGCCCAGCAGTTTTGGAGTAAAGCGCCCTGTTATAATCGCCACCAACGCGGTAAAGACATCATTTTGAAAAGAGCTGCACGCCCGAGGGGGGACAATGGCAGTCTGCGCCAGGCCACAACGTCGGATTTTAAGCGTTGGAGCGGGGGAAGCAGATTGCGTTCATAACGGACCACAGGGTCCAAGGCGATAAAGATCCCCAGATACTTAAACCCTGTCTGTACGACTTGCATGGGACAACCGCGTGGCAAAGAAGGGGAGTCACCCGAGAGTACATACACAGGATTTAGTCCAATTAATCACAAGGCCGGAGTTTCTCCCGAACGAGCTCAACACACCAAGCAAAACAATCAGCGACTTTCGAGGCGTCGTAAGATACAAGATATCGTCAGCATAGAGCGATATTCGGTCCTCATAATCCGGGGTCCACCGAATCCTTCATCGATGGCTCCCATCGCAGCCAAGCAGCCAAAGGTTCTAAGGCGAAAGCAAAAAGAAGCGGGGACAGCGGACATCCCTGCCGCGTGCCCCTCCCAAGAATAAAAGACTTAGAAACCCGACCATTCACCACAATCTGGGCCAATGGTTGCTCATACAAAAGTCTCACCCAGCCGATGAAACCAGGACCAAAACTAAACTTTGCAAGAGCGGCCCAGAGATACGGCCATTCCAACGTATCAAAGGCCATCGTAGCATCCAAGGAAGCCAAGATGGCCGGTTCACGCAATTACGCTGCTCTCGCAAGAACGCCATGCAAGCGCCGCAGGTTCAATGCTGTATTACGATGAGGAATGAAACCGGACTGATCCGGATGGATCAGGTCACGGATCACTGTTCTCAAACGGTTTGCTAGCACCTTTGCGAGGATCTTGGGCTCCGCATTTAAAAGCGAAATAGGCCTATAAGATGCGCAGCGATCCCGCGGCTTCCCTTCCTTATGAATCACCACAATGGCCACAAGTCGCTGATCACGAGGGAGAGAGCCGATGTCTCGCGACTCCAGGAACATAGAAAGAAGATACGGCGCCATCTTGTCAGGACGCAGTTTATAAAGCTCGATGGGGAGACCATTGGGGCCCATAGCTTTTCCCGAGCGTACAGAACAAATAGCAGTTGCCACCTCGTCAACGGAAAGTACTGCGTCCATCCGTACCCTATCTGAATCCGACAGGCAAGGCAAAGCAATGTCCCGTAGCAGCAGATGGGAGTCTTCTTCTGGTCTATCGGATACTGGGGAATACACTTTTTGAAAATATTCCTCTAAACACTCCACAATCTCAACAGGATCAGTCACTCTCTCCGTCCACTCTCAACCACAGGGACTACACGACTCGCCTTCTCCTTTCTATCTAACCAAGCAATCAATTTCAAAGCGTTGTCACCCACATCATATAAACTGCTGCTGCTCTCTACTCATAACTTTAGCGGCATCAGTTACCAACGCCCTGTAATCAAGTTAAGACTGAGAAGATGAATCTTGTCGCGTGTGGTACACAATTCCAAATCCCCTTCCAACTCAGCTATTTCGGTCTCAAGGCGGACTACTGCCAAGTTTTTGCTTTTCTTGGCGCCAGCAATTAACGACAGCACCTGGCCACGGATAACCGTCTTAAAGGCCTCCCACAGCGAAACAGCAGAGGACACAGACCCCACATTCTCGGCAAAATAATGATCCAGGGACTTGATCAACTCCGCCCGGGTTTTGGGGTCACGGAGGTACCAAGGAATAATCGGGGCCACTCGACCCTCAGTTCCCATCTTCGTATCCATCATAAGCCACAGTGGGGAGTGGTCAGAAATACCCCTAGCCAGATGTCTGACTTCCTTGACTGAAGAGGCTTGCGCCGCCGGCATCAGGACATAATCCAGTCTAGAGAGACTGCCATGAGCACCAGAGTGGAAGGTGTATTGCGATTGTCCCGGATGCAGTAGCCTCCAACAATCTACCAATCCCAGTGTTTCCAAGAAGACACCCAACCAAGAGTGTGATCTCGTGAGATCCCTGGGGGGGTAACGGTCTTCACTACCGGAGACAACAGAATTGAAATCTCCACCAATCACCAGGATGCCGTCCGGAAAGCCCCAAAATTACTCTCCCCAAATCAGCAACGGTCGTAGTCTGTAGGCCGGGAGGAACAAACAGAAAGCAGTGAGATAGTCTTCCACTCCCATCTACCAGTGAGAGCAGCGTATCGCCCCCTGTCGTCAAGGATTATTGCATCAACCTCCAGGGGGAGGGAACCCCTGACCAGGATACCCACCCCCCTAGAACCAGTAGTAAATCCAGAGTGCGCCACAAGACGATAACCTCGCCGATTCATGGCATGGCACGTGTTTCCAATCAGATGAGTCTCCTGTAGCAACACTACATCAGGGGAGAGGCGTCGCACTAGCTGCAGGACTACACCACGTTTTATCCTATCCCCCAACCCGTTAACATTCCAGCACAATAACCTCATTCCCCTACCCCCATCCCAAGAAATAGATGCAGAATCTACCCCACAGCGAGCACAGCACCCAAGGCCAAAAGTTAAACAATGCGTTGCCTTGAAACAAAGTGAAACATACACAACCCCCCTCCCCCTACAAATACCCAAAACACACCCCCCCCCACCCTGCACCCCTGCGTTCGACTCAAAAGCGACCCCAACTTGGTGTGCCTGTCGCCCTAACATTAAACTAGTCTACAAAAAAACCCGTGGGAGGAAAGAGTCTCACCCCCCCCGCCACCTCCGGGTATCCAATCACAAATAGTGCAAGTATAAAAGTCATCAAACCACAGCTGCCAGTTGTGTGCAATGTCCAGAGAGTCCGAAATCACTGCTCACTCCTGTTCCAACGGGCCGCCTTCAGCTCATCCGGAATATTCAGAGCGGTCACGCTGCAAGGGCAAAGTATCGAGCCAGTCACTCACATTCTCAGGGCGGTCAAAGAAAAACGTCCGATCTTCGTATTCCACACGGAGCAGAGATGGAAAAAGTATCGCATATTTCAAATCCATGTCTCTCAATCGTCGCTTCACCACCTGAAACCCCATCCTTTGTTCCTGAACGAGTTGGGTGAAATCTGGGTAGAAGCTCACCGTAGTGTTTTCAAACTTCATAGGGCCGCCCACCCGCGATGCCTGCAGGATAGCGTCTCTATCCCTAAAGTTGAAAATTCTGGCGATGATAGGACGCGGAGGGGCGCCCAGCTTGGGTTTCCCGCCCGGCACTGTGTGCACGTTCCACCGTAAAGAAGTTGCTCAGGCCTTTGGGGGCAAGACGATTGAGGATGAGATCCTCGACAAGGAGATCAACTGCTGGATCTTCCGGTTTCTCAGGGACCCCAATAATACGTACGTTGTTGCGTCTGGCCCGACTTTTTAAGTCCTCCAGCCGGCGAGAAAAGAGATCATTGGAGGATCGTAGATTGCGAACCTCCGTCTGTAAGTGGGACACATCAGTCGTGAGGCTGGAGGTCTTCAAGTCTAAGGATATGACTTTTTCATTAGTCTTTGATAAATCCGCCCTGATCAAATTGACATCAATTGCCACAGTGTCAAGCTTTAAGGCCAGAGCCTCATATTGTTGGCCGATAGAGGTCTTCACACTAGCAATGGCGCCCATGACATCACGCAGGGTCAAGTCATCCACCGCCGCGGAGTCGTCTCCCGCATCTCCCAGAGACCTACACGTACCACCGGGGGACCCCTTAGGATGAGTGTAGCGATCCATGATATTCGATTGAATAGTGCCCCCCTGGTGAACGGTCTTGGTCTTCCGTTTCCCGCTGTCTGGTTTGCCCGCCATATTGGATGATGACGACCCCCCCCCGCGCGCGTCGAAATCCGACTACCATGCGCCTTGGGATTGGGACGCGCGCGTGAGCTTCTACCATGGACAGCTCACGTTGCGCGCCTCGTATGTTTCAGTTTCCTTTCGCTTGTGGCCGGTGGAGAGGAGACGGAGGTCGGCGCCCGCGGAGGCATTGCTAAGCATAGCACTAGGCCAGAGGCGGACTATGGATTGGCTGAAGCAGGGGAGTGTGGCTGCTCAGGGCAGGCTAGAGTCTGTGGAATCCGCACAGAGCTAATCAAATGGCGCGCTGCGAGTGCGAACTGGAGCTAAAATCCCCCTTGGAGAACCTCGGCATCGTCAGGTATTATAATAACGAAACCAACTGCGATGGTGTTAGTTTCGTTATCACTCTTGTGCAGGCCACCACGCTCCAGATGTCCCACAATGTCCAATTATCCATATACCCCCTCCCCCACCGACTTCAAGGGCACTCCCACCCACTTCCTGAAGTCTAGTTGTTAGATACTGGTGTGCAGCACGCCAAGCTCAGAGGCGGCAGCTGGCCGGTTTGTACCAGTTAAAATCATGCGATTCTGGGCAAACGCGACTCCATGCCACTTCCTGACAGAAGCTTTTTATAACCACGCGCGACACTTCAAAGCAGCCGGCAGCTGCCAAGTTATATCGAAACCCGCTAAAGCCCATGCCACCTTCCCTTCTGTGAGGCCGCGGGATTTGTTATACCGCTGCTTCTAGTTCAGTTAGGCTAGTGCTCAAGCAATCTTATTTTTCTCTCACTTGCGTCTCAAATGGTTAATATGTGCGATGTAAATTTCTATAGTAGAAAGAAAGCCGCACTGTGCGCAATTACTGACCCAGATACGCTTTCACCTTCTCCATCATGTCCGGTTTTGTATACTCTTATCTGGTTTAAAGCATTCCTTCGCCCGCAGGCTGTTTGTTTTACATTCACCAGCTCAGGACCGGTGTGCTCCACTGCTCACTCGGGCTGGGTTCGAGGTGGTAAATTAAATAACTGAATAATATGTCTCGGAATGTAATACTTGAGGAGTGAAAATGACCACAATAGTAGTGTATAAACGTATAGCACGGGAATATTTAGCGCTCAAATGGCAAATACTGTGGAAAATGGTATTCACATTTTTGGGTCACACTGGTGTAACTGAAAGGGAAGGCTCGCATGACGCAACGTAAACTGCACTGCAATTACTATTTGATCTGAATGAAGAGGAGTTTGCCTGAATGTCAGAAGAGAAGTTAAAGTCTAACCCTGAAATCGGTGGTTAAAAGTGTCCAAGTCCATTTACTAATTCCATTACAGTGTCTGCCACTACCGATCAATACCAGGCCTCATTGAATGTCAAATACAATATCTGTAACAGTGGCATGGTTCCAGGATTTTCCCTGGGAGCCTTCTTAATGGGTGCGGAAAGTAGTTCTAGGTGATGTAATAAACGCTCGCCTGGATTACTGCAAGGTGTTGTGTTGCCTGCCCTAACAATACATCAATGACATTGGTTTGCCTCTACATTAAACAAGCATTTGCAATGCAATAGGTCTCGCATTTACGCGAGTTTGATCTATTGGCATTGCAAATAACAATGCCTTTTGTTTTCGTTTTAAAAACAAATAAAAGGCATTGTCATTTACAATGCCAATAGCTCAAACTCGCGTAAATGCGAGACCTATTGCATTGCAAATGATTGTTGGAGAAGGTAACACCCATTTGAGACGGCCAGAAGGCGCTAGTCTAATACCACAAACAAAAGTGGACACTAGGCAAGGGTGCACGCAAGTATAGAACCATGCTGAGGAGACACTGATGTTGCTACGCACGCAACAGACCCATATGTTAGTAAACATCCAACAAGACAACTCAGATCACTGAAAACATCCAACACAGCTCCAGCATTTCATATAGATGCCTATCACTGAATTCCAAACACTAACCATAAGTCAACAATTAAAACCTCTAACAGAAAACACTAGTCAGAACGCACACATCCAACAGAGCTCAATGGTACTATATGGTTGGATAATGTATCACTCCATGACAACATACCACTAAAATGATCCAACCAAATAGCCCACAGCTCGTCTGATTTAAAGTGATACTGTGAAATGATGGTCCTCCTCAAGTTTACACTTATTTTCTAATATTCAAATTCCACGAATAAACCATTAAGAAATGAAACCCTTTTGACAAAGCTTATCTTGGCTAGCAAACACAAAAATACGTTGGTACAAACACTCCAATATGACAGAAGCCGATTTTAAGTGCCAGACTTGGAGAAATATTTGGATGGCAAGGCCTATTACGCCATGTACTTCATCACCCAGTTAGGTCGTTCAACTCATGCCAGAAAAGGAACAGACAAGAATACACTTAAGTCCCTTCTGAAGCAAGAACTCCCCAGGTCTAGAGGGTAGGGTCGCATCTACTGGTTTAGCATGGAAAAAGCCCATGTGCCCAATCAGGGCTTTCTTGCATATACGCACCTGTGTAGCCCATACTCTATCTTCTGCTTCACTGCACAGTAGAATCTGGGGCAATCAGTGCCTTAAATGGAGCGGTGATAACTTTTGCAACATTTATATATGAATACGTTTCTTACCTTGGAGTCATTCAAAAAGGGCTGCAAAACTAACCTCTGGATGCATTTACACCTTTACAATTAAAGCCACTGTACGTGAATGCATGCCCGGTTTCCAGAGGAACCATTTAGCTCCAAGCCATTAGCCCAAATATACACTATGCCATCGGACAGCCAAGAGGTTGGACTGAGACGGGGGAGGAGAGCGTGGGAGTAAGGCATTGAGGAAGGGCCTGACCGGCGACAAATGGGGGTTCTGCTGTAGACGGTCTATGAATTATAAGCAAACTGTTGCATTCTAATTATCTGCATAGGATAATACATCAAATTTGAAAGGCAACAGAATAGACACCTGTTCAGATTTCCTTATTGGGAAGGCCTTCATGCAGATTTCTTGTATCTTGCATAAAGCTCGTCAGTGAAATTACTATTCCGGGGGGAGGGGCACAATTGTCGTAAGAGGACAGGAACCCACATTAAACTTGACCCGACAATGTTCCTGTTAGGATATGTTAAAACTCTTCCCTGCAGCGTCAGACCGTTTACTAGAATGGTGCTATTGCTGGCAGAAGGGAGAGCTGCCATGAATGGAGTGAATCATTGAACCATCGACTGATTAATGGATTAATATGGTGATGTGTAATGATATACTGGGCACATCCACTGATGGTACTGCAAATATGTAGACCCAAGGATATATGGTGCCTGTGAAGGACATTAAAAGACATGGGACATTAGGGGTGAGCGTGTTGATCGTCCATCCATTAGTGATGTTTCCTGGACTAAAAAACTATGGAACGATAAAGCCTTAAATAATGGGGAACAAAGTGTTCTGGGCTTTCTAAATTGTGCGCACAACGCACTAATACACTTCTACAACTGTATGACAAGATCATTGTTTTTTATGTTTCCTTTTTTTAATTTTGTGAATTATAAGTTTAAAGGGAAAAATTAAATAAAGTGATACTTTCGCCCCCAACAAGACACCATACTCCATTATCACTGACGCTTTAAGACTTACCCATCATCTACAATGGCATGCACCCAAATCAGTAAACCTCGAACTACATATGCCAAAAAACCATTACGGTACAAAAGGGGGTTTGCAGCACGGGAACAAAGTTAAAGGGAACCATCTTAGACACACCCACAAAGCGACTGCGTTAAGGTACCCAAATGCAAACACAGTAAGGCCATACCAATGGCAACAGAATACTACTAAAGCCCATAACGAACCAGAATCAACTGCTATTTCAACTTACCAAGACAAATATGAACAATAAACCATGTGTGGAGCATTCAAGTATTACCAAAATAAAACAGAAGACTAATATATTAAGACAAAATACATTTTTAACTTACTTGGAAAAATTTCATTAAGGAATTCTATTTCCTCCTGGAAATTTCTGTGTGGGTACTCTTGATGTGATGGCTTCATGAAATTCTTACGGGAATAAAAGAAGTTCTAAAAATAAAAGAAAATTCATGAAACGAAAACTACAAAATAGAATGTAAATAGGGTATTTATATATACGCCTATGATCACAGATTTAATTCAATATATACACCAGTTTAATGACACCATTCCTATATCTTCAGATACCTTCATCAGAGCAGTTTCTCAGCTGGCAGTGAATAGAAATGTGAAAATGCGAAAGTCATTACTGCAAAGCGTTATTTGTCCTTGTAACCTTTATACTCAATAATACTGAACATTCTATTTGAGAAGAACAGGTTAGAAAAAAAGACAAGTGTGCTACCTTATTTATACAGACACTATCAGTTTTTGAACTATGAATGCTTAGTATCATCTCGATGTAAAAATGATTATAAGCCTGTATTTCACCCTAGCAGACGTAGCCGCGATAAATGTCAACTTTCCTGTAAACTACATTCGCAGATTGTTGCATCAATCTAAACTGAGGACAAAATGAAAATCACCTCAGTCCTTAACAAAAATGCAGGCTTCATGACCTGGGTTCGCATTTAAGGAAGGCTGAGCCAAAAAGTTATCAAATGTAAGGGTTCTAATTGTAAATGGTAATAGCTGCACCTCACTATGTGGTATCCCTTCTAAATACAGCAAATGCAAAATCTTCAACTCAATTTGAAACATCTTAACGTTCTCTTAACTTAATATGTCCAGATTGCAGTGCCAGATAATGGCCACTTTGTCCTACACAACGATGGCAGATTGAGGAGGTAGAACTTGCATTGGAACTTCAGAAAGGAGGTAATGTCTGCACACGAGCCTCCAAGATAATGGTCTTGCGCTAAATGGGTTCTTTTAAAATCTGCATCAAGATGGAGTTCTTTTGGAGATCACGATAACTATAGGTAAAACATGACCGTATCGTCAGAAGGAATATGCTACTTACCAGTATGCATCTGTTCTTGGCATGTAGAGCTGCAGAGTTGTACATTTAGTAATAGATCGCCACCTGGTGTTGGGCTCGGATGATTGCAGGTTGTTGTCTTCTTGGAAGAAGTCTTTGTAGTCACGAGATAGGCGACTCCTCCCTTGGACAATACTGCGCATGGTCATCGATTCCATCCTCAGATTGTTTTTCGCCATGATGGGAAATGGAGTTAGTAGAAGTAAAGAGAAAGGATGTCCATGCGTGTGCATCCAAGTAAGATGAGTACTGGAACGGATACAAGTCCCGGGGAGGCGGGAGGGCATGTACAACTCTGCAGCTCTACATGCCAAGAACAGATGCATACTGGTAAGTAGCATATTCCGTTCGAGGCATATGAGCTGCAGATTGTACATTTAGCAACAATTGTGCAGCAGTGTCTCGTCTCCCCTAGCGGTGGTCGCTTGTATCCGTTGCAGCATACTGAAATAGTGTTTTAAGGACAGCTTGGCCTACTGCAGCTTGCTGCTTGGCTTGCACGTCAACACAATAGTGTTTAGTGAAGGTGTGTATGGTAGACCATGTTGCTGCCTTACATATGTCCTCTAGTGGTATGTTTCCTAAGAAAGCCATAGAGGCTCCTATTTTGCGAGTGGAGTGCGCTCTAGGAGGAACTGTTAGTGTACGTTTAGCTTTTTGATAGCATATTTGAATACACTTTACAATCCATCTGGCAATTCCTCCTTTAGATATGGGATTGCCTTTGTGTGGGGAAGAGAAAGATACAAATAGTTTTGTCTTTCTGAAGGATTTAGTCCAGTCTGTGTAGTATAAAAGCTCTTCTAACATCTAGGGTGTGTAAAGCCCTTTCCGCAACAGAGTCTGGTTTTTGGAAAAACACTGGTAACTGATTGGTTAAGGTGAAAAGGAGTAATCACTTTTGGCAGGAATTTTCTTTTTTTTTGGATTAGGTCTAAGAACCACTTTGTTAGGGTGTATCTGAAAAAATGGTTCTTCTATTGTGAATGCTTGTATTTCACTAACTCTTCTGAGAGAGGTGATGGCAACAAGGAAGGCAGTCTTCCATGTTAGGAATTGCAATTCACACTTGTGTAAAGGCTCAAAAGGGGGTCCCATGAGTCTTGTAAGGACAATGTTCAGGTTCCATACTGGTGCAGGTGGTAACCTAGGTGGGATTATTCGTTTTAATCCTTCCATAAATGCTTTTATCGCAGGTACTCTAAAGAGAGATAGGTGCTGTCTATTTTGTAAATAGGCTGCAATTGCTGCTAGATGCAGTCGTATGGAAGAATAAGCCAAGTTGGACCTTTGTAGGTGTAGAAGGTAACAAATAATATTTTGGATGGAAACATCCAATGGATCAATGTGATTGTTACAGCATATTGCAAATCTTTTCCACTTAGCAGCATAACATGCTCTAGTGGTGGGTCTTCTAGCTTCTTTAATTATAGTCATACATTCTGGTGGTAAATTTAAGTAGCCAAACTAAGACCTCAGGAACCAGAGCGCCAAATTCAGTTGGCTTGGTTCTGGGTGCCTTATTTCTCCATGGTTCTGTGTTAACAGCGATGGCGTGAGCCGTAATTTCTGATGTGGAACCAGTGAGAGATCTAGTAGTGTGGTGAACCACGGCTGGCGTGCCCATGTGGGGGCCACTAGTATTAGTTTGAGAGACTGTCTGAGCTTGCGTACTAGTGGAATGAGTGGGAGAGGCGGAAAAGCGTACGCAAATCTGCCTGACCAATTCATCCATATTGCATTCCCCTCCGACCGCGGGTGTGGAAACCTGGCGGCGAAGGTTGGGCATTTTGCGTTTTCGTGGGTGGCAAACATATCTATCTGTGGGTGCCCCCACATTTGGAAGAATGGTTGTAGAACCTGTGGGTGCAACTCCCATTCGTGAATCTGTTGTGATTGACGACTCAACAGATCTGCTATCTGATTGTGAATTCCTGGAAGGTGTTCTACAGTCAGGTGTATGTTTTGAGGGATGGCCCATCTCCAAAATGTTCTGTGCAAGCTGGGACAGTTGCAGAGAGTGTGTCCCTCCCTGTTTTTGTATGTAATACATAGCTGTCATATTGTCTGTCTGGATTAGAACAGCTTTGTTTTGAACTTGCACTTGAAAAGTCTTGAGTGCTAGGTAAATTGCTAGCAGCTCTAAATGATTGATGTGGAGCAGTTGTTGATGGCTATTCCATTGGCCTGGAGTGGTATAGTGCAGGAGATGGGCTCCCCATCTTGTGAGGGATGCATCTGTTGTCAGCACTATTTGTGGAACAGGTTCTAGGAATGGCCGTCCCTTTACCAAGTTTTTGGTGTTCCACCATTGCAGAGAGTGATATGTACGGCTGTCTACCAACACCAGGTCTGTGAGCTGACCTTGAGCCTGATTCCACTGTTGTGCGCTAGACATTCTTGTAGTGGGCGCATTTGCAGTCTTGCGTGAGGAACTATGAAGATGCAAGACGCCATCATGCCTATTAGTTTCATGAACACTCTGGCTTGAAGAGAGTGTTTGCATTGAAAAAGGGAGACCAAGCTCTGAATGCTTTGAATCCTGGCTTGACTGGGATAGGCTTGAGCTGATGTGTCTATGGTAGCTCATAGATATTGGTGAACATGCGAAGGCTCTAGGTGCGACTTGGTGTAGTTTATTGTAAACCTCAAGTCGTGTAATGTTTGAATCGTTCGTTTTGTGTGTTGTACACACTGGTTGAACGATCTTGCTTTTGTGAGCCAGTCGTCGAGGTAAGGGAAGACATGTATCTGTTGTCTTCTGAGATGTGCTGCTACTACTGCTAAGCACTTTGTAAACACTTGTGGTGCTGTTGTGACTCCGAATGGAAGGACTTTGAACTGATAGTGTTGTCCTTGTATGACAAATCTTAGATACTTCCTGTGCGCAGGATGTATAGGAATATGAAAATAGGCGTCCTTTAGGTCTAGTGTTGTCAGAAAGTCTCCCTGTTGTAGTAATGGGAGTACTTGTTGTAAAGTGATCATGTGAAAATGATCTGATTGAATGTAGTGGTTTAGGGGCCTGAGGTCAAGGATCGGTCTTAATGTCCCGTCCTTTTTGGGTATTAGGGAGTAGACTCCTGTTCCTTGTTCCTGTAAGGGGACCTCTTGAATAGCAACTTTTTGTAGAAGTGCTAGAACTTCCTGTTGAAGCAGTGTTGTGTTCTGTGGACATTGGACGCTGCCTGGGTGGTATGTTTGGGGGGGTTGCTGTGAGTTCTAGGCAGTAGCCATGTTGGATAATTTGTCTTACCCACCTGTCTGTTGTGATGGAATCCCAGACAGGTAGGAACTGTGATAATCTGCCCCCTACAGGGGTGGAATGTTGTAGGGGAGGCAGAGGGAAGTCACTGTTTGGGAGTGGAAGAGGAGCGGTTGTTGTGGTTACCTCTACCTCTTCCCTTATTGTTGTTGCCTCTGTACCCTCCTCTAAAGTAACCCTTATTAGAGGGGGTTTGTGTATGTGTTTTAAAAGATGACGCATTATCTGCGCCGGTCTGCCTGGAGCCTCCTCTATAAGAGGAGCAACAAAAAGAACCTCTAGTCTGGGTAGATTGTAATGCACCCATAGACTTAGCAGTGTCTGTGTCCTTTTTCATTTTTTCCAGTGTATTATCTACCTCAGGCCCGAACAACTGGTTCCGATTGAAGGGCTGGTTGAGTATGGTAGTTTGTACCTCTGGTTTGAAACCAGAAATGCGTAACCATGCATGACGTCTGAGGATAACACTGGTGTTAACTGCCCTAGATGCTGTGTCAGCTACATCTAGTGCGCATTTAATGGAGGCATTAGATATTAGTTTGCCTTCCTGTAAGAGCTCTGCTGCCTGATCTTTGTATTGATCTGGTAGATGTTCCATTAACTTTTCTAGTTGGTCGTAGTGAGCCCTATTGTAGCGTGAGAGTAAGGCTTGTGTGTTTGCTATGCGCCATATGTTTGTTGCTTGTGCAGCAATCAGTTTCCCTGATGCATCAATGATTTTTGATTCTTTGTCAGGCGGGGGTGTGTCACCAGAAGTCTGGGAATTGGCTCTTGTACGTGCATTTGACACTACTAAAGTCCAATGGTAGATGTCCCTTAATGTAGATAGGATCTGCTGGTGCTGGTCTATACTTTCTCTATTCTTGGATTTAGTACCCTACACCTTACTGGATCTTTAAAAATCTCTGGAGCATGTTTAATGACCCCTTTGATCATAGGTAGTATTTGAGTAGATCTTTGTGACTGCTCAAAAGTGTCTAATAACAAATCCTCCTCAATGGCATCAGAGTGCATTGGAACTCCGTGGTAAAGTGCAGCTCTGTTTAGTAGATGATTGAACCCAATACTATCCTCTGGAGGGGAAGGTTTTGTTGGGTAAGACTGAGGATCAGGGATGTCTGATGCGTTATTTGGTTGGAAATTATATGCATCATCTTCCTTGGTATATTCTGGGTTGACATCTTCATCCTCATCTAAGGGGTATGTATGCGTCTCTGGTACATCATCCCCCCCACCTAAGTCATACTCTTCGTCGGTGTGATGATGCAGGAGATTGAGCAGGAGAAGTTATAGGCTCAATATATGGAGTGATAGGAGAGGAAGAAGGTGAAGGAGAGGAAGGGTGCATTGGAGATGTTGCACAATCCTTATTGGCAGGAACCACAGTTGGAAGTGGTGTGTCTGCTGGTCTCTTTTTGTGTGGAATTGCTTCCACATGTCCAGTTTTTGGATTGATATAGACCTTTTTCTGCTTTGGATATGGTCTAAATAGTTCTTCCTCTTGTATAATCCTATTCGGCGCCGATTTCTTCGGTGTCGATAGTGGTTCTTTAGTGTTTTTTGCCTTAGGAGGAGTTAGAGTCCTGTGGCAATTTCTTCGGTGCCGAAGGTGATTTAGGCTTGTGTGTATCAGGCCTTGTGGTCTTTGGTACCATTATCGAAGATTTCGGCGTGGAGACAGGTTTTGTTGGGCCTGTTGCGCCGGAGTCTATCTTCTCGTCTTTGTTTTTGGAGCCGGATGGTTTCGGAGTCGAAGCTTTCGGTTCCGTTACTGTTTTTGGTTTTGGCACCAATGCCTGTTTAGGTTTTGGTGCCGAAGAGTCTTTGGGCGCCGAAGGGTGTGTTAGCTTCGGTGCCGAAGGATGTTTCGGTGCCAATAGAGGAGGTGGAATTGGCACATGTGGTTTTTTCGGTGCCGAGGCCCCGGAAGGCGTAGTCTTTCTCCTCTGAGCCGAGCCGGAAGGCGGGGCGTTGGAGGGTAAATTTCGGTCTCGACTGGGCCCCATGGGCGGAGTGCTGACCGTTGCCTTTGGTTTGGGCAGTGTCTGTTGTGATGGGGCAGAGGTACTCACGGGTTGTCGAGGTGGAATCGAATCGTCCGAGTCCTCTGCTCCCGATATGATCTGGAGATCAGGCGAGTCTTCCTCGGCGACGAGTGGAGCCTCGTCCTCGGAGATATCTTCGAGTGGGTTCTCGTCCTCGGAGACGTCTTCTTCGACGATCTCCTCCTCAAAGATGGCCTCCGGTGCTGGCGCTGATCTCATCTCGTGTCGACGGGCCCTCCGATCCCGAATGGTCTTTTTCAAATCGGAAGGAGGCACAGCCTGTGCAGGTCGACTCGTCGTCTTATGGCGAGAGACAGGTTGCAAACCTCGTGATGGTCGCTATGAGGGAATTTTGCTCGACATATCGGGCATCTCTTGAATGGAGTTCTGTCCATGAGGCGTAGGCAGTGCGGCACAGATAGGCCCAACGGCCCGCGTCGACGCACCGGGATGTAGCTGGTGATGTCGAAAAGTGTCTTCGATGTCGAAAGTGGTTTGTCTAAAGTTTCACGCTTCGAAAATGCCGAAAAGTCTTTTCTAGCTGGAGCGGAAAACTTTCATCCGAACCCAGTGGCGGAAAAAAACAATCTGAGGATGGAGTCGATGACCATGCGCAGTATTGTCCAAGGGAGGAGTCACCTATCTCGTGACTACAAAGACGTCTTCCAAGAAGACAACAACCTGCAATCATCCGAGCCCAACACCAGGTGGCGATAGATTGCTAAATGTACAATCTGCAGCTCATATGCCTCGAACACAAAGGTTCTGGAAACTAGTACATGAAGCCGAAGTAACTTGTTTCCCGATGTGGCTAATAGACAGCCCCAAAACTCAATCATGTCCTTACCCTGTTCAACACTTTATTCAGCACCATGTTTAGAATGTCTTCTTTATAATTTTGTTCTACAGGCAGATGAATTGTTGACAGCTTCTTGTCCAGCTCTCAGTGGACCAATGGAGGTTCCAAAAACACATCCCAGTCGCAGACTGCCCCATGCACGGATGCAATATACTTCCTTTGTATGTTCTATATAGACCAACTAGCATAAACGAACAACGAGAAAAAAAGGGGGTACGTCCTCTTCGCAGAAAACAATACAAAACAATAGGGACCGACCCGGAGGGGGAATCCAAATTCACTGCATAGGCTTTCTTCAGGACCAGGAAGTGGTTTGAGGTTAAAAAAAAAAAAAAAAAAAAGCCACGCAAGATCAGTACACGCTGAGGTGTACTGTGAACGTGGGGGTGATCCTATACTTTCACATAAGCGCTGTATATCAGCGCAACTGCTCATTAGCAGCATGGATCCTAGAGGGGGCGGGACCTGTAGTCACATGCATCAAGGTTGGCAGCCCGCGTGGGTACCTATTGTGGTCCTGCGACGCGGGATCCCAGAGATCAAACCACGTCCTGGTCCTGAAGAAAGCCTATCAACTTACGGTGCTAGGGCTGAAACGTGTAGACCACCACAAGGATATTCTAGACCAATTCAGTCCTAATAATATCTGCCTCTTTTCTCTTTTTAATCTTGTCCCAGGACCTCAACAATAATACTTCAGGCTTGAAGGAGGATCCTAGAAACAATTTTAAATTGGGGAGAGGAGTTGGCCTAACGGCTAAGGCGCTCGACCTCGGAATCTGGGTTTGGGTCTCGGTAACGACGCCAAAACCTCCTGTGATTCTGGGCAACTTAATCTCCCCGTGCCTAAAAATGAAAGTGTGTCCTCATGTAAAAACGTAACTTGTACTATGTAAAGCGCTCTGATACCTGATTCGGTTCGGGTCTAGTTCGCGCTATATAAAACTCTACAAAAAAAAAAACATCACACTGAACTCACGTCTATCTCAAAAAACCGCCAGCTCTGCTGTATTCAAGCGTCAAAGCACACCTGGGATGCACTCTGCACCCTAGGTGGGAACCATTTGATGAAGCATGCCACCAACTAGGTTGGTGGGTGAGGGTTCTTTAAAAACCCAATGGGTTTCCCATATTCCCTAGTCTTGATGCAGTGAATTTGGATTCCCCCTCAGGGTCCGTCCCTATTCTATACAGACCAACACCAATATTGCTGAATCAACCATGACTGATTTCAGAGCACGAGATAACAGTTGAAGGAGATCTCTTATCAGTCCATAAGAATCTGAAATGGCGCCAGAGCCAAAACACTAGTGGGACAGACTACTTCACACAATCCATTCTTTAGCTTTCTTGGTTGGTCCAGATACTTTGTTTAGTGGCAGAGATCCTTCAAAATGTGGTACCACTCATGGGCCTTTGAAATTCCAGCCTGGAGCCTCAGATAGGATCTTGGATCCAAGAATACGTGCACAAATCTACAAAAAGCCTAGCACCTAAGAAAAAGCATTCAAGAGAAGCTATGAGCTTCAAAATCTCAAAGTTAACTAAAAAGAGAACTTGCAGAAGAGGGCAGTGGACTACTTCGTAGTTTGTTTCTTCAAAGGAATTTACGTCACATGCGAGATAGCTGCTTTGGAGGTTTATCTACGATCTCACAAGATAACCTTCCACTCAGATTTCGAAAATGTGACTAACCCGTTTGATATGGGACAACCAGGCAATACAGTTATGCAGTATGCAGAGTTGAAGTATGGCTAATGTAGGGCAGACGTTTTCTTTTTAAGAGTCTATATAGAACTTTTGGGGGAATATAGCCCAGGTGTGCTACAGAAAGTCTGAACCCTACTAGACGTGTGAGGCATTCATTCTCATTTCTTTGGGCGATTGTGTGGCTTAATGGGTAAATGTAGGCTACAGACTGGGAATTCAGATTCCAAATATCCGCTAGACTTAAACCTCTGACAACAATGATATAAAAGCATAATGTCTCAGAGGGCCCTTCTGTGCCAAAGGAAGACTTGAAGTATAACACTGCAAAAGCAAATCAAGACAGTCTGTGCAGAGTAAATATTGTGCACTAATGAAGGCCGCTCATTCAAGCTAACAGACAGATACAATGCACAAGGGGGGGGGTCCTGGAGAAGACGAAAATGGCAGTTTAAGTAAGGAGCTCCGTCGATGCCGCAGCTAAAGCCCCTTAATATCCGCCTAATATCAGTCATAGTCTAGGCTACTGGCACGGCATTATCTGTGGAACACCTCTGCTAGTGGTGTTGTGAATTCCAGGGCCGAAGCCCTGCTTTGTCCTGGCTCACTCTGAGAAACATCCTGCGGTGGTGCCCAGGCTCATGTGCGCGCCTTGCCGATCAAGAGCCGCCGTGTTAGGACTGTACCCCCTCCTGGCAGTTGAGACAAATCCCTGGTACGCTCTACACCCCAGCCGCCACCGAGGGCTGGCGTGAGGCACGCTGCCAGTATCAACTGGCGGCATTTCAGCGGAATCGGGACACTGAGACCTGCTCCTCATCTGCCAACAGCTTCCTCCTGTTCGGCTGGGATTCAAGCAGGGGCCTGATGCTTAGGTGCAGACCTGCGGCTGAGATCGGGATATGGAGAGTGCTGCCGCCCCCCCCCCCCCCTCCCTCGAGGCAGCTTCGCCCAGGGCCTACCCAAGACCTATGCAGTGTATGTACATTTTGCCTGGCGCCAGATGCCCAAAATGTATGCCTCCCACAAAACTGTGCAACAGAATTGCAGTCACTAGACGCCAATAGGCCCGTGAGCCGTATGTGCCTGACGTTTGACCAGACGCTTTGGAGGAGCCGAGACGCAGCTAGCATCCGAAGACCCCTCTTCAACAACTACTGGGCCTAGGTGCACCTGAAGGGCCACAAATGGCCTGAGTGACCGCGGTGCGCAAGGGGGGGGGATCCAGCATACGGTGAAGACGTACTAGTTACTTACCTTCGGTAACGATATATCTAGTAGACTATTCTAGCCGCAGATTCTTTAACGTAGAATTATCCCCAGGCGCGAGAATGGATCCGGAAAATCTTTTTCCCAGCAGCTCTTGCAGCACAGAAAAGGGCGACTACTATGACGGCTGCTTCGAAAACCTTCTGCAGAAGCTGATCGAGGTGACAAAGCCGACCTGGACATGTGAGCTGAGAGAAGTTATCTGGCGCTCCCGCCGCGACTTCGGCTTCAACTGTTGGCACGCCTCGCAGTCAGTGGAGCCGTGATCTTCCCCCAAACACCACATTAAAATGAGATGAAGGTCAGTTGCCGACATCAGGCGCCCACAAAACGAACACATTTCAAAGCCCGAAGGTATCCGCACACTGTTCCCACAAATCACTACGCAAAAAGAGGCCCAGAGCACAAACCGGATCCGCGTTGCACGCGGAAAAGGGAAAACAAAAACTGATGTCAGTGCGCCGGGGTGTGGCTTAATTGACCTCGCGGACATCACGCCCGCGGACGACGTCAGGGCGGAGTCACGCAGTACCGCCCCCCCAGCACGCAGAGATGCTAGGAAACTAAAGATTTTCCGAATCCAGTATCACGCCTGGGGTTAATTCTACGTTAAGGAATCTGCAGCTAGTAGTCTATCAGATTATACTTTATCTCCTACTGTGCGGATACTGATAGCCATCCTGAGCTCCTGATCGAGGTGTAGCTGCAACGCAAAGAACAAGAGTTGACAAGTGGCGATCGGCACCCCGGGCGCTGCCCCCTCCCGCCAATATGAAGCCTAAGGGAGGTCCTCCCATGCAGTCCAACAAACTGGACAAATACGCAATCCCGAAGCAGTCCACTCCGGATGAGGTGGCAGCGGGTGATCCGGCAGGCGACAGCCCTCGTTAAGCTCTACAATGACAGCAATCCAGGTCTTGGATGCCACGCTTGAATCAAAGAAGGACAAAGTGTCTATTGAAATGAATTTACTCAGGGCCGACATGAACATAACGGAACGCATCATGCAAACTGAGATAATTGTCACTGAGCTACAACATCAATCTCATTCGCTGGAAGAAAAAGTCCAACATTTTACCCAGAAGCATAATCAGGTTGCACTAAATTGGAGGACCAGGAGGGGCTGGCCCGTCGCAGCAACATCCGAGTGGGAGGGGTCCCTGAAGGGGCAAAGTGTGGATCTCTTCCTCGAAGATCTAATACTAAACCATCTCTAACCTAAAAGACTCTCTGCCTTCTTCACAGTGGAGCTGTCACACAGGGCCCCAATCCCCTCACCAAAACCGGGGACAGCCCCAAGGACTATCATTGCTAAAATCCTCAACTATAGAGATCGGGATGCAATACTACAAGCAGCACGCATACATGGGGCCTCGGATACGAGAATGCCACCATCCGGTTCTTTCTGAACTTTACCCTCAAGGTCCAACAGGAATGCCGTACCTTCGACTGAGTGAAGCGTGTGCTCAATTCCCGTGTTAGTCTGCTGAGCTCCCAGGACAGCGTAGCACAACCCGACAAGAGAAGCCTGAGATCCTGGCAATCGAGATCCATGAGCCCAGCGACCTCTATGACCAGCAGAGACTAAACTCCTTCCATCAGAGAATGGACCCTGAGACTCTTAACACTCTAATATATAATCACCTGTGCTTCCTTGGGGTGTAGCTGCCACCAGGTACTTTAGACACTGCGGGACCAATACTATGTAAGAATGCCTCTTTCCTAATGGGGGCTGAGTTAGGCTGTAGGTGGTGTCATCCCACAACCCCTGTAACAGTTTACAAGTTCATAGGGGCGAAAGGTGTTCTGCTAGTTGGGGATGTAGGTAGTTCGGAGCATACGCAGCAGGGCTGCCGGAAGGGACAGTAACAGGTCTTCCTTTATTGTTTTTCTCAATGACAGGGGGGAGAAAGGGGGATTGGGGTCAGGGGAGATGGGTGGGGTTGTTATTGTTTTATGTTATTCAAGATGCATCGATGGTAAAAGCTGACAATCACGCAGAAGAACACTGACTTTACTATGACCCCAATGAGTACACAATGGGACCAAGGCATTAAACTACTGAGCTGGAATGTTAATGGACTTGGGGACAAAATCAAGCGTAGTATTGTATTGCAATAATCAAGCACCACGCCCCAGATGTTATTCTGCTCCAGGAGACGCATCTCGTGGGCAACTCCTGTAAGGCAATCAATATATGGGGATACCACTTGATAGCACATGCAGGGTTCACGACTAGTTCACGGAGTAGGCATAATGGTGAAAACTTCCTTCCCTTTAGCTTTGAGCTCAACCCGGATGGACAGAGGCAGATATGTAGGAGTTACAGGTGCTTGGGAGGGTTACACGCTCACACTCCTGTCGGTTTATGTACCAACTGGTCTCCAACATACTACATTTACGGATTTGGGCACTCTCCTCTCCAGAGTGTCTCCTGGTGGTCGGGGGGGGGGGGGGGGGGGATTTCAACTCTGTGGCTTCGGGCACTTTAGATAGACACCCTCCACGTGAACTTGGTTCCTCTAACAGGTGGCTGCCTGACTTTCTCGATGGACTGGTTGATGGGTGGAGGTTGCAGCACTCAGTCAATCCAACATACTTTTCACTCCGGAGCTCACCACAGTCTCTCCCGCATGGATTACATCCCGATACCGGCATCTCAAGCAACTCACATCTGCAAAGTCAAACACTTAGCAAGGGGAATCTCGGACCACTCCCCGGTGTGGGTTCACGTAGTCCTCGGCCAAACTCAAGTGGGGAGGGTTGCCCCAATAAATCCATGGTATCTTCGAGCCCCGGGAATCCAGAAAGCAATATTAAAAGCCATAGACTACTAGTTCCAAGAGAATGAGGGCCCAGTAAAATCTCCCCAAATCCTATGGGAAGCATTAAAGTCAGTAATTCGGGGACAAGCACTGTCGCTTATCGCTGGCTCGAAGAAAGAAAGACAGAAAGGTTGCAGCAACGGAGGCAGAAATAGTTAGACTTGAAGGGGACCTGGAGACTGGGGTAACGCGGGAGAAACTACACACTTTGCAACTCAAGCAGGAGTACAAAGCGCTGGCTACAGACCGGGCCAAAGCCCGAGGTTGGGCAAAGTTGGGCAGAATATACGACCAAGGGGACAAAGCTGGTAAGCAGATAGTCTGGCTCGACAAAAAAGAGAGGGCAAGACGGTTGGTGCAGACACTGGTAGGTGCAGATACCACAATTACCACGGACCCTCAAGGAATCGCGAATCACTTTGCCACGCACTATGAGGTAGTATAAGTATACAAGTGCGCTATACTCCGAAGAGGATTCCCATGAACTATTATGGAACATTGCGCTCCCAGTCTTGTCGGAGGAAGATTGGCACTTCTTAGACAGTGCATTAACTAATGAAGAAATCGCGCAAGCTATTAGATCACTGTGCTTAAGCAAGGCCGTAGGCCCAAATGGTCTGCCTATTGAACTCTAAAAGCTGCAGCCCGACAAACTAGCCCCGTACCGGAAGGCCATGTTCGAGGAGAGCATAGTTACGGACTCTGCCGCAAGATCAGAGCCACATTAGTCACTATTCACAAGGAGGGTAAACCCAAAACAGACGATGCCTCGTATAGGCGGATATCATTACTCAACGCAGAACCCAAAATCCTGGCCAAACTCCTGGCAACTCGCTTGGTCAAAGTAATTGGAAACTTAGTCCATCCTGACCAATCCGGCTTTATGCCACACCGCAATACGGCACTGAACCTACGCAGACTGCATGAAGTGCTAGGAAGAATTGATACAATCCAAGAGGATGCAGTGGTTGTTTCACTTGATGCAACCATGGCATATGACTATCGAATGGCCTGATCTCTTCACTGTACTTGCGAAGCTGGGGTTTGGCCCGCAATTCATTCAGTGGGTACGGATTCTATACTCGAAACCCCAAGCGCAAGTTGTAGTCAACAAGAAATCAGTCAAATTCACTTTAAGTCTGGTACCCGACAGGGCTGCCCCCTTTCCCCCCTCCTGTTCGCCCTCGCCAGTGAACCACTTGCGGCCTGGATTCACCAGGATCTAGGGATATGAGGTCTGTGCTGGTCTCCAGACTGGGAAAACCGTATCTCCTTGTACGCTGATATCCTTCTGTTCCTGGCCTCTCCGAAGAAGTCATTGGTGTGTGTCCTAGACATTATAGAGCTCTTTGGTAGGTATTCTGGTTTCTCCATTAACTGGTCTAAGTCCCTCATATATATCATCAAAGGCTTACCACCCTCCCTCCAGAGAGGCTGCCCAATCCAAATTAACACTGTGGGCTTCAAATATCTGGGTATCTACGTTGGACTCCAAACTCCGCTATACCAAAAACCTACCACCGCTGCAGAGACTAAAGCGTGACACAGCCAGCTGGAAAGCTCTCCCCCTCATTGTTGGGCAAAGCGCCCCTCTTTAAGATGATGTCGCTGCCCTGTTGCCTCTACGTCTTACAGAATACCGTGGACCCTGTCCCGGCACAGTACTACAGAGAGATAGAGGGCCTGCAGAAGAATCTGTTGTGAGATTGGAAACCCCGCATAGCATTGACCAAGCTCACACTAAATTGGTACAACGAGGGGGGAGAAATGAGGGGGGGGGGTAGACCGACTGATCACTCGGCTCGTGTCTGGCAAGCCGCAAATAAAGCTCAGCTGGGAGCGAAAGCTGACTCTAGCAACCCCATTGTGGGACTCTGAATTATTAGGCAACTTATGGACAAATGGGACCTCATTGGGCTATCCCAGGTCAGAGACATGTGGGAAAAGGGTAAAATGAAAACCTTTGCTTCCTTGCAGCAACACCACCAGCTGGCCGCCGCGGACCACTTTCAGTACGCGCAAATCTGACACGCACTGGCTTCCCACTTCCCAGATGGCTCTTCCCCCTCCAGAACCCTCGCCGCTGGAAGATAGATTATTGGACGGACACCTGCCTGAAAAAAACATCTGACACTGACAAAAAACTAATCAACAATATGGCAGACCTCCATGGGCTACTATGTGTGAAATGGGCGAGAGATGGAATGGAGTTGGATGATGAGGATTGGCAAGAAGCGGTGTCCTCACCAAGAGTAGTAGCAATTTCGGCCAGACTCCGACAAATTCAACTCAAAATCCTCCATAGAGTTTACATCACTGGGCCCAGTCTGGTACGTATGGGTAGAGTAGACGGTGGAGATTGCAGGAGACAATGTGGTCAGGAAGGAACATTCCTCCACATCCTTTGGGAGTGTGAATACATACAGGCATACTGGCGTAATATTCATGCAATACTAAGCGAATTGCTCTGTTATCATCCATCCCGAAGCACGTAGATGCCTCCTAAACTTATGGGAACCCACGGACCTAAATAACTACCATACACAGTGGGTCACACTGGGGCTTATGCTGGCAAAGAAACATTGCGCAACGGTGGGGGGGCGGTGAGGCCACCAGGAGTGAAGGCTTGGAAGGAAGACCATGACTGGTGTATGCATAGGAAAAAGACAGTTTACACTGCCCGAGGATGCCCCAGGAAGTGGTCTGAAATATGGGACCCATGGAACTCTTACCGGGGCCATATCTGCAGCCCTCTGCTTAACAGATATAGACGACCCCTCTAGCCCATAGTCCGTACTCATGACGCTCTGGCACAAAAGGTGTTAACTGTTTTTTCCTTTTGCCTCTGAATATGATGCAAGTGATTCCTCCGTATTATATGTCACATGTCGATGAATGTTTAATAAAAAGATTTATTAAAAAATGCACAAATTGGGAATGTCGTTCTTAAAGACTTACTTTGATATACACTTTCAACTATTTTTGAGCATGACAACTGCAGAGAGCCTTGAGAATCAGCAACTAGTGCTAATCTCTGAAGGTCGCGATAGAAACAGTATCAAAAACTTGCTAAAAAAGAATCATGGCAATTGATTATTTTGCCAGTTCTTTGGCACTTTACATAATTTCATGCAAAAAACAAAACATTTTAGCAATTTTCAATTTTTACAACAAATTTGTATTGATATTTTTGTGGTACATTGCGGCTGGAAAGGCATTTACATGTATTCAAGTTAGAATGTGTTACTAAATAGTACCGGTATATCAGATCAACAGAAGAATGAAGGAAACAAATAAGAACCCTGAATTTTCAGCTTTTATTCAGGTACAGCAATAGAAAAAGGACAATGCACTTAAGACTTCCGCCAATAATTAATTAGATTAAAAGGTGCAGATTCATGTGCATAACCTACCTGTATGCCATCGAAACCACAGTACTCCCTAGCGAGCTCTAACAAAGGGACCAGTGCTTGCAGTAAGAGGGTGGTACCACATGTCTTCAAAATGAAACGTCTCTTGGAGACAAACATGCTACTCTCACTGCAAACAAAACAGGTAAATATTAAAATACAGTACAGAATATGCAAAAACAAATGCATACGTTCAGAAACTTAACGTTAAAGTATTGCAGTGTGTAATTGTACACTTTGATGAATGTCTTCATTGTGTTCAACACTGAACGCAGAAATTAATACATATAAGTAAACCCCGATAAGCCCTTTTGGTACTTAATCTCCGTTCTAAATTCACACATCAGGCCGTCACCTCAACAGCCCCCCATTTTCTTGCCCAGCTAATAAACATGGCCACATGATTTGAATATTGCTCACTTATTGAAGGATATCTGAAAATAGTTTACCGGCAATTTGCCAGAGGTACTATAGTAACTTCCATAGAGAAGATTCTTGGCTTGTTGAAGGTGAACACCAAGGATTGGGGCAGATTATGAGCGTGAAGAGTAGCCCTAAATCAGTGATGTTCAAAAGCTAGGGGTAGGCTACCTGTGACCCAAAGTCTTTATGTGCTTTTTTCAGCATATGTCCCAGGATGTGCCATGAGAGAACTTGGCTAGTGGGCAGAGGGTGCACAACCGATTGCTGGAGCATAGCTTATCGTTATCCGCAGGAGATAAAGGAGAAAACCAAAGGGCAGCTATGAAGATGCACCATGTGTTAGTATGTTTTCCACAAGCACTTGTCGTTCATATGCAGGGTCCAGTCACAGAACCACCCAGTTGAACCTTCGAATTTAAGGCACTGTAACTGGCCTTTCTCGCCTTGAATGCATGAAAAGAATTCTAGGGCACACCAGCTCAACCTTTGGTACATTAGTACTATCAATAATACATGATCAATGGCGTCAAAAGAATGACCAGTCTAGAAGCACTAAAACTGATGCTTCCCTTTGATAGCATCGAAGTCACGAGGTAGGACTTCTGCTTATGTGGGGAATCAATGAGGGAATGGAGGAACTCGAAAACAGGCACATGCAGCATTAGGAGCAGAAGATCAAGGCTTGAGTGGCGGGATGGATAGTCAGGTTCAACCTTAAAGAAGTCCATAAAGTAAGTTTGCGCACCATTAATCCTTATGTAGCCTTAGGCAATCAACTAGCAGAGAACAAAACGCACTCGTCAAATAAAATGTTGCAACCCACGCAAGTTCAATAACTGCAAATGTTTTCATTGGAATAGAGTATACTTGGCCAACTGTTGATTGCACATTTCCACAAAGGTTCTTACAGGCTCAATTCAGTTACACCAAAAATAGTATGGGAAAAAGTCTAATACCTTGGGGTAGAGAAGTGGCTCACTAAGGCAAACTCCACCTTTAATGCAAGTGAGCACAGAAAAAAAGAAACTAAAAACCCAGAAATATTAAAGCATAGTTATGTAACAGACTACACAGGGAGTGGGTTTTCCTTTCTGCTTGTATACAAATTAGGGGTCCCAAGAAGGTGATTTACAAAAGGAATAGTTCAGGACACAACTGACGCAATATAAATGGTTGTAAAAACTGGAGTAAATTGGTATCTAGAGTAAGCCAAATTGAGGGGGAAGCAGGGTATTTGTTGCGTTTGGCCAACTCTGCCGTCACTGACTTATCCAGACAACCAACCACTGAGTCCTTCAGCCTACAAAAAAAGCAGCTGTGAATTTGGTTTCAAATGTAGTCTCATGAGGTTTCAGGGAAAACTATGCCCAGGTGGGTACCACATCAACATTTTGGTGGCTGCTCGAGTACTTTGGACTCAAAGGTGATACTATTAGGAAGCCTTATAAAATACCATATTCAGAATTTCTCTACTGGTAGGACCATATCTTATCACACAGTGAGAGCGGTTGGGCTTGTTTGTTGCTTTGGCTTTGAAATAGTTTGCCTTCATGACTTGGCATAATTAATTCCCTCAAAAATGGGTAGGAATTGCTTTCATTACATAGGGAGACAAACATTCAAACCGAATAACTTTCATGCATTTGTCATCTAAAGAAAGCACGATTATGAATAGTAGGTCTCTATACAGTAGACAACTACAGGGTGCCAGCTGAAAGCCAAATATGGCACCTTTGGCAATAGTTACCCAGCTCTCAGTGGCAGGAGTAAATCGCTACCTTTTTCGAATCCTTACTGACAGCTGAGCCACTAACATTTATTGGTTCAAAAGGATGACTGATGTGCCAAAACAGTATTTAAAATTCCATGTTACAGGTCATGCCCTTTGTCTTTCAAGACTTACATGGGGCACAAGTGTTTGTCTTTTATTAGGCTGCCAAGCCTAACCTTAGAGGCATATGCTATGCTTACCAGTTAACTTGTGTGCAAGCAATTAGATTATTAATTGTTGTAGGCGATTACCCACCTCAAGGAATAATCACAACCCAGGTCAGGATGAACCTGCTAAGTCACTACCAGAGCTCTACAACCAGCAGCAACAGGACAGAGCAGAAACTTACAGTAATGTGTAAAGTATTTATGCAGTAGAAAACGTGAGTAAGTAAATGCAAAACAATAAAAATCCTTAACTAGATTAAAGAACAGTAAACTTTCATAGCAAAGTGACTCCAAAATGCCAATACTACAATCAGGGGAACCAGGAATATGATTTTTTTTAAGTTCTACGTAGAAAAAAGCCAAAAGCACAACTGGTAGCGGATTATGCTAAACAGCATTCTGACAGGTCAGACAGTAAAGGGTAACTATATAAGCTATGTTCCTTAATAGTTATTAAAAATCGGACCACCATTAAATGGGATTATTAATCATTTCTTTTTCTAGATTCCAGAAGATAGAGTTTTAGGATTTTAATCGGTACTCTATTTTTTTTAACAAACAGCTATACCTGCCTTATACAAGAAAATAGCATTTGGGTACTAATCACAAAGGACATCTCAACATTGAATTTCTACATGACACTTGAAATACCATACACCCTGCCAGGTGGCCCACAAGGCCTACACAGGTAAGACTAGGGGTGAAAATTGAAAATGGAAGTTTTGACTTTATGAACTGGTTTATTTTGAGAGATCGTACTACAGTTTTTACATCTTTACAATCAGACTACAATGGTAAGCCAGAAGCCATGTTTACACTACCACTGTAGCATGTGTAATAATCGGCTGTACAGTCCACTATTGACATTTAACTTGTAGGCCATGAAAAGTTTTAAATCATATATTAGGGAGATCTAGCAAAGTTAAGTATGTCAATTAGGAGTCCATCAATTTGACCATTTTAGAAGGGGGTTACAGGCACTACTACTAGTTAGCTGGATTAAAGTGCAGAGTCCTAAAGCTAGTAAAATATTGGGCAAAAATATGGGATATATCACACAAAAGATGGACATTTCCTACATTGCAGAAAGCTAGCCACCATACATACCAGTTTATTACTAAATCTATTTCAGTATCCAGTGGACTGACTTCTGCCAATGCCCCTAAACTACTTAAAAGGTCATACTGCTACATTACGGCTCTGCACCAACATGTATAATTGCTTTTACTTTACTGCCTAGTCAAACACATTTACCATTTCTTGCATGGTACAGTGGACATCACAGCTACCTGAAGGAATAGCAGCAGACGTCCCTAAGCTGGTGGAATTAAAATCCTTGTCAATTTAGGTATCTTAATTGATCCAATGGAATTAACATAGGGTTGCATAAACCTTCCACGGTATTCATATGACATTCCAGTGCCCACTTGTCATACCTGAGCTAATAGTCATGCCATTTTGTTTTATTTGGTCACAACTAAACCTATGGCTGGCCTTCCACACTGAAAATAATTAAAACAGGAATTGGTTCATTTCCCATGTTCATGGTTCTGAGAGGTTAAAGGGAAGTTATCTAATTTTCTGCATCGGAGAGAAGTTGTCACGTTGACCACTTCTCCCAATGCCCAAATGTTACTCCTGGCGCTACTAGTGTGGTTCAGTATGATTGGGTTCCCGCTGGATTCAGAAATAACAGTATTATATTGTCCATTGCCATCTGCTTTATAAGTGCTAGGAAAGATTTCAGTGCTAGGGCAACTGGCTCAAATGAGGTACAACTGTGCTTCTACAAATGTGCACGTGTGAATTTTCAAGATGAAAATGAAAGTATGCTGTTCAGGACCTGCTAACACCAGGGTATCCATAGTGACATCTAAAAGGCACAAGGTGCTGCTAAGATTTATTTTCACTATAAATTATTTTTCCACTCAGCAAAAGTAAAGTTTCCTTAGTAAGGTACATTATATTTGGAAAAAGAACTAGGAGCTCAGTTGGCGTTTTTAGTGATGTCAAAAATGGTCAACGTTTCTTCATCAAGAATGAGAGCAGTTTTTAGTTTTCTTGCATACGTTTGGGATACTTGCAGATAGATACCTCATCTACAGGAAAACTCCGGGTAGTTGGACTCTGAATGTGTGGTGGGAGAATATATAATCAAATCTAAATCTACCCTGCCTTTGTGTTTTTGTGGTGTCTACGACCTGATCCACAGCAGTACAGCCAACATGTAAATCTTTTAGCCCAAAGGTCTGCACCTTGGTTGTAGATCTGGTAGATGTCAGTGGTGGGACAGGCTGTGAAATAGGATTCCCACCAAAGGAGAAGGAGACCAGGGTGGGTACTTTAGCAGCTTCTCTGGACAAAAGGCATCTAGTTTCAACTTGAGGACTACTGCATGGTGTAGACCAAGATATTTATTTATAAAGTTTTCTATAGCGCGAACTTGATCACGAAGGATATCAGAGCGCTTTACAATTTGAGGCAATTAAATAACTTCCCACCCTATTCCCCTATACACCCGCATCCCACTATTTTATTTATAAAGTTTTATATAGCGCGAACTTGATCCCGAAGGATATCAGAGCGCTTTACAATTTGAGGCAAAGGTAACAAATCAGCGTTGGTTCCCGAGGATCGAGAATCATTTCAGAAACTCTGGGTTGAAATCTTATGACAGCCATTTATTTGCTTTATTCAATGTTCACATGCACACTGAGAATCATTCCATGTTTATTCAGTGGGGCTATGTGTATCCACCTTCGTATTTTTAAGGTCTCGTTGCGCGCTGCTTTGGAGTGACTGCTTGGAACCACTCCAGCCTTTTTTGGAAACTCGTGCATGTTCTGCACTGTTTCCAATCAGCACTCGTGCACGTATGGCGTTTACCTTGCGGGAGCGCGCAGCGGCGCAATCTGTTTGCGATTATAGCGATTGCGCTTTGGAAACCGCAAGGTTAACACTGTACAACGTACCCAAAAGTCCAGAGTGCGCTGCCTTAATTGTTTGTGCCATACGTTCAACTCTCGACGTATATATATTTGCATTTATATAAATGTGTCTGGACTTTTTTGTCATGTGCGTATGTAGGGTGTGTGCCCATGTCTGTGCAGGAGTATTTACTATGCATCTCTTCCCCCCACTGTGCGGATGCGAGAGGGTCTTGGGAGCCTGGCCTGGGGCTTCATCAGAGCAGATGAAACCCTCGCAGGTGTCTGACCACCCTTAGAAGTCACCTAGGCTACCTCCATGCAGTGGTGGTCTCGTCATCCCTGCGCTGTGTTAGGCTTTGGGGCGCTACTTGTCCACTGGAACTGCAGCAGGTGCCAAGCACCCAAGTGGCTCATCCGTGCCTCCCTGGCACGCCTGGAGCAGTGCGTGAGCGCAGATGAGGGCTTGAGCTCAAGGTGCTGGAAAAACACTGGGAGAAGGCACGGGTATTCCAGTACGAGACCGAAGAGGCGACCCCAGGAGTGAGTCCTCTGGCCAGGGTTGGAGCAGGGAGTTGAGAACTACTCCTCCAGGTTGGGCCACCCTGTACCCAGGCTATAAACAGCGCCCAGAGGCCACTGAACAAAAGCAGCGCCGGCAGGTGCCAGGCCCCCATGCCAGCCCTGGGGGTGCCAGCTAGTGCGTGGGGCCTGGCAGTGCATGGCCAGCCGTCCTGGCCTCGGGGATTGCCCCACTGGCCGAATGGAGAAGCTTTCACAACTGGAGAAGCACTACGAAGGGGATTTCTGCTCACTGACAGGGGATTTCTGCTCGCTGACAGGTGTGGGTGATGCAAGGGCGCGTCACTGACGCCCAGGGCCTTCCCTCAGAGGCCTGGTGGTCACAATCGTGCACCAGCGAACATCACATTCCGGTGCAGAACGTGTGTGATTCCACACAGGCCCAGTCACTTACTTCCTGCTTTCACGTTTCTCTACAGAGGGTAAAGATAAGTTTCTCAAGTACACAACTTCCCTGTTTAGGATCAGCAAGGGCAGTGCCTGCCTCCAGGGGTGCATTAGTGCAGTGCTACTTCACAGCGCCTGCCTTATTTATGTAGCGCTGCGAGGAGGAAGGTGCACGTAGAGCACTAGCCCCTGTCCTTCACTCTTCCCGGACTCTCCCTCCTTAGAGCCGCTTCACTCTGCCTAATTTGCACAGCTTTAGGTGGGGCGGGTCCTGCCAGGTCTCAGCCCAGCACTCGTTAAGCTTGGCCTTTGAACAGCTCAGTGAACCCTGCAGGAACCGGTGTTGTGGCGCAGTCCCTCGGAGTGGCTCTTTTACCGGATGTTGTGTCTCTAGTGCTTTCATCCGGTGCATCCCCCTGTACGGGGAGAGCACCGTGAAGTGATCGCCTCTGTTTATAAGGGCCACGATTGGGCGCTCTGGAGCATGGCTGCGGGTCATAAGAGTCTAGGATACATGCCCATCCAATCCCTGGCCTCGCTGAGGAGAGCTCGCAGCGATGGTCACCCATGTGCTACTGTGTAAAGGGGTGCACAGAGCTGAAGGAGGTTACAATGGTGGTAGAGAGGGGGTGAAGGGGTGAAAAGCCGGCAGGAGGACAGCGTGAAAGACGGTAAAGCCAAGTCGATGACGTGTGAGATGCAAGATTCTGGAAGGGTGTGGGAGAAAAGGGCGCGAGATTGCTTCCTCTGCAGCCTCTCATCCTGCTAGGTGCTATGTGAAGATTAGGGCGGAGTCACTGGAAAACTCCGAAGACCACTGTCCAGTGACCTTTTGTAATGCTTAAGTCGCAGTCTCACATTTGCAGAATGATTGTTACTCGTTTATCCGTTACTAATAAGCACTGGCAAAGCCAATAGGTCTAGCTTCTTTTAAGGCACATGTTCGCTATTCTGTGATGTATCAGGGTTGGATTGGGATTAAAAATCAGCCCGGGAAGGCTAAAAAAGCGGCACACATTTGCAAATTGCCTTTTCGCAAAACACTGCTTCGGCGACATTTTACAAACAAGCATTGGTATAGCCAATAGGTCTCGCCTTTGGGACCTTATAAGTGTTTAGTTATCCAGTACAAACTCCTTGGTGGAACACCAACTGTTGCATAGCTAAACACTTATAAGGTCCCAAAGGCGAGACCTATTGGCTATGCAGATGCTTGTTTATTATTATCTTTCAACATACTCATTCAGTGCCAAAAAGTCTTCTCTTGATCTTGAAGCAGTCTGGCTAAGGGTTGATATAGTTTGAAATTGCACCTTCCTCTGCAGGGAAGTCGGCACTGGTGGCCTCTGCAGAATCAAACTTTGAACTCTTATGTGGGTCTTGTGTTCTGTGTCTATACTAGAGAGAATATCCATAATGCTGCAGCAAAACAGATTTAGAATAATGCTGATAACCCAGCAATGCTTAGTGTGCAATAGTTACAGGTAAGGGCCAGTCATCTTGAATTCTGCGTGGGCCATTAAGTAGAAAAGCTTACACTATATTACTGCTTGGTTTCTGTGGTCCACATTATGCAGTATCACATCTACAGTACAGGAGAGCATCGGTTGAGCCTTATTTTTCCAACTGGCTCCAGGAATCTCCAGCTTGAACAGAAAAAAAACATGTGAATATTTCTAACACCCACTTCTGGACACATGAGGTGTCAAACTAATCTAAGATCAGCAATGGTCCCTTTACTGCATGCATTAGTAATGGTAAAGTGAACTACCTCAACAAAACCCCCCCTTCAGCCTTTTTAACTCTGAGGAAGGGAGAACATAACTGCCATTTCTCATTTAAATGTTACATAAACCATCTTCCACCCGACCCCTTAGTTTAATACGGAGTTCCATAGTAACACCAAAATAAATATTTTTAATCAGTCAACATGGGAAAGCAACTATAAATGACAGTGTACACCTGTGTTAAGACTTAACATTTCAATATGTCAATTGCTCTCATACGGAAAACACTGCATAACCACCACTCAAGGAAAATTAAATGTAATCAGCCAATAAAAATCGCGACTGAGAATTAAATAAAACAGGGCATCAAAAGCTTGCAAGTAAAGAAATGTGAGATGACAGATAACCGATTACCGTCCAACTGCCCTAGGGTCTCATTAATACCCCCCTTTAAAAGTGTGTTTTGCTATTGTGCGCTCAGCCATTAAATACTTCTTCCAACCCAAACTTTTGTGATTTGTAGACTGAGCAGCATAGAACTTAAAATATAGGATTAAACTTCTCACCAGGATTTACACTATTTGCATGCCTCGAGCTAAATGTGTACTCTAACTATACTTTATATGATTGTGTTACAGCCATCATTTGAGGGGTGATCAGCGATGTCATAACTGATGGGATTTACATATCATGGCAAGATGTTATATGAGGTCATAAGCAATGCTTGGCAGAGGGGGAAGTTCTAGTTAGGTCAGTAAACTATAGCAGGTGAACTTGAGGGGTGTTTTTTAAATACTAGTTTTTACCTTATTTCAACACTTAAGTATAATGTCACTAACCGTTTCTTCAGTGGGGGGGGCGTGGCCGACTGCACAGCGGAATGGCCGCTTTGAGCGCACTCCGCCGGCCGGGATTAAAACCTCAATAAATCTTGCACTTCGGGTGGGTGCCGAACTGCCCAAACCCACTCTATGCAGAGCTAAGACTGTGGGGGCTCTGATGGAAGAACTACGGTGATCTGCCGGAGTGAAGATCAGGAGCCGGTGAACTGCACGCTCGGTGGAGCTGCTAGAGGGGCGTGCCTAAAATCGAGCCCGCTGCGGCTGGAGCGTGGGCCCAGTGCCGATGCGAGGGGTTCCATCTAGCCCACAGCGGCTGTATCTGAGAGGTTATGTCCAGGAGCCGGGACGTGGAGATTTGCTGAGAGCCTGTGTGCTCATGTGGTGAGAGGGGAGCTGTGCTGGAGGCATTCACACGGGTCCATCTGCTGCACGGGCCCAGGCGGAACTGGAAATCGAGCCTGCGGCTCATTGCGGGCCTCGGGCCACTGCCGGTTGCTGTGCAGACGTGAGCCTACTTGCCGCTGGTACCCGACCTTGGGCTCAAAAAAACTAACTAATGAGGAGATGAGGAAAGCCAAGCGCTGCCCACACGCCCCAGCTTTGTGAGGAGAGACTCTGTGGCTGGCTGAAGCCCTGCGCGTGGCTCCCCGGCCGCCATCTTGGGGATAACTCACGCAACACTGCTAGCCACTGCTTGGGCAGGAAACTTTGAGATACCCGGGCTGACAGTCGTGAAGTGCAAGCGATATAGGCTGGTAATTGCTGGGACTGTAGCAGACCCGGGGGGGGGGGCAGATCTAGTTGCGACCGGAGGAGATCTGCTGTATATTTCAGACGTGAGCACCGTGTTCTTATACAAAATTGCTGCACTGAATCCATGCTTCTACATTTGCGCCCTTGGACGCTGTGGCGCCGGCCGCGGCTAGTGGACCTGACTGAGTGGGAGCACCAGAGGTGATTGGAGGTCTGAGTGGCCCGGTTGTGAGTTACAGGTGACGCCACAGGTGTTTAATCACGCAACTCTCTCGGACACGAGTGATGCAATCCTTGCCAGAGTGGTGCGGTGACCTTGCACAACGCGGAGGACGGTGTGGAGACCACGGGAGGTGGCGTGACAACGGGGAAGTACTGTGCACTGGTGACAGAAGAGACACTGCAGCTTCCTGTGTGGTCGAGTGAGTCCTGATCTGGGTTCCATTGTCACGTCTCTGGGGCCTCCGCAGCCGTGGGCAAACAAGACGCCAAACAACCAAAACTGACTTGAAAACAAGCCCTCCACCCGCCATGCGGAGACAGAGCATGACGCGCTGGCAGAGGGTCAACAAGACTCACATGCTGAAGACCAAGGGGAGCATCTGACATCGCGTATGCTGGAGATGCGATCTAGCCTCCAGAATATAGACACTAAACTGGACACCCTGACTGCACAACTGGACTCAGTCAGGTCGCAGGTGTCGACACGAGACACGCCTTGATGTCTTGGAAAACCGTCACACAGAGTATCACTAGTTCCAGGTGGAGACAAAAGGAGCAGCTGGTCCACATGCACAAGCTGCTGGAAGTCATCAGAGCTAAGCACAATGACTTAGAAGCTCGATCGAGACGCAAAAATCTCCGCATCACTGGGATTCCTGAGACAGCCATTTCTAAAACGGAGACCTACATAACGGAGCTATTTGACCCATCTTTCCCAGTTTTTTGTGGTAGAGGGCCCATAGATCATTGGGACAAAAGCCTCTGTCTATGCACCGCCTAGGCCTATCATAGCGAAGCTCCTCAACTATCCTCAACTATCAAGATAGAGACTTTGTTCTCCGGATGGCCAGGGAGAAAGGCAAGATCACGCACAAAGGGAACAACCATCTCCTATCCTGATTTCACCCCGGCGGTACAGGCGGCGCAGCGATAATATCTCCAGGCAAAACGAATCCTATTGCAGGCACAGATGCCGTACTCACCGTTGTACCCATCCAAGCTAAAAGTCTCCTTTGGCAGAACCTCCCACTTCTTTAGAGACAAGAAATCTGCTCTAAAATTTGCAAAGCATGTGGGAGGGAAGAAGTCGAAGGGAAACCGGGAGGTGGCGGGGATATCAGGAGACCATCTAAGTGACAATGACTAATCTGGGTATCGCATGGTCCATATGCTGGTTGCTTGCACTATTAAGATGTGGGACTTGTGCTTTGTCGATTTGTGTCTTTCCCAGATGTCTTGTTGCTCTATATTACGTTATTTGTTCTGGATTTGTATGATTGTGGTTTGGGGCAGGTGGCATCCTCTGCAGAACTCCCGGCCACCTTGTGCAAAGCAAGGTAGTTGGCCAGTGCTGCTGCGCCCCCAAGGGAAGAATCCCAGTTCTAATGCATCTATATGTGCGTTTTCTTTTTTCTAGGGTGGGTATACTACAACCTGATTGGGGGGTTGGAGTGGGCGTTGGGGGGGGGGGCCCGGGGTTGTTTCATCATTTGCCAGTATGGATTGTACTTTGGTAGCTAATTTCTGTCATGCCTGGTTGGAGTTCCAGAACCGTGGGTGCATATACAATAGGTGTGTGTGTGTGAATACCTTACAAATGTCTCTTAATTCGCTAAACTGCCTTACTTTGAATGTTTGTGGGCTAAATGATGGTAGTGAATCACAAAGAATTGTACTTAGTCTGAGCACTGCTTGAATTTAAAAGAACGTTTTGAATGTGTTTTACTGTGCTCCACGGCTTTCTCCCCACTCTGGAGAAACGGTAAAATGAAAAAATAAGCAAGTCGTTCTTTGGCTTGACTCCTTGGGCACAAGTTCAGGCTGGATCCCCAGCTAATAAATCTCTTCAGTTAGATTATTTCGTTTCAGAAGTATTTTATTGTTTGTTTGTAACATTGGCCCTTTAAATATTTAGATGAGCACATTATCGAGAGACCATAGCACATTAATACACCGGCCCTTTAAACTCACGGAGTATTCCACCTCCCGGCACCCTTAGCTAGTAGGCGTATGCGGAAGTCCTCCGCGAGCAGTCTTTTGAGCATATTTTCCCGCCCGCGACTGTGTACCTACAGGTCGGAGTTCAGCGGAGCAATAGTTGAACCAGGACATGGAGCTGTTTGAATAACGGTAAGCGACACATTGTTAAACCGCGTAACGTTAAAGAAAAGATATTGTACCGGGAGAGATTGCATCATCCCAACTTAGAAACAAAGGCCACGCTATTCACGTTATGATAATCCAGTCACTAGCGAGTTGATATATGCTACAATGTCTCGTGTGATGCTCAGTGGGTAATGAGATTTATAGAACCTGTTTTATTTGAGAACGGGTATGTAGTTGAAGCAGGAATCACAACGTATAATGTTTTTGTACAAAAGGTGAACTATGATGTTTGAACAAATGTTTATGTTAAATGCTATGTATTAGCAGAATATTGTGGGCGATAGGACAGTGGTACTAATGAACTTCATTTTTGATTTACAGACCCCTTGACAAAGGCGCTATTGCGTCGAAATGCATTGGGAGGCCACTTTAACGTATAAACTATAAAAAATGCATAGAAGGATGGAGTTATTGCAAATATAACTACACAAGTGACAAAAACTCGAGTGTAAGATTGTTATGGAAAATAAGAATTATAACAAACAATAAAATACTTCTGAAACGAAATAATCTAACTGAAGAGATTTATTAGCTGGGGATCCAGCCTGAACTTGTGCCCAAGGAGTCAAGCCAAAGAACGACTTGCTTATTTTTTCATTTTCTAAATGATGGTAGGCAATTGAGACTGGTTCATGCTTATTTATCCCGCCATGTTGACATGTGCATACTGCAGGAGACTCATTTGAACGTTACGCCATCGCAAATACTTCTCCATAGTTGTTGGGGACTCTGCAGTCTATTCTTACTACGCAAGAGGGGTTTCTATTCTGCTTAAACAGGGTTGGACTGGAGGGAGGGGTTCGTACGCGGGGACCCAGAGGGCAGGTACATTTTGGTACAGGGGTTGCTATGTGGTGTCTATAGCTATTGTAGCCATCTATGGCCCTAACGTCTATTCTCCAGACTTTTTTGATACGGTCTGGTCCCAAATCAGGGCGACTAGCTGAACTACTATATTACGGGGAGGAGAGTTCACTGCTATCCTAGATGACGACCTGGACAGGAAAGGAGCCGCCTGCAACTTGCTTCCAGCAGCTAGCGCCGCCCCGAGGGCGATAGTGGATGAGGGGGAGTTGGTTGACATGGCACGCCAGACACCCCTCACTCAGGGAGGGGACCTGTATTTGTGATCACCACAATGCATGGTCCCGTTTAGATCACTGGCTGGTGTCCCGGGATGTCGCTACTTGGGCCACGAATGTGGAACACATGCCTAGATCACTGTCTGACCATTCCACTGTCTGACCATTCTCCATGTTTCTTGAAACTATCGATCACAAATTTGCTGAGGCGTGCCTTCTCCTGGCGCCTCCCACCGCATGCTCTCCTAGACGATGCCTTTATGGATGAGATCCGGTCTGATATAACTGAATATTTTGTTCTGAATACAGGCTCAGTTGACACCGAAGCTTCACTTGGGAGGCTTTTAAGGTTGTAATTAGAGGCAAATGCAGCGCCAGGAGCAGGAGGGTTGAAGGCAATACGGGGCACGCTTGTCTCCATAGAGGCTAGTAGAAGGGCACTGGAGGAGCAATTATACGAAACTAGTGGACTGGAAACCACTGGCCTGCTGAAGGCCAAGCTGCTGGATTCTAACGAGGAAGCGCAGCGTGAGGTTACATTTCTGGGTAAACACACAGAAGCGAGGAGCTACGGGGAGGGAGACAGACCAGGCTGCACGCTGGCTAGTATGATAAAGCCACCCAGATCCACAACATACATTCATGAAATACACACCACATTAGACATCACAGTCAGGGGCAGGAGGAAATTTTGGCTACATTCTCCGTTTTTACTCCCATCTTTACACTGCAACGCAAGAGACCTGCCCCGAGGGATTGCATTCCTTTATGGACTCGATTGCATTAGCCTGGTTCAATAACACCCGCAGAAAATATATGGATCTCCCATTTACTGTCGAGGAGGTCACCCAGGTTATAAAGAGCATGCCCCTTGACAAGGCCCCCGGCCCTGACTGTCTGACCACGTCCTTTTATAAAACCTATGTGGAAGAATTGGCGCCCGACTGCTGGCGGTGTACGAGGAAGCCTTGGAGGAGGGAATACTGCCCAATACAATGAGGGAAGCTGTAATTATCACTTTGTTGAAGCCCGGAAAGTCAGAGATGGAAATGGACTCTTACAGACCACTCTTCCTGATAAATGTTGATGTTAAAATACTAGCAAAACTGATTGCCAATAGGCTGCAGCCTCTGCTACCTATGGTTGCACTCCCTGACCAGTCAGGGTTCATCCCGGGGAGATCATCACATAACTTACGTACCATCTTTTCAGTTTTACATTATCTACACCCAGAGGTTCATGCTGCTGTGGTGGTTTTAGACGCTACAAAAGCGTTCAATACACTAGAGTAGCCCTATATATTTGCCATTTTGGGCTGTATGGGTTTTAGCCCGCTTTTCATTAATAGAATACGGTTGCTCTATACTTACCCCAGCGCCCGGATTAAGGTGAACAGGCTGCTGCTCTGATCCCTTTCCTATATCGCGAGGCACAAGGCAGGGATGTCCCCTCTCCCGGTTATTGTTCGATATAGCAATGGAACCACTGGCCGCCCACGTCCGACAGCATCACACGACCCGAGGCATAGGTTTCAGCTCAAGGAGCCTCCTGATATCCCTATATACCGATGACGTGACCCTTTACCTTGTCAACCCGGAAGATAATATGGAGCCAGTTTTGCGGGAATTCATTCGCTTTGGGGGTTTGGCTGGGATCTCTGAATTGGTCAAAATCGGTGATATTCCCCTTGATGGAGAGTACGCTGAGGGTTGATTCCGAATAACCCCTGAAGTGCGAAGCAGAAGCGGTCAAATACCTGGGCATATGGATCAGCCGAGATGCACAGGAAATCTGAACAATGGAAGAGCTGTTGTGTGGCTAGAGGAGAAGGTCAAAATATGAACAAACTTGCTGCTGTCCCTAACTGGCAGGCTAGCCCTAGCTAAAATGGTCATTCTGCCCAAGTTTTTATATTTGTTTGCTAATATCCCGATTCCCCTTACGTCGCAGTTTTTTTTAACTCTTAAGTCACACCTCAGTACTTTGGCATGGGCGGGTGGACAGGCCAGGGTATCTTGAGATATATGGAGACCTACTGGGTCAAGGAGGCATGGGTGCCCCGGACATGCGTTTGTACGCGCTCAGGCCCAATATTTGCATTTCTGGGTGCATCCGACGCCCTTCCAACCTCACGTAGCAATGGAACAGGATGCTGTTACACCTGTCCCTCTAAAGGTGGCTGTCGACCAGCACATAGCCCCAGGGAGGACATAGACACCGCGGGTACATTGAGATGGGCATGGGAGGAGCTGCATAAAAGGGCAGGAGTCCCGATATTATATGCCCCATCGATATCGCTGGCACAAAACCCACTGTTGCCCCTTATTGCGGATGGGATTAGCAAATCCCTAGTACAAAAATTACATCTTCATACCTTTGCTGATCTGTTTCCCGATGATGAGTTTAGGCCCCCTCCATCTGCAGACAATGGACAGACTGTGCCCTTCGCTGAGCTTTTCTTGTATCACAAACTCTGTACGGCGTGTAGGGCTCTCAGCAGCAGTTTACTGTCGGCTCCCGCAGTGCTGCCCGCATTGGATAACTTGGTAGGTTCCCCATCCCCCTGCAAGTTGGCCACAAGACTCTACAAACAAATGCAGAACTCGGCACCATTGGTAAATCCCAAGTCAATGCAATACTAGAACGACCTGCCAGCCACGCTAACTGAAGCACAATGGGAATTCTGTTGTGGGCAGCTCACAGAACTTTCTCCAAACTATAGGTGGAGGCTGATCCATTTCAAATATCTACACAGATTCTATAGAACATCCATTAGTTTACAAAGGAGGGGGCTCAGAGAAAATGAGGGCTGCTGGCGCTGTGGATTTTCCCATACCACGTTTTTGTGGCATGGGCCTGTCCGGCACTCACTGACTACTGGTCTAAAATCTTTACCTCAGTGACCAAATAGTGGGGCGGTCTGACATCCCATCTCCCACATTAGGTTTATTGAGATATGTTAAAGACACTCCGCCAAAAACACAAACTGCACGCGCTGCTTTTATTATTTGCCAAGAGACAGGTGGCGGTGTGTTGGGGTAGGAGGAGGGTGCCATCGGTCGGGGATTGGCTGGCCGATGTAACATATGGACACACAACTGACAACATTCTGGGAGCTCATGCCACCCACCCCAGGCCCCGCGACATCTGGGAGCCTTTCCTACAATGGGCACAGATTCAGAAGGCTGCTGCCGAGTTGGAGACGGAGGCACAACCATGCGCTAGATAGTGGGTTTACTGGGCACTAAATGACCTGTGACAGTCCTTTATGTATTAATAGGTGGTGAATTTTGATGTATATTTATGACTGCTTGGACTATGTCTTCTGTGGTAACGGAATGTCTTGATTTCGGACACTTGTGTATATATCCTAAATTGTCAACAGCCCCTGAAGTCACTTACCTAATGTAAGCTATATTGTTGTATGCACGAGGGACCCAACTAATGGGTAATGTAATACTGTATGTTTTATGATTGCCCCAAAATTAAGGATTGACGTATCATACTGGCGGGTTATGCTGTTGGAATGTTTTGTATTTTAACAAAATGCTAATAAAAAAAAAACAGTGAAATTAGGGCATGTGGAAGAGTGTGTATGGTAGGCTGAGCAGAGAGATATGGTAAGGGGACACTGTAGGTATGCACATTTCTCTCAAATATTTAGCCCTTTAATACATTATGCCTTGAATGCCTAAACACCCTTAACTCGCATTTCAACCCTCCCATTTCATGCCTGCATTAACATCTCAATGCTTATTTACTTGAACCTGTTCTTCAGGAAAAGCTTTAAATTCAACTGCTCCTATTGAAACAAAAAATGTGTTCAGGAATGCTTTACTTTTGTTTGAATACAAACTATTCATATTCTACTAGTTCATTAGACCTCAGCAGTGACCATGCAGTTGCTTACTAAGGAGTTAACAGAATGCTGCTGATTTTGAAAGTTTGAGTCTGCATATTATACTGATCTACCGGAATGGAGAATGACATTTGAGAACTCAGAACATGTGACCTCACCGTAGCTTTTTAGAGCATCAATTCATTTCTGTAACAAAGGAACCTCTTTATTTACTGCTGTATACTCTGCGGGAAATTATTTCAGTTTTACAGCTCTGATTTCACCAAGGCGTTCATGTGTGCTAGCTACACTCAAATAAAGAACACTAGTTGTGAAGGCTTCAGGTATGCCAGCCACACTTGTCAAATACAGAATGTTAGTGCCATAGGTATTCATTAGCACACTGTGGGAGGCTACAGTAGCACACTTGTGAATCAACCGACTGCTGATAGCAGACTTTAGTCTCACAGCTGAGAGAAATAGTGTAAACTTATGGAAAATATTTTCTCATTTCAGCTTCTGGAGTACTTTCCATAACCTCTGAGAAAATCAAGAGGAAAAAAAGTCTCAACCGTGGTTCAAATATCCGCTAAGAATAAGCATTTTTTTCAAAGGGTAAAAATCACCTTCGAACACATCCTAAAATAAGTATGGTAACATCAACAAATTATATATTTTGGCTAAAATCTGTTATCACTGGTAGTATGTGCTTATTGTATAACCCCAAAAGCAGGCTCTCTACCACGCATTTCAATGATACTATTGTCCCCAAATCCAGTAATGGCAGCCACAACATAATTGTGATTGTTACGGAGATGAGGTCGATGAACTTTGTTTTTAAAAAGTTAAGATTAATCAAACTGTGCAAAAGTTATTAATGAAGCAAACAAAAAAAGCTCTTGTAGAAACTCAACTGCACAGTGGTGATGGCCACTGTGTAATATATATATTTAGGCGAAAAGATATATACACAGCACACGACCCCTGAGAGTAGAGCGTTCCCAGGTGTGGACCCCCCCAGTAACATTTAAAGCGCCAATTTCCAGTTCGCTGTACAAAGAGAGCACGCACATTCCCAGCACTAAATGTGCAGTTTATTGAGCAGAACATGCTCTACACGTTGACACCAGAGTGTCTTGTTCTAGAGAGCGTGTTTTTCCTTGGACAGCAAACTGGAAATTGTTGCTTTATATATACACACAATATATATATACACACACAAACACAGCAGCCAGAGGCGCTAACTTGCCTGAGGTTAGTTAACCTCTATGCAAGCTTAAAACAATCTCAGTAATGCTGTGCACATGTGCCCGTGGCACTTGGGAGGATAAAACTCGACACAGTAAGGCTCAACCATACCCCACAGCAAGTAAAAGACAGGCGAGTTATAATGTATACTCTGCTCTTTGGTGATATTTAGATTGTAACGTGCTCTGAAGGGGTGAAAGTAATTAAGCCTGGACCTATATGTAGCATGTTTAACATTTGTATCAACATGTCCCCGAAATGAGAACGCTATTCCGTGAGTAATTAGTGGTTAACAATTTTATAAAATCGGCTGAGGGTCGAATTAGCAGTCGTCAAATTCAATAAAACCATTAATGTGAAATACTATGCTAGATGACTTGTAAATAATAATACGTGACAAATTGCATAGCTTACCTGAGTACATAAGCTTCCTGCTTGTCAGTTTTTGTCACACTTATGATCAAACAATGCACATTCTCCAAAAGTTTGTCCCACTCAAACCTAGAAAAGACAAGACACAGTTTAGGCCAGACTTGCAATCACTAACCTTTTGTTGTAAAAAAAACAAACACATTTGATACCAACTCATTCAGTAATTGTGAACTCGTGCAATCAAGCTTCCAATGATGAATAATAAAATGCCACAAAAAATCAGCAAAGTCGTCTTGGAAAGGTTTGACACGTATGACAGTGAAAGGTGTAGAATATGCAAATAACTGAAATGTGTGAATTTAGTAGTGGTTTGAGAGCCACCAACTTTAAATCAAAGGCAAGCAGACATTTAATTTAATATCTAGATCAAAGGCGTTTTCTTCAACTTGACTTGTAAGCAAACGCAAAGAATGCTTAACTGGAAATCCGTACAAGATGCCCGATACAGATGACACTAAACTAAGCAATTAATGTCTGGAAAACAACACCTGTGGAAACAACTGGTTTAATTCAAGTTCTAATGTAAACAACTGTAAACGAACGAGTCATTTTCAGTAACTGAAAAGGTGGCATCTATCTTTTGTACTTCTTTCAGCAGCTTTCTAAAGTACTTGTGACTATTTGTGCATTGTTCTTTATTATACATTTTTCTTTCGTAAAAATACATGGGATAAGTACTATGCTTCTTCAACTTTATGTAGTATGTATCTGTGTCTCTCTCTTCGGGTTGGCGCAGAGCACTTCTGTCAAATTTGTTTAACTGCCCATCACAGGAAAGCTTAAAGTGCTCAAAGAATCGCAGGGCTCCCATCGGTAAGTCACGTGTGCAGATGGTGGGTAGCCATTTCAGAACTGCTGCCCAGCTCTGCTGTTTTCACCATGGATCGGATGTGTTTCAATTTAGTGGTACTCTGCTGTCACAGGACATGCAGCCAGGAGACTAATCCTCCTCATTCTTAGTGAGATTTGCTTTTTTAACCCCTTTACTGCTAGCCCCCCCCCCCCCCCCCCCCAAGCCTTTTTTTGGCTATTTGGGGCAGTTCCTGCTTAGGCCTCTAACCTTTTGACCACATATGGTATCCACGCCAAATTTGCGTCCGTTTTTTCCAACATCATGGGGATTCTAAAGGTACCCAGGGTTTGTGAATTCCCCTTGAGGGGGCCCAGAAATTAGCCCCAAAAAAGCTACATTTTGTTCTTTGGGTGGAAAAATGCGAAAAAAGGCTACAAATTAAAGTGTCTGGTTTTCCCCTGCAAATGGTATCCAAAAAGGGGTTGTGGGGCTGAAATCTTCCCAGCTTTCAGGGACAAGCAGACTTGTCAGAAAACCAACATTTTTTACACTTTTTTGGCATTTTTCTGGGACATTGCCTATTTGCTATTTTTTGTGCTTTCACCCTCCTTCCAGTTAATGGTAGAAATGGGTATGAAAGCAATAATGGATCCAGGAAAGCTATACATTTTGGAAAAGTAGACACAATTCTGAATTCAGCAAGGGGTCATTTGTGTTGATCCTTAAAGGTTTCTTTATAGAAACTAACAGTTAAATGTAACTTCTAATTATGACAACTCTTTGAAAGCAATATACTGTTACATCCGCTGGACCTTCCTGGTTGTGGGGATATATAGGACTTGTAGGTTCACCAAGAACCCGATGAACCCAGAGCAAAAAACTGAGCAGATACTTGCAATGGCTTTTATAAAGTGGCTATTGACCTCACACATCTGCACACAGATCACCGGAAACTAACAGACCACACCACTACCTTGGAATCTACGCTCGCTGATATCAAACCGCAGGTGATACAATTGTATGTGTCTGTTGGGGCTGCTGCAGTCACACGATTACTTGATGCATTGTGGGGATTGTCTTCAATTAAGATAGGTACGTGGAATGTGAGGGGTCTGCATTCGCCGTCACATAGGTATCACATCTATTCATACCTCAAGCTACATCATATACAAATTGCCTTGCTGCAAGAGACCCACATGGCCAAATCAGAGATAAAATGCTTGCGCTGGCGCAGCCAGTTATTTGCCACAGGGTACTCCGCATTTGCACGAGGTACACTGTGGCGCCGCGGCCAGGGCGACTGACGCTGGAATCTGGGGACCACGGTTCGATCCCCGGCTCCGACGGCAGGTTAGCCCAGCACCATGTGACTCTGGGCAATAGCTCGCTTAATCTTCCCGACGGCCCCCAGCGCCTAGAGACCCTTACGGGTGATTGTGCGCTTTACAAATGTGGACTTTACTTTACTTTACTTACACTAATATGGGTGAGGGCGGGTGTTCCATTCACAATCACACAGTCGCTAGTGGATGCGGAGGGGAGATATGTAATAGTTAGAGGAGCTCTGGACGGCCAACAAATAATGCTAGCATCAATATATGCTCCTAACACGGCACAGGCTGCATTCTTTGACAGGGTATCACACATACTTGCACCTTGGCAAAACATCCCCATGCTTTTAGGGGGAGACTATAACAGAATCCTTGAGGTGTCACTAGACCGTTCCTTCCCGCCCCTTCCGGGTACAAGTACGCACCACGCTATGAATTGGGCTGCACATTGGCAATTGAAGGATGCCTGCGACAGTCATCCCCAAGACAGGGTATATTCTTATTCAGGAGCCCACGATCTGCAAGTACGACTGGGCCACTATATGCTCTCAGAAGAGCTGCTCCTCCAGGTATTGGCGGTTTATTATTTAGGCCGGACGCGCACTGCCCATAACCCGCATGTTTTGGAGGAGTCATGGGAGCGCCCCCGCCTGCCGATCCCAATCTGGCGACTGCAACCAGACCTTTTACTGGATGAGCCCTTCCGGGACTTATTAGCTGGCAATATCCCTCTGTATTTTGAGGAGAATGCTGGTACAGCCACGACGCCTTTGGTGGAGTGGGACGCGTTCAAAGTTGTGATAAGGGGGACTGCCCTGGTGAGCAGGCGGGCAAGCGACGACAACTGGAAGCAGATCTTGCCAGCCTAGAAAAAGACCTGCTTCAAGGGGAGGGTGAAGCATTTGAGGGTAACACTGGACCTCTGGGATACCTCAGAGACGAACACTCCAGACTACTAGATAGTCTCCGTAATTTAAACTATACAGCACGTTCAGCGCGCACCCATCACATGGGAGACAAACCTGGTAGGTTGCTATCGTGGCTGATACGGCAAGACATGGCTACTGCACCTGTGACAGCGATACAAAATGCACAAGGCGTCATGGTGCATACCCAAAAAGATATACACTGCGCTTTCGAGGAACATTACTCCACAGTATACAGGTCTTGCTTGACAGACCCGGATACAGATATACAGAATTTCCTATCCATGCTAACGTTGCCACAGCTAACAGATTGTCAGCAGGAAGAAGTAGGTGCTCTTTTGTTGCCGGAGGAAATAAGGGATAGTGTTTATACTCTTGTCGAATGGCAAGACACCTGGTCCGGATGGCCTGCCGGCTGAATTCTACAAGGCATACTCAGTGGTATTAGTACCAGAACTGTTAAGGGTATACGCAGCAGCGCTGGAATATTCAACACTTACCCCCACACAAAATGAGGCAACGCTGGTTTCTCTTTTGAAGCCAGGCAGGAACCCTGACTCCCTGAGATCTTATCACCCATTGGCTCTGTTAAACAGACTATAAAAATGTGGCCTCGACTCTAGCTAAACGTCTTGCTCCGTTTGTGCAGACTCTGGTGCATACCGACCAGAACGGATTTGTACCTACTAGGACCACCTCATTAAATATTCGGCGATTATTCCGGGTCCAGAAGTATGCCACGGAACACTGGCCTAGATCTGCCTGTCTAGTACTGGACCATGAGAAGGCTTTTGACTCTGAGTGGCCTTATCTTGCAGCGGTCTTACGTAAATATGAGCTGGGGGATGACTATCTACAGCTGGTGCAATTATTGTACCAACGACCCACAGTGTGGGCTCGCACAGGCAAGCTCCTATCAGATGAAATTAGGGTGAGACAAGGGACCAGACAGGGATGCCCTCTGTCTCCGTTACTTTTCTCTCTGGCTATGGAACAGTTAGCAGCTCTCCTTCGTGAGGGGGGCGCGGAACGGGACATCCCCTTAAGCGATGGACTACATACAGTGTCCCTGCATGCGGACGACCTGTTATTGTATATACAAGATCTTCATTCTGAGCCACTGGAGATAGCAGCATTGTTCTGTGGATTTGAGGCAGTATCGGGTCTCAGGGTAAATTGGGCTAAATCGGGTGCTTACTCTTTCTATGAGGGTTTAGCTGCTGCCGCTATAGCGGGACTGTACTTAATTGGTATCCAAACACGATCAGATACCTAGGTATATATCTTTGACTGATACTGGAGGGCAATTTTTTTCGTGCAGTTTCCTCAATCATAGCACAGATGCAATTCTGCAAGTCCTTGCCACTTTAACCAAAATGATGGTCTTGCCCCAGCTATTATATTATTTTGCGAACCTCCCGGTGTATATCCCACTGAAGCTCTTCTGGGAACTAGAGGGGATGCTCCGTGGCTTGATCTGGAACGCAGGATGACCTAGAATAGCACTGCAGAAACTATATGCATCCCCGGAAAGTGGCGGCTTAGAAGTCCCTCAACTGGAATTCTATTATTTAGCGGAGCAACTACAGTGGGTTGAAAAGTGGGTCAGTGGTAAGAACCTGGCGGACACGGCAACCGGAGAAGCGATCTGGACGCAGGCCCAGATCTGTGGATTGTTTTACCCCTTGGGAAATACCCCTCGCCCGACGCAAATAAATGTCGAGTTGGCTCACAGGGGGTTTCAGGAGAAGCCTTCACCTCACAAAAGATATACTCCTATATGCTAAGGTACTGCGGCTTCTTGGGACGCACAGAGAGACCCTACAACGGACACGACATGGACGCCCTGGGTTGCAGTGGGTGTGGAGACACTTGGAGATCTGTAAGCAGACGGTGCCTTACTACCTTTCGCGACCCTGAAGGCGGAAACTGGATTACCAGCGGGCCAGTTTCTTTTGCACGCAGCCATTGTAGGAACATTCAAACAAAAGTGGGGTGATATGACCAATGAGCTGCTGACACCAGTTAATACAGTACCTGCATGTGATGGGGGAGGGGTCGCGTGTGATACATTGGCTAGTACAAGCCTTGCTTATCCACGTACTGAAACCATTACAGAGACTCCGTGCATATTGGACTGAGGACAGAGGCAGTCCCTGGACGGATAATGTACAGGAACGAGTTATAGCTAGTGCTACGCACACACCGCAGAACTTCCAATTTAAACTCATACGGGCTTACATATTGCATAGGGCGTATCTTTCACCAGGCAAAATTAATAAATATTTCAACGTCAATACTTCCGAATGCGCGAGGGCTCGCCTCTTGGGCGCTGATATACTGCATATGTTGTGGTCCGGTCCCTTGCTTATACCCTATTGGCGTGCGATATCAGACGCACTCAACTGCACGAACACAGAGGTGCCCTCCACGTGGGAAGTTTGCATCCTGGGGTCTTCTAAGAGAACAAAGGCCAATAAGGCAGGCTCCAGGTTCCGGGACCTGGGCCGCATAACAGCGAAGCGCCTTATAACCAAGAGGTGGAAACACAAGGATCCACCAGTGTCACATTGGACACAATCTCTTGAGGTCTGTGCACGAGCGGAGGGTACCACCCTACACAGGGAAGAAACAGCAGGGATGCGAAAGTATCCCATTGCACAGACCTGGGACGGAATGCTAAGACATTTCACACGTTCTAATGCCACATTGCAGATACACCAGGTACAACAAGCAGGATCTGACACCTGAAGAGCCACCTAGTCGCCGACACTGCGCTATTTTTACATGCCACCTTCCCTGCCATCATTTGGTCAAGCGGGAACCTCCGTCATACTTGCACACCAGTCTGGTCGCGGCTCCACTCGGATGACACTGAACATTTGAAACATACACCCTAGGTTAACTGATATCTGTTTTGAACCATTATTTATTGTAGTTGAATGAGGTAGAGCTGTTATATAAAATAAAATCTAATGCACGGACCTGATATTGAACTGTACATTCATCTACTTACCTGTGACACGTACTATGATGCAAATCTAGAGTTGGATCTCATTGCGAAATATGTTGATCTGTCCCGGACCTTCACTGGCGATGACCGGATGTGCGGGCCGTAGGCGCCCAGAGAGATTTGTATACGTATATATACACAACCCCTACACCCCAGACATGGCTAACACTGAAGTAAAATTAAGGAAATAGTTTTATCTTTATGCATAGTGTTATGAGGCATTATATTGTTGATATATTGATACATACACAGACTTGTGGATTAATGTACCGGAAAAGATAAAATGCAATAAAGATATTGTTTTTAAAATCAAGACATTGGCAAATGTGGATATGCTGATTTTGTAAAAACCGCACCCAGAGCTTTAGCTCCCCTGACTCACCCCCCAGAGTGTGGTGTTCTCCCTGTAAGTACGTTTTCAACCACATCTTATTTGTGACCATCGTCCTTGCCTTCACTATCACAAACCATGTGTTTATATCTTTACTCTCCATCCATATAATCCAGCTATGCCTCAGCTTTCAAACATGGCTCTTGCTGTGTGGCAACTGCCCACTAATTTTAGCGAGATTACTGAAAACGGGGGGATGAGGGGAAGGGGGGTGGGGGAGTGAGGAGGACTTCTGAACCACATAACTACCAGTCAGACAAGTGATATTTGAAGCAATCATTAGTCACTTAAAAAATTGAAGGAAATGCATTTAATGGCAATTTGTTCTCTTATGATAACACTTATGGCCTAGTAGGACTGAGCCGAAATAGATGCTGAGCTTTATAGTCTCTTTTCCACTGTTCCAATCGCTAAATTTTTCAAGATTTGGAGCTGGTGGGCTATCAGCACAATCACGGATGCTGGCATCAAATTTGGCTACCAAATGTATTAACAGAGGGATTTGCCATTCTCTATTTTTTACGGTTTAGCCATTAAGGTTAGGAGAAAAGCCTTCATCACAGGGCACTGCAATTTTGGAATCCCCATCAGCTTACCCGTAGCAGGTCTCCCCGACTGTTGCCTTGTTCTGCCGGTACCGGTTACATATTTTCCCATTAAGTTTCCTCTTCTGCAACACTACTTTATTAAGTGCAACCTCTATAAAAATCTGAGGCCTTGTTGGCAGCCTTGATTGTTCCAGGTCTCATTATCCAGGAACAAGCTTTGCACAGGAGGCTATATCAGCAAGTTACATTCAGGGTTCCAAGACAGCAAATAACTATATATTAGACTAGACAGAGGGATGGCCATTACATTAAACGATTCTAACGCACCGGCAAATGTAAAGTAAATGTATGCTTCCTTGGCCACCATCCCATCCGAAATGGTAATTAGAAAATGTGCAATTTCTTTAGATCTTCTAAAACCCTACCCTTCACGAGATGGAATTTAAGGTGTCAAACTTCTTTCTGCAGTCTAATACAGAAAAGTCAATGTTGGAAAGGCCATATTGAAAGCAGACAATGAAGTTATAATACTTTAAAACAATCGGACACTGAAGTCTAGCACCACAGTAATCCTCGCTTTAAAGAGTCACTTACACACAAAGGTGAGGGGAGGAATGCTTGCAATAAGTCTAACCACGAGCAATTGCTTGGTGTATCATTCAAAACCATCATTCTGTTGCCCGCCATGACACCTCAGTTAGACCCAGTCATACAAATCAGCCTTGAGCCGTCTCAGACAGGACCAGTTCAGAACTGCCAAGCCAGGTCCTCTCTGAACCATAAGACTAGCAATCCAATATTGGTTTCGTCAGTCAGGTTGCACTAGTCCGGTTGCAGCAGGGACCGGGATAATTTGCATATGACTGGGTGTAATCTGAGGTGGCATGGTGGGGAAAAGATGAGTTGGAATGCTACCCTGAGCGATTGCCAGTGGTCAAATTGCAAGCATTCTTCACATCACCTTGTGCTTTACTCACCACTTGTGTCTCTGCTGTCTAATTTCATCTGCACTCGTACAACTCCACAAACTATTTCCTGAACCTGTCTGTGTTCCAATCGAGTTTGTAAGTGATTTTGTGCAATGTATTGGAATTCTTTAGGTCCAAATCTTTCATTATGTTTTTATGAAATATAAAAAGTAAAAAGCAATGCAGAGACGGAATATATAATTTACATAAATCAGAGGCCCAAACAAGCGTCAAAATGCCAAACAATAAATGAAGTCAACATTCAAAGTATATCAGGGCTTCATCAGAAAGCCATATGGCTTATAGCAGCCAGAGCAATAGATATCAATCGTAATCTAAGCATAAGTGCCATCATTACATATATTGATGAAAAATGGTACAAAGGTTTAATGGCAACTGTAGGACCTGAATACAAGGGAACAGGCCTATCAGAGGGAAATGTGAACAGGTCAGTAGGCCAACAGTCAGCTCTGCATAAAAAAGAAGCAGAAAGAAAATAACTAAAATAAAGTCAGTGGGGGAGCAGATGGAAAAATAAAAGTAGAGGTGCCATGGTGGAATATCTACTATAGTGGGAAGTGATAGTCCAGCTTAAGCATGGTGTTGTCTGATTAGGGAATAAGGGGCCACTATGTTTGGAACAGCTTTGGGAACAAATGGGGTTTGAATCACTTTTACGCTGGATAAAAATTGAAGGGTTCAGAAATGGGTGTGCCCCAAGAAGCAATACTTAATCACAAGAAGTGTAGTCTATGTAACTAAGGGCATAACCTTTAAATGTGAAATAGAACAACAACAATTGGCAAATTCAGAGTTTTACTGTGAGAATAATCACCAAAATCAGCAGGGAACAACTGCTTTAGTACATTTTGTCAAACCGGAAACTAAAGTGTTGGAAACTTAACAGAAGCAGTGAGGGAGGGGCGCCCAGAAGACAAGTGGCTGACTTACCAATTGCGCTCTAACTGGACCAATGCTCTTTACAGAAAAACAAAATGTCAAAGTCAACAGATTTGGCCTAGGCAAGCTGTGCATTTTTTTTATTCCAAAGCATATGCCACAAATTAAAAAAGTAAAAGAGATAATATGCTTTCACCACTTAACATGGCTGTCTTGCGCTTGTAACAACTAATGTATACTTATAAAACATCCGCTGATGGACCGGTTACTTAAGATTCTTTAAATAAGCCTTTCACTTGCGGCTTGCATTGTATTTGAATCAAGAAAAAAAACACAACTAATCAAATCACAAGTAGTTACCATGTCAGTTAATAATTAAAACTAAAACACAATCTTGAACCAGCTGAGCTACTGAAGAAAAACTTTCAGCAAAAATGAACATGTACAGGCTTAGTGCTGTCAAAGTGAAAGAACCCAATTGGCAAAAAGCACTGATCCACTGTTCCATGCTGTGGTCGGTTGTGGCAAAATGTGAGTGATAACTTAACAGAGCAATGGATGAAGCCCGCTGACTACCAGCCTCTGTGTATGTAAACTATGTATGGGAGGTAAAAATACTCAGGCGATACAGAGAGTGAACAAAGACCAGACAAAAACAATCACTGTCAATAGCAATACAACTAGCTTGCATTTTGGGTTCACAGCCAACAACTAAACTTCTATGGGCTGGTTCAAGATAAAATCAACGCTGCCCTACAACGCTGTTCAAGTCAGACCCAGATCAGAGAACCACCTCGTGAATTCAAACAGACAGATTATGCATTCTTTTTAGGTTGAGCATTCAAGACCTCTTGTATATTCTTCAGTATAAACTTATATAAGTGTATATGTGTATGTACTTTGTGGGCTCTGGAGATCAGCTATAGGACTTGTCTGCTTAGGGATTTTTTTTTAACTGCCTCTATTCAACTGTCTTGATAGAAAACGACCAGTAGAGGTCAGTAAAATACCAGAAGTGCTTTCTGCTTGTTCAACTGCCTCTATTTAACTGTCTTGATAGAAAACAACCAGTAGAGGTCAGCAAAATACCAGAATTGCTTTCTGCTTAGGGACTTTTTTATTTTTCTGGCAACTGCCTATTTAACTTTGATAGAAAACGACCAGCAGGTGGTCAGTAAAATACCAGAATCACTTTAGCATTCTCTAGATTCCAGTCCATAGAAATGGTCTTCCACAACAGAACATTTTTTTTATTCAAATCTTGTATTTTCAGTGATATGACCAACGAAGGCCCTGATTTTATATTATAAACAGAGCATTGGACTATACCATTTCCTGCTGAAAGAATATTTTTCTCGTTTCAGCACCCAGGCTAATGTGCTGCATAGCTAAATACATACAAGGTCCCAAAGGCGAAAGCAATTGCATTGCAAATGCTGGTTTCCTTAATTATCTACATCATTGCCAATTACTGCTGAATGCACTTTATTTTTGCTAAAAAAAACCTTGGGTGCTGCCATACCTGGTCCTGAGGCATAGGCATGCAAAGGGGTTTAAACTTCAATGGTTTAGAATATTCTTGGACGTTAAAGAGAATGTCTAGCCATACGTAGGGTACACTATGAAGTGTATTTTCCTCTGCCCAGCCATTTTGATTGCTATGTCAATACACTGTCTTTTCTATAAACAATTTCACTTGTGATGCTCATTATTTGTCACAGGTCACTCACTAGTTTTATTCACTTTGAGGACATCTGTACAATCTTATTCTTTGAATTATTAAAGATCGAAAACAATAAATGATAAATTTTTGTTGTGTGTGCATTCACTTTACTGAGGACCTATTCCAAACATTTAATGGTTGTTCACTTTTTGTATTCACTCAGAGTCCAACTTCTCAGCTTGAGATACACGAGTGACCCTCACGGGCCCTCAACGAAGTAAAGTTTAGGTATGGTTTAATATTTGCTTAAACTGACAATACAAGTTTTTCCAAAAACATGGTCAGTGGGCTTCACCCATTGGTCTAGCAAAAAAACAAACTAGGCAATGGACCAAGCCAAATTTGTGACTACAAAGCCTGCACACAATGTTAGCATTTACCTAAAAACAGTTCCTTTCTCTACAGAGATGAGCCTTGTTTTAAGTGTGCATTTTATCATTCATATTAACTTTAAATACTGGCTATTCATTTTGCCAGTAGCTCGGGAGCCTATCTAGATGGCATGTTCCCTATTGCTTCTGTATATTTGCTGTTAGTGTTAAAGTGACATTGTAAAATGGTAGTTCCATCTAGCATAAGTGGTCATCTATTCAAGCTTGAAGAGTATCACAACCTTCAAGTGTCCATAAAAATGCAAAAGTTGAAACTACATTTGACTAAAGCACGGTGGACAATTAAAATGGGAACATTCCCAGACTCAGTGGAAGGTCATGCCACTAAATGACAGCCTAAAGTAGACATAACTACGCCCTTTACAGCAATAGGAATGTGTCTGGAAACTGAATACAAATACAAACTGCTAGCATGGTCAGATTGACGAGTAGCCAAAGTTTGCTGTGGCACCTACTTTAACACTGTCAGAACTACCATTTTAGATCCTGAACCAGTGATTGGCCTAACCTTTCTCCTGATCAGAGGAATATAGCAACAAAAGGCCTGCAAGACTAGATAAGAAATGTGCATAAAGAAAACAAAAAGCAGTATTGTTTCCCTGCCCCATGAAGGTGCTGTCATTAACCTAACCAGCTAATAGAAGGTACAGCCTCTCAACAGTAAGGCTAGGCCCATTAAACAAAACACCACTATAATTGCCAATACTGTTCACTCTTTCCTTATTCTCTAATTGACACATCCCTGACTCAATGTGTCACCAAAAGTTTTAGTTGATATTCTTTTTATTTTTTAAATTGCTCTTAAAAATGACACAATCTTAATAAAACACGCTGATAAAGGTGTATCTATAGTGGTTTGGAACACTCAGGATTACATCGCTGAGGTGAAAAGGCAATTAGGTGTGAAAACGCTACAGAAAAATTGATAATGATCCAACATAAGACATTCAGAATGAGTTGACGTTAATATTGAAGAATGATCATGAAAAAGGATTTGTAGGACAGAAGAAATTTGATTTTCTGAATAAAAAACATCCTAGAATTCCACTATTATACATCCTACATTAAGTTCATGAAAACACAACTCCTCCACCCTGGAGACCCACAGTTTCAGGGTGTGAATCAGTTCTAGAACCAATTTCAAAATACGTGGACCTTTTTCTGAAACCGTTTATGGATCAAAATACCATCCTACATTCAGGATACGACAGATTTTATCAATAAAATTGAAAAGGTCAAATTTACACCGGAGCATCAACTTTTGGTGACACTTGACATAGTATCGCTTTATACCCAGATCCCACAAGAAGATTGATTAGAAGCTATACAATCTTTCCTGGAAACAAGACCAAAACCAAACAGAGTACCAACTGATTTTATAATGAAGCTTGCGAGTTTTTCTTTACGTAAAAACTATTTCAGATTTAAAACAGATTTCTATTTCCAGATAAAGGGCTGTGCCATGGGATGTCCTTTTGCCCCAGAGCTGGCAATCCTTTACATGGCTAAATTTGAAGAAAAGCTTGTGCATAACCCCATTCTTCCAATATATTTCAAACTGGGTCCGTTACATAGATTAAATTATTTTGATATGTACCGGAAATGAGACTTTGCTTCAATTTTTTGGATGGGTAAACAATAGGTCGGCAGACATTAAGTTTAGCATTAATCATGCATCAAAAGGATGACATTTTTGGATGTGGAAGTCTACGCTTCTGAAGGATGTTTGGTGACAACACTGTACAGAAAAGAAACGGATAGAAATAAATCCTTACATTACAACAGCCACCACCCAGGAAGTTGAAGGGATAATCTCACTTATGGACAGTTTTTAGGGATAAAAAGAAATTGCACATTCAAAGATGAATATTTTTTCCATGCAAACCAACTAGTGGACAGATTAAAAGATTGAAATTATCCCCCAAAAAAACTGTTGAAACATGCAATGAAAAGGGCATGGTGGACCCCTAAGGAAGTGTTACAAAGAAAAGAAAAAACGAAGATGGATCGCATGGTATGTGTTACCACATTCTGCCCGAGCACCAACTTTTTTTTTAAATCTGCCATCTAGTACAGAAATTGGATAACACATTGAATCAATGTCCATTATTCGCACTTAAAAAAAAGAAAACAGCATTGGCAATCAGGTCGTCCGTGTTGCTCTTCCACGAGTGGGATCAAGACAAACACTGCGGGAACAACTGTGTTTACCCCCGATTAAGGGTCACCATAAATGTGGTACAGGCCTTTGTTGTAACCAGACAATAGAAGGCTCTGTTTTCTCACAAAAATGTGAGTTGGAAACATAACACCTTTGCAAATTGTAAATCCAGGAATGTCGTTTATGGAATGCTGTATCCATGTCAGAAACGTTATGTAGGCAAGACAAACCAGGAAGTACGACAAAGAATAACTCCGCATAAATCTAGAATTCGGAGAAAAGTGCTGTCCGCACCGTTAGTCCAGCATTGGATCAATCACAACCATGCAGAATAAGACTTGCGCTGCACGGTGATTTCTAAACTGGAACCAGATCTGCGAGGAAGTGATTTGGAAAGAAGATTGAGAGAGAGACATTACTAATTGTTAAATTCGATACTGCCATTGGTGGCCTTAATGAATTATCTGAAATCTACAGTCTCTAGAACTAATCTTTTCATTAATATACTTATGGGTATAATATAAACCTGGATTTCACAGGTTTCACTCAGTGGTTATGACCTTCATTCATGATTGGACTGAGGACCTTGAGCGGAGATTGGCAACTTGCATAAAAATCAAAATCAAAAGCCTATGAAGTTCTTTAAGTTTGATTTATTAACCTTTATTTTACAGGCTTCACCATGTGGTTATGACCTTGATTCATGATTGGATTGAGGACTTTCAGCGGAGATTGGCAACGTGCATAAAAATCATCAAATACTTATGAAGTTCTTTCAATTAATCACATAGCAAAATCCTTATGGAAGAATGTGTATCAGGAACAATTTTTAGGAGCGAAACATAAAAACTACAATTCCCATCATTCCAGGCTTGCACGTGTCAAACAGGAAGTACTTGTTGATGAAGTGACTCGCGGCCGCGGCACAACGAATGAGTGCATCCTTTTTTCAACCATCACCCAGTTAGATCTGGTGCAGCGCACTAACTGTAAAGCGAGGAAACAAAATTAAATATAAAGCTCGCGCTTACAGTTTCATATGTGGTGTTTTTGCACGAGAAACCTCAACTGCCTGAGAAACCCCAACTGGACGTTCTCTCTCTCCTTTTCAAAAACTTTATTTAGCAGACAATCCTTGACGTAGGAACACCGCGATCGAGTAAGAAATACTGGCCCACTACTGAGCACGGCCTTACCACTTTTTTGGTTTTCCCGTAGGTCATTAAAACTCCATTACGGCATACAAGGCCGATCACAAAGACAAAGGTAGGCAAAATGCATGAACACAGTGATGTGTAATCGCTGAGATGAAAGGTAAAATACATTGCTGTCTTCCTTCATCTTTCAGAAAGCAGCAAAATACGGCAAGGATGGCTGCCGATGCCCCCCATAGAAAGATACAAGTGCACAACAGTGCATCTTGATTGAGGCTGAGGTTTTAAAAAAAAAAAACCCTGACGGTCCGCTTCTCTCTTTTTTGTCCCCGTCCCCCCCCCCCCCCGTGTGCACTTTCCCTTTTCTGTTGCAGAAATGAGTCTTGGAGACACTAAATAGTTGGAGAAAAAGATTGGCTGATATCATAGAAAGGTTACCAGGGGAACGTAGAGGTGTTAAAAGTTTTGGAGAATTGATATTATAGTGTCACATTTTGTTTTCAGCTATTGGTCCTGATGAGAACCCTTTACTAACGCTTGGGTTTGAAACGCAACCACGTATTGTTTCACAACATGTGCAGCAAAAAGAAAAATCCCCGGCGTCTCATCATAGTGTTTGGATAAACATATCTAATAATGAGATTAAGTTCCATGAGCAGAGGGTTGTTTGATAACAGGCACTGTTGAATTCAAGAACATTTAGTGAATTGAAAACAAGCAATTTTTCTATGTAAACATTTGTCATGTATGTGTTTGGCTGTTGTATACAAAGAATGTTCTCGTTTTCATGTTGTACCTAGGTAATGTCGAAAAATGTATTTGTGCTTTGTACAAATGTAAAAAGGTGCGTGTGGGTTGTTAATGTTAATGTTATCTTGAAACTTTTAGAGCGCAGACGGTCGCTCCGAAAGGAGCATCCTGGCGCTAAGGAAAGGGGGAGACAACAGAAGTGAGATCTATATGGCCGCTAGTACATAGGCATCTGACAAATTAAAAAGCCAAGTTTTATGTTGGTTACGGAAAGAGGTTTCCCGGTCAAGTAGTCTTAGCTCCTTTGGTATTCCCTTCCATGCCTTAGTAGCCAGGACACTGAGGGTTTTTCCCCCTTTAGTCTAAAGATGAAAGGCGGGGATATTGGCTGAATTACAACCGGCTGATCTCAGAACTTTAGTGGGACAGTAATGGGAGTATCTTTTTATAAGATACTTGGGACCGATGTTGTTTAAGGCTCTGAAGGAGGTCAACAAGATTTTAAAAAGAATCCTTTTGTGTAGGGGAAGCTAATGTAGTTTCCTAAGGGCCGCAGAGGCCGATGATTTCCTTGATGTTGAAACAACTACCTGCCAAACTCCTTACTTGCTGGTCAAAAGAAAGTGACGACTCAAAAAGGATGCCCATATTCTGGCCGTTTCTACTAAACTCTGAGGCGAGGTGGCACCCACTGGCCACCAGTCATTGGGACTAAAGTTGACATTTTTCCCAATGGGCAGTATTTCTGTTTTTCCAGAATTGCATTTTAGACAGTTGTCATTCATCCATTGGAAAACGTCAGCAAGACAATTCTGGAAATTTTGTTCGGCCACTCTGGAGTTTTTATCCAGGGATACAATCAGCTGGGTGTCATCAGCATATGATGTTACCATTATCCCATAGGATTCAATTAAATAAATGAGGGGCACCATATAAATATTAAAGAGCAACGGACTCAAGATGGAGCCCTGGGGAACTCCTGAGGTAACACTCTTCTCCTTCGAGCAGAAAGGCCCCAAGGCGATAGTCAGTTCTTTCTGATAGGAAAGATCTTATCCAATTTAGAGCCCCATCTGTTATGCCACTCAGTCTTAGCCTATCAAGAAAGATTTTATGGAAGATGGTATCGAACGCCGCCGATAAATCTGGAAGAATCAGAACGGCGTTCTTCCCTTCATACTGTACATTTTTATTGGCATCCGTTAGTTCCATGAGAGCCGTCTCCGTAGAGTGCTTAGGACGGAAACCAGATTGATGAGGATGCAAAATATTGTGTGTCTCCACAAAATCTGACAACTCTTGATGGACCATGTGCTCGGTGATTTTACCAAGGATTGAAAGCAGAGATATGGGACGAAGATTCGAAAGATCTAAAGGGTTTTTATTTTGCTTTTTCATCAAAGGTTTAACTATAGCCTTTTTCCAATCCAGAGGAACGGTCCCGGAACTAAGTGATTCATTCACTATTTGATTATGGGATTTACGACCTCAACTATTTGATGAAGAATGTAGGGGGGGCAGGCATCAGACGGTGATCCCAATTTACAGGACATTATGACCTCATGAGTTTGAGCAAGGGTTACATGCTTGAACGTTGCAAAGGTATGCGTCCGGGGAAACAGAGGGCCACTAGTACTCCCTTTGATGGGGCGTCCTATAGGTAAAAAGTAGTCCTGCAATAATTTTATTTTATCTTCAAACAAGTCAGCGATCTGGTCGCAGAAACTCTGCGATGGAGGGATATCTTGTTTAAGAATTGTCGGGTGGGTAAAAGATTTTACTATAGCGAAAACGGTTTTCTGTTTATGCTGGGCTTCCTGAATGAGTTTCGTGTAGTAAGCCCTTTTGGCAATTTTAATATTTGCAAAATAAAGATTCCTGTATTTTATGTACTGACTTTTTGCTATTGGGTCATACTTCTACCTCCAGTTTCTTTCCCCCTTTCTGCACTGAAGATGTGCTTCTACTAGGGACTTATTATACCACGGGGCGCTTATCCTTTTGGATTTTTCCTTGTTTTTAACCGGGTCTTTTGGTGGGGCGTGGTTATTGGTTGTAAGTTGCATCCACATGTGGAACAATTTAGAATCAAGCCGCACGTCGCCAGAAAGGCTGGGAACCTGTGACTGAGCTGAGGACTTAAGCTGACTATTTTTCGCAATCAGGGTCCAGTTTAAACTGGTGACGTAAGGTGTAGTGGTTTTTACCGTTTTCTGCGTATGCTCTGTATTTACCTCAAATGGAATAAAACAATGATCAGTCCAAATTTGGGGGATTGGCAAATGCGGGACTAGATGCGGAAAATTGGAACATATCCCATCGAGCGTATGACCGGCCTGATGGGTCATATTAGTTACTTTTTGAGACAGACCAAATATTTCAAGTGTCTGGAGGAAGTTTGAAACCTGTGAATTAGTCTTGGCTTCTAAATGTAAATTAAAATCTCCCAGAAGTGTGAAGTAAGGATAACTCACAAGCAACTGTCCTAGAGCTTCACCCAGAGATTCAAGAAAACCAATTGGACAGCCTGGGGGACGATATATTAGACCTCCTGTAAAGGACCGAGAGGCATTAATTCTAATAGAGAAACCCATGCCTTCAGTACATTCGAGATGGGTAAGGCTGAAAGTGTGGCATTTCAATGAGTTTCTGATGATTATCACAATGCCCCCTCCTCAACCAATCGGTCTGTCTGCCCTGACGATGTTATACTCAGGGGATATGGCAATAGACAGGTCAGGATTGCTTCCCTCGCTGAGCCAGGTTTCAGTTATAAAAAGGAAATCCAGTCCGTGTACACAAATCAATTCCTTGATGTCCTCACTATGGCTGCCCATAGACCGGGCGTTTATTAGCCCTCCTTTGAGACTGGGTTGGCCGCCCGGAGAGGGGGGCGCCTGAGTTGGAGTCTCGGGTGGAGGTACAAGCATGGACCAGGAACAAGATCTACACGAGAATAGGCCCCACAAGTGTTCCATACAACACCTCTTTTGCTGATTGAGCCTTCTAAGGTCATCGGCTGTGTAAGCAAAGTGCGTTCGCCACATAGTGTGTTAAGTAAGAGGCGGGAAGTGTATGGTCGGAGCCAAAAGTCAGGAACCCCCCTAAACACAAAACACTAGTGCGCTAATCTTCAGGTGGGTCAAGACAATGTCCTTGACACCGCGTTAGCGCTCTAGGTGGAGTATCCCCACAACTTAGGTTATTTTAGCGTGTGTAAATTCTAAACTAAGCACATTAACATTTCAAAAAAATCGCTTCGGGTCACATTAAATTAAAAAAAATTTAAACGATTCTAGACACAATTAAAAATTAACTATACAAAATTTGAACTAAGCAGTGCCAGTCAACAAGCACGCCACAAGAACTCACAGTTCTGAACGGAACAGACGTTTCTTCCCGCAGTAAATAGAGGCGGGAAGTGTATGGGCGGAACCAAACGTCAGGAACCCCCCTAAACACAAAACACTAGAGCGCTAATCTTCAGGCGGGTCAAGATAATGTCCGTGACACCGCGTTAGCGCTCTAGGTGGAGTATCCCCACAACTCTAAGTTTGATACAAAAGAAAAAGATATAACATGGTAATGAACAATTTGAAAAATAAAAAGAATATGAAGTAAAACTTTTGGTGTCACATTGAGTCAGGGACGTGTCCCAATTAGAGAAGGAAAGAAAGTGAACAGTATTGGCAATTAACCTAACCGGTCACACCTGTAGTTTTACGACTTCAACAAAGCATAAATGAACGGCTCCAGATGCTGCATACGAGTACACCAAAAACCAAGTCACTCACGCCTCATGCCTAGCATTTGATGGCAAGGCACTAGGGATTTGAAAGCAGCACAGTAATTGTAATTTATCACTACAATAAGGGCTCACAAAACGCTAGCATGCTACATTATCACAATACGTGCCTTTGGGCTACTGAAATAAGAGTGAGCTTAGCTTTCCAGTAAATCTACGAAGTGCCAGAAAGAAAAGACCGTGTGTAGTGTTGTGATCTTGGCGACAGCTGCTAAAGAGTAAAATGCTATGATAAGTATACTACAGGCAATACCGACCATGTGAGACAGCATGATAAACAATCAATCGGCCAGGATTGTAAAGCGTGGCAAATTACCAGTGAGGGACTCGAGGCACTGAGATTGCTAGCTGCTTTGTGATGTGTTCATTTGAACAGCCATGCCTTCAGTCTTTTCCTGAACTGCTGGAGCTTCAAGTCTGCCCTGAGGAGCAGGGAAAGGGTATCCCAGGCTTTGGCTGCCAAATGTGAGGAGCAAAGTCTGTTGGCCCTGCAGATTCAGGGGTGTCTGGTTGGTCATATGTTTTTTGATGTAGGTTGGTCACTCGTTGTACAGGGCCCAGTATGCATGGGTCACCATCTTGAACTGACACCTTATGGATCGGGAGCCAGTGCAGCTTGAGGTGGAGTGTGATGTGGTGTCTGGGGAGGTCGAGGAGGAGCCTTGCTACTTAGTTTTGTATGGTCGTCTCTTCAGGAGGCATGCGGAGATTCCTACGTAGTGTGTTCCTATAGACCCGCCTGCTGGTGAAGATGGTCTGCATAACAATCCTTCTGGTGTGGTCTAGGAGCCACCTAAAGATCTTTTGGCACATGCATAGGGCATGGAAGCAGATGGTGGAGTCTACATTACCTGTGTCTTCATGGATAGCTTCCTATCCAGGATGAGACTGTGGGCGTGATCTGTAAGGGCAGGGGGAAAGCCAGAGTTCAGCAGACCACGAGTCGTTCTATGGAGAGGTGTCAAAGATTAGTACTTCAGTCTTGTCTGTGTTAAGTTTGAGTGGTCATTCATCCACTCATCATGCCTCTGTGGGAGTTGGCTCTAGTGGTAGAAGGGTCTGAGTGAGGATGAGCTGGGTGTTATCAGCTTAGGAAGAGTCTGCATACTTGCAGCAAAGTCGAAACTAAGCTCCAGATGACAGGGCTTCACCTGAGCAACTACGTACTTGAATGCTCACACCTGACTCCAGGAAAAAAACTCCTTGTGTGCTTATCTATTCACACACCCATTACCTCCACTTAACTTCTGTAACTTTTGTTCCAGGAGTGGAGTCATGGATATTACTTTCAATTAGCTATTGACAATCTAAAATAATCAGGCCTGATGAAGTCGTGATTGCGACAAAACAGGTCGACTTAGCTTTGAAATCATAACAATTTGTTAAGAACAAATATTGAAGAAACTACACTTGAAGACTACATCATTACAACTGTTCTATATGTTTTTTACATATGCCAGATGACTGTATATTATCAGTGTAGGTGTTTAGTATGCAATTTGCTTACTCCTTAGATTTAAGATGGTAGGACAGAGGTCTGTGGGTGCTCCTAAGTGTACGGAGTTCATGATGGAGATTGAGAGTGTTCCACTTCTGAGACTAGATAGTCCAAGCAACAGCAAAATACTGCTCTCATTTAAGTGTAGCCCACCCTGCACGTGCGTCAGAGGAATGTGTTGACAGGAAAAGTCACAAAACGTTGAACATGAAGCAGCACCTTCTCCAAAAAGTGAGGTGTGTCCAAGCTATGCAAACCAGAATGCACTGGAGGAAAGTGCATAATTAGAGATCTGTCACAATCCAGCATGTCAAATTCCGGTTAAGTAGAAACGAGTAAACAGGAGAGAATACTTGTGGAGCGTACAACATAGGATCAAAATCGAGACAATATGTAATGTTACATTAGGTAATGCAAAACACGTGTCTGGCTAGATCCATGTTAAGAGCTTTGACAATAATAAACAACTAGATTTCTATCTGAATAGACATAGGCAAGCAGTTCATACATGGGATAATTTTAATAAGCCCACTGTTTGGTACATGTGTGGAAGAGGGTGCAATTTAAAGTTACGGGCCATTCAGAGATGTGCGTAACATGGCTGGTGTATGTGGAGAAGTAGGCACTAGTGTGAATGTCAAATGGAGTTATACTTTGGTGGGTGTGTGGAACAGTCAGCATGGTGTCCCAACAATTTGCCAGGGGGTTTATATGCACACCCCACACATGTAAAACAGGCCTAGGTCAAAGGGAATACCTTCTTTAATGGGGCTTGTAGGATGTCATTGGCACCTATTTACAATGGCTGATGCCACCGTAAGGTTTACATTCAGATTACAAAGTAAATATATCTGCTCCCCTGAAATACCCAGTACATACGATCTATGCATTATATTGGCGCGTATGGGGAGGGTTTGGGGTAAATGACCCAATGCACAAAACTGGTTTGTGTAAATGTATTTATATAGCGCTTAACGAAGCAAAAGTGATAGTGTACGTCTAGTATGTAGCGCACTGCAATTGAACTGTTTCAAACTGGACCATGGTGTCTCCTGAGCAAGGAACGTCCGTGCCTTACTAAAATAGAAAAAAAAAGTATTCCGCCCGGGCATGCAGTCAATGAGCTGGAAAGCACGTGGTGAGGTGCAGCTAGAGGCGCGCACGGCCGATTGCAGACTGCTGAGCCGTCGGGGTCACTGAGGCGTCCAGAACAGCGACGCACGCGGTCAGACGACCCACACAGCTCCAGAGCAATGCGGGGCGATCAACGCAGGCATCCAGTCACCAAGACCCGACGCTGAGCAGAAAAGTACGTGCCATGAGCCACGCTTAGGCTGTGCGTGAGGTCATGCAGCGATCCCTGCTATTTTCCCATGGGAGCAGTGGATGTAGTTCGGTAAAGACCTAAATCACCCTATTTTCAGCGACGACAGGCGTTCCGCGATCCTGCCTGCTGCAGAGTCATCAATCAGCCACCGGACCCCCTTCTCCCGAGGGGGCGGGGAATAGGAATGCAGCCAGCCCGCTCTGTGGGCAGGCAGGCAGGACAGCGAGTGGCGCCATTCGCAGGGCTATGCCGAGCCCGCCATAGGCACAACCCACTGAGGACACCCGATGATCGGACCGCTCAGACCACATGGACACCAATAATGCGCCACAGATCAATTGCTAGCGGTGCGGGAATGACTGGGCAGCCGTACAATCTGCACCACCATGTGAAGCCTGAATCCACCAAACGGGGCCGCGCCCTGGCAAAGAGCCGGCCCTCGCACCCATATTTAAGCGATTCTCACCACCAATAGAGGCCACCAGGAGACGCGCTACACCATCAATCGGCAGGTTCCAGCAGAGGACATTTTGTATCCAACGTGCAGTCTCCACTACACACACCACCAGGGTCTGACAGCGCGAGCTGCGCACATATGGCCATTTTGTATTGGCGCCCCCCTCAAACTGACCAATACAACCACCCCGCAACCATTCACTGCTTACAAACACCCAATGCGCATCTCCTTTTCTGACCTCGGGATGGTACGGAGGTCCCCGGATCCCTGACTGGGCCCTCGCTGGCAAAACCAGAGCTCCAGCAGCTTCTCGGTGCCCTCGAAGAAGTGTGCGCCGTTCTCTTCCATCCTCCTGCGCCGCCGACAGCCACCAACAACCGCAGAATCAACTAAAGCAACAGAAATCAGTAAGGCCGAAGCCCGCTGCGACTCCGGCTTCACCAAGCTTCCCCCTTTGTTTCTTGGATGATGATGATGGGCGTGTGTTTCTTGAGCCGCCGCTGATGGTAGTGTCGGGCTGCAGCTGGTTCCCGTCTCTTGTTGCGTGCTCTCCTCCCGGTACAGAGAAGGACGTGGAGCGAGCGCTAGCTAATATCGCCGGCCATACTGTGTAAAGCGCTGGTCCCGCCGCTCTCGCCTTTTTTTATAGACTCTGGGCGTGACCCTAACGTCACAGGGTAGGAGAGGCGTGCCTTCCGGTGATAGGTCAGCACAGCCGTCCATCAGCAAGCTGTCGAATGTTCCGACAGAGGGGTGGAGAGGAGGCTGGGGCTTGGATGGTTCACTCCGTTGCGGCGGTTGCAGTGGGAAAAGGAAGGGGGCGCTCGTGCCTGCGGGCGGAGGTGACCGACTCTCTTGAACCATTCATTATTCCCACACCGCTGCTCGGGGATGCCAAATAGGGAAATGCGCAGCATTCATGAGTTCAAATTTGATAGAACACATAATTATCGGGTTTGCAGAACGCCTGATAATGAAGGAGCTTCAACTAAATGTAAACACACAGGTAACTTGCTAAAACATAAAGTAAGAATAATATGAGTGTGTGGTTTGTAGTATGTGTCATGATACCTCCAACACTCTGAGGCTGTGCACGAACTCATGGGCTTCCCAGCAGGCCTGACATCCAACGCTTAGTCACAGGACAGCTGTTAGTATCGTAGTTGTTTTGTTTCTCTTAAAGGTAAACATAAATTAATATCAAGCCTGCAGTACAACTCTGTGGTCAGACTTCAAGGTAGAAGGCCCGACTCTCTTCTACACGGGTAGGCTTAACGCTGCATAACAGTTGAGCAACAGTGTCTGTCATACGATGTGGAGCAAAGACCATAATGGCCCTTTTATATATTGTGTCAGCCACATGCAGCCAAGACCCCGTTTATCTCCTTAGCCCAGGACTGCCTCAGCCGTAACTGGGGTTCCCACCTGGCCGGTCTAATACAGACATGAATGGGGTGTTAATGCCCCAGGAGGTACATCAATCAGAAAAATCACCCAACACCCAAGGGTGCATTCGGGTGGGCCACTGTGAGCTCGATTTTTCGCACATATGTCTAGGCAGGCATGCTTCAAGGCCCTCCTTTATCTCTTCCTAGTCTTACAAGGCCCAGTAAAACGCACTCTTTCTCAAATCTCTTTCTAAATGTGATCACTCTCAAAAAGTGTTTTTTCCATGTAATGTCCCTTTGATGGGAAGAGGAGGTTTCTTGGTGGGAGTATCAGGCAAGTGACACTTCACGGGCTTCCTCTGTGCGAGCCTTCAGGGAGAATCCCTCTTCATTACTACCTCCACCTGACCACGGACTCTGCAAGGCACTCCCTAACAGGCTTGATTATTCACTACTCCTCTCCAGTGCACCTTATCTCACAGCTGACCTTTGGCCCCAGCCCCATATCAGGCACCATCGAGCTCCACTTTCATTTTTCCCGGTAAAAACATTAGGAAAATCCCCTTCAAACTTAAAACATTGAATATAGCAGTAAATATAATAGGCACGCACTTTAAAGTATTTTCTACCGGAGCCCTTATGACCTGACTGCTAATTAAATAAACAAAAACAGAAAGGCCGGCTTCAGCGCTGATGCGAAAGTCTTTTTTGGCGCTGCGCCAATAACCTCTTTCTCCGTAAATACCTTTACTACCACCTTCCAACAATGCCCCTCATCTCCCAATGGCTCCCTCTATTGACCTCCTCCTCGGATTCCCTCAAAGCCACAAGTGCCCCTCATCGCCTCCCCATAGTCCCTCCCCCTATTGACCTCCTCCTCGGATTCCTTCAATGCCACCCTCCACCAGTGCCCCTCATCTCTCCCTAACTCCCCCTTCCACTCCATGACCTCTTCCTCGGATTCCCTCACTGCCACCCTCCACCAGTGCCCCTCATCGCTCCATAGCCCCTCCCACTACCTCCTCCTCGGATTCCTCGGATTCCCTCACTGCCACCCTCCAACAGTGCCCCTTATCTTTAGGTAGCCCCTCTCTCATATGCATTTCATTTGTTGCTTAGCGCTACTCATATCAGTGCAGTGTGTGTCAGTACTTTACACAACGCACACATTACACAGAGACAATGAATCATACAAGTATGTAAATCAGTCTATAGGGAATGTCACATAAGCCAATGAGGATTACAAGGTGAAGGAATCACATGTCATCCATACTGGTGGGCGGGATATTCTGCTGTCACTGCAGTCCGGAAAAAAGTGCCAGGGCACAAAACAGAGCCCAATAGAGACCCGTTTCGAGACAGCAGGCACATCAGTGTACCCTGCTCACACTACTCACAAGTGGAAATTTACGGCATGACGTCATGCCAGGTGAGCGTTGTAGGGGGAAGTGAAATCCTTTAAAGAGAGTCATTTTCTCTCTGGATTTCCCTTCTCTTTTTGAAACTCAGGAGCAGCAACATTGTTGTGATGTCACCAGTGCTTTAAGTGGAAGCTTTTGCAATATTATATACAAGCCATAGTTGCTGTTATTTATCTTATACAACTAACAACCATTGACAAATACAATAGTTCTGACTTGTAGGTATGATGTTACTTGTTGTATCAAATACCTAGCTGCAATGACAGAAACAGCAAAATACAAGTCAGGCTGCACACTGCTAAACACAGATTTTTAACGTTCTGTTTTTAAGCCACATCCTCAATTACATTGGCCATGCCCCTTTGAGAGACCCCCTAGTTTTTTCATCCCACTCAAAGCCCTGGAGCTATCCACATAAAATACAGTTCATCTGCATTTGAAAACTACTAACACAATTGCTCTCTAGCAGGATCATTAATCACCAGTGTTATCTGGGCATTTTGTATTCTTATTTCTGTCCTGCATCGGCAATGATAATGATAAAAACTGTTTAAATGAAGCGCACGAAGTATGTGTCCTGCTTGGCCTGTGCAGATTTTAAAAAGAAAAAAATATAGTAACACATTCTCTTACCTACTCCATTAGTCAATTTTGTGTCACAGCCTGATGTGATAAGCCGCTGCAGGGGTCGTGAAAGGTGATTATGAATAAACAAACTTCTTTTCTCCTTCACTGCATAGTAAAAGAAAATGCAATGCAGCTGGACAGTAGGCAAAGGTTACCAAAGCTTACCGTTGTCAAAGAAAGGATTTGTCGCCTTTCCTCATGCAGAGATGAAGGGGTGAAAAAATAAACAAAGACTTGTTAATATGTACATGGTCTTTTAAAGACCTGTGAAGTGCTCGGGTGCGGCTGCGATCATCTCTAAACTGTCTGTGTGTGTGTGCCCATTGGCCCGGCTGACACAAACGATGGGGGAGGGTTGAAGCACTTTGATCCAAAAGGCGTTGCGCGCCTGCCTTCAAGCCCTCACTGCGAGGGGCCAAGGATCCTGTTTGGGTCAGCCAGGCTCATGTTTGGGTGGGCCTGGCCCACCCGGCCCACCCGCTAGAACCGGGCCTGTCACCCAAAGCCAGTATTTTTCTCCTTATCAGTACATACTTTGTAAATGTAAGAAAAATACACGTTCAAATGTGTTCTAAAGATGCCCCCAACCTTATGACTGATAATAAAAGTAAACAAAGACATAAACGGCATGTTAAAATGAATAAAGACAATATCATATACCATTCCACTTAAGAATCAGAGCCAGGCCTTTACTGAATCCTAAAACGTGAACAGATGGCCAGTATTTTTGTCTGGGAAAGGTGGCAACCCTAGCCGAACCAGCGCTTGTTGTGCGTGTGACTTAAAGGTTACCAATATAAAACCTGAGTGGCTCATTACATACCTTCCAACGTTAGAATGTAAAAATGCTTTCAGTAAAGCCATTAGCTTGACAAAAGTCTTTTAACACATATAATCTTGAAGTCTCAGGTTAGGCCTTGCGTTTGGCTTGAGACTGAGTTCATGTAACTGTATTAAATTGAAGATACTGAATATAGTAGGTATTTTCTGTTGTATCTTTATTCCCAAGTTTGTTGTATTTTAATAATACACGTCTCCTGAAAAAACTGAGACTGTTTTTCCTACAGTGTCAGGTTTGTACACTCTAACCTAATCTTTGACCTGGAAATGTTGGGCTATGGCATTGTGCGAGTGATCATAGTGACATTTGCTCTTCTTTTGAACTTTCCTCACCATATCACCAGCACCCTGCATTTCACCACATTTTTAATTTCCACACTAATCTTGCATACGACATGGAACATATTTGGAAACAGGATCTTGAAGCCTAAGAACCTGATAAGGATGTAATGTAATACTTTCAAAACCTGTCTCTGAGAGCAAATTTAACATCCATTTTTAGGGTTTGTTTTGAACTGTTTCAATATGTGTAGCTTTGAATATTACATAGCTTTTAGTTGAGTCCTTTGCAACTACTCCTTTGCTCAGCTTCTTAGAAACACACTTTATTCCAACATTCAAAAAAATGATATAGACCATGGTAAGCATTACCACATCGGCAGGTGCTGTAGCCAACTAAAAGTACATCTGTTGTTGGGAAGAAAAGGTCCTCAGTCTGGTAATGAATTTGCATCACGGCACTGAGTGCCCCAACTATACTCATGTCTGGATCCCCAATACTGAGTTATGTTGTCGTAGGCAAGCATGGATCATGTGTGTGCGCCATGACATAGGCCTGTCTCACAGATTGTGGTCTTGTTGGAAAGGGTGGGGCACCCAAAACGCTATCATTATGGTGGTGAAAGGCTACTGCCCTTACCAGCAGTTAACCAGCACGGTGGTGGCAGCATGCCATGTAGTGACCAGTAGGAGTGAACAGTTCCTTGTTCAGTATCACTGAAGTGAGCCCTACAGGCTCAATAATTCAAAGTTCTGCTGCTGTGTTCTTAGCTAACCCATTGGATGTCAGTTTGTGGTGAAGTGCTGCACAGAGCAGGAGTCTTAAATCTGTGCTGGGTGTATATGTGCCTGGAAAGGTTATATTACACAGATAATGTAGTACTGTGCAATGGTAGATGCATGTGCTGGGTGTATGTGTTCCTGTGAGTGGTACAATATATGAAGGATGTAGTGCTATGCAGGGTGGGCATGGTTACTGCACATGTTGGATATATGTGCGCCTGTAGATTGCCATGACCCTGGCCTCCTTGTGTTCTCACTCATCCTGTTCCGTTTGTGGAGGGCTTGGGGGATCGAGCACCCGTCCCAATGGCTCCCTGGCTGTTCATGGGACTCATTGCCCCATATGCTTGACAATGTTCTTGGCATGGTATTATCCCCCAGGTTCCTCAACCACCCAGTTATGTAACACCAAAGTACAAACAGTAACTCATAGAGCAGACTCATAGGCACATGACTATGGGGATATTTGGGCTGACTCATCAGGATTTGGGAACAGTATTTATACCGCACTCAAACCATGAGCCACTTGGCTTACCCACTGGTTGAAGAGAACAGATTCTTTTCAGCGGTCCAGCTCGCCTGAAACTCTTCACGGCCTAGCTGAGATTATTCTGCATTGTGGCTCCCATGCAAATCTCCAACGCTGCAGACATTTTTCACCTGCAAATCAAGCGATGCAGAGAATTCCATCCCTGCAATGCCGCACGGACCAGCTGCGAATGTCCATCACGGATCACTGACTAAATATCGACGGACACAATATCGACTACCTAAAATGTCAAGGGAAAAAATATCGATTTCCTATCTACAAACAGGTAAGTACCAAAATATCGAGTCCAAAATATCGTTTATATATATATACATTGTAAAAATATCGAATTTGTTAAAAATAAAGTAAAATAATAAATGTATTAAAAATAAATAGCTAAAATATGCGTAAAAATACTTAAATTACCTTAAAATTAATAAATAAATAATGTAACTTATAAACAAAAAAATATATAATCATATGTGTTAAAACATATATATATATAAACATAATATTAATAAAAAATACACAATATTATTACCATAGGATAGCATAGGGGTAAAAATTACTATTCCCACTCCTGGAAGTGCAACAGTAGGGAAAGCGTTGGATAGCGTAGGGCCAAAATTTACTATTCCACCTCCAGAGAGTGCAACAGTAGGGAAAGCGTTGGATAGCGTAGGGGTATAAATTACTATTCCCACTCAAGTGAGTGCAACAGTAGGGAAAACGTTGGATAGTGTAGGGGTAAAAATTAGTATTCCCACTCCAGAGAGTGCAACAGTAGGGAAGGCGTTGGATAGCGTAGGGGTAAAGATTACTATTCCCACTCCAGAGAGTGCAACAGTAGGGAAAGCGTTGGATAGCGTAGGGGTCAAAATTACTATTCCCACTCCAGAGAGTGCAACAGTAGGTAAGGCGTTGGATAGCATAGGGGTACAAATTACTATTCCTACTCCAGTAAGTGCAACAGTAGGGAAAGCGTTGGATAGCGTAGGGGTAAAAATTACTATTCCCACTCCAGAGAGTGCAACAGTAGAGAAAGCGTTGGATAGCGTAGGGGTATAAATTACTATTCCCACTCCAGAGAGTGCAACAGTAGGGAAGGCGTTGGATAGCGTAGGGGTAAAAATTATTATTTCCACTTCAGTGAGTGCAACAGTAGGGAAAGCGTTGGATAGCGTAAGGGTAAACATTACTATTCCCACTCCAGAGAGTGCAACAGTAGGGAAGGCGTTGGATAGCGTAGGGGTAAAAATTACTATTCCTACTCCAGTAAGTGCAACAGTAGGGAAAGCGTTGGATAGCGTAGGGGTTTAAATTACTATTCCCACTCCAGAGAGTGCAACAGTAGGGAAAGCGTTGGATAGCGTAGAGGTAAAAATTACTATTCCCACTCCAGAGAGTGCAACAGTAGGGAAAGCGTTGGATAGCGTAGGGGTATAAATTACTATTCCCACTCCAGAGAGTGCAACAGTAGGGAAGGCGTTGGATAGCGTAGGGGCAAAAATTACTATTCCCACTTCAGTGAATGCAACAGTAGGGAAAGCGTTGGATAGCGTAAGGGTAAAAATTACTCTTCCCACTCCAGAGTGCAACAGTAGGGAAAGCGTTGGATAGCGTAGGGGTAAAAATTACTATTCCCACTCCAGAGAGTGCAACAGTAGGGAAGGCGTTGGATAGCGTAGGGGTAAAAAATACTATTCCCACTCCAGTGAGTGCAACAGTAGGGAAAGCGTTGGATAGCGTAAGGGTAAAAATTACTATTCCCACTCCAGAGAGTGCAACAGTAGGGAAGGCGTTGGATAGCATAGGGGTAAAAATTACTATTCCTACTCCAATAAGTGCAACAGTAGGGAAAGCGTTGGATAGCTTAGGGGTATAAATTACTATTCCCACTCCAGAGAGTGCAACAGTAGGGAAAGCGTTGGATAGCGTAGGTGTAAAAATTACTATTCCCACTCCAGAGAGTGCAACAGTAGGGAAGGCGTTGGATAGAGTAAGGGTAAAAATTACTATTCCCACTCCAGAGAGTGCAACAGTAGGGAAAGCGTTGGATAGCATAGAGGTACATTTTAATATCCCCACTCTCGTGAAAATAAATTAATATAAATCACATATGTTTAAATTAATGAATTAATACATTATAATTACCAATTAAGAATTAATTAATTACCAATTAAAAATTAATTAACAATTTATTCAAAATAAATATCTATTAATTAATTAACATGTTTAATTAATTATATTAAATTACTTCCCACCCTATTCCCCAATAAACCCACAACCCGCTACTAAAAATAAAATAATATTATTCACATAATTATCAATTAATCAATAACAAATTAATTATCAATTAAAATTAATTAATTAACAATTAAAAATTAATTGACAATTTATTCAAAATAAATACCAATTAATTTATTAACATGTTTAATTAATTATAATTAAATTACTTCCCACCCTATTCCCCTATAAACCCACAACCCGCTACTAAAAATAAAATGATATTATTCACATAATTATCAATTAATAAAATTTAATTAACAATTAATTAATTACCAATTAAAATTTAATTGACTATATATTCAAAATAAATACCAATTAATTAATTAACATGTTTAATTAATTATAATTAAATTACTTCCCACCCTATTCCCCTTTAAACCCACAACCCGCTACTAAAAATAAAATGATATTATTCACATAATTATCAATTAATCAATTAATAAAATTTAATTATCAATTAACAATTAATTAATTACCAATTAAAATTTAATTGACTATATATTCAAAATAAATACCAATTAATTAATTAACATATTTAATTAATTATAATTAAATTACTTCCCACCCTATTCCCCTATAAACCCACAACCCGCTACAGAATTAAATTACGCAAAAATTAAATTACATTAAATTACTTACTTACAATAAATTACAAATAAATATACACTTTTCACACATAAACTAACATATAAAACACTTTAAAAAATTTGATATTTTTAAAAAGTCGATCATTTTAATCACCTATATTATGTACTTCGATATTTTGACTGTCTATATTTTTAAATTGGATATTACATTACTTACCTTCAAAACGATATTTTTGATGTCTATATTCTGTCCATTCGATATTTTGTCCAGCCTATATTTTGGACTCGATATTATGTCCATTCGATATTTTGTAGTCGATATTATGTCTGTTTACCGTCCATCACTGCTGAAATCTTTTCTCTAAGAAAAGACATACATACAACTCCAAGAAGATGGTGGCTGAGCTCGAAGGCACGCAAGCCTCTCTGTTTGTCATTTTGTCCCAAACCCCCATTTCCTTTTGGGGCGTCAGTTGATTCACAGTTACAATTTCCTGATAAGACGCCACCCTAGGAGAGTTAGGAGGTTCAGCATCGTCTCTGTGGACAATTACCAGGTGAGTGGCATGACATAGATGATACAATACATGAAGAGTATACCGCTGTGCAGTGCATGCATGGTAAATGTACGTGCTGGGTGTATGTGTGCCTGTGATTTGTACAGTACCGGAAGGATATAGTGCACTGTGTGTATTAAATGTATATACTGGGTGTATGTGTGCCTGTGAATGGCACAATACATGGTAGACTATGGGTTCCATTTCTTGGAGACCCAGGCCTGCATGGTGAAACATGAGGAGATAGATGACCCACTCCCCACCCCAGACGGATTTATGTTTTTCTGCATTCCTGTAAGCTAGATGGGACACACTGGGGAGGGTAGAGCCAGTTCAAGGGATGGGACACACTTCAAGGGGTGCTCTTTGATTCAGAGAGAGGTAACAAGATAGGGGGCTGGGCACATCTCACGGAGGAGACGGGCTTATAAGGAAGTCATAACGAGCACAGCTGGGGCCCTGAGCTAACCCTGTGATACACATATCACTATGGGCGAGATACAGGTGTGAACTCTAGTTAATCCTATGGCCTTGTCCCATATTTGTGGGACTGTCTGCTTTGGAAGCACTCCTGCAGTGACAGACTGCTTTTCAAGAAGAAGAGAGAGCAAAGGAGTGGGCACTTCAAAAGAAGTAGAACCCACAACATAAAACTTCAAAGACTCAGACCCTAAATCACATTTGGTGCCTGGAAATGGACTACAAGAAGGGGAGCCTTAGACCCCAAAAGCTGTCTTTTGTCAAGCAGTCAGTCAGTCTGTGCGAGGAGGAGAAGCTCTTCAAGACTTCTCACTGCTGGATGATGGGCCATCAGCCACCTGTCCTGGAGCACCAGCGCCTGCCTGCTTGCCAGGGCCAGTGTGCCCTATGAGTAAGAGGAGGGAGTTGGAGGGAGAAGGGTCCAGTGGGAAATCCTGTTGAGTGGATCCCTTGTGCAAGTTGTGATGAAAGGCTGCTGCACAGATCGGGTCATTGACTGTGTGTAGGATGAAGTCAGCAACCCTGTGATGCCAGGGGAGGGCAGCTGTAAAGTGAACTGTGAATATTGCTGTGCTAATCACGCAGGAGCCTGTGTGTAGTCTGGTATAGGTGAAACTCTTTATGCCAGGAGAGCCACTGCAAAGTTAACTACCCATATCATTGTGCCAATCATGCCACAGCCCATGTGCAGTAAGGATCCTGCTACCCTATATTCCAGGAATGGCTGCTGTAGATTGATTGCCATATGGAGTGGGCCGCAGCACTAGTGCACTGAAGAGCCAGCGGCCCTGTATGCCAGAAGAGCCACAGTGCAGGCATTTGCTGTGGCGTTTGGGTCCGTGTGGTAAACCTGTATTCCAGAGGAGGTCACTGGAACTAGCAAGAAGTGCAACCAGACCAGGAGCATTTCCGGAGGAGTGAGGCCAACATGGGATCCTCCACACTCCTACATCGGGACACGGGACCAGCATCAGGAACTTCACTTCACCGTCTCTCCATCCAGGGGCAGACTGAAAGACATACCCTGCTAGGAGGAGCCACAAAGAACCTCTGGGTGCAGCAGGTGCGCTACCACATGTGAGTAACTCGTTGAACACAGAGCGCAGCCCGCCTGGGCTGCTTACAGCAAACTCAACTGAACCAACTGCTGCTGCTCCCGCTCCTGCAGAGCGTGTACGCTCATTAACTCCAGATGCACCCCTCCTGCAGGTGTAGATAAGACTGGATTCAGCTCAAGTTGATCCAGGGAGAGTTTGCTTGGTAGATAGCGCTTTGGAGCTGGAACACTTTTGACTTTACCATAGAGTCAAAGTGGACTCTTGAGACTTGGACTACTACTGGAGCTTACCCTGGATGTTGTGTAAAGTAAATGGGGAGTAATCACAATCGCTAGAGCAAGGAGGGAGTGGAACATAGGGAACTGCCTACCAAACCCTGGATCCCTGACCTCAGTGCCACTTTGTAGTTGAGCACGAATGTCGTATTTACCTTTGTGTTGAAAGCGGTAAAATAAAATATTTCTCTTTTTTCATAAAAGTGAGTATTTGACTTGATGATAATTTTTTACTATTGCTGTGCATATTTTCAGTTGTGAGCCCGTGTTCACTCCCTATATCTAAACCCCACCCCCATGGGAGGCTTCTTGGACTGCTTGGATACGCTGCTACTGAGAGTCAAGTGCTGAAGGAGTACTTGGCCAGTTTCCCAGAATGCATAGTAGGTTGTGCCCAGGGACATCAAAAGTGAAAGGCCTCAACACCCACATTTGGCCCCAGTACCTCCTGCTTGCCCCGTTGCCCTCTGAAAGGGGTTCTGACAATTGGTGGCAGTGGTGGAATGCCTAACGTTTATGACCCAAGATACAGGAGGCCATTGGCCATTTCCAATGTTGGACCAACGGAGTACTATCGCCAACACCCGGGGTGTGATGGGGCCAAAGAGAACGTGAGGGCGAGGACGGTAAGGGAGGGCTCAGAGAGGGGGGGGAAGAGAGGGGAATGGGAAGAGCGTGCTGAGGTGAGGGAGGAGTGCAGGGGCTATGTTACACAGGACTAGGTGAAGTGAAATGGCTAAGAACTATATACAGTGCAGATGTGGTCTATCAGTGGGAGATACTATGTACAGCTATTCTACAACTATGTACAGGGGGACACGGAGAAAAGATAACAGTGTACTCACGTGCCCCGCCGCAACTCTCCAGCAAGTTGCGGCCGCTCTCCAGCAACCTCCTGAGGACTCCACCAATCTTCGGTCCAGACGTCCTCCTCTTCCTCGTCTCCGCTCCTCGCAATCCTTCCGCTCTCCGCCTCAGGTTCTCCGCACGCTGTCTCCTGCCATGAGTCCACCGCCTTGAATGCTCTCCTCTCTTCGTCGTCGGCTTTTCTGTGTGTCGGGCCTGTGATGGGGGCGGAACTTCCGGGGTCACAGGAGATCGCTTCCGGTTCGTTGCGCGACCCCACTGGTTGCACTGCTTCCTGTAGGGAAAGAGAGAGAGGAGGAGTCCTGGTCGTCAGGGACGCGGGAGGGACGGGATCAGAGGCCATGGAATCCCTGCTCGGACGCCGCCCTGTTGAGGTGAGAGGCGCTCCCCTTCCACAGAGACACATTAGAATACAAATATAAAGGAATGCACTGTATAACACTTATTTCTACTCTAACCCCATTACTTTATTTTAACTATAGCATTTAGTGGTTAAGCTAAACACACAAATGTTAATACAAGCAGGAGCATGTGCATCAGTATGTGAAAGCATGAAGCGGCCATCTTGGCACTAGTGCGCAGATGCAAGAAGTTCCCACCAGAAGCGAAAGACTTCACACCAAGTAGGTGTGGCGGACGCATGCGCAGAAAGTTTCCCGCGTTTTGGCAGGCATTTTAGGACTCTCGGGATACTGTTAGTAAAAGCACATAGTCCTGTTTCCCCATCTTACTAGAAATGTTGTGTAATGTAATTTATAGTAAAACAAAACATGTTGATTAATTAGTTACATGTTATTTTGAGAGGACTGAGTCAAAGCAAGTTCCTGTACGTATGAAACCTTGCTCCATCAATCCCCTCTTAGATGGTATTTTATACCATCACTGATTAAGGAACCAGATGCCAACTTTAGCACTCTCCCAATTCTACTTCTTTAGGATTTTCTTTATCCCTTTTCTTTTGAAAACCTTTCATTCCTTTGTAAATGTCCCCCTTCATCTCTTCCATTTGAATCTCCTCAAATTTTCTCTTCTTTCTTTTTTTATTTACTGCATACCACTTTCTGTTTCTGCAGCATTTGCACCAAATCATTATTACCAAAATTATTAGTGATATCCCCATTATTGGCACCAGTACTTTACTATAATGCTTTTACCTACATTATAAAACCAACTACCTACTGAAGAGAGATCATCAGTTATTGTCTTCCATGCACTATCAACCTCCAGTGGTTTCAGTCCTTCTTCCAAATGTGTAATATGTCTGACAAACCTTCTAATTTCAACACTTTTATCAGGTATGTAAGTGCAACAATGTTGCGCCTTCAACATTCTACAATAATTTCAAAAAGGGGGGTGGTGATGGACAGAGTATCTGAGTTCATCAGAACACTCCTAGCCAGTCAACAGATCAGGGCTTGATCCATCACCGTTTTTTAGCTCACTGCACCATCCCAGTTCAGAACCTGGCTATATGAAAATCAGTCTGTCCCTGGCCCAGTGCATCATGGGAACAGGGCAGACCAAACTACCAAGCCAATTCTTCACTGGAAAGGAAACAAGCTTCCGGGGACTGGTTTCTGGCATTACAGCCGTCTTCGGCCCGGCTTGCTTGAATCCTGATGGTGCAGTGAGCAAGGGACTCATGTCTGAGCATACCCTTCCACACTTGTGGTGGCCAAAATAATTTCAAAAAGGGGGGTGGTGATGGACAGAGTATCTGAGTTAATCAGAACACTCCTACCCAGTCAACAGATCAGGGCTTGATCCATCACCATTTTTTAGCTCACTGCACCATCCCAGTTCAGAACCTGGCTATATGCAAATCAGTCTGACCCTGGCCCAGTGCATCATGGGAACAGGGCAGACCAAACTACCAAGCCAATTCTTCACTGGAAAGGAAACAAGCTTCCGGGGACCGGTTTCTGGCATTACAGCATCTTCGGCCCGGCTTGCTTGAATCCTGATGGTGCAGTGAGCAAGGGACTCATGTCTGAGCATACCCTTCCACACTTGTGGTGGCCAAAATAATTTCAACATTCTACAGACTCCGCCCTCTTTTGCCAATAATATATCAAGAGCAAGTCGATTTTGTAAAACCATTGATCTGATCGCAACTAATTCAGTATTGATCAATAGGAATCCTCCAGCAGTGTCAGTAGATAGGCGATCCACCACTGTAGACAATTTACAAATTCTTTGAGTGTTCAGAATTACTCCTACTGAAGGTATCAATGCATTAAAGATATCACCTACAGTTTCTGAAAAACTAGCTCTTTTATGTTGTGTTAGTTCATTATAGTTTTCATTGCTTCCAGTGATTCTTTTTACATGGTATACATTTGGGAATACTATTCTGAAATAGCAACTCCCATACCAATGATCAGGCAGATTAAAAAAAGCTTTGCTTCCACAAATATAATAGACTCCAGGAAATACTGGATCGGTTCCCCCTTTTAGTCCCCAACCCCTAATTATCAGGAAATTGTGTTCACATTCACTGGAACCAATGAATACATTGTTATACTCAGTCTTCAACCAATGGAGACAGATTTTCCCCTTCTTTTTTTTAAAGTCCAGAGACATAGCAGCATGAGTCTTGCCAGTTGCCATAAATTCTTCCCTTTCAGCCCATTTGGGTATCTGAGGTTTCGGTTCAGTGGCCTTTCTGTGGAAATCCTGTATCCTTTTCTCTACTAAATTCAAAAATATTTTCTCTTCTTCATGTAATCTACAAGTTAAATTGTCTTTGTGTGCTTCAGTATAAGTAAAAATATTTTACCCTCTGGACTAATGGAAGAATCAATTACTTATTCCAAACACTCAGCATTCATACTCTGGAACAGCTCCAAAAAGGTATTCTATGTAGATTGTACAAAAGTTTATTTCTTAAAAAATCATATATAGTAAAAACATAAATTCATTCTAAAACAAGAATATGTTAATTGTCCTGTCCCAGATTTAACAATTTGTGCTAGCGTCGACGCGTTTCGGTGGGGCTAAATGTTTACTCCCACAATCTTCAGGACAGATCATAAGTTCCTTCCACTCTGTCTTCAATGTTTGTTCTCTAACAAAACATATATATATATACTCTAATTAATTACCTGTACATAACAAAAAATCTATATATTTACTATTTTCTCAAAAACGATTAACCACATGGCTGCTGCACATATTCCTCTGCTGTGCTGGACAGCAATAAAAACGGGTGTGGTCATGACGAGCTCAGCTCGTCATGAGCACAGGAGCACTGTACTGCATGACGAACTAAGCTCGTCATGAGCACGGAAGGGGTTAAAACCATTAAAAAAAAACATTTGTCAAATCCATCCTGTTTTACCATCAAAATATATTCCTCAAAAGGCATATGACATATAGTTCATACATTGAGAGTGCAACTGATTAGAGTTGTTATCTTTATACACAGCAGTTTATATTTAATCACATTCTCATTTATATATACTGTAATTCACATGATTACACAACAAAAGGGCCATTTGGGGATGTTCCAGTGTCACATCTACAAACCATTTATTTTTTCATTGTCAGAAAATATTCACCCATGAACTGTGAGTCTCAACTGCTAAGGACAGGATTAATTTTTCTGCGTGTAGGAATTTCAGAAAAAATGATATCTAAATTATAATAATAATAATACTGTAACTTTCCAGTTCTATAAAACAAACTAGTTAAAATACTCCATGAAATACCATAGGTCAGTGGTAAATGATGGTACTGATGTCGGTAATTTCATACAGACGTAGCAATCACTAACTTGCATTGTCTCTACATAGTGCACTAATAGATTAGCAAATACATTCAGATCTGTCTCATTTCTATTTCTTCTTTGGTGTAATTCTATCTCATCTGGTACTTCTAAATCTACTCTGTCTTGTTTAAGGTTAGCTACCTTTCCATGTATACTAGTGTCATTCTGTTTATTACCAGCCATCAGGTAAGGTATTGCTATTGTCAGTCCTAGCCATACTATAAGCACTAACAATGCACTACATGTGCATATTCTACAGCATGTCTTTATACAATTTCTTTTTTGAATTTCCAGTAACTCTAGCATCAGTCATTTTTACTAAGGAGACTTGGCCCCTCTTTGTAAACTTTACACAGAATATAACTGTGAATTTATCTCAAGTTGGTCTCACTTCTTCGATAGACTGATCAGCAATCAATTCTTCATCACTTTCATCACTGACTTCCAGATTCTCAAATTCCTTGAGAATTGCGTAAGTCCATTCAGGACCCTTGAATTGATTGTTCAGTTTTTTCAAGCGTGGACTTCTTCTTTGATTGCTTGTTGATGGTTCAGTTTGACTTGTTACTTCATCCACTTGTTCAGGTTCTTCATTTATTGTGACTAGGCGATATTTCAACCTTTTGACAAAACCAGGCCAAGTATCACCTTTTCTGAGTCTTTTAGCTGGCACTGTGCTTTCAGATTCTTTAAATGTTCTCTTGTTTTCCTTGAGTTGTGGCACAATTTGATTTTCATCGTCTTCAGGTATCCTCTCTATCTGACCTTGTCCAGGGCTTATTACTGTTGACGTTTCTGCCTGGATGGTTCTTCTATGCTAGTCTAACCTTGTTCAGGATTCTGCTTTGTTGGGCCTAGAGTTATCTCCTCTTCCTGAACATGTTTTTCTATACCTGCCTGGTGCTGCTCAGGTCTTGTAATTTCTTGATTGTATTCTGCCTGTGCGTTTTCTCTAGTACCTATCTGTCCCTCCTCAGACACATGAGTTCTGATGGGTGTTTCGTCGGTTTGAGTATATTGCTTTCTCCTTATCTGGTCCTCCTCAAGATTACCATTATCTTTGATTTCTGTAATCTGAGTTTGTTCTTCTATTCCTGTCTCATCCTCACTATCACTCTGACTATCTAAGTATGTTTGGCTTCTTGTTCTTACTCTTACTTAAGGTATATCGATCACTGGAATCCATTCATCCTGACTGGTACTCGGTTGTTCTACGCCAACTACTTCAGGATCAACTTCTTGAGACCCTTCAGCTGCGCAACCTTCATCCTCTACTTGTTCAAACTCCACCCATGAGTTAGTATTTCTAGAGGATAAGCTTGATATGCAGTAGCTGCTAGAATTGCCTGCCCACTCCACCCCTCTTCCCGCCTAGGGGAATCGTTGGCTTGTCAAATATTGGGCCAGCCGACCTTTGAAGTTTGCCTTTATCTGGTCAGCCACGATTTTAAGTCAAATTCAGGATGCAATTCAAAATTCATCGAAACGGGTTAAAACCTTTTAGTAACTAAGGGGCTAGATGTACAACCCTATTTTGCATTCGCAAACGGGTTTGCGACACGTTTGCGCATGCAAAATCTAATAGGGCCATGACCAAATTCTTATTTAGCAAGTCGCAATTTTTTTGCGACTTGCTAAATAGGAATTGCGAGTCGCAATTAGGAAGGGGCAATCCAAGAGCATCCCTAATAGCGAGTCAGAGGCCCATGTAAGAATGTTTTGCGACCCCAATTGCAGTCACAAAACACTTGCAAGAGGGTGGTAAAGCTTTCGCAAATGGGAAGGGGTCGCCAGGGGACCTCTTCCCCTGTGCAAATGCAGGGGGAAATATTTTTTAGGGACAGGCAGTGGGCCCAGGGACCACTACCAGCCCTTAAAAAATGAAACAAAAATGTTAATTTTTCTATTTTTAAATGCATGCCATTTTCCTTTAAGGAAAACGAGCTGCATTTTAAAAAAAAGCTGCTTTATTTAAAAGCATTCCCAGACATGGAGGTCTGCTGAGCCCAGCAGGCCACCATACCTGGGAGGGCCAGTCATTCCTAATGGGGTCACAAATCCCTTGAGATATAGACACCGTGATATGTTTTGATGTAAATATGTCCCAGTAGTCTTTCCGAGGCCCTTTGGCAAGCGCAGGCATAGAGCAATTTACCAGCTTGAGCTGAGAAGACTGACAGGCTGTAACCCACTCATCTCCTATGACTCACCTGCATATCGAGCAACAGTATATCATTTCAGAGACTGCAAGAATACATCGTTCTGGAACACCTTTACTCAAAAGATGAACACACATAAGAAATCTACAATATATATTTTAAAACACTTGACTATATATTAAAGCCCAGTTTTAGTGCAGATTATATGAACAAGCATTGCAGATATAAAAACAATTTGAAAATAATAAATGAAAAACATTAAAAAAACAATGAAAATGGACAACATATTTGATGGCAATCATTAAATTAAATCAATGATGGGACTATATTTGTTGGAATTGCTTCTTCCTAGCACATAGGGTCATTTCTACATTAGCAACAAATGCCATAATAACTCATTTCCTCGATGGCCTTAAGTACGCAAATCTTTAGCTCATTGCTGATAGATGCTTTTTCAGCTTGCTTGGAATAGCAAGATTAATCTCTGGTTGTTTTGCTGTTCTGATCCTGAGAAGGAGACAGACAGCACCATCTCACGCCAGTGCATGACCTTCAAGCAGACTGTGATTTCGATGCTCCATCAAAATGCTTTTCTCTCCACTAAATACACATGCATCAATATTATATACTGATTTCCAACATCTTTATCATAAAAATGAGAAAAGCATGGCTCCTGATTTGTGATGTAAGCTGTGAATACTCTTGCGCAGTTGACTGAACCTATGGCATTTCTTTCTATAAATCATTTTACAGGAACATATACCACATGAACTATTTATGCACTATCAACTTATACCAAAGCATCGTTATACTATAAATACATGTAAATGAAACAACAAAAAAAAGCTGGCACTTTTATATCTTTGTGTAAATCAAAATGAATTTAAATGAATACACGAATAAAAAATGCAATGAGGTTTCAAAAAGCATGAAACGGGAAAAGCACACAACACCATGAGCTGCACTCTACAGTGTGGTGTCACTGCCAGACATATTCTAAGCCATGACGTTTAAAAGCAGGCATACATTTACCAAGCACTACTGCCTGGATTGGAATGCGTCATCGCATACCACAGTGTGTCAAGCAGTTCTGCACAACTTGTTTCATTGAAAGTGTGGCTGTTTCACACTTAATTAACTGTTTTTGGTACTGCTTACTCTTCTGATTCAAACATGCAAATCTACGAAAGATGAAATGCTAGAGAAGAAATTAGTTACTTACCTTTTACTCCAGTTCTCCAGGATTGGTCTCTTTCATAAGTTCAGATGTGAACCTCCCTCCTCTCAGGTCAGAGGCTCACTACCAACTCTCTGTACCCTTCACACTTGTACCATGAAATCTGAGCTGTGGTGGCCTCTAAGGGCAATTGAGGTCAGTACACCCCCATTAATGGCTGACATTTTGGGCGGATTATAGTGAGGTAGATGTCCTACTAAACAAACACTGTTGTTGAGCCTATGAAATGGAGTTACAAGTAAGCCACTCATTTCTTATTCACATACTTGCTTCGGATGAAAGTCGACAACTCAGGAATACAGCCAGGAAGAGGGGGAGCAAACTATGTAGATAAATTGATGCTGTAATGGGAGTGGGTGAGTTCAATACTTGGCAGGCATGGGGAAAATTAAAAGGCAAATGTAGTGGTAGCGGTGCTTTTTTGTAATTTACTGTGGCACTAGGATGTCAAAACAATGAAGGATATAAAATCCTGTCGTCAGAGTGTCCTCCAAAGAACTGTTTTCAAAACTGTAGTTACAATAAGAATGTGAAGAACATCTGTCTAGTTGGTCTCCTTTAAAATTATTTCAAGCAACATTTCCTATCTTTTTATGTGCGGAGTTCTCCGCCCTTACTTCAGAGTCTCTGCAGTTGTAAAATTACCGTTAGTAAAATTAAACTCTAAGGGGTCGATTACAATGGCGGTGAATCCGCATCCTCCGGGCCGGTAGAAACCACCACCAGCCCGGAGGATGCGGATTCACTGCCGCGGCATAGAAAACACCCACCGCCAGATTAGGATGGCGGTGGGATCAGCGGCGAACAGCAGGTCCGTCCGCCACTGATACGCGGGGTGTGGACCGGAAAATGGTGGCGGTGTCTGCAAGACACCGCCAGCCACATTAGGAAGGGTGCGGAAACATGCTTTTCCGCAGCGGCTTTTCCGCCGTGGAAAAGCATGTGGACCTTTGCTTCTGGGGGCCCCTTGCAGGTCCCCAGGGTGTTGGGGGGTGGGGGTGCACATGGGGGGTAGCTATGGTACCCCCCTGCTTTGGCATGCACAAGGTGGCAGGCAACACGCGGTGCCCGCCACGTTGTGCATGTCAAAGGAAAACATGCATTTTTCACTTTGTGGCGGGTGCTGCTTAAAGCAGCACCCGCCATAATGTTACATATAGAGGATGTGACCGCCAGGGTTGCGGTCACATCCTAATTCCAATGGAGGAATGCCACTGCGGACCCTCCACCTCGGGGGTGGCGGACGGACTTTGTCTGTCCGCCATCCAAATCGACCCCTTAGTTTGTGAATACCAAAAAATAGTACACTTACACAACAGTGCAAGTTTAACGTTTGTGAATCAGGCCCATTGACTTGAACTCAAACCTTTTTAGATAGGTGAGGGAAGTGACTCATGCAGGGCATTTTTTTTTTTAACCATTCTTTATTGAAGGACATTTTTTTAACAATTTGTTCTCCCCGCCTCACCCCAATACAGGCAAGTTTACATCGAACTAAGATCAAGATCCGCTTACATTTGAGTATACAAACAAAATGAAAAACTGTAACAAGAAAAACCATACTGATAATACCATCTTGGCAATTAGAGACATTACTGTTCTAGACATTCTATCCAATGCTTAAGTGGGTACCAAATTTCGAATCCTTTCTTTTTCTTGTTAATACCCTTCCTACTGTATATAGCTATTTCCAGGCTATAGGTTGATAGCAATCGTGCCCGCCATTGCTGGAAGGTCGGGGATCTGGGTCTCGCCAAGACGAGGCCAGACAGATTCTAAGCACTGCCATTGAAACAAACAAAAATCCCTTTCTATTATCTACTTGAATATCCATATCTACCCCCAATATTATTTCTGCGGTTGTGATCTCTATCTGTGTCTCAAATATTCCTGAAAGAAAAGTCGAGATTTCTCGTCTAAGGGTGCCAAGTGCCCCACATGTAGCAAGCATATGTTTTAAAACTGTTTCTAGCATAGCGCATCTCGGGCATGATGTCCCTTTGCCTGTACTCCATTTTGCTAACCTATAGGGGGTGTGGTATAAATGAAAAAAGGTTTTGTAGAACTGAGCTTGCAATTTAGGAGACATTAATAGCGACTGAGAACATTGAAATGCCTTCTGGATAGAGATAACTGGAGTACCGAGTTTGTTCTGCCAATTATATATATGTTTATCCAAGTCGTCGTGAAAACCAGTAATTAAGTTGTTATATAATGCCCCGATTTTTACTCTGCTACAATGAATCAGTGTTTCGATTAGCTCGATTCTCTGAAATACTACCCTACCACCCCCCTTTTTCAATATAAAGTCCCTAACCTGTAGATATTTAAAAAAGTTCTGGTGTTCTAAACCAAATTAATTTTTTAAGGATTCAAATGAGCTAAAGCCTACTGGTTCATACAGAGAGCCAAATTGAGATATACCTAACCTGATCCACCGCTTCATACAAGTGTCAGAGAAAATCTCGGGGAGACTTTTATTACAGATGAAGGTAGTATAATACGAGAACCGGCCTATCCCCAAATGTTTGCGGAGCTGATTCCAGGCAGAGTAGATTCCTTTAAGGGTTTTGAAGCGCACTTTCTTAAAATGACATTCATAGGTCAGTCGCCACAGATGATCACCCGCTGCTTTGCCAAGAATAAGTTCCTGGGGAGTTGGGACGGGTCTTTCTAAAATATCCTCTTGGTTTGAAATTAACAGCAATCTACTATATTTAAGGATTGACGCCCACCAGTAGGCTTTAAGATTAGGTAGTGCGAGACCTCCTCTGTCTGTCGGTAGGGTAATAAATCTATTGGCTCTGCGGGTTCTTCCGTACCCCCATATAAAACGGGCAAAGATACCATCTATTTCTTTAAATATCAGTGGATCAAAGTTTAAACAAATTGTACGGAAAAAATATAAAAATTTAGGAAAAAATAACATTTTAATTAGATTGCATCTTCCTATGATTGTTAAGTGTAAGTTATGCAACTTTCTTAAACTTTTTTCCGTTTGTTTCATTAGTGGATTCACGTTAAGTTTTACCAGATTGTTTAGGTTAGAAGTGAAATTAACGCCAAGATACATCGCCTTATCCATCACCCTTTCATCTTGAAAGTTACATTTGCTATTAATTATAATCTGGGTTTTGTTCTGATTTAGTTTGTATCCAGAAATTTCATCGAAGGTTTTTGCCTCTTGTTCCATTGCCGTAACTGCTGCATTTGGATTGGTTGTGACTATTGCAATGTCATCGGCGTATGCTAAGGACTTGGTTTCACCATTGGGAGTCTTCATTGACATTATAGAAGGATTCATTTCTAACCTAAGAATGAAAGGGTCAATAAATATGGCGAATACCAAAGGTGAACAAGGGCAACCCTGCCTAGTCCCTCTAGATACTTTAATGGTGTCAGAGGTTTCACCATTTATCATGACCACTGCTTCTGGGTTGGCATACATCATGCGAACCGCGCTGATGAAAACGTCCCCTATTCCACTCCTTGACATAGCAGTCCATAGAAATTTCCAGGAGACCCTATCAAAAGCTTTTTCGGTGTCTAAAAGTATTAATGCCATAGGGTCTCCTGTTACGTCTGCTATGTCAAAGAGTGTAATCACCCTCTGGATGTGATCGGTGGTGGATCTGCCTGGGACGAATCCGTGCTGCCTGACGGAGATGATTTTATGAATTACTGGGGCTAGTCTGCTAGCGAGTAATTTAGAATATATTTTGGCATCACTATTTATCACAGTAATAGGGCGATAGGCCCCTAATTCTGTCGGATCTTTATTCTTTTTTGGGAAGACAATAATCTTAGCCCGATCCCAGGATTCAGGTGGTCGTCCACCCTGGAAGACATGGTTCACCAGCTTAGTTAGAATTTCTTTTAATTGTTTTTTAAATCTAACATAAAATTCCACTGGGATTCCATCTAGGCCCGTTGCTTTGCCGGGTGGGAGGCTATTGATGGACAAAAGTATTTCAACCCATTGCGGTGCCCCAGCGAGGGTATCTTTATCAGTTTCGGGTAGTTGTGCCCCCGTAACGAGATCCAAATAATTATCAATTTTAGACTGACTCTTTTCCGACCCAGTGTATAGATCCTCGTAATATTTCTGAAATGCATCTCTGATCTCTTTAGAGTCGCAGGTAAAGCCATTGATGGGGTCTCTAATCTTTTTGATTGTATTATCGCTATTCTGCTGTCTTGTGCTGACTGCCAATTGATGTCCAACCTGCTCACTGAGCTCATAGACTTTCTCCCTATTCAAAGTGGCTTTATTAATAGCTTTGGTAGTAAAGATTTCCGTTATTAAATTTCTTGCGATGGCAACATTTCTTACAGCCCCTTCAATGTTAGTACCGCCCTGGACTGCAATCGTCAAATCTTCTTTACTAATAAGATTATCCTGAAGATTTATTAAATTTTGTTTTGCGTCTTTATTATTTTTAATTGAAAATCTGAGAGTTTCTCCCCTTACTCCCGCCTTTAGTGTATCCCATACCACTTCCAGTGGGGCACTCCCCAGGTTATACTTTAAAAATTCTGGGATCCAGTTTTCTATAAGTATACAATAATTTACATTAAGCAGTAAAGCCCTTTCAAACGTCCAGTTACTGCGGTCATTTTGTTGGTTCCCTATTTCTATGCTAACAATTAGGGGATTATGATCGGAAAAGACCCTTGGTAAACGGTCAACCGAACATTTCGATATAATGGTGTCAGATGCAAAAATATAATCCAATCTTGCAAATTTGCGATGGGGGTATGAAAAAAAGGTATACCCAGGGTTAGTTGGGTTTTTCATCTCCCAGCAGTCTGAAATTGCATGAGTATTACATAGATCCCTAAGGGCTCTAAATGTTTTTGGTTTCCTACCCTGGTAGCTAAAGTTATGCCCGGATGACCAGTTGGGTGGAAGATTTAAATTTATATCGCCATAAACTATCATAGGAGTAGGCCAATTTGCTAATTCATTAGAAAGATAATTCAAGAGATCGGGATCATCATTGACACAACCATATACCGAACAGACCGTGAGATTTTTTCCCTTACCATATCGGCACTCTGAGATGGCCCACCGGCCAAATTTATCAGATACAGATCTCATAAAGTGGACCCCTCCACCCCGTGCTAAAATAGCTACCCCTTTAGTTTTATTTGTTTGAGTTGTAGCTGTGACAACTCTATACCCGAGTGTATTCAATAAATGTATTTGGGACCCCTCCACATGAGTTTCTTGCAAACAGACGATGTCTGCCCCAATTGATTTGAGACCTATTGCTATTCTTTGTCTTTTATTTAAATCATTTAGCCCACAAATGTTAATGGTCAGAATTTTTAACTTAGCCATTAGTGCCAATAGGATCTACCTTGTCTCCTAGAACAGCTCTCTTAACGACAAATCGATCTATAATTTCTACCCTAATACCTTGCCTGTATATCCCCCCTCCCCCCCCCCATCAGGCCCATTGACTTGAACTCAAACCTTTTTAGATAGGTGAGGGAAGTGACTCATGCAGGGCATTGATGTTAATTAAGGATGTAAGGAAGGGTCATGGTCATGTGTACTTGATGTAGATCACAGCTAATTTACCTACTGTCAGATGGATGGATCTTGATGAAACTGGTCTTTGTTTCATGAGGGATCATTTACTGTTTTCACGACGTCTGTCTTCAGTGGGGGTATCAAGCTTATATGGGTGGATCATGTAGCACTGTTACATAAAAATATGCAAACACGTCCCTTGAGATTAATTTCTCTGTTTATCACCACACTATTTCTCAGAAGATGAAGAAACTAATATTAGGGAATATGTGAACTAATATTAGCTTATATACTATGTGATTTTCCTGCCCTCAGTGTGATGAAACAGACCAGAAGAGATTACATTTTTGAATCTTTGATTCCTGTGTGGTAGAGTACTAAAGCATCATTGTTATAAAGTTTTACAATGGACCTATTGTGGACCTACTGTTCAGGTGGCCCCTCCCATTTTCTGGAGCACCAACAACATGTCATTAGGAGCGTATTGGACATCGGGACATACAAAAGAGTGTGCACTCAATTTATGCTAGCTATCTGTGTGAAATTATATTGAATTCTTAAAGATTTATACTGCAAAAATTCTAGCATTGACGTTCTTTAGTGCAAAATGTGTGTCACCTAAAGCTGCCCATTTATTGGCAATGGTCCAAAACAAAACTGTATGTGGCTTCAGAGTATTCCAGTAGATGGTAATCAACCCCCTCTTGGCTCAGTGAGACTACAGTGCACTGGATGTGGATTACTCATCTGCAGGCACTTTATGCACTTGATAGTTGGAGAATGTCAAAAGGGTTCAAATTCTTAATATGCTTTTACTCATTTGGTGTTACACTTCTATTCTGTTTTATAAATACATTAAACGTTATTAGAACATTAGTACTGCTACATGGAATACAATGGCACAGTAGGGGGGGGGGGGCTATAAACACTAGTATAGACCTGCTTTGCTGTCAGCTTGCAAAAATCCTAATCACACCCTCTGACTCCCCCATCCCCCATCACGCTCTCTCCACAGCCTATTGTATTGAGCAATGGAATGTGCAGCAGCGTCTCTGCCGTTATGGCCGAGGATCGTCGCCCCCCCTGCCTGCAGATGATCATGCAAACATGAAAAACGAAGTGATTATAAAACAGTTTTTTATCATTGTATTGTTCTTCTCGGAGCTGAGTCTTGGGGATGGGCCATCCTCACGCCAGCATTGCAGCAAGCATGTAGGGGAGTGGTGGGGACTGCTGAAAGTGTGCATGACGGTTTGGCCAGCTGTCTTAAGATGGCCGACCCGACATGTGCACTGATACCTCCCCAACCTCAGCTGCGTTGCTGGGTGGCGAACAGTAGGCAGAGGATCCCATCCTCAGTTGGAGCGCTGACCAGCCCGCTCAGGCCAATCTTGGTGCTACTCTCGTGCTGGGTATTTGTATTACCAGCATGAGAACAGCATGTGGATTAGCCATAGGGAAGTGTGGGAGACCCAGTCTGTACTCTAGCAGAGGAGTAGAAGAGCGTTGAAGCAGCCAGCGGCAGGTAAGTTCTGTTTTTTGTCTTTTGTTTTTGTCCCACCGCACTGCCTCGCCACTTTTTCCTGATACCAACCGCTACTGGGAATGAGAGAGCCAGAGGCTGTCCAGGAGGCCAAACACCGAGTCTTCCCACCTCTTGTTGCTTTCAATGTCACTGGAGCCTCGGAAGGAGGCAGTGAGAATTCTCTGCAGATTCTAAATGCCTGATCTCTACCAAATAAGGACAAGCATTTACAATGCAATGGTCTCGGCATCATTAAAGGTAGAGCTATTGGCATTGCTCATGACATTTCTTTTTTTCCCTTTAAATCATAAATAAATGTCATTGTCATTTACATTGCCAATACACAGCACTCTGCACTCAACTGCACACAGCACTCTGCACTAAACAGCACACACTGCTCTGCACCTGCACTCACTGCTCTGCACACTCACTCTGCACTAACTACTCTGCACACTCACTCTGCACTCACTACTCTGCACTCTGCACTCACTACTCTGCACTCTGCACTCACTACTCTGCACTCACAACTCTGCACTCTGCACTCACTACTCTGCACTCACTACTCTGCACTCACTACTCTGCGCTCACAACTCTGCACTCACTACTCTGCACTCACTACTCTGCACTCACTACTCTGCACTCACTACTCTGCACTCACTACTCTGCACTCTGCACTCACTACTCTGCACTCACTACTCTGCACTCACTACTCTGCACTCACTACTCTGCACTCACTAGTCTGCACTTTGCACTCACTAGTCTGCACTCTGCACTCACTACTCTACACTCACTACTCTGCACTCACTACTCTGCACTCTGCACTCACTACTCTGCACTCACTACTCTGCACTCACTACTCTGCACTCTGCACTCACTAGTCTGCACTCTGCACTCACTACTCTGCACTCACAACTCTGCACTCACAACTCTGCACTCTGCACTCACAACTCTGCACTCTGCACTCACAACTCTGCACTCTGCACTCACTACTCTGCACTCACTACTCTGCACTCACTACTTTGCACTCACAACTCTGCACTCTGCACTCACAACTCTGCACTCACAACTCTGCACTCACAACTCTGCACTCTGCCCTCAGAGCTCTGCACTCACAGCTCTGCATTCACAGCTCTGCACTCTGCACTCACTACTCTGCACTCACTACTCTGCACTCACTACTCTGCACTCACTACTCTGCACTCTGCACTCACTACTCTGCACTCACTACTCTGCACTCACAACTCTGCACTCACAACTCTGCACTCACAACTCTGCACTCACAACTCTGCACTCACAACTCTGCACTCTGCACTCACTACTCTGCACTCTGCACTCACTACTCTGCACTCTGCACTCACTACTCTGCACTCACTACTCTGCACTCACTACTCTGCACTCACTACTCTGCACTCACAACTCTGCACTCACTACTCTGCACTCTGCACTCACTACTCTGCACTCTGCACTCACTACTCTGCACTCACTACTCTGCACTCACTACTCTGCACTCACTACTCTGCACTCACTACTCTGCACTCACTACTCTGCACTCTGCACTCACTACTCTGCACTCACTACTCTGCACTCACTACTCTGCACTCACTACTCTGCACTCTGCACTCACTACTCTGCACTCACTACTCTGCACTCTGCACTCACTACTCTGCACTCACTACTCTGCACTCACTACTCTGCACTCACTACTCTGCACTCTGCACTCACTACTCTGCACTCTGCACTCACTACTCTGCACTCACTACTCTGCACTCACTACTCTGCCCTCACTACTCTACACTCACCACTCTACACTCACTACCCTGCACTCTGCACTCACTACTCTGCACTCACTACTCTGCACTCTGCACTCACTACTCTGCACTCACTACTCTGCACTCACTACTCTGCACTCACTACTCTGCACTCACTACTCTGCACTCACTACTCTGCACTCTGCACTCACTACTCTGCACTCACTACTCTGCACTCACTACTCTGCACTCTGCACTCACTACTCTGCACTCACTACTCTGCACTCACTACTCTGCACTCACTACTCTGCACTCTGCACTCACTACTCTGCACTCACTACTCTGCACTCACTACTCTGCACTCTGCACTCACTACTCTGCACTCTGCACCCACTACTCTGCACTCACTACTCTGCACTCCACTCACTACTCTGCACTCTGCACTCACTAATCTGCACTCAATACTCTGCACTCACTACTCTGCACTCACTACTCTGCACTCACTACTCTGCACTCTGCACTCACTACTCTGCACTCACTACTCTGCACTCTGCACTCACTACTCTGCACTTTGCACTCACTACTCTGCACTCTGCACTCACTACTCTGCACTCACTACTCTGCACTCACTACTCCACACTCACTACTCTGCACTCACTACTCTGCACTCTGCACTCACTACTCTGCACTCACTACTCTGCACTCTGCACTCACTACTCTGCACTCACTACTCTGCACTAACTACTCTGCACTCTGTACTCACTACTCTGCACTCTGCACTCACTACTCTGCACTCTGCACTCACTACTCTGCACTCACTACTCTGCACTCACTACTCTGCACTCACTACTCTGCACTCTGCACTCACTACTCTGCACTCACTACTCTGCACTAACTACTCTGCACTCTGCACTCACTACTCTGCACTCACTACTCTGCACTCTGCACTCACTACTCTGCACTTTGCACTCACTACTCTGCACTCTGCACTCACTACTCTGCACTCACTACTCTGCACTCACTACTCCACACTCACTACTCTGCACTCACTACTCTGCACTCTGCACTCACTACTCTGCACTCACTACTCTGCACTCTGCACTCACTACTCTGCACTCACTACTCTGCACTAACTACTCTGCACTCTGTACTCACTACTCTGCACTCTGCACTCACTACTCTGCACTCTGCACTCACTACTCTGCACTCACTACTCTGCACTCACTACTCTGCACTCACTACTCTGCACTCTGCACTCACTACTCTGCACTCTGCACTCACTACTCTGCACTCACTACTCTGCACTCTGCACTCACTACTCTGCACTCACTACTCTGCACTCACTACTCTGCACTCACTACTCTGCACTCACTACTCTGCACTCACTACTCTGCACTCACTACTCTGCACTCTGCACTCACTACTCTGCACTCTGCACTCACTACTCTGCACTCACTACTCTGCACTCCACTCACTACTCTGCACTCTGCACTCACTAATCTGCCCTCAATACTCTGCACTCACTACTCTGCACTCACTACTCTGCACTCACTACTCTGCACTCTGCACTCACTACTCTGCACTCACTACTCTGCACTCACTACTCTGCACTCTGCACTCACTACTCTGCACTTTGCACTCACTACTCTGCACTCTGCACTCACTACTCTGCACTCACTACTCCACACTCACTACTCTGCACTCACTACTCTGCACTCTGCACTCACTACTCTGCACTCACTACTCTGCACTCTGCACTCACTACTCTGCACTCACTACTCTGCACTAACTACTCTGCACTCTGTACTCACTACTCTGCACTCTGCACTCACTACTCTGCACTCTGCACTCACTACTCTGCACTCACTACTCTGCACTCACTACTCTGCACTCACTACTCTGCACTCTGCACTCACTACTCTGCACTCTGCACTCACTACTCTGCACTCACTACTCTGCACTCTGCACTCACTACTCTTCACTCTGCACACACTACTCTGCACTCACTACTCTTCACTCACTACTCTTCACTCTGCACTCACTACTCTGCACTCACTACTCTGCACTCTGCACTCACTACTCTGCACTCTGCACTCACTACTCTTCACTCTGCACACACTACTCTGCACTCACTACTCTGCACTCACTACTCTGCTCTGCACTCACTACTCTGCACTCACTACTCTGCACTCACTACTCTGCACTCACTACACTGTACACACTACTCTGCACACACTACTCTGCACACACTACTCTGCACACACTACTCTGCACACACTACTCTGCACTCTGCACACTCACTCTGCACTCACACTCTGCAATATACATCAAACTCACCCTAGTACTTGGTAAAACGGTGAGCAGTTACACATGAGCCACATGTGGATATTGCGCACTACATCCAACTTGCATATTAAAGGATCCCCACATTCCTCGTAGCGCTTCGAATCTCCCTGTGCAGCTCTTGGACCAAAAGAGTGGAATCCTTATTATAAAATGTGTGCACACCTGGTTCAAATGCGTTCACGGTGGTTGGCAGAGGTAAAGCAGCTCAATGGGTTAGGCGCCAACAGCACAGGCCCTGTGTAACTTGCAGGACACGCTTCAAACCCTAACATAACCAGCTCAACCTTCTGCCTCACAGAGGGATGAAGTGAGCGCCGTTCTACTGGGCAGACCTGGGGTCGGTCGTGAGATTCGCCAGGGGTGTGCACGTCACCAGGGGCATGCACACGTGCACAGCAGTGCGCAGCCCCTGCCTGAGAGGACGAGGAGCCCCCGCGGTGTGGACCGGCCTGAGGCCTGATGCAGGCCGCAGTTGCAGCGACTTCATGGATGGCGGACGCTTCGGATCTGCAGGGTGCTCCCAGATTCGAGGGATCTCATGCAGTTCTGCATTCTTGTGCGAGAAGCCCCCGCGGTGGCAGCAGACGTCAGGAGTGGCGGCTGAGGCCGCTGATGAGGTAAGTGGGGCTTAATTGTGGGGGGGAGGCGGCGGTGTGTGTGTGTGTGTGCCTGGGGGGGGGCGGCGGTGTGTGTGTGCGAGTCTGTGTGTGTATGCTGTGTGTATGCCGTTTGTGCGTGCCTTCGGCCTTCAGTAACGCTGTGTGTGTGCGCACGCGCACAAAGCGCGTCCACATACCCTAAGCGGCTCGTGCACCTGTCTGTCTCCCTTGGGAGGCATTTTAACTACAATAGGTCTCGCTGCCGAGACCTAAAAAACTGTTTGGCAGAGTCAAAGGAGAATCAGGGTCTGACTGTTGTCAAATTTCATAGCTCTGCTGTTTTACTGCACTATCAGGCATACACACAGCAAGAACTGTGAACGTCTCTCAAGCTTCAGGGGAGCAAGGGTTTCTAAACCTCTATGTCTTCCAGGAGGCTGCTTATTTAAAATTAGGACATCCTGTCCTCATGGGACGGAACATTGTCATAACCTAAAAGCCCGCTATAGAAGGCTGTACCAGCATCTACGGTCCTGCTCTCCTGTTATAAGTTGTCAGCTCAGGCCTATAACCCTGGTGTAGCCCTCCATGACAGTCTATAAGTTTATATTACTGTCAAAAAGGTGGAAGGATAATAAAGCTATGGCTGAAGACTGTAGCAAAGTCTCAGTTACCATGTCGATCTTTCAGTGTTTAATAAGCACTTGTTGCCAGTTTGTTGTACCATCCAACAAACTCATTTGCAATTTTATCTTAGACTTAGGCTTGGAGGTACATTTTTAAACCAGTTTTCATATGGGTGGTTTGCCAATATGGAAAACAATTGAACTCATAATCAGCAAGCATTGGCATAGCCAATAGGTCTCGCCTTTGGGACCTTATAAGTGTTTAGCCATGCAACAGTTGATGTTGTTGCACCAAGGATATTGTGCTGGGTAACTAAACACGTATAAGGTCCCAAAGGCGAGACCTATTGGCTATATAATGCTTGTTGTATGTAATCACGTGGCATGTTAAGGCAGAACAATTGGTGTTGCCAATGCTTGTTTTAAAAGTAAATAAGAAACAAGGGGCCCTATTGACCGGTAAAACGAAAGTCAAGGTCATGCAAAGTTATTTATGTTCTTTACCTAGCCATGAAGGCACTCAGCTCATAACTTTTCAAATAAATAAATAAATAACCATGATCAAACTCTGAGGTACAATGTGTAGCGTTTGCAGAGCGTGGCTGTAGTCACTGCAAAATGTTGCCATCACTTTAGCAGTTTGTATGTTCATTGTGTAGTAAAAAAAACAAATGAAAAAAGGGGAAATCGTACCAACTTGGTAAAGAAAGCATTTGAAATTAATACAATCCCGTCCTTTAGTGTCGTATTTCAACTAGGCATTAGACATGCACAATTTTCTACGCTCAATCTGTGGTCTTTTGTTAAACTTCACATTCCCAAGGGACTTGTAGGAGACAATAAAGGATAGGTAAGGAGACATTCAGAGGCGTAACGCAACCCCTGTGGTGCAGGGGCCCCAACTATTGACGGCGCCCCCCATTCACTCCAAGGCCAATGCATATCTATCAATTTATCCCACTGGACTTATCCTTACAATTACTGATGGAAGACTTGAAATTCACTTTCCTGTTGAGTGTTCAGCTTCCGTAAAAAGGTAGGTCCCTGACAAATCACAGAAATCCTAAAATCATCAGTCTGTCTGGCCTGAAGTCCACGGAGTTCGAACAAGGACGCTTGTAATGGTGCGGTTGTGTGTTAAAGAATAAAGTGAGAAGAATGTCTTCACTGTCTTAATGTATAGCACTTCTAGACGCTACCAATGAAGATACATTTGTTACCTTGAACAGGTAACAACTTATTCTTCAAGTGCGTATTTGTGTGATCTTGGGCTAGTAGGCACCCGCTCTAAAAGGCATTCTGCGTAAGAAGAGGGCGTCAGTCCCGCTTCTCTCAGCACTCTTGGGACAAGATTGTCTTGCATCTTAATAAACGTTGGGTCTAAGGGCAAGGCTGATTACGGTTCGTGATCGAACTTGTAGACCCCTCTATAAACTGGTAACCTGTTTTTATTTTAGACTTCCCGAGATATTCAGGGAAGATGATGTTTCCACCCTCCTGAGCTTTGCTTGTGCTGCCCCACTATCCACAATGCTGCAAGTTAAAGTTTGTATAGAAGTAACCCAGTCTCAAATACATACTACCAAAAGACTCCGTTTCATGATTTTGAAACTATTTGTAACTACTGACACGCACGATACAAACAGTACACAATAATACACTTACCGAGCACAACAGGGGGTCCTGCGGGACAGCTGGGCGCCCCAAAGCCTACGGGTGGCAGCAGCATCAACACAGCAATTAGAAGAACGCACAGGGGTATAGGAAGCGTTGTGCCGCCGGGGCTTATCTCTTCCAAGCATCCCGCGAACAGGAGAGCTAGATTCTATGACTATCCGACGGGAGCAGAAGATCACGACCAAATAAACCTCCTCAAACCAAGGCCGGGCTAGGGGAGGACAGAGGGAGCGCCACGGCCAATCACAGGACGCCGAGACGAGAAACAGACACAACCAACAGCACCGAGACACGGCGCTTCCTCCTTTGCTTCAAAGTCTTGGGAGCGAGTGACGCTGAGAGCGAGTTCTCACATCTTCCTAGACAACAGTAATCGCATGAATAAACATTCCGGTAGAGTCAACGAAAGCGCTTTACACTGGCCACGCCCGGATCTCTGTTTGCTGTAATAATGCCCCTGCAGTGCTGTTCGAAATGAGGAGCCAATAAATTAACAGGCTCTTAGAGCCCATGCACGAGCCGGACACGAAAATGTTTGTAAATATGTAAAAAAAAAAAGAATGTAAATTATACATCAATCATTACATACATCTGTTCTGTAAAGTCTTTTCAAAATACAACAAGTGCTGCCGCGAGGCGCAAAGGTGAAAGCGAGGAATGCAGCTGCAGTGGGGCGCGAGTGGGGCACGTGAGCGTGAAAGCAAGGAATTCAGCTGCAGCGGGACGCGAGTAGTGCACGCGCGCTCGGGTGAAATCTGACACAAAACAGATGGCACACTGCGCGCGCCGCTGCTCGTAGCCATAAGCAGTAGGCCGGAGGTCCAAAGCGATTCCAAGAGGTTGTTTTCCTAGAGCAGCGCATGCTACACCTACGATCCGGCTCCGTCATTCCAGCCTGTTTACCAGGACATGGATGAAGGGGAGGACTGGGAGGGGTCTGAGGACCCTCTGGCACAGCAGTGCCAGTTGAGCCAGGATGGCCCGGATGAGCTAGGGGAGGCCAGTGGTTTGGACACTTTGCCCAACACTGGATCCATTTCTCCTCCCTCCATGGCTACGGGGGAGGGTGCTACGTATGGTGTGTTGTTGCGCAGGGCAGCCAAAGTCTTGGCTCTTGAACTCCCTGCTGCGGCCGTGAGGACTAACCTCCTCACTGAGGTGCTTCAGCCGCCAGTAATCTCCTCGGAGCCTCTACTGCCGTTCAATGAGGCCCTCACGGACGTTCTGATGGGCACCTGGTCCAAGCCCTCCACAGTGCCCACTGTGGATCGGAACGTGGCCCGATGCCACCGCCCGGCTCCGGGCGACGCTAGCTTTCTGTCCGTGCACCCCACCCCCGCGAGCCTGGTGATCCAGGCTTCTACGTCCCAGACCACATTCCCGACAGCTCCCCCGGATCGGGAATCCAAAAGGTTTGATCAGTTTGGGAAGAAACTGTTCTCCTCATTGAGTTTGGGGTTGAGGTCTATCAACACCGCTTGCCTTTTGGGCCGTTATACCCACTATTTGTGGGACACGGTTGCGGACGTGCTGCTCCAGTGCCCGGAGGAGGCCCAGGCCCGGCTCACCCAAACCCTTGCGGAGGGGCGGGATGCGGCGCGTTATTCCATCAGGTGTGGACTGGATACCACGGACTCACTGGGAAGGGCGATTTCCACGATGGTGGCGGTTTCCCGCCACGCCTGGCTGAGGTCCGCCAATTTTTCGGGCGATGTCCAGGCCACGCTCATGGACATGCCCTTCGATGGCCGTCGCCTCTTTGGCGACAAAGCAGACAGTGCGCTTGAGCGTTTCAAGGACCCCAGGGCTATGGCCAAGTCCTTGGGCATGTCTGGCCAGCACTAAAAAACTTCTGCTTTTCGCCTCTTTCGTGGCCAAGGAAGGGGCACCCCCACAAGTCCTGCCAGCCACAGGCCGCAAAACCAGCCTCAATGCCGCCGCGGACATGGTAACCGCCATGGCGGTGCTGGGGGACAACGGCAAGGTCAGGCCACATCCGCTCCCGCAGCATCTGCCTCAAAATCTTCCTAGTCCGAGCTTTCAGGCCCATTCGACGCCAGTGGGGGCAGGGTCCGCCATCACCTCCTCCACTGGCGCTCCATCACGTCGGACAGGTGGGTGCTGCAAATAGTCCGAAGGGGCTATTCCCTCCCCTTGAAGGCTACCCCTCCAGCAATGCCACCGCAGTACCACCGCATATCAGGAGATCACTTGCAACTTGTGCAGGAGGAAGTTATGGCCCTCTTGGCCAAGGGGGCCATCGAGCGCGTTCCTGGGCCAGAAGTAGGACGTGGTTGCTACTTCCACTACTTTCTGGTACCCAAGAAGGGCAAAGGAGGCCTACGCCCTATCTTGGACCTCCGGAGCGTCAGCGGCTTCCTCCGGAAGGAGAAGTTCAAGATGCTGACTTTAGCTCAGGTCCTAGCTGCCCTAGACCCTGGAGACTGGATGGTAGCATTGGACTTGCAGGACGCATATTTCTACATCCCCGTCCTGCCGGCCCACCGGCGCTACCTGTGGTTCACGGTAGGCTACAAGCACTTTCAGTTTACCGTGCTCCCCTTCGGCCTAACCAGCACCCCTCGGGTGTTCACGAAAGTGATGGCGGTGGTCGCAGCTCATCTGCGCAGATAGGGGTTCCAGTCTTCCCCTATCTCGACGACTGGTTGTTGAAGGCGGGCTCGCCCCAAACAGTCGTTTCCCACCTCCAGACTACGGCCGACCTCCTGCACTTGCTGGGGTTCTCCATCAATGTGCCAAAGTCGCACCTGTGCCCCTCTCAGAAGCTCCTTTTCATCAGAGCGGTTCTGAACTCGGGGTTATCCCCCCAAACAGCGGGTTTGGGATATTCAGGCTCTGATTCCAATCTTTCAGCCTTTATCCCGAGTTTCGGTCAGGTTGACGCTGCGGCTCCTGGGGCTGATGGCCTACTGCATCCTTCTGGTGCATCACGCCAGGTGGCGGATGCGGCCTCTGCAGTGGGACCTGAAGTTTCAGTGGGCACAGCATCAGGGCAACCTGTCCGACCATGTCCTGATCTCGGAGGGCACTGCGAGTCAGTTGCAGTGGTGGCTCATGAACCGCGATTGGGTCAGCGGCAGATCCCTCTCCCTACCCCAACCAGAGCACGTAGTAGTGACGGATGCGTCCCTCCTGGGATGGGGGGCTACATGGGAGAGGCAGAGATCAGAGTCCCGGCTCCATAGCAACCTTCTGGAGCTGCGGGCGATCCGTCTGGCACTGAAGGCATTCCTTCCCTCTGTCCGGGGAAGTGTAGTGCAGGTGTTCACGGACATCACCACCGCCATGTGGTACTACAACAAACAAGGCGGGGTGGGATCGTGGACCCTTTGTCAGGAGGCTCTGTTATGTTATGTTATGTTAAGTGTAACTTGTAGAGCGCACTGACACCGAAGCTTCCTGGCGCTGATAGACAGAACAGAGTGAGGGGGAAGCATAAGTAACAGAATCTAAATAAGGGTGGGAAAAAGGTGGGTTTTTAACATTTTTCTGAAATTCAGAAGGGAAGAGCAGGATTTGATCGGGAGAGGAAGGAGGTTCCAAAGCGCAGGAGCTAGGTAAGAGAACCGGAGGCCGCCGAATCTCTTGGTTTTGCTCTTGGGGGTGGTCAGCAGGTCGCGGTGGGCAGATCGGAGATTGCGTGTGGGACAGTGAGGGCGAATGAGAGATTTTAGAAAAGCGGGGCTAGGGCAGTGAAGTGCTTTGAAGGTAAGGCAAGCTACCTTGAAGGCGGCCCTTCGATCAACTGGGAGCCAATGGAGGCTCGTGAGCAGAGGTTTAGCTTATTGCCATCTGGGGTTCCATGAATCAGGCGGGCCGCTTGATTCTGGACAACTTGGAGGCGTTGAATCAGAAATTGTGGCAGACCGTGGTAGATGGCGTTGGAAAAATCCAGATGGGAAAGTACCAGCGAAATGACAGTTTGGGTAAGTGCCGCCGGGGGAAGAAAGTGGCGGACTTTGCGGATCCTCCGAAGTTGATACATACAGGAGGAGACCACCGCTCCAACTTGAGCCCTGAGAGAGAGCTCGGTGTCTATAATGACGCCCAGACTCTTTACTGTTTTTGCTGGGACGGGGGGGGAGCCAAACTCTGGAGGCCAGAACTGTGGGCCCCAGTAGGTGTGACTGAGTCCAGGAAGGAGGAGCTCGGTTTTACCGGGGTTCAACTTCAATTGGTTCTGGTTCATCCAGAGTTGGATATGAGTCATGGCTCCGTGGAAGGTTTTAATGGCATGTGGTGAGTTGAGAGAAAAGATGATTTGTAAGTCTTCAGCGTAGTTGTAAGTGACGATATCCCATTTCAGAAGTGACTGGATGAGTGGCCGAAGATAAAGATTAAAGAGGAGCGGGGAAAGGGAAGAACCTTGAGGGACACCACGGGATGTGAGGGGTTTTTTGGCAGTGTAAGGACCTAGGCGGACCGCCTGTGTTCTTCCCGTAAGGAAGGACCTGACCCCCTCAAGAGCAACGCCCTGGATGCCCGCCTGCTCGACACGGTGGAGAAGGATGTTATGATCCACCGTGTCGAACGCGGCAGACAAATCCAGTAAGACGAGGGCTTGGGGGTTCCCGCGTCCGCGTTACTCCTGAGTGTGTCAAGAACCGCCAGGATAACGGCTTCTGTGGAGTGGGCGGGTCTGAAGCCGGCCTGAGTCGGTTCGAGATAGCCGGAAGATTCTATAAAGCTTGACAGGCAGCGAGTGATGTGGGCCTCCATAAGTTTAGAAAAATAGGGGAGGAGGGAAATGGGGCGATAGTTCGACGGCTCCGCCATGTCAGCGCCAGGTTTTTTTAGGAGGGGTACCAGGATGGCTTCCTTAAAGGAGGAAGGGCAGATGCCGCTGTTAAGGGAGCTATTAAGTAGGTGTAAGATACTATCAGGTAAGTTGAGGCATATGCTCCGCAAGACGGATGGTGGACAGCAGTCGTTCGGGGAGCCAGATTTCACGCGAGTGGCTAGTTCCGCCAGGGAGGAGGAGTCTAGAATAGGAAAGGAAGTGAAGGTCGAGGGGTTATTAAGGGAATTGTCCGGTGGTGACAGTTGGGGGAGTGGAGGGATGGATTTTTTGATTATGGAGATTTTTTCTAGGAAAAAGGAGTTCAGGGTGTCGCAGGCCTCCTGAGTGGGGGTCTGGGCTGGGAGGGTTCTGTCGTCGGTAGTTAGCTCGTTCAGGACTCTGAACACCTCCTTAGATTTGTCGGCTGCCAGAGAGATCCTGTTGGAGAAGTGTTCCATTTTAGCTGAACGGATAGCTGTTGTCCAGAGCTCTGCGCATCTGGACATGGCTGGAACACCAGGGCGTCTCCCTGGTGATTCAACACCTGGCAGGTTCCCTGAACGCCAGGGCGGACCAGCTCAGCCGCCGGTGCATGATGGATCACAAATGGTTTCTGAACTCAGAAGTGGCGCACGGTCTCTTTCGGCAGTGGGTAGAGCCTTGGTTAGATCTATTTGCCACCGAAGAGAACGCGTAATGTCATCAGTTCTGCGCATTGGAATTTCCAAGGCGGCACTCGCTCTGCGACGCTTTTCGACGCAAGTGGAGCTGCGGTCTGTTGTACGCCTTTCCGCCTATACCACTTCTTTCCAGAGTGCTGAAGAAGATCAGGCGAGACCGGGCCCAAGTCATCCTTGTGGCTCCGGACTGGGCATGAAGATACTGGTATCCCGAGCTACTCAGCATGTCAGTCGATCCCCCGATTCGTCTGCCTCTTCAGTAGGACCTTCTGTCGCAGCAGCAGGGGACGGTCCGCCACCCGAACCTGTCCAGTCTCCACCTACATGCGTGGAGGTTGAGCGGCGACAGTTGAGGCCATTTGACTTGCCTCCTGAATTCCGTGATGTGATTCTGGCAGCCAGGCGTCCCTCCACAAAATCGGTTTACACCTGCAGGTGGAACAAATTTGTGGCATGGTGCATAGCAAAGGCTGTGGATCCACTCTCTGCCTCCCTTTCAGAGGTTCTCCTCTTTCTTCTTTCTCTTGCCCAGCAGGGCTCTGCTCTGGGCACTGGTGCACAGTCTAAATATCGAGTTTCAAATATCGACTTACAAAAATATCGAGTTGGAAATATCAAAGGTACAGAATATCGAAGTCAAGAATATTGTTGGACAGAATATCAACCCTAAGGTAAGTAATATTGATTTTTTATCGATGTAAGTAATATCGAAGTTAGTAATACCGATAGCATATATATCGATGTAACTCATCTCGATGTTATTAATATCGGTATTTGTATTATTTTTAAGTATTTTATTAAGTATGTGTAATATGTTTTTTGTTAAGTATTTTGCTTGTTCTAAATTATATGTGTACTATTTATATATATATATATTCAAATTCAAATTCAAATAAGCTTTATTCGATATTTCATAAAATATCATACAAGCATACAAATACAGAAAATAATTTAAAACAAACAGTTTGATCAATTCATTAAAATAAGTAAATAGAAATGGCAAGATCAAGAGAACCAATCTTAGCATGATTAAAAGTTACTTAAAAAAGAAGCAATCGATTAGGGCCTTGATACATAGAGAAATAGAATTATTAAGAACATATTGGGCTTTTTCCATTTTACATGCTCCCGAAATGTCTTTAGGCAATCTGCCTAACCACCCCACCCTCCTGACGCTCAAAATTCCGCCATCTAAGGCGGGCGGCAGCGGTCTGTTGTTGTTAAGCCAAAAGATGGTCTTATTTAGCAGATCCTCGCTTGTTTCGTGATTGCCCTGACCAAGTTCAGGCACCCCGGAAAGAACGGACACGTAGGGGGCAGCTTCAGGGGGTAAATTTATTCGATGCCTTTTTACTTGAGGATACCTAGAGGCTTTGAAAGGGGCACTAGTAGGCTTAGGAGTGTTATTACGGCCCCTTGGAAAGGGTATGCTCAAGGAAGAGTCAATTGTTCGTGCTTTCCTGTGTTCAGTGGAAGTAGGCTTGTCAGGGTTTGTAGAGAGCGTGGAACGTGGGGAAACAGCAGAATTTACAGTCGGTGGGTAAATCCTTTTTACTATTTGTTCAACACTGGTCAACCTGTCTCCCAACTCCTTAATTTTAGTAACCAGGGGTAACAGAGCTACATTCAGCAATCGCTCAAATTGGGCCAATAGGGTCGATTGAAGGGGGGGAACAGGATTATTTAATGTAGTCCCTGCTTTAGATGGCGTTAATACAATTGGATTGGCAGGGAAGGATGAGGAGCTACAACACATCAGATCGACATTTAATGGATTCTCTTCGTTGTTAAACAGGATTAAATCGGTGGATACGGGTACAGCCTGGGTGGTACAGTTTATGAGATCAGTGTCTTTCCCCACTCTGGGGGGGGTTAGTATATCAGGGACATAGTTTGTGCCGCACACGGCATTAAGGTCTTCCCAAATAGTCATCATGGGTGGACTACGTAAGGCCCGATTACGACACTGGGCAATTGAACATAATTATGTATAAGGTAAAATGTCTCTGTACCTCTTATGATAGGACCAAGTGGGGTGGCCCGCCCCGTCCTCCTCAGGTCCTCTGAGGGCCCGCCCTTTGCCCGGGCTTAGCCCGGCGCCGCCCGCGCGCGTCCGCGACGCGGAGCGAGCTCTCTCCGTTTATGCGCCTCCGGGCGCGACTGACCAGGAAGTGGGCGGTGCTAAGTGTCGAGGTCGCTGGGAGCTGTAGTTTCCCCCCACGGCGGCCGTGCTAGGTGGTGAGCAGCGGCGGCGAGGGAAACAACCAGCGTCAGGAACCCAGCAGTAATCCCCGTGGCAAGAGCGACCCTCCAGGTAGGTCGTCAGCAGTGTCCCCCGCTCCTCTGTGGGAGCTCTCTCCGTTTATGCGCCTCCGGGCGCGACTGACCAGGAAGTGGGCGGTGCTAAGTGTCGAGGTCGCTGGGAGCTGTAGTTTCCCCCCACGGCGGCCGTGCTAGGTGGTGAGCAGCGGCAGCGAGGGAAACAACCAGCGTCAGGAACCCAGCAGTAATCCCCGTGGCAAGAGCGACCCTCCAGGTAGGTCGTCAGCAGTGTCCCCCGCTCCTCTGTGGGAGCTCTCTCCGTTTATGCGCCTCCGGGCGCGACTGACCAGGAAGTGGGCGGTGCTAAGTGTCGAGGTCGCTGGGAGCTGTAGTTTCCCCCCACGGCGGCTGTGCTAGGTGGTGAGCAGCGGCGGCGAGGGAAACAACCAGCGTCAGGAACCCAGCAGTAATCCCCGTGGCAAGAGCGACCCTCCAGGTAGGTCGTCAGCAGTGTCCCCCGCTCCTCTGTGGGAGCTCTCTCCGTTTATGCGCCTCCGGGCGCGACTGACCAGGAAGTGGGCGGTGCTAAGTGTCGAGGTCGCTGGGAGCTGTAGTTTCCCCCCACGGCGGCCGTGCTAGGTGGTGAGCAGCGGCGGCGAGGGAAACAACCAGCGTCAGGAACCCAGCAGTAATCCCCGTGGCAAGAGCGACCCTCCAGGTAGGTCGTATATATTAATAATGTTATTATTAAGTAAATGTTATGTTTTAGTACTGGAGCGGGTTGTGGGTTTATAGGGGATTAGGGTGGGAAGTAATTTAAATATACTAAATGAATTATTAATTTTTAGGAATTATAAATTAATTTTTATTAATTTTTGTGTTTATTTCTGTAGCGGGTTGTGGGTTTATAGGGGAATTGGGTGGGAAGTAATTTAATTGTAATTAGGTAATGATTAATTTTTATTTATTGGTATTGATAATTATTTTATTTTTAATTAATTATTAATTGGCAATTAATTATTTAAATTGATAATTATGTTTTTAATTGGTAATTAATGTTTTAATTGGTAATTCATTTTGTTAATTGGCAATTAATATTTTTATTGGTAATTCATTTTTATTAATTGGAAATTATTTTTTATTAATTGGTAATCAATGTTTCATAAGTATTTTTTTGTATGAAAAATAATTTTATTGTTTAATATTTTTTATTTGTGAATGAATTTTAAATAATTAATATATTTTTGTAATTAAAAAATATTTTATTGTTCAATATTTATTATTTGGTGACGAATATTTATTAATTAATATTTATTGGTATTCATTGTTAATTTATTGTTAATTCATTATTCAGTTGTTATTATGATTTAAATAATTATTAAGGGGTATTTGTAAATGATGTAGAGATATTTAAAATTGAAATTATTTATTATTTTAAATACAAAAATTAATTTTAAGTATGTTATATTTAAATTCTACGCTATCCAACGTTTCCCCTACTGTTTCACTCCCTGGAGTTGGAATAGTAATTTTTACCCTTACGCTATCCAACGCTTTCCCTACTGTTGCACCCTCTGGAGTTGGAATAGTAATTTTTACCCCTACGCTATCCAACGCTTTCCCTACTGTTTCACCCTCTGGAGTTGGAATAGTAATTTTTACCCCTACGCTATCCAAAGCTTTCCCTACTGTTGCACCCTCTGGAGTTGGAATAGTAATTTTTACCCCTACGCTATCCAACGCTTTCCCTACTGTTTCACTCTCTGGAGTTGGAATAGTAATTTTTACCCCTACGCTATCCAACACTTTCCCTACTGTTGCCCCCTCTGGAGTTGGAATAGTAATTTTTATCCCTATGCTATCCAACGATTTCCCTACTGTAGCACCCTCTGGAGTTGGAATAGTAATTTTTACCCCTACGTTATCCAATGCTTTCCCTACGGTTTCACTCTCTGGAGTTGGAATAGTAATTTTTACCCCTACGCTATCCAATGCTTTCCCTACTGTTTCACTCTCTGGAGTTGGAATAGTAATTTGTACCCCTACGCTAGCTAACGCTTTCCCTACAGTTGCATTTTCTGAAGTTGGAATAGTAATTTGAAGTGTTACGCTATCCAATGTTATCATTACTGTAGTTTTTTTTGGACTTTGAATAGTAGTTTTATTTATTTAGCTATTGAATATTTTTTTAATTATTTTTGATAATGTAGTATATTATTAATTTTAAAATATTGAAAGTATATTTTAAATGTATTAAATATAAATATTTACTTTTTATTTATGTTATTGTTTTATGTGTGTAGATGTACTTGTAATTTATAATTTTGTAAAATAATTTATAAGTTATTAAAATAATTATTTAAACGTATTATTAAGTAAGTATATATTATATATTTTATGTATATGTTTAAATTACGTTATATTATGGTATATGTATTATTTATTAATTTTAAACATGAAATTTTTTTAACTATGTTTATTTGGTTTATAAGTATTATTTACTTTATTTTACACTTTTTTCATTAAAAAAACCTATATTTTTAACATCGATATTTTGGTTTCGATATTTTTGTACTTACCATGTTGTAGATAGGATGTCGATATTCTTGCCTTCGATATTCCATCGTCGATTTTTCTGTAGGTCGATATTTTCTCTGTCGATATTCTGTCAGTGATCCCTGGGCACTATCAATGGCTACCTCTCGGCCATTTCAGCCTTCTTGAGGCTTCCTGATCAGCCTTCTCTTTTTAAGTCCCCTGTTGTAAATAGATTCTTGAAAGGCATCACACATGTTTCCTCCTGTTCCTTTCGTGATGCCTCAGTGGGACTTCAACCTTGTACTGACTTATCTAATGTGAGCTCCCTTTAAGACACTTCATAACTGTCCTCTACGTCTTCTGACTCTTAAAACTGCATTCCTGGTTGCCTTCACCTCTGCTAGGAGAGTGAGTGAGCTCCAGGCTCTATCTTCTAAACCTCCTTTCCTCTCTGTCCATCCGGACAAGGTTGTTCTGAGGACTCGTCCTTCTTTCCTGCCCAAGGTGGTTACAGCCTTTCATATCGGGCTGTCCATCACCTTGCCCACCTTCTTTCCACCTCCACATCCCTCGAAAGAGGAAGAGAGGATCCACCGTCTGGACCCAAAACTTGCTCTCTCCTTCTATCTAGACCGCACACGCCAGTTCCGGGTGGACGACCAGCTCTTTTTTGGTTACGTGGGTGCTAAGAAGGGACGGGAGGTGCACAAGCGGACCATCTCTCGGTGGGTCGTTTTGTGCATCAAGGTTTGCTACTCCTTGGCGAAAAAGGAGCCTCCTGTGGGGCTACGCGCCCATTTCACTCAGGCCACGGCGTCTACTACAGCCCTGGGTCGGGGAGTCCCCTTGCAGGACATCTGTCAGGCAGCTACGTGGGCTTTGCTGCATACGTTTGCCAAGCACTACTGCCTGGACAGCCAAGTCCGGAGAGATGGCTTTTTCGGCTGTTCCGTTCTCCAGGACTTTCTGGTGTGATCTTGGTTCGCAGACCCACCACCGGGGTTGGTATTGCTGGGGTATCTATTCTCAGGTAAGGAATCTAACACTAACCTGTTTCTTTCAGATGCACAAGTTACTTACCTTCGGTAACGATATATCTGTAAGAAACAGTAGTTAGTGTTAGATTCCTTACCGCCCCACCCATCCTCCCCGTTCTGCGAACCGATATCTAGGGTTAAGGACATCTCTTTCAGGGCCCTAGTTTTATGGCACCAGTGTCGGTTTCTATCATGGCTCTGCGTTCCTGGCGCGGAAAGCTATGTACAGAACTGACGTCAGCGCGCGAGGGCGGCGTCTAAGTACTCCGACGACGTCATCCTGACGATCACGGCGCCAACGACGGATGTGGAGACGCAGACGACGCCTACCGACGCGCAAAGGTACCGCTGATAAAAACTTTCCGGATCCAGCCTGACGCCTGGGGATATTCTATTTTAAGGTGAGGAATCTAACACGAACTACTGTTTCTTACAGCTATATCGTTACCCAAGGTAAGTAACTTGTGCATTTCGGTCATCTGGATTTTGGTATAACTGTTGAGTCTGAATGGTTAACAGTATTGGCACTTGTTTTGGTTGCTAATGGTATACCTGTTCCAGCATACAATTTTGGTGGCAAGGCTGGTTTCCCCAGAACACTTTTCTGCTAGGACAGGTTATTAGGGTAACGCAGGTCCATGGTCCCTCCTTTGGCTGCAGATCCTTAGAATGGAGCAGTTGTTGCCCGCATGAGTGCCGTAGTCAGTCTCCAAATGCCCATTGACTGCATTATTGGATCCCACTGGTGATAAAAGAGCCAGGACAGGCTGCTGCCTACGGACCCCCCAAAAGTACAGATTCCTAGGCATACTATCCCTAAACCGAGGATACGGAGGCCCCGATGAAAAGTAAAGGTTTGGAGGTGGATGGCGTTCACATTGGGAAGACCAGAGGGTCAGGGGTTACCTGACCCTGGTGAGGCCACTACTTACCTGGAGGTGCTGCCTGCACTCTCTCCGAGACAGCGGATATAAAGCCTGCACCAGGCTGGCCACCTAAATGATGCAGCCAGAGAGTGTCACCCACATTTAGCCTCGGGGTAAAGACCTTTAGCTGAGGAGCTATTCTCAGGGTACCACTCCTGAGATGGTGGAAGTAAAAGTGGAAGTATGACGCCTGCAATTGGAGCCTCCAACTGGCAGTGGATAGACAGGGGTCTTTTTCCTGACACTGATGGCGGTCGGTGGCCTCTGTTGGTTGTTAACATTTTGGGCAGTGTGTCCCTTGGTTGGGGACAAAAGACTGATCTAGGGGGCAGAATAGACCACATCACCTTGTGGCCATGGTGGTACTGTCCACCTACTGGGATGCTCCTGTCAACAAGCTAGGGTTAGTCGACACTGAGGTGGGATCAGCAAGTGAGGAAAAAGGCACCCCAGGGACAGGGTGAGTGATTTGGGGAGATGTGGATAGTGGAGTATCGGTAGGTTTAGAGCATGGGTACTCACAAACTTTCTCTCTGGGGCCAAATGTACAGTGTAGTTTGTGTCCGAGGGCCGCACCGGTGGGGGCGGGGTCAGTGAAGTAGGGGATTGGGCTAGAGTAACAAAAAAAACCGTGACCATGAGGTTGAACACAGGTCCCTGCAGCAGACGCCTTTGTCCACCTAGCCACCAGACCCGGCATACACATCTCTCTCTCTCTCTCTCTCTCTCTCTCTCTCTCTCGCTCTCTCGCGCTCTCTCTCTCCCTCTCTCAACCTCTCTCTCTCAACCTCTCGATCCCTTTCTCCCTCCCTCCATCTCTCCCTATTTCTCCCTCTGTCTCACTCAGACTGTCTCACTCCCTCTCACTCCCTCTCTCTTCCTCTGTCTCACTCACTCTGACTGTATCACTCCCCCTCTCTCTCTCTGTCTCACTCCCTCTCTCTCTCTCTCCCTCTCTCTCTCTCCCTCTGTCTCCCTCGCTCTGTCACCCTCCTCGCTCTGTCTCCCTCGCTCTGTCTCCCTCCTCGCTCAGTCTCCCTCCTCGCTCAGTCTCCCTCCTCGCTCAGTCTCCCTCCTCGCTCTGTCTCCCTCCTCGCTCTGTCTCCCTCCTCGCTCTGTCCTCCTCGCTCTGTCCCCCTCGTTCCCCTCCTCGCTCTGTCCCCTTCCTCACTCTGTCCCCCTCGTCCCCTCCTCGCTCTGCTCCCTCCTCGCTCTGTCCCCCTCCTCGCTCTGTCCCCCTCCTCGCTCTGTCTCCCTCCTCGCTCAGTCTCCCTCCTCGCTCTGTCCCCCTCCTCGCTTCCCTCCTCGCTCTGTCTCCCTCCTCGCTCTGTCCCCCTCCTCGCTCTGTCCCCCTCCTCACTCTGTCTCCCTCCTCGCTCTGTCCCCCTCCTCGCCTCCCTCCTCGCTCAGTCTCCCTCCTCGCTCTGTCCCCCTCCTCGCTCTGTCCCCCTCCTCGCTCCCTTTCTCGCTCTCGTTCCAATTACTTCTCAATTTCTCTGCTTGCCTCTTGATTCTTTGTGTTTATTGCATAGCTGTTAAATTAAATTTTTGGTGTGTAGAGCTTTGCTGCAGCCACCTCTTTCAGTATAAATGTTTACGGCTCAGTTTTAGCAATCTCCCAGCACCCCTTTCACATGTTCCTGTGGGCTTATTTGCCTCACCAGAAGGCAGGTTTGATCAAGCGGTGCACTACCTAATTTTCAGTCTCTTTTCAGGACCTGTCTGCTGGTGGCGTCTTCAGGTTGGCTCTGTCTGGGAAAGTATTTTCCGGTCTCTGGCTCAATCCCCAACTTCTGGAGAAGTTAGTGATTGTTAATGTGGGTAGAACCTTCAGTCGGGTACTTATTTCTAAAACCTGTAAGCTTGTGCTACATCGCTCAGCATATGTCTTTTTTTTAATCTATTTTATTGGTTTTGGGTTAACCTGGACATAACGTGAATAACCTTTGGTATCCGCTATTAAAGGTTGGATACAGTGGTGAGCGGCACAACTTGGTACAAATACAGCATATATATGAATGTTTGCCTGTCCAGTAAGTGAGCTGGTACATAGGTCTGTCTGAAATACATATCATAGATTAGCTTTGGGTAATATCAGTAGTCGCTTAGCAACAAAGTACAGCTTGGTAGTGATTTTAGTGAGTGTCCGTTTTGTGGTAGTCGGCAAACTGGGAAGGCGGATAGTAAAGAACCGTGACAAAGTAAAAGGTAACAGGGGTTTGTCACTTTCTTCATCTCACCTTGCCTGTGTGTGCCTGGGCTGAGACAGCTTCCTGGCACACACACACACAGCCGCAACCGAGCACTTCACAGGTCTTTAAAAGACCATTTGTATGTTAATGTATTTCACCTCTTAGGCCCCTGCATCTGCACTCTGACTATCACTGGAATGCCCGGGCCCCCACAGAGCAGCAGAGTCTCTCAGAGACGCAGCGCGCAGTGTGTGCTATCACTCTTTAAAAAAAAAATTGTTTTAAAACACGGGTAAATTGTCTGCAAGGTCCGCGGGCCGCCAGGGAAGGCTTGCCGGGCCGCTGGAGGCCCGCGGGCCGTACTATGAGTACCCATGGTTTAGAGGGACATACAACAGACAAGTGCCACTGCAGAGGATGGTATTCATCCACTTTCTATAGCTTGAACAGGGAAGCTTCCCAAAGGATTGATTAGTCTACCCCTAGCTCTTAGGGGCAGCCTAGGCAGGAAATATGTCTTTTTTGCATGGTCACCCCCTTTTTAGGTTTCGCCCTGGGCGTTGCAACTGCATAGCAGTTGCTCCGCCCACGGCGAAACCTAATGATCCTACATATCGACTTTGGTTCCGCCTCTGTCTCTCATTGGCTAGCTCCATAAATGGAGGCTAGCCATTGGGAGACAGAGGCTGTCAATCACGCTTTCTGGTGAAAACGCGATTCGGGGGCGTTTCTGGGACTTTTTTTAAGTCCCGCCCCTTTGTCCCGGGCCGCGCTGTCATTGGCTGCCGGCCCAGGACACCCCCGTGATGTCATTCCCCGGGCCGCGCTGTGATTGGCTGGCCGGCCCGGGACCTGACTTGTTTCTCCATTGTAACCCGGCCGCACTGACACTAAAATATCACAGGTACCGCGTCTTCGCTATTTCCCACGGGTTTCTGCTCCGTGTCTGTGCGCCTGTGGTCTGTTCACTACAACTGTTGCGGCGGTGGGCGGAGTTTTTTTTTTTTTTTCGGCGCCATGTTGCTCTCATTCTACGGCCGACCGACGTTGGAGGAAGTCCAGGTGGGTGAGTGCTTGTTTTTCCTTTTCCTTGCCTTCCCGCCCCCCCTCCCGCTGACCGTTTGCTGTTCCCGCCCCCCCCCCTCCCGCCGTCCGTGCCTTTCCCGCCCCCCCTCAGTTAAGTAGATTTGGACCCGTTTGGCAGTATGCTGCCCCCCGCTGCTATCTCGCCCTCCGTCTGCCCCGCCCGGGGGCAGTTCAGTCCCGGCTACCAGTATGGGCAGGGCCCGGCGGCGCTCTACAGCCCTTACCCTGGGATGGGAGGCAGCGCAGGCGGCCTGGGAGGCTCCGGCCAGGGCCTGCGGGCTCAGGTCTTCCTCTGTTACCGGCCCCTCTGGCTGAAGTTTCACCGGCACCAGACGGAGATGATAGTTACCAAGCAGGGCAGGTAAGGAGCCGGTCTCATTTTGAGGGGGGCAGAATTTTGAATGCAAGGATTAAATTTGGTGTTTAGCTGTCAAAAATGAGTGTTCAAACTTTTGTTCTGCGCCTTAAGCCATCTAAAAGTACCCTTCAATTGAACTAAACGAGCGGGCCGTTATGTGTTAACGCACGTGCAGATGGTTATTGACACTTATTTTAAAATTAACCTACCTACGATAGAGCATCTTAGTGACACCGGGTAGCCGCGTTATTTGGTTTTCATGACCCACCCGCGTACTCTACAACCTATTAATCTATCATGTTCATGGATCTCTCGGGGCCTCTCTTGCCTGGTATGCCAGCTGGTCTTTATTGCTTTACAGCGATATGTACACAAAAATAACTCCATTAAGGCCTCCAAATGTTGACGGCTAGCAGTCCGTTATTTCGTGTTAATGCCCTCGTGTCACATAGCAACTACATGACCAGCAGACAAACCCCCATGGATGACTAATACCAGAGTACGTTTGTTGGCGTCTACTGCATGGCAAGTGCTTTTCCGTGACACTAGTGGGACGTTATGAGCTAATAGTGCCTCGAATACGAAAGAACCACTTCGTGGTCTGGAGCGCTATAAATCGATGTTAAAATAACCCTACTTATTGACGGGTGCCTTTATCGTTAGTGGAGAGCGTTAATGCCACATGTTATATGTAAACGTCCGTCTCTCCCCTGACGAACCATAATAAACAGTAACTGCCACTTAACCCCAGAGGTCCGTTAGTGTTTAATTATGCCAGCGATGAGGTCACTAATTAATAAACCAATTCAGTTGCAAAAGAAGTTTTAAATGTAGTTTGAAATCTAAAATAGCTTAAAAACGAATTCAAACTAGATTATAAACGAACATATTTAAAGTGATCACTATATCATATCTGTAGGGATATTTTGTGTTGATGTGTTTTTCTCTTTGTATCCTATCTGCATATCATTTTAATAAACTTCTATTTCCTAAACTTAAAAAAAGGATACCTGTCAAAATGTTGCATATGCTGAACCATTATACAGGGCACAGTAACTTTAGAAGGTAATACTGGCAAATGATACATTTCCCAAACGCCATTTCGTTTACCTTTATAAGATGTCTTATTTGCCCCCTCGCAAGTTGTTTAATTGTTCAGTTTGCAGGCAACACCATTCCGACTTTATGTATCTTGTGGCGCGAACGTGCTCGGGGTGTCTGAACCCCGCTCTTTCATGGGCGGTTTTCTGTTTGTTCGTTGTTTTTGCTGCTCATGTTTGACAAACCATGTGTGACAAATTGTTTTGTTCAAACACGAGCCCCGCCTTATTTATTCGTTGTGATATAAAGTGTCGGATGTGAACGTGTTCTCGTCCCTGACCAAGAAAACCACTCTTACAGCCTTTAAGGTTGTTTTGTTTAAATACCGCCTTTTAAGTTGTTTTTTTGTTGCAAACTTCGCATGCCCCTTTAGTTTTATAAACCACCACAAAACTGGGGCTCCGACCCAGCTCAGCCATGTTCCGAGCTCTTTGATTGGTCACCCTGCCGGGCTTAGATCTCGAAATCTTTTGCGATACTCGGAGCATTCATCGAATATATTTAGCACTGAAAATATATCAAGTGTCTGGGCGCTTCAATGTGATTTCTACAACTAGCTATTCACATGACTCGAGTTGAATTCCTTCGTCTTTTTTATTTATCTATCAGAATCGCTAATGTGAAACAGGCTTTTAAACTTCTATGGGAAAAACAAAACTGCAAAAGTGTTGTTTTCTAGTTTTTATTATAACTTGACTCCATTTCGTCTCTGCCGCTGTGTGTGTGTGTGTGTGTGTGGGTGCAAATGCAATAGGTGTCGCATTTGCGAGAGATTAGGCTATTGGCTTTGTAAATGACAATGCCATTTATTTATGTTGTCAAAGCCAACACATAAATAAAAATGTTGTCATTTACAATACCAATAGCTCTAACTTTTCCAAAGGCGAAACCGTTGCATTGTAAATGCTTGTTATTATTAATGAAGATACATATAAAACATAACTAAGCACTGTAAAATGCCTTATCTTCATTAACTTAGACACTTCTTACCACCCCAATCCCCACCACCCCTTCTCCCTCCACATCACCCGAAGCAAAGCCCAATGAAAATTTCTGAGGATACTGATTCCCCAAGTTATTGGGTGGTACGCCTTCACACTTGACCCTGTTTTTTGTTTTTTGTTATCACCCTTTGCTGGACCCTATGTTTTTGCTAGCTTTAAAGCTCTGTCCACTTAACCCCTATTAACCAGAAGTAAAGTGCCTGTGCTCCCCCTTTTAAAATGGCCGAATTAGCATAACTCTAAAGTGGTATATTTGCCTTACCTGTAAGTCCCTACTATATGGTCAAGGTGTACCCAGGGGCCTGTAAGTTAAATATCACGAGTGAACTGGAGCACCTGTTGTTCTATCTACCATTGTGGTTTGATTGTAGCAGACTTAAAACTGCAATTCTTGTTGTCGAAATAAAACCTTTTGACAGGTCAGAACCTTCCTTTTTAAACATTAATAACTACCCTATTGCAGGTCTTAAGGCCCACAAAGAAAGGTGCATGGTATTTAAAAGTAGGACATGTAGAAATGTAATGCTAACATGGGTAAACAGCACTTACAACGTGGTTATAACCACGTGTGATCTTACCACAAAGCCATAACCCCGCATATGCCTTTACCACGCATGCATTTTCCATGAATTTTGTTGTAAATGCATGAATGGTAAATGCACATGTGTGGTAAACTATTAACTGGTGTATTTGGAGTTGTTGCACGAGCGTGACATTACTTACATTGCCGCGTTCAAGTCTCCTTCAAATAATGCCATGTCATCATGTCAGAAAGCTGCTGAAGGAGAGTTTCGGGCTAATTTTTAGGGGTTAGTGTTGGTAGAGGTCGGACATCCCCAACGCAAACATACAGGTTTTTTCCAATAGAGAATTGGGCTTGTGTTGGTGTGCGAACCAAGATGAGTGCTCTTATTGACAAGTTCAATATCCTCACTAAAATGAATTGTGCACAACAAATATTCAAGAGCGGGGCAAAGTAGAAATATGTATCTAAAGCTTTAATTCACCCAAAGGGGATGGCTCGTTAATCTAATCAACATGCATTCTAGTTGCCAACGGCCTTGTTTAGTCAGTTTTGTTAACAATATGTTAAAGGAGGAAGGCATGTTAGTTGCTGGCATGGCATACATATATACCAATAGAAACGATTTATCAATGGAGCATACCGCTTCCCAATGGCCGACCTGATACGCAAATGTGTTTCACCAGACAGCGGACTCCACCCACTTCCAAAAACACTCCAGCCAGACAGCCACACCCTAACACTCTGCAGTGTCTCGCCCAAACCTCTTCACACCTCACCGCCTCAACATCAGGCACACAGTAAGTGCTGCTTTTACTGTTTTAAGCAGTACCCCATATAGCACAATTTTGTTGCAAAAGTTTGCGTTGTAGTGGTACTTGTGGTTACTGTATGCATGGTAATCGCACTGTTAATGTGTCCTTATGAATGTGCATTGTATTGACATGCATGGTAATGGGGTGCGTGGTACTGGGTCATGCCTGGTAGTGTACTCGTTGTAAAGGCATGCATGGTGAATGTATGCATTGTTCCATCATAGAACTGTTAAGATGTCCTTACCGAGACTAGCACTGGAAAGCTATTTTCACCTTGGCAGACCTAGCTGCCCTATGTAAAAAATCGTAGTACAGATTAAAATACTAACGTTGTATCTCTGGAATGGAACCAGATAGTAAAATGATTGAACAACTACTTTTAATAGTTTTATTAAAGATTTATAATTTGAAGGAAATTACTCCATCACCCTGACGGAGGCGTCGGGCAAATTGAAAAATGTCTGCTGGTCCATCGTCATGCCCGGTTTTAAATTGCTGCACCAGGGCCATACAAGCAGAAGTAGCCCATTGTTTGTGGCTGGTTAGTAGGCTCTTTGACCGATAGCCACTAACGTTATCGTGCAGCCAAGAAAACTCCTCCTCAGTTCTTAAAAGTTGCACCCGATGAAGCTGGACCTAGGAGAGTCGTTGACATGCAGGTTGGCCACCTACAAAGGACACTAGCCCTCACCAAAGGATGCCACCCCTCTGTTGCCTGGCTTCTGCTGGGTCAAAGAGGACTTCGAGAGACACCGACTCCTGTGACCCAAGTCGCTCCACTTCATCCGTCGACCAAGGAACAACCCCAAAAAGACTCCCGTCGACCACACTACACCCAGAGAAACTTTCAGCATCCTGAGCATCCTATATCCTCAGCATCAGGACCCCTCCATTGAAGGCTATGGTGGTCCTTGCATAAAGTGTGGAACTGAACTTGAGACAGCTTTGGTGACCAGGTAACTGTCCAAATACTACTTATTGGCCTCCCTGACCTTCTCCCTGTCGGAACTGGTCACCCTGACTGGGCCAGAGTACCTCAATACAACTCTTTAAAACTTTTCAAACGGTTCCAAACTCTGATTATCAATGCTTGTCTGCGCTTTAGACCAAAGAGCTGAGATTTAAGATTTACTTAAAAATCTCGATCTCCAGAAACCTCTGATGGATTTCACCCATCTTGGTGTTTAAAAATTCATAAAAATATAATCTATTTTTATAAATTGGTGTTGAATTTCTTTTGTGTTGTCGGACCTTCTTTTTCTGTTGTTTGGTGCTTCTAAATGCTTTACACTAGTTCCTTTGTTTAAGCCTGGCTGCTCAAAGCCAGAGCTACCCAGAGTTGAGCAAGAGGTTTTACAAACAGGCCTTACTGAACCCAAGTTCTCACAACCACACCAAATAATGCACTACAATTTTTACAACATATCTATTCTTATTGTATCTCTGACTAAGGAATGAGAGTCCGTTTTCCTTTAGGATTACGGCAGCTGTCACTTGCATGACTCTGGTTTGGTGGTGGTCTCGCAAGCCTTGGGATTCACAATATTTAATCTCCTTAAAAACTGGCCAAAGTGTGAAGTTTCGTCCATTTCAGAGGGACTAGGTTGGATGAATTTGTGCTGTTCTGCAATCTTTTCACTACAGTATAGAGCAGTGATTTTCAACCTTTTTAAAGCCAGACTCCAACATAAAAAAATAATAATAATTGCCCAGAGTGTCTAACAATTATTCTGATAAATTAGCAACGTTTAAATATGTCTAACATATTTAAACACTGCAGTTAAGTTCTGTTACCCTTTTAGGTCGAGCATTGGAGACCTATTGTAATTTCTTATGTTGGATTAAAGCCATTCCCCAGCTTTTGATTAGTTTGTTTCAGTGTCCTTCAAAAAATTTTGCTTGCCAGTGGTCAGTTCTGCCGATGTCCCTCCTTTCTCTCTTCTGTTCCTCCCATGCATCAGGGAATACGTTGTGTCTCATCACACTACAGTTTTTTGTCTGTTCTCTGGGGGACTACTTTAGTTCTTTGTTTCCTGCTCTGTTTCTGTTTGCCTTTGTGTAGTTTCTGCACCATGGCTAATTACATTTAAATATAGTTTTCACCAGTATTGAATCTTTCATAGATTCACATGCTTGTATCTTCCCCGTCGTCATGGTCGGAGTCTCACGGTAACAGAATGACCAAAGCAGTACCATAGAGAAGAAAAAAACTGCATAGAAAACCCCATAGGGAGTGAATCATTTGGTAACCAGATCTCCTTCTTGTTTGGTCCAAAACTCAGCCAATCAGCAGTAAGCCCTGACATCACACTCCCCAGCAGAACTCTCCTACCTCAGATTTCCAACCGCCTTCGTGTGAGAAAGGAGTCTCCCTGAGCTCTGCTCAGTTTGTTCCTGTGTGAACTTTTGACCTTTCCAACTGCTGAATTCTATTCTGGATTAAGGTATTGTGATTCATCTTGTACCTTATGATGGCTGAAAGCTGGGGGCGTGGCTAGCAGCCGATGGACACGGTCGCAGCCTAGCGAGGCTCCCGACCCTCAGCCCTGTAATCCGCCTTTCATCCTGATTTAGACCCGGGATCCCCGTGGAAATCGGGTCGATCCCGGAGCCAACCCACAGGTCTGTTCCGGTGGGGTCGGAGCGCCGCTACGCCGAATATACCGGACGCTGAGGGGTGAGAGGTTCCCGAGACGGCTGGGGACAAGATGGCGGCTCCCTGCATCGCTGCCACTGCGGAGTAGAGACGTGCCCGCTCCGGAGGTCCTGAGGCCACAGCGTGGGGCACAGTGGAGTGCGGGTCTGGTGGAGAGCGGCGGCGGCGGCCCCCTGGAGCGGCGGCAGATCCTGTGATCGGTGCGAGGTCCGCCCGGGAGTGGGGTTCTAGCGGAGCTCCGCCCACAACAGCGAGGGGGCTTACTCGAGGCCCCGGCTTTGAGGCCTGTGATCCCTGTGGGCGCCTCTGGGCCCTACACCAGCGCAATACCCCCGGAAGCGGCCGTGACACTACAGGCCTGCTTTGGGAGGGCCGTCCATGGACACTGTGAGTGGAGGCTGCCCGGAGGAAGCACGACCCTGCTCAGGGGGACACATTATAGCCCGACGACGGGGCCTGCGACTTGCTTGGGCGGTGGCCCAACCCGGACCGACCGTGCAGGGTGCAACTGTCTCCGCGACGGAGGGGCATTGAATCGGCCCTAGACCCGAGGGAAGCGGGGAATCGGGACCGGAGGGAGAAATACGCCCGCTGGGGCCCTGTGGATCCTACGCTTTCCACCCCACCTCTGGCACCCGGTGGTGATCCCTGGGTGGAGGGTGGCTCCGGGTCAGTGGCGCTGCTGTACCGCTGAGGGGAGCTCCACGGACTGCTGACCGGCAGGCGGGGCCGGCTGGTGGACCCCAGTGCAGACCCCTGGCGCCCGGCTACCGGGAGAAGCGGATGTGCCATAACGGTTCACTGGCGCCAATTCTGGTCTCTGCCGCACGACCCCCAAAGACCCGGCTCTCCGCCCGACGACGGCTGGTTGCGAGACTGCATTGGGGCTAGCAGCGGCCTACTGCGGGAGACGTCGTTGACGCCGGACCACCCGGAGGGCCCTGAATTGCTGGGAAGTGCAGGATGGGTAAGCCTAGAGGACCCAAAGGGGACGGGAGCCCAGCCACGGAAGCGCCAGACGACTCCCCGCAACCCCCCACGGAGCTCCAGCTGATGCAGGACCGGATTCTAGACGCCATTGCTGCCACGAAGGAGGCCCTACAACACGATATTGGTCAAGTAGCGACGGGGCTGGGGCACCTGCGCGCAGATCATGCGAAGCTACAAGACAGGGTCAAGGCCACGGAAGTTGCCCTACAAGATGTCGTGCCGGCCCACAAATCGATGGAGGGACGACTCACGGAAGCGATGGAGCGGATACAGGCCCTGGAGAAGAGAGCGGAGGACGCTGAAAACCGCAGTCGGCGGAATAACGTACGCCTGGTTGGCCTGCCGGAAAAAAAAGAAGGCACGGACATGGTGGGCTACCTGACTGACTGGTTCAAAACCGTGGTTGCCCCGGAGGGCTTATCTCCCTTCTTCACACTTGAGAGGGCGCACCGCGTGCCTTCCCGACCCCCACGCCAGGGTCTCCCGCCGCGACCGGTGGTTATCAAATTGCTCCATTATAAAGACAGAGACTGGCTCCTTCAGCGGGCCAGGGAAGCGGGCCCATTTCAAGTGGACAATAGTAACGTCACGCTGTTCCCAGACTATACATTTGAAACCCAAAAACAGCGAGCCTCCTTCCTAACCATCAAAAAGGAGCTACGTACCGAGGGTCTGCAATACTCCCTGCTGTTCCCGGCCAAGCTACGTGTGATAGTAGACGATAAGGCGTTGTTCTTTGAATCTCCGGCGGATGCCTGGGCCTGGTGGGACACCTACAAGGCGGGCACGGATGGGGCTCGCTTTCGGGCCGAGGAGGAGCACCAGAATCATGCGATCAGGCGGTCGAGAAGACTCCGGGGGCGCAACCGGGGATCCAAGAAGCCTTCTACGTCGCAAACTGAGGAAGAACGGAGAGCTGCGCTACAGGCGGTTAAAGAGGTGTCGGGAACGGCGTCGGTCCACTCGGCAAGAGAATCGGCCTCTGAGGCCCTGGCCACGGGATCGGACACTGACTTCTCGGGACTGGAGGGGGCTAGGGGCCCGAAGATCACCCCCCAGACGTCGGGGGAAATCGTTGAACCCTGACAGCTGTCCGCGGCCTCTGAGTGAAGAGAACCTGGAGGCGGCGCCCCCCATGGATATTGGAACAGACTACTGTGAGACTTTCCTTTTATAAGTCGCATTGAGTATTGTGGGGCAGAGGGACCTGGGACCGAGGCTTGAGAGGTTCAGTAGCCAGCTCACGCACCACAGGGCCCATAAGGCCTCCGTGGTGATTACTGCGGACTACAAGTTTACGTGAGCACGTTTGCTCACTAGTTTGGATGGATGCCTCAGCTTCGCAGTTGGGTCCTGTTCTGGGGGAGGGGGGACCTGGAGTAGTTGGGGTGACTCGAGGTGCACTTGGGGTTGGGAAGTTGGGCGGGGGGGTGGGGATGGGAAGTGGTGGGAAGATGTCTGGTGTCCGGAAGCGGAAATTTATTGATCTAACCTGCGCTGACTGGGGTGATGGCTGACATGGGTTCGTTGAAGTGTGTGTCCTGGAATGTGCGGGGACTAAATTCCATGACTAAGAGACACAAGGTACACGCCTACCTGGTTCGCAGGGGGATACACATTGCCTTCCTCCAAGAGACCCACTTAACTAAGAAGGAGGGCACCGCACTGCAGAGGAGATGGAGGGGGCACTTATTCCACACCACGTACTCGGCGTTTGCCAGGGGAACACTTCTTTGGATCCGGGCGGGGGTTCCCTTTCAAGTTACTAGGCACACAGTAGACCCGGAAGGGAGGTATGTGGCGGTTGAGGGTTTGCTTCGGGGGCGTCAGTTGACACTTTGCAGCGCCTATGCGCCAAATGTAGAGCAAGCATCGTACTTCAATAGACTGACCAAACAGCTAGCCTCCTATTTAACAGGTTCAGTGCTACTGGGGGGGGATCTCAACTCCGTGGCAGATGCCACCCTCGATAGGTCGCACCCACCACTACACGCATCCCCAGTTCACAGACTGGCAAAACACAGATCAAACTGGCAGGGGCTGTGGGACCTGACGGATGCATGGCGCGCCCAACACCCCACTGCAAGGGATTACTCCTTTTATTCGGGTATACACGACCTCCACGTGCGCATTGACACGTTCCTCTGCTCCCAGTCGGTGTTACCAATGGTTGCCCGTACTGAATATCTAGCACGCACGATCTCGGACCACAACCCCCTACTTCTTACCTTTGCCTGGATGAATGTGGTTTCACCAATTCCGACGTGGCGGCTTCATCCGGACACTTTGGACGATCCGCCGTTCAGCGGAGCGTTGGAAGATAGAATCACCCACTACTTTGCCGAAAATGAGGGGACGGCCTCTTCCAGGGCGGTGGAATGGGACGCGCTCAAGGTGGTAGTAAGGGGGCATTGTATAGGGAAGTTCGCGGGGGTGCGGCGAACACTGGTAGAAGATGTGGACAAGGCCGAGCAAGCCTTGCGGGAGGTGGAGAAACGACGGCCCAACCACCCCGACATGCAGGATAGCGTATGCTCGGCGCGGGAAGCGCTGGCGGTAGAGGTGGAGCGCCTTCGCTGTTTTGATCACAAAACATACTTAACCAAAGCGCTCGCTGAGGGAGATAAGACGGGGACGCTCCTAGCCTGGTTGGCAAACCCCAATAGGGGTGCTGCTCCAATATTGTCCCTGATTGATGCGTACGGCACCAAGTGTTACACCCAGCCAGACATTTTACAATGCTTTAAAGCGTACTACGAGCGACTGTATAGGGGAAGCCCAGCGGACCGAACCGAGATATTAGAGAACTTGTTGTCTGAGATACACTTGCCGTGCCTAGAACCGGACCAAGCGGAAGCCCTTGGGGGCCCGATTGACCTAGCGGAAATTAGGGGGGCCATAAAGAAAATGGCGCGCGGGAAAACGCCGGGAGTGGACGGCCTGCCCGTCGAGTTCTATGGTAAATACATTGATATCCTAGCCCCACGGCTCCAAATCATATATAACGAGGCGAAAGAGAGGGGGGAATTGCCCTGTTCGATGCGCGAGGCGCTCATGATCCCCTTGCTCAAGCCGCATAGGACCAGCTCTGACCCGGCATCGTACAGACCACTGTCGATGCTCACGACGGACTATAAAATCTTGAGCACTGTCCTGGCCACCAGGCTGATGGCCCACATGCAAGACTTGGTTCACAAGGATCAGTCGGGCTTTATCCCCACTAGGAATACGTCTCACAACATCCGTAGGTTGCTGAGGCTCGTAGCGGATCCTCCTCCGACCGCCAAGGCCCCGGTGGTGATGGCGATCGACATAGAAAAAGCCTTCGACAGCCTGGAATGGGGCTACTTGTACAAAGTGCTGCGAAGCTTCGGCATTGGGGATGAGTACGTGCGGTGGACGGAGGTGCTGTATGCGTCAGCGGGCGCTAGGGTGCGAATAGGAGCGTTGATATCGGATAAATATGCAGTGCTTAGGGGCACTAGACAAGGGTGTGCACTCTCTCCCTTGCTGTTCGCCCTCGCGATAGAGCCGCTGGCAGCACTAGCTAGGAAAGGTGACTCCTACCAAGGACTGGAGGTGGACGGGACCCGTCATTACATATCATTATATGCGGACGACCTCCTACTGTTCCTGGAGAATGCCGAGGAGGCAGTGGTGGGGGCGGAAGACCTGTTGGCGCGTTTCGGAGATGTATCGGGCCTGAAGGTGAACTGGGCGAAGACTTGCCTCTTTCCCCTCCGGAAAGCGGAGAGGTGCCCCATGACCCGTCCCGAGCCCCGCTGGGAGCCGGCCTGTTTGCCCTACCTAGGGGTGTACATTTACCACGAACCCGCAGATTTGCTAGAAGGCAATATCAACCGTTGCATCCGAGCACTGCAGGGTAACATGCTTTTCTGGGCCACCCTCCCGCTGTCAATGACAGGCCGGGTCTCGTTGCTAAAAATGATCGCCCTGCCGCGGTTACTGTACTTCTTTCGAACCTTGCCAGTGTGGATTCCAAGTGCCGTATTTCGACGGCTAAGATCCCAGGTAGTGTCCTTTCTGTGGGGGGCTGGCAGGCAGAGGATAGCCTTGGCGACCCTGACCCGCCCGAAGAACGAGGGCGGACTCGCGGTCCCTGATTTCGAGTATTATTATTTGGCCGCCCAGCTGCAATTCCTCACACAGGAAGTGGCAAGGGTATACCGGGGTCCGGAGCAGGAAAGGGACACTGGCACCCCTCGCCATGTGCTAGCATACATCACCCTGCAGCAGAAGCTAGCACTCAGAGACTTATCTCAGGAGGAGCGGACATTGAGGCTCTGCTGGAACCGCGTGCATAAGCGCACGGGCACCGGTCACCCGTACGCACCCGAAATTCCACTGGGTATGCTCACGGCACTGCCGCATGGAGGCGACTGGTCGAGCCTTCAGAGTTGGGAGGAGGCTGGCTTACAGATGGTGGGAGACCTCTTCACTGACGGGGTACTCGCGCCGTATCAATCCTTACAGGAACAATTCGACCTTCCGAGAGGTGACTATTTGCTACACGCGGCGGTGGTACGAGGGATCCAAGCGCACTGGGGCGAGGGACTGTGTGAACCCACGACGTCGCCACCGTGTCAGTATGTGATGATGGCCGCAGGCACGGTCAAGGCAGTCACGTGCCTACACTCCAGAATACTCGAGAGCACCTTACGACCCCTTACGCGCTTAAAAACCCAATGGGAGACTGACCTGCAGAGGGAGATCCCGGATACGACGTGGGCCCAGTTGGTTCAGAGGCCCAAGAAGAGCACCAGGAACGCTCGGTTCCAGTTAATACAGCTCTACATCCTTCATAGGGCTTATCTCACTCCGCACAAAATAGCGCAATACTTTGGAGCAGAGGATGCAGCGTGTCCTAGATGCGCACGGTTGGACGCAGACTTACTGCACATGCTGAGGGACTGCCCACACTTACAGGACTTCTGGAGGGATGTGGGCGATACCATGAACGCGGTCACAGAGAGGGAGCTACACTACGATAGTGCGACTACACTCCTACACTGGTTTCCGCACACACGTAAGAATAAACTGACAAGCAAATTTATAGACATGGGCCTACTCCTTGCGAAGAGGGAACTCACTAGGGGATGGAAAGCGAAGGCAGCGCCGACACATAGGAAATGGCTGACTGAGTTCCAGAAATGGGCGGCGGCGGAGAGCACGATCAGATATCAACTGGCTCGACGGGGGCCTGACGAGAAGGCCCAGGAAGCGGCACTAGCTTGGGAAACTCTAGTCCAGGCACTTAGGGATAACACAGTAGAGAGCGAGGGAGAAGATGAAGCTGAGGACCCTGGGAAACCCGGGGAGGTGATACCCGCCATAGCTCCCACCATGGACACACACACTCCTTAGACATCTCCAGACTCCGCAGGTCACCAACACACTTCAACATGCGACAACCCAGACACGAGACACCATTGACCACCGTGGGTGGGGGGAGGGTACGGAAGGTGGGGAGGGGGGTTGCAACATTCCATTGCCACCGACCTAACAGTTTGAACGGACCGGATGCTGGAAGGGGGGGTTGGTGGAGGGGGGAAAGTAAAGTTAAAAGCAGACAGCGGTTGATCATCAGATACGCCATTGAGTAGTGATGAAGGGGAAGCAATTGGTGTGACAACTACCACCCAGCCCCAGACCACGAATCGCGATGATGTGGAAAATTATATTGCAGAGACTTGATTATTTTGAGATCCCGCATGCTCTTACATGAGAAATACCTGTAATGTTTGCATTATTATCTGCAATAAAAATTGTTTTACAAAAAAAAAAAATGATGGCTGAAAGCTCTAAAAAGAGGCTCTTCAGGCCTTGCAGATCCTGTGGAAAAGCTAGGCTCTTTTCAGAAGATCCACATAAGGACTGCTTATATTGCCATCACCCCAAACATATAGCAAAGGACTGCAAACACTGCAGAACCTTTTCTGCTAAAACATTGAGGGATCGAGAGGCACGTCTTCTGTTGTGGCTTCAGAAGAAGAAGGCCACCTCAGATTCTGAATCAGAGGAGGAATCCACTAGCCAATCTTCCAAAAAGAGGAAAACTTCCACTTCAGAAGAATCTGTGGATCCAAAAAACCTCAAAACCAAGGGAAAAGAAACCTCTTCTCTTCCCCAAACTCCTCTGAAGAAGTCCCCAGGTCATAGGGTAGTGTTTTCTGCTCCGCCGACCACATCTGTAGTGTCTCCACCTGTGACGTCTGTGAAGACGTCGACGACACCTTCGACGACAACATCGTCGACGACGACCATTTCGACGACGACTGCAGTCTCGACAGGTACCAAGTCTACGCCGTCGACGACGACGACTCCGTCGACAGGACAATCGACGACGACCTCGTCGAAGATGGCACAGTCGATGGCAATACCATCGACGACCTCATCGACGATCACACAAATCCCGTTGACGAGAGCCTCGTCGACGAAGGCCGTTAAAACTCTGAACTCAAAGACCCTGATCTCTATCAGATCTGTTCACTCGTCGACGGACCCGTAGACGGTAAGGAAGTCTTCTGAATTCAAAGCATGGACGAAGATATCTCCGCTACCTCTATCAAACTTATTAGAAATTCAGGAATTGGATGATGAAGAATCTTCAGGGGTAGCGTATAGTCCCTCCCAGCTGCAGATCAAGAGCCAGGACACGGATGAGGAGGAAGTATACTCCTTTAAAGATACTACTCACACTAAGTCCATGAGGTACGAATCATTTCAGGAACCTTGTGACTACGAGGAGGAAGAGGAACAACAAGCTGAATGACATGAAGAATCGATATCAATGCCTATATCACTGGTAACGGATTTACGTCATATGATCAATGATTACTACCGTCGCATCCCTGAGGCTAATGCCACTACTCCGACCGCTCCAGCAGCTCAGACTCAAGCACCAGCGGCACAGTCTACACCTGCAGTGCATAAAATGCGTTCCCCGCCAATAGTCACAATCAGAGATGACTTGGCTGAGAGTGATGGAGATGATCAGCCGGAGGAAGGTGAACTTCTTCATGATGCCCCGGTAGGAGTAGAATGGGATGAGTACGTTTTGCCAACAACTCCTTCACAATCACCTTCCCCAGCGAATTCGCCTCCTCAAGACATTGGAGGATTCCACGATATTATCGAAAAGGCTGCTAAAAGATTCGACCTAAACATGCCGGTTCAACAAACAGAATGTTTCTTATACGATTTTAAAGAGGACTCAAGAAAGTCAACCAGATCGATCACAATCATACAGCATATATGGGATGAGGGTCTTAAGATTCTAAAGACACCAGCTTCAGTGGCAGCGTCGGACCCAAGGATTGAGAAAAAATATTGAGCGCCAGAAACTTCTCCTGCGTGTTTGATAGGTCACCCAAGACCGGAATCTGTGGTGATGCAGGCAGCGCACAGAAACTCTAAAAATCCTGGCTCCACATCTATGGCTCCGCCGGATAAAGAAGGAAGAAGAATGGATGGAGCGGGAAAGAGGTTTGCAATAATGGCAGCCTCTACCATCAAGGCGGCAAATGCTATGGCCCTCCTCAGCCGTTATAACAGGCAGATGTGGTCAGATATAGCACCTCTTTTGGCTCTTCTGCCAGACGATAAGAAAAGAAGAAGCGGCAGCTATTCTGCAAGATGGAGCTAAAGCGGCCTCGGAATCCATCGATATCGCCATGGATATATCTTCGATGGCTTTTGGTCAAATGGCAGGAGCGGTGGAGCTTAGACAGCACTTTGGCTGAGAGCTACTTCTTTTAGGCCCGAAGTACAGGTCAAGATAGTGGACATGCCCTTTGATGGGGAAATCTTTTTGGAAAACACATAGACGACTCACTCCAGGGCATTAAAGCAGATACGGACACTGCTCGTGTGCTGTGGTCCCTTCAGCAAGGAAAATGTCAATCCTTTCGGAGGAGGGGAGCTAGAGGGCAATTTGGTCAAAGATCATCGTACCAGTCGAACAGGTACCAGCCTTACAACCAACAAAATTATCGGCAATATCCTTGTAATCAACAATATCGATCCTCAAACACCTCTTTTCAGCAGCAGTCCAGAGGTAAAACCACAGCTAGAGGGAAAACGCAGCAATCTAATAGGCAACAATGACCTACCCAGGGCGCCCTCCACCTGGTTTATACCCGACAACGACCATTATCTGTCTCTCTTCTCGAACCATTGGATGTTAGTAACTTCAGACAAATGGGTATTGGATGTGATACACAGAGGCCATACCCTAGAGTTTGTTCAAATACCACCAAATCAACCCCCAGTTTTCAAACATCAGCAACATCTCTCAGCACTAAAAGCGGAAGTTCTATCGCTTATACAGAAGGGGGCTACAGAGGAAGTTCCTTTTCGGCAGAGAGGAAAAAGATTTTACTCGCATTTCTTTCTGATAAAAAAGAAACAGACTTCAAAATGGAGGCATGTTTTGGACCTAAGGGATCTGAACAAGTACATCAAGAAAATTCCCATCCGTATGCTTTCACTGCTGGAGATTCTCTTGCTCCTAAGACAAAAGATTTCATGGCATCACTAGATCTTATGGATGCTTATTTCCATATCCCGATTCATCTAAAACACAGAAAGTATCTGCGTTTCGTAGTGGAGGGATGCCACTTTCAGTTCAAGGTGTTGCCCTTCAGTCTAAAATCGGCACAAAGGGTCTTTACAAAATGCATGGCTCCAGTTGCAGCTCACCTAAGATTGCAGGGGCATCAAATTCTCCCATACCTGGACGACTGGCTTATAAAAGGTCCATCTTACAGAAAAGTCCATATTTCCTTAAAATGCTGCATGGATCTCTTTCAACGCCTGGGTCTGCGACTCAATCTAGAAAAATCATCAATAGTGCCTTCTCAATCGCTTCAATTTCTAGGGGCCTTGCTCTGCACAAAGGAAGCAAAAGCATATCCGTCGGAGGAGCGGATTCCAAAAAATTTTCAAGTCTGGCTTCAACCCTGCAGTCAAAAAAGTACACTTCAGTAAGAATATACAAATCCTTGTTGGGAATGATGTCCTCCTGTATCCCACTGGTTCCAAACTGCCATCTTCAGATGAGGCCTTTACAGGAGCTCCTCGACGAACAGTGGATTCAATCTCAGGGGTCATTCAAGGATCGGATCACCATATCTCCTCAAATGAGGAAGGCTCTGTCATGGTGGAAGCTTCGAGAGAACCTAGTACAAGGTCTGGCTTTTGAACCTCAACGTTACAGTTTGTAATGATGTTGGACACTTCGCTGCAAGGACGGGGGGCGCATCTTCAGGAACTAGAAATCCAGGGTCACTGGTCCGAGCAGGAAGCACAATTACACATCAACATGCTGGAACTGAAAGCGGTATTCCTGGGTCTAAAGGCTTTTCTTCCCAGACTATGCGGCTCTACCGAGATGATACAAACAGACAGTACAACGACAATGTTCTATCTTCTGAAACAGGGAGGGACAAGATTGAAACCACTCTCGTCACAGGCTCAAAAGATTTGGAAATGGCTCACAACATTTCCATTCAGGTTCAACACATACAGGGAATACACAACACAAGGGCAGATGTCCTGAGCAGAACAGCCAGTGTGTCTCACAAAGAGTATTTCAGCGGTGGGGCACGCCAACATTAGATTTGTTCGCAACCCAGGTCAACTCACAGTGCGAACAGTTCGCAAGCAGATATCCACAGAAGGGATCTTTGGGAAATGCGCTGCATTTGAAATGGACGGGAATGTTCGCCTACGCGTTTCCTCCATTCCCCTGGATTTCAAGAGTACTCCGCAAAATGAGGTCGGAGCCATGTCGTGTGATTTTGATAGCTCCAGCTTGGCCGAGACAAGCATGGTTCTCTGAGCTTCTCTAACTTTCAGCGTCCAACAGGATGCAGTTCCCGATAACTCAGGACCTGATCTCCATGAACAAAGGACAAATTCTCCACCCAAATTTGACATCGCTGAACTTATCAGCATGGAACCTCACGAGCATGAGTTCCAATCTCTGAACATTCCTCAAAATTGCAGGGACATATTATCCCAATCTCGAGCAGTCTCCACAAATAAAACATATGTGGCAAAATGTAAAAGATTCTATCAATGGTGCGCATCTCAGGCGCTACATCCTCTTGCCGTTTCTCCAGAACAAATCTTGCCATATCTCCTTTACTTGTCGAAAGCAGGTCTTTCGCATGCCTCTTTGAAGGTGCACTTGGCAGCAATTTCGAGATATAGGAGAGCACCAAGTCAATCTTCGCTCTGGTCACATAGAGTGATCAAGGAATTCCTCAAAGGGCTTTTCAGGGTGTTCCCTCCGATCCAACGCCCTCCGATCCCTTGGCATCTCAATACAGTACTGTCTCAACTTATTAAGCCACCATTCGAACCAATACATAAAGCAGACCTGCAATTCATATCATGGAAGACAGCATTGCTTTTGGCCCTTACATCTGCGAGGAGAGTTAGCGAAATACAAGCATTCTCAATAGCCGAACCCTTTCTTCAGGTTCATTAGGACAAGGTGATATTAAGGACAAACCCTAAATTCATACCTAAGGTCCCTTCAATATTTCATCTTAATGAACCGGTAATATTACCTACTTTCTTTGGAAATCCGTCAACAGAAGCTCTGTTACCCTTTTAGGTCGAGCATTGGAGACCTATTGTAATTTCTTATGTTGGATTAAAGCCATTCCCCAGCTTTTGATTAGTTTGTTTCAGTGTCCTTCAAAAAATTTTGCTTGCCAGTGGTCAGTTCTGCCGATGTCCCTCCTTTCTCTCTTCTGTTCCTCCCATGCATCAGGGAATACGTTGTGTCTCATCACACTACAGTTTTTTGTCTGTTCTCGGGGGGACTACTTTAGTTCTTTGTTTCCTGCTCTGTTTCTGTTTGCCTTTGTGTAGTTTCTGCACCATGGCTAATTACATTTAAATATAGTTTTCACCAGTATTGAATCTTTCATAGATTCACATGCTTGTATCTTCCCCGTCGTCATGGTCGGAGTCTCACGGTAACAGAATGACCAAAGCAGTACCATAGAGAAGAAAAAAACTGCATAGAAAACCCCATAGGGAGTGAATTATTTGGTAACCAGATCTCCTTCTTGTTTGGTCCAAAACTCAGCCAATCAGCAGTAAGCCCTGACATCACACTCCCCAGCAGAACTCTCCTACCTCAGATTTCCAACCGCCTTCGTGTGAGAAAGGAGTCTCCCTGAGCTCTGCTCAGTTTGTTCCTGTGTGAACTTTTGACCTTTCCAACTGCTGAATTCTATTCTGGATTAAGGTATTGTGATTCATCTTGTACCTTATGATGGCTGAAAGCTCTAAAAAGAGGCTCTTCAGGCCTTGCAGATCCTGTGGAAAAGCTAGGCTCTTTTCAGAAGATCCACATAAGGACTGCTTATATTGCCATCACCCCAAACATATAGCAAAGGACTGCAAACACTGCAGAACCTTTTCTGCTAAAACATTGAGGGATCGAGAGGCACGTCTTCTGTTGTGGCTTCAGAAGAAGAAGGCCACCTCAGATTCTGAATCAGAGGAGGAATCCACTAGCCAATCTTCCAAAAAGAGGAAAACTTCCACTTCAGAAGAATCTGTGGATCCAAAAAACCTCAAAACCAAGGGAAAAGAAACCTCTTCTCTTCCCCAAACTCCTCTGAAGAAGTCCCCAGGTCATAGGGTAGTGCTTTCTGCTCCGCCGACCACATCTGTAGTGTCTCCACCTGTGACGTCTGTGAAGACGTCGACGACACCTTCGACGACAACATCGTCGACGACGACCATTTCGACGACGACTGCAGTCTCGACAGGTACCAAGTCTACGCCGTCGACGACGACGACTCCGTCGACAGGACAATCGACGACGACCTCGTCGAAGACGGCACAGTCGATGGCAATACCATCGACGACCTCATCGACGATCACACAAATCCCGTTGACGAGAGCCTCGTCGACGAAGGCCGTTAAAACTCTGAACTCAAAGACCCTGATCTCTATCAGATCTGTTCACTCGTCGACGGACCCGTAGACGGTAAGGAAGTCTTCTGAATTCAAAGCATGGACGAAGATATCTCTGCTACCTCTATCAAACTTATTAGAAATGCAGGAATTGGATGATGAAGAATCTTCAGGGGTAGCATATAGTCCCTCCCAGCTGCAGATCAAGAGCCAGGACACGGATGAGGAGGAAGTATACTCCTTTAAAGATACTACTCACACTAAGTCCATGAGGTACGAATCATTTCAGGAACCTTGTGACTACGAGGAGGAAGAGGAACAACAAGCTGAATGACATGAAGAATCGATATCAATGCCTATATCACTGGTAACGGATTTACGTCATATGATCAATGATTACTACCGTCGCATCCCTGAGGCTAATGCCACTACTCCGACCGCTCCAGCAGCTCAGACTCAAGCACCAGCGGCACAGTCTACACCTGCAGTGCATAAAATGCGTTCCCCGCCAATAGTCACAATCAGAGATGACTTGGCTGAGAGTGATGGAGATGATCAGCCGGAGGAAGGTGAACTTCTTCATGATGCCCCGGTAGGAGTAGAATGGGATGAGTACGTTTTGCCAACAACTCCTTCACAATCACCTTCCCCAGCGAATTCGCCTCCTCAAGACATTGGAGGATTCCACGATATTATCGAAAAGGCTGCTAAAAGATTCGACCTAAACATGCCGGTTCAACAAACAGAATGTTTCTTATACGATTTTAAAGAGGACTCAAGAAAGTCAACCAGATCGATCACAATCATACAGCATATATGGGATGAGGGTCTTAAGATTCTAAAGACACCAGCTTCAGTGGCAGCGTCGGACCCAATGATTGAGAAAAAATATTGAGCGCCAGAAACTTCTCCTGCGTGTTTGATAGGTCACCCAAGACCGGAATCTGTGGTGATGCAGGCAGCGCACAGAAACTCTAAAAATCCTGGCTCCACATCTATGGCTCCGCCGGATAAAGAAGGAAGAAGAATGGATGGAGCGGGAAAGAGGTTTGCAATAATGGCAGCCTCTACCATCAAGGCGGCAAATGCTATGGCCCTCCTCAGCCGTTATAACAGGCAGATGTGGTCAGATATAGCACCTCTTTTGGCTCTTCTGCCAGACGATAAGAAAAGAAGAAGCGGCAGCTATTCTGCAAGATGGAGCTAAAGCGGCCTCGGAATCCATCGATATCGCCATGGATATATCTTCGATGGCTTTTGGTCAAATGGCAGGAGCGGTGGAGCTTAGACAGCACTTTGGCTGAGAGCTACTTCTTTTAGGCCCGAAGTACAGGTCAAGATAGTGGACATGCCCTTTGATGGGGAAATCTTTTTGGAAAACACATAGACGACTCACTCCAGGGCATTAAAGCAGATACGGACACTGCTCGTGTGCTGTGGTCCCTTCAGCAAGGAAAATGTCAATCCTTTCGGAGGAGGGGAGCTAGAGGGCAATTTGGTCAAAGATCATCGTACCAGTCGAACAGGTACCAGCCTTACAACCAACAAAATTATCGGCAATATCCTTGTAATCAACAATATCGATCCTCAAACACCTCTTTTCAGCAGCAGTCCAGAGGTAAAACCACAGCTAGAGGGAAAACGCAGCAATCTAATAGGCAACAATGACCTACCCAGGGCGCCCTCCACCTGGTTTATACCCGACAACGACCATTATCTGTCTCTCTTCTCGAAGCATTGGATGTTAGTAACTTCAGACAAATGGGTATTGGATGTGATACACAGAGGCCATACCCTAGAGTTTGTTCAAATACCACCAAATCAACCCCCAGTTTTCAAACATCAGCAACATCTCTCAGCACTAAAAGCGGAAGTTCTATCGCTTATACAGAAGGGGGCTACAGAGGAAGTTCCTTTTCGGCAGAGAGGAAAAAGATTTTACTCGCATTTCTTTCTGATAAAAAAGAAACAGACTTCAAAATGGAGGCATGTTTTGGACCTAAGGGATCTGAACAAGTACATCAAGAAAATTCCCATCCGTATGCTTTCACTGCTGGAGATTCTCTTGCTCCTAAGACAAAAGATTTCATGGCATCACTAGATCTTATGGATGCTTATTTCCATATCCCGATTCATCTAAAACACAGAAAGTATCTGCGTTTCGTAGTGGAGGGATGCCACTTTCAGTTCAAGGTGTTGCCCTTCAGTCTAAAATCGGCACAAAGGGTCTTTACAAAATGCATGGCTCCAGTTGCAGCTCACCTAAGATTGCAGGGGCATCAAATTCTCCCATACCTGGACGACTGGCTTATAAAAGGTCCATCTTACAGAAAAGTCCATATTTCCTTAAAATGCTGCATGGATCTCTTTCAACGCCTGGGTCTGCGACTCAATCTAGAAAAATCATCAATAGTGCCTTCTCAATCGCTTCAATTTCTAGGGGCCTTGCTCTGCACAAAGGAAGCAAAAGCATATCCGTCGGAGGAGCGGATTCCAAAAAATTTTCAAGTCTGGCTTCAACCCTGCAGTCAAAAAAGTACACTTCAGTAAGAATATACAAATCCTTGTTGGGAATGATGTCTTCCTGTATCCCACTGGTTCCAAACTGCCATCTTCAGATGAGGCCTTTACAGGAGCTCCTCGACGAACAGTGGATTCAATCTCAGGGGTCATTCAAGGATCGGATCACCATATCTCCTCAAATGAGGAAGGCTCTGTCATGGTGGAAGCTTCGAGAGAACCTAGTACAAGGTCTGGCTTTTGAACCTCAACGTTACAGTTTGTAATGATGTTGGACACTTCGCTGCAAGGACGGGGGGCGCATCTTCAGGAACTAGAAATCCAGGGTCACTGGTCCGAGCAGGAAGCACAATTACACATCAACATGCTGGAACTGAAAGCGGTATTCCTGGGTCTAAAGGCTTTTCTTCCCAGACTATGCGGCTCTACCGAGATGATACAAACAGACAGTACAAGGACAATGTTCTATCTTCTGAAACAGGGAGGGACAAGATTGAAACCACTCTCGTCACAGGCTCAAAAGATTTGGAAATGGCTCACAACATTTCCATTCAGGTTCAACACATACAGGGAATACACAACACAAGGGCAGATGTCCTGAGCAGAACAGCCAGTGTGTCTCACAAAGAGTATTTCAGCGGTGGGGCACGCCAACATTAGATTTGTTCGCAACCCAGGTCAACTCACAGTGCGAACAGTTCGCAAGCAGATATCCACAGAAGGGATCTTTGGGAAATGCGCTGCATTTGAAATGGACGGGAATGTTCGCCTACGCGTTTCCTCCATTCCCCTGGATTTCAAGAGTACTCCGCAAAATGAGGTCGGAGCCATGTCGTGTGATTTTGATAGCTCAGCTTGGCCGAGACAAGCATGGTTCTCTGAGCTTCTCTAACTTTCAGCGTCCAACAGGATGCAGTTCCCGATAACTCAGGACCTGATCTCCATGAACAAAGGACAAATTCTCCACCCAAATTTGACATCGCTGAACTTATCAGCATGGAACCTCACGAGCATGAGTTCCAATCTCTGAACATTCCTCAAAATTGCAGGGACATATTATCCCAATCTCGAGCAGTCTCCACAAATAAAACATATGTGGCAAAATGTAAAAGATTCTATCAATGGTGCGCATCTCAGGCGCTACATCCTCTTGCCGTTTCTCCAGAACAAATCTTGCCATATCTCCTTTACTTGTCGAAAGCAGGTCTTTCGCATGCCTCTTTGAAGGTGCACTTGGCAGCAATTTCGAGATATAGGAGAGCACCAAGTCAGTCTTCGCTCTGGTCACATAGAGTGATCAAGGAATTCCTCAAAGGGCTCCGATCCCTTGGCATCTCAATACAGTACTGTCTCAACTTATTAAGCCACCATTCGAACCAATACATAAAGCAGACCTGCAATTCATATCATGGAAGACAGCATTGCTTTTGGCCCTTACATCTGCGAGGAGAGTTAGCGAAATACAAGCATTCTCAATAGCCGAACCCTTTCTTCAGGTTCATTAGGACAAGGTGATATTAAGGACAAACCCTAAATTCATACCTAAGGTCCCTTCAATATTTCATCTTAATGAACCGGTAATATTACCTACTTTCTTTGGAAATCCGTCAACAGAAGCAGAGAGGGCCTTACACTCACTAGACATCAAAAGATGTTTAAAATTCTATATTGACAGGACAAAACCTTTCAGAAAATCAAAACAGCTCTTCATAGCTTTTGAGGGATAGAGAAAAGGACTGTCTTTATCCAGATCAAGTATTTCAAGATGGATTACATCTGCTATTGTGAAATGTCATGAAAAGGCCGAAAAACCACTGCGCTCCAAAGTACAAGCGCATTCCACTAGAAAGATGGCAACCTCAACGGCCTTGTTTGCAGGAGTGTCGCTGCCAGACATCTGCAGAGCAGCGACCTGGAAGAGCATCCACTCCTTTACTAGGCACTACTGTCTAGATACTGCTTGGAAGGAGGACACGGCAGTGGGGCAAGCAGTCCTTCAGCGTCTATTTCAATAAGGTATTTTTTCTTTTCAATTATTCATTTAAGTATGAAAATGTGTTTAAATACATAAATATACATAGGAATAAGTGCAAGAATACACAGACTGATGAACAATGTTTAATTTATGCATTAACTTAGGGTTGTTATATGTGAAATACGTTCTAATTTTCAAGGTTTACAGAGATTATTCATTTATTGTGGATGGTGTCTAATAGTTATGACATCACAATGTTTAGGAGCAGAACCAGAATCTTAGGGTTCTATCCTGGAAACGCTAATTCTCTTTGGTACTACTTGCTACTCTGATACAAGCATGTGAATCTATGAAAGATTCAATACTGGAGAAGAAACTAGTTACTTACCTGTACACTATAGTTCTCCAGTATTATCTTTCATAGATTCACATGCGCCCGCCCACCTCCCCGTTTCTCCGATAGAACCTTTTACCTCTGAGTATATCCATGTCTCTTACTTGGGGCCGGAAATCTGAGGTAGGAGAGTTCTGCTGGGGAGTGTGATGTCAGGGCTTACTGCTGATTGGCTGAGTTGTGGACCAAACAATAAGGAGGTCTGGTTACCAAATAATTCACTCCCTATGGGGTTTTCTATACAGTTTATTTTCTTCTCTATGGTACTGCTTTGGTCATTCTGTTACCGTGAGACTCCCACCATGACGACGGGGAAGATACAAGCATGTGAATCTATGAAAGATAATACTGGAGAACTGTAGTGTACAGGTAAGTAACTAGTTTCTTCCTCCCTCCCAACTCCTCTCAATTCCACAGTTGTACTGGGGGTACGTCTTGTGCCATGCCTCCCGCTTTGTCGTTTATATTGTTTAGGGTTTTTGCAATTTTTAATGTCGATCGTCATTTGAGCTATATTTAGTAGGGTGAGAGTTTAGTACTGGGCGTTGTTCTAAGTAGGATTGAGCTTGTTATCTGTTACAGTCAGCAATGCACGGGAGCATTAACCCTTTTTGCTGGCGTGCACTATAACTCCCAGTGTCATACAAGCTCAGATTTCTTTTTTGCAACTGGCATGCACAATGTGACAAGCTTCGCCACACAAGGGACGACGTGCGAGGAGTAAAGTGCACAGGCTGAACTCTCGGTATTGCATGGGTCACCTTGTGAAACACCGCTCCTGTGGAGGAGTAGGATGGGCCTGGTTGTGCAATTCTTTTTTCTTTATATGCAATCATGCATAATCCTGCAGGCAGGACGGAACCATAAAGCGATAATCCAAACGATCAGGTGGTAGCAACAGATGTCCGAAACCGGTCACCCCCTTGTGCCGCGAGAGGTAGCGGGTCGGCCGGTTGGTCTGTGGGCACACACACAATGTGGAGCCCCCCTGCCTCCCGAAGGACCCCTGAACTGAGGCCTTGGTTGCTCCCTTCAGTATCTTCTCCATTCACTCGTGAAGCAGCAACCTTCTCCAATTCCAGGGCGAAATTCTACCCCACACACCCAGTCTGGTCTGATGCACAACCCGGAGTAATGCAGGCACAAGCTGGCACGCCCGCACCGCAGCCCGGGCGGAGCAGGGAATCCGCAGATGGCAAATACCACATTCCATGGTGACAGCAAATGAAAGAGGCGCTGCAGTTGATACCAGCTCCAGAGGCTCGCAGTGTACAAGAGGAGGGAGCAGAAAGAGGGTCTACAGCGGTGTGCAAACCATAACAATAAAACAGCCAGCTGGCTGCCTCCTCATCCTTCCCCTGGCTGGCTGCTGCCCCAGCTTAAAGGATGCGGCAGGTAGCACGCAGGAGCTGGCATTTCAATCCGCTCTAACGGCAATGAGCTGTGTGTGCGAGCAGCGAAGGATCCGCAGGCTTTCCCCGGGTTCTAGAGCGCACCCGTTCGCTGCCTAGTCAGAAGGAAAACACACAAGATGATGGATGGAATGTTGCACAATGGCAAAACATACACCCCCAGTCACAGATCTGGGTTTAATCCATCGTTATTTTGCTGACCAAGCCACCCCAGTTAAGACATGGCCATATGCAAATCAGCCTTGACCCTGTGCCTCATGGGAACAGTCAAGCCGAACTGCCAAGCCATGTCTTCCCTGGACCGGAATCAAGCATTCTAGGACCGGTTTCTGGCTATCAGCCGTCTTCAGCTAGGATAACTTGACTCCAGTGGCTTAGTGAGCACGGCAACCACGTCTGGGCATACCCTTCCCACATAGGGTGAACAGCAAAACACACAAGATGACGGACGGAATGTTGCACAATGGCAAAACATTCACCCCCAGTCATAGATCTGGGTTTAATCCATTGTTATTTTGCTCACCAAGCCACCCCAGTTCAGACATGGCCATATGCAAATCAGCCTTGACCCTGTGCCTCATGGGAACAGTCCAACCCGAACTGCCAAGCCATGTCTTCCCTGGACCGGAATCAAGCATCCTAGGACCGGTTTCTGGCTATCAGCCGTCTTCAGCCAGGATAGCTTGACTCCAGTGGCTTAGTGAGCTCGGGACCCACGTCTGGGCATAGTCGGAAGGAGACACAGCTGACGGCTAATAGGATTATCATAACCTGTCAACTGGAATTGGTTGTCCTCCTGCCAGCTTCGCTGGCAAACAGCTCCCGCAGTCCAAGGGATAAGGCGAGGCCCGAAGTCAACATTAGCTCAATTGAATTGCCTCTGAAATAGTGTTTACTATTGACATAAAAATTGTTTATTATGCTGCTGTGAGTCTGTTAAAGCAAATTGGCATTCATGATCGTCTTTTGTCTGTTTGTATGTGTTTTATTTAGCAGGCAGTAGCGGGTTTGGCGTCAAGCGCCTCTTCAATGACATGGGAGCAGTGAATGTTTCATATGGTATACATCGGTATTTTACTGACAGTCTCAGTAGCAAGTAAGCAGGGGTGCTCCAACATGGCCGACAGGGTCATATTGTATCACAGGCCTCTAGCAGAGGAGGAAGGAGGAGCTTGTGGTTCCGTCCGCACTTGATGACGTGACGCCCTTCCACGGGATCCACCCCACTGAAGCATTTCCAAGTAAGTCCAGACTCCAGAGGCATAACATCGATAGCCTAGATAAGCATTGCTCTTTCTTGTTACTCCTTACACTGAAGGAACTGCGAGGGAAAGCAGGCGGTTACACGATACCACTTGTATTTAAAGAAGCGCTGCTTTCATATGCAACTTCAGGGCTGGTAATGCCGGGGGAGGGGGGATGGCAGCACCAGAAGGCCCTGGGGAGGGCGGTGCAGCTCGTTTGCAGATCCGTTTATTGTTGCCAATTGTATTGTATACATTTCCTTAATTGTGTGTTGGGTCTACAGCCATGTATCCCTGTGCTGCAGTTACATTATTTCTCCTGTCCCCAAAGAAACCTTGGAATTAATTGACATCCATTTCAATACTTAACTTCTCTACAACACAGCTTAAAAACATTGGCAAAGCCAATAGATCTGCCTAAACACTTTTAAGGTCCCAAAGGCGAGACCTATTGGCTATGTCAATGCTTGTTAAAAATGCAATCAAATACACTATTTGCAAACATACAATTCTGACCAGCCAGGCCTTAATATGGCATCCACAGTGGTGGGAGGGGGAGGTTTATGGAATATTTGGAGTACCTGCCCTTTTGACACCTAATCCCAGCCAGTATATAAATGACAAAAGATGTTAGTGATGGCCCATTACAAGTAGCTTGCTTACGGATACCCATTTGTTTCCACTTGAAACAAAACACTTTTATCAGCATGATACTTCTCTTGATCAGAGCCTGCCTCCCCACCTCCACGGTGTCAATTAAGGCCTCCAAGGCAGGGCCGCCCCCTGTTTGAAGACCTCTGGTACAGGGCGATACATGTGTACGGAGAAGTGCAAACATCCAATAGGATACAGTTCTCCTCATTCAGTATTCTTTGAGAAATTGGCTGCTTCCCCAACTGTGTACCCCCCCAGCAAATGATTGACAATGTTGTAGCAGCTTCGAGTTAGAGAGGGTCTTCCTGTCTCTCAGCTGCTCAGATGGGATGATCAGCTTTACCTGGATCCCTCCAAACCTGATGAAGAACTGGCGTCGGATGGTTGCTGCGTAAAAGGGACATCTCAGCAAGGTACTTCAGCATATTAGGACAAATTTGGCTTGGCTTACCCAAAGCCAGTTCAGTATGAGAAAGAAGATTTTTCCTTCATAAAGTAGAAAAAAGCCAGAGGCCTTCCATATCATGCTGGGACCCTAATGACTGATCTTTCTCACAAGGTTTGATTACCTCTGAAGATATGTTGCCAGCTGACGGGTTGATAAAAAAGATTGAGATGGCACAGAAAGAAGCTTACTCTGACTCCAATTTTGCAATGCGAGTGAATGCTTATGCAACTTGCATTGTGATATCCGTTCAAAGAGACTTTCAGTCAGTGGCTGAAAAAATGCAGTGAGGCAGGGACTGTACTTCTATTCTGGCTATGGTGGAAAAAGTACATTTGTATTGGATATTTCTTTTGCTTCTCTTTGTGCAGTGGAAGCCGCCTCTAGTTTATCTGTAGCAGCACGCTGTGGAATTTGGCTTCATTCTTGGAGGGCTGACAACTCTAAGTAATTGTTATTGATGCATTTAATATTCACCGAAATTAAACTTTCTGATACACTATGCTAGAGGAATAAATTAGGAAATCTGCTGAGGATTGCAAACTAACCCTTTGTGGATGTCTGGGTGGAGTCGTAGTATGAGTGTTTCAGGAAAGTTTGAGATCCTGATCTTCTGTCCAGATGTTCTAAGCCCATGCAGGGCAGAGGTGGTGCATGACAAATCTCATCACCCCCGCTCTTCTAAGTGTGACTGTCCTTCCATCCTTCCAGAGAAGAGGTGGGGGGGTTAGCTACAGAAATGTATCTGTACCTGGCAATCTAGGATCACAGGCACTTCTGTCCTACATATAAGAGAGATGGAATATAAGATGTAGTTCGAAGAGACTTTGTTAGAAATATTTTCCTATACTGATGAGTCCTTCTAGTCTTCAAGCTCTGCTGAAATGAAAACAGGATCTGTTAACCATGGCTGCAATCATTTCAGTTCTAAAGTCAAGGGAGGCCAAGGCTAGTATTCTATTCTTTTTTAGGTTCAAAAATATTCAGGGAACTTTCAGCCTATTCTTGGTCACTCAGTTAATTTCCACCTCATATCCCATTCAGGATGGTGACCTTTCGATCTATCCTGTTGTTGGTCTCCATTAGGAATTTCCTTGCATCTGTAGATCTGATGAACTTCTCTATACATGTGGCAATCCACCTAAGTTCCCAAAACTTCCATCTTTTTGCATTCTGGTTTAACACTTCAGAACTCAGCAGGTAGCCTAATCCTCAACCTCCCATTCAGAACTCGCATCACACCACAAATCAGGGAGCTCCACTGGCTCCCAATACACAAACAAGTTCATTTCAAACTCCTCACACACACATTTAAGGCACTACAAAACGTAGGCTCTTTCTACCTCAACAGCAGTTGCATCTCCATCCCCCAACCACCCAGGCCCCTCCGCTCCTCAGGACTCCTACTCGCAAACATCCCATGCATTTACAGAACTAAATCAGGAGGATAGGCATTCTCTTACCTTGCTGCTAAAGCATAGAACGGCCATCCACTCCACATCAGATGGCGTCTTTACAGAATGTCCCCTCTTGAAATATAATAACAACTTACAACTTCACTGGTCCGACCATTTTGCAGTGATGCTAACTCTCACTCTGCCTCCTTCAACGGGCTATAAGCACAGTGCAGCTAGTAGCCATAAAAGCTACTTGTGGCACCGCATGGATAAAACCGAATTTTCTACTCATTTGAGTCAGAACAAACCCTGCCTCTCCAGAGACAGAGAAGCAGCTTCTTTACAATATCATAACTGGATTACTGCAGCGGCACATATCACCATTCCCCAGAGAGCTGGGAAAACTAGCATGGCAGCAACCACTGAACCTGGGTTCTCTGAAGAACTAAGGCTATCAAGAAGACTTTGTCGTGGTCAAGAAAGATGCTGGCGCAAATACTAGGATCCCAGTGAGAAAGAAATATATAAGACAAGACTGGCACCATGTAAAGACCTGATTAAGAAAACTAATATCAGCTTTTTTTCAGAAAGAAAAGAAGGAGCAAAGAACAATTCCAAAGAGCTTTTCACAAGAGTTTTGAAACTTAGCCATTTGCAGGAGACTAGTCAAAGCACAATAGATCAGGCTTTTGCAACAGTCTGGCCTCCTCCTTTTGTGATGAAGTTTCTTCCATTTATAACACTTTCACCTTACGCTCTGTAAATACCCAGAGTGCTAAGGCTCCATTTACAGATACTGCAAATTAATTCTCAGACGTGTCTATTCCATATCCTGAACCCAATCCATCCAGTTTTTTAAACTTTAAATTGATCTCTTACGAACAAACCTCAAAACTTCTTATAGCCACTAAATCTGGATCTCCTTTGGATCCATATCCTCCTAGAGTAATTCATATGCTAGTGCAGACAGTTGCACGCCCACTCATGGAGGTTCTTAGTAGCGCTATTGAAACAGGGACCTTCCCCACGATGTGGAAAAAAACATAAATTTTACCTCTGTTAAAAAAGTCAAACTTGGATAAAACAGAAGCAGGAAATTATCGCCCTATCTCCGATCTACCTCTACCAGCAAAAATTCCAGAGAAGAATATGAATCATGAATTAGTCGCCTTTATTGAGAACAATCATGTTCTGGACTCCACCCAGTATGTTTTCAGAGCCCAGCTTAGTACTGAACTGTCCTTAATTACCGTAACTGAGGAAATTAGATTGGCAGTTGGCAAAGAAGGTGTAACGATTGAAAGCAGCGCAAGAAATCGCATGCGCCACTAACCTGAATCCAATGCCCAGCAGGGACGACTGGATGACTGTCCTCGCCACCTCCCACTGCACGTCACCCAACAATGGGATGATCACCGCTATTGGAGCGAGCACAGCCGGAGGCCGCAAGGGAAAACAGGTGGAGGGATGTGGGTGTCTTCTGAGCTCTTCAGGACGGGTTCTAGGGTCAGCGGCTTTACTGGGAAGACCTCCCTGGAGGTGGGTGAGAAGACATAGAGAGGATAATGTAATTCCGTACTGCCTCGAATATCCCCACCTCCCCGGTGGTCCGGAACTTACCACTGTCGTGGATGGATACTCCGTGAAAGAAGTCTGGAGGTAAAACGGTTACAGGTAAGTCTGCTCCACAGGTGTCGAAAAGTTACTTCACTTTCCAACCAACATCCAGCAAGGAAATACTGAGGATTGATACTCTCCACGGTTAGTATGTTTGCAATGTAATGCTTACAGAAAGACCCAAAATACACCTTTTGGGGTAAGTATAGCTGTAGATTTTCAGCAGGCTCAATCACGCCCGTATAGCAGGATTCCAAATAAAGAACAACCAAGAAATGTGCGAACTGCACTAGTACCAATTCCAGGCTTCGAAGCAAAGAAAAACAAACAAGGTAGCGGAAGAGAGCGAGCCCGCTCTCCTCAATGTTTCCCAAACAAGCACGGCTCTGTTGTACTCACAGGGACACGCTGGGAAGCTGGTAATCTGACCACGCAGGCACTTCGTCGTCGCGGCGGGTGTCTGCTCTACTGACCACGCAGGCACTTCGTCGTCGCGGCGGGTGTCTGCTCAACTGACCACGCAGGCACTTCGTCGTCGCGGCGGGTGTCTGCTCAACTGACCACGCAGGCACTTCGTCGTCACGGCGGTTGTCTGCAAACTTGCCGAATAGGCTAGTCACGAATCTCCAAGGCAAAGTCTCCAGATGCACAAACCACATGGAACAAACCAGGAACAGGATTGACAAGCCCCGTTTTGTTCCAGGGGTGGAGCTTAAGTAAGTTCTTCCCAGTGTGCCTTCTTCCAGCGCCGCTTGGCCTTCTGGGACTGGTAGTTTTTCCGTAGACGACTGAAAACATGATGTCTGCGGCGACTTGCCGCTCTGCCAAGGGCGTTCGCTACAGAAGGTTCGTCAGCCTTGATATTGCTAGACTTGTCAGCTGCCTTTGATACGGTAGATCATGGTATTTTAATATATCAGCTTCAAGAAGTAGGGGTAGCAGGCCCAGCTCTGGCACTCCTCAGGTCATTTTTGCTTTATCGTGAATAATTTGTTGAAGTAGGAGGTTGTAAATCAAAATGTTTCAGGCTCCCATCTGGGGTGCCTCAGGGCTCATCCTTGAGCCCCAACCTTTTCAACATTTATGTCGCTCCTTTGGCCCATATGATTAAAACTCATGGTTTTGAATTGGTATCATACGCAGATGACACCCAGATTATTGTATCGATTTCGAGCAAAAATCATGATACAGCCTGTGGAAAAGTAAATTTTGCCATGTTGTATGTGCCCACGTGTTCCCCACCTTATGTTATATGTGCATGATCGATATGCATGTATTCCCTTCTGATCGATTAAAGACGCAATTACAGTTGTGTCCATCTCTAGTATGCCAGTTTCCAGTCTTCGTGAAAGCAACGAATATTAGGCCTATGTAAACCTACGTGGCCACATTTTACAATGTACACGTTAATTCATTGAATTGTCCCCGTTTCTAGGCCTCAAAAGGGCCCGGACTCAGAGTCAGCTTCTGTCTTCAGCTCCTGTCTCCTAAACCCTCTCCGAGGAGCGATACAGCCCCCACCTGTATCCCTGACCCTTAGCTTACTTCATGCCTCGCAGTGCCCGGCCCGGCCTGGCTCTGCCTCCCAGTCTGCCAAGAGTATGTTATGTTTCTAGTTATCAGTCCAGCCCTCCTTCTCTGCATTCCTAAGCTACTGAATCGCATCAATAGTTTCCGTCACGGTCTAGCCTTTATGTCTCCATGTAAGAGAAATACTGTATTAATGTTCATAGAATATTCCTCGCACGCACAATACATATAGAATTATTCATGCACCAGTCTTAGTGTCTATTAGCTTTTGCCCTGATAACTTTTGGATTCTATCAACATGTACTCTAAACATCAGATACTAGATATGCCTTGGGTACATGTCGCTCTGACACTCCAGACTTTAGTCTCCTCTTCTAGCGCAGAAGTCATAGCCCCCAGTTCTCCCTGGTAACACGTCATTGCCCGTTTGCGCGCACCACTAGGTTAGAGGTCCCAGCTGCTCAGGTAGCCCCCTCCATGTTTCCGCCCCGTTTATGACATATTCTGTTACGTTTACATCACATGTCTATGTATACGCCCTGTACACGCCTTCTTGTTACATCATTTTGCCCTTATCTTTCGCGACTGTTACGAACCACGCCTACTGCTACGCCTACTGTATTGAATGTAATGTATTTGTTTAAGTATATATATTGTACTCGCATATTAAAAGTTAGCCTATTCCTTTTGTCCAGATCCTGCCCCCGGCAGCTGCCATCCTATTCCCGTACAGGCTGTCCTGTTCCTGTCCTTTATGCCTGATTAAAGCCTGTAAACTCCAGCTACCTCGAATCTTGACTCTTATTTATTGAGCTACCTGTTTATTGATTATTCTGAAAAATAGATCCGGTAATAAATTATTTATTTACCACATAATGGCGCCCGAATAGGGACTTGCCCTTTCCCCACGCGCCGGAGAAGCCACGCAGGCCCCCTGATCCTCTGCAGCCGTGACGGAACCATACCGTGCACGTGCAGATATTTCTGCTTCAAGTATCCCTCAGGCCCACGGAGGAGACGGAGGTTGCGGTCCAGCGTCCAGACGAGGCGGTGAGGAACGCGGCGAGTCCCGACCAGAGCCCAAGCCGAGAGTCCAAGGTCCGAGGTATCCAGAGGCCCACCTGTAACTGAAGTCCGAAGTTCGTAGTCCGTCGTCGTAGCAGTCCAGTCCAGTCCGAGGCCTTCCGTTCTTGCTGCCCGGTGAGTACCGTTGCTGGGGTAGTATCTAGACAGGGTCAAATCATTTTGTCTCTGGTCCGTGGGTTTGGGTACACAAATCCAACACGAAGTGTTCACCTAGGTGGACGCGGGTCCTGACGTGTCTCTTTATGGGACCGGTAAGTTTCGTGCTGTTTTAGCAGTGCATCTAGTCATTCTAGTAAGTTTCTGTTCTCGAGAAAATTCATGTATTCTGTCCGAACTGTTATTATAAATGTTATTTCATGTGTTTTCAATGTCGTGGTATGAGTGATTTGTTTTCTTAGTTTTTATTGTGTTTATCGTGTATTGTATTTGTGTCCAGACTCCAGCCTAAACTATGCCTCTATTCTCGAGGTTACGTCAGTTAAAAACCAGAAAAGGTCTGCTCGAGGAAGCAGTTCCTGTCCCGCCTAGGGACAGTCCAGGTCATTTTATGTATCATAAGCATGGCATAAGTGCCATATTATATCTAGACTTATGGGTGGAGTACACCAAGGAATTAGAAGAGAAATATAGATGGCCCGTATCAGGTACGTGGGATGCCGAGTGCATCATGCGAGTAGAAGAAGCATTATGGAAAAAGAAAGCCAGACAGTCCCAGAAAGATGCCATCGAGTTATGGCGCAAAGAATCTCATAAAAGAACCGAAAAAGAAATCAGAAAATCAGAATTAAGTAGGGAATCCTTAGAAAGAGCCCAAGAAAGGGAATTAATCGAAATAGGTGAACGAGTTAAAACCGAACAGTCAGACAGACAGAGAAATGCCCTTATTAAGGGTATGTATCCTCTTCTTGCCGAGGGCTTGCCGAAAGAAACCCCGGAAGCACCATGTAATTTTCCACCGCCATTAGTTCCGATTAAGCTACGTCACAAACCGACCGCAGCTGATATTTTTCTCTCGTCCTATTTGGACGACACAGTCCCAGAATATGCAAATCCTGCTCCGCCAGCTCCCGTAAATAATGTAATTCCTGTTCCTCCAGCCACCGGGGCACCCGTTACAGCACCTGTTACGGTACCCCCGGTCCAGCCCACAGTACAAGTACCCGCTACATCAGTCACTCTGCCCGCCCGTACAATACCCGTTGACGATTCTAGTCTAGGAGCTGCGGGGGGAAGTCCTCCTGGAACCCCGCCCCAACACAAACGTGTGACATTACTCGAGCTACATGCCCGAGCGTTACAGCGTTCGCCCAAACATCAGTCAGTTGCCGATATCAAGCGAGCCCTTACCGAATGCCGTTATGATCCAGTCCCAGGCGATGATGATATGGTTATATATTTATTGCGTGTAAGACGGGTAACCGAGTATTTGGACACCCTACCGAATATGAAAGAAGATCTAGACAGAATATATCGTTTCATCCGTACAGGAGTAGATCCAGAAAGTATTGGCGAAGCCATGTCTCAAAGGAAAGCTGAGACTCAGCTCATGCTTTTAAAGTTTCTAATTAATTGTTTAATAAGGGAACAAGATTATCCGAATAAAGATCCGACCGAAATGAAAGTCCTGACAAGGTGGAGTGATCATATAGCCGAGGGAAGACACAAGACACTAGGTTGTATAGATAGTATGTACAAGAAAATTCGTAAGGAAATAATAAGGTTGCACGAGAAACGCAAAGCAGCACAAGTAAGCGAGAAAGAAGACAACTCTTCTACTGAAGAGGTAGACGACGAGAATCCCACCAGAATAGCGTATGTAGGTAAACCTAGACTTCCCGACCGACATTCACGCCTAGAACACAAGAAAGTTTTTCCTCCTCCAGCACCAGAACAAGGTTCTCTTGAGCAAGTATTTCAAGCTACCGATCACATTCTGAAATCACGAATCGGTTATAGTGAACTTAGTACCATGCAGGAACAAGAACTAGCCCGATCAGCAGTCCGATGGGCTACTGATTCTACCACTTTTCCAGACGAAATAGTGGCACAAATGTTTCTGAAACTGCCCCCAGCCGAGCAGCGACTGGTGGGTATGTATATGATCCAGCACCTCATTACACTATATGAGGGACAACATTCTGATCCAGGTCCGTTACATGATGTTCTGAACGAGTTACTCCAGTATAGATGGAGAGGTTTAGGTACCGATTTAATTAGTGTCATTCTAGAACAGCGCCACAAATATAGAACGTTTCTGAATCCGCATTTTGTTCATGTCTCACCCCCAGAAAGTAAATCATTTTACATAGATAGACAGCATCCGTTACGAGAAGTACACCCAGTTAGGACAACGGGTGGTGATCTAGAACGAGTATTTGTTTACACCCCTATCACCAAGATGGAACTCTTAGAGATGAAAAAGTTAATTCCCTGTCATGACAAAGATCCAGCAGGGTTCCATCGAGAATTAAAAGACATGCTCCGTATGGGAGAATACACGTATCCAGATATCATTAAAATGCTAAAGGTCCTGTTGCCCGCAGGGGTATATGAAAAGCTCAAGGAAAAAGAATGGGAGGTGGGAGAGAAAAAGATTGATTGGACAGCTCTAGAAACTGAAGATAATATACGAGTACCAGGTACCGGTCTTGGGGACAAATGTAAAGAATTGCCCGAGTTATTGATACAGGTTTTGCCAAGGTTACTAGCCACGAAAAAGGAAGATTGGGATGCAATCTCAGCATGTAAACAGAAACAGGATTAAGACACTAGTGATTTTTATTCCAGATTTGAAAAATGTTTTATTATTAACAGTGGTCTGAAGACAAGTAGCGAGTCGTACCCTCATCTTTTTGTAACAAAACTAGTCGAGAATTCAAGTCCACAAGTTAAAAATCGAGTTTTGAAAGTCAAAAGTAGTTGGCAAGCTAATACTCCGTCACAAATGCTACAGATGCTCCAGTATCACCAGAATAGAATCAGGGAAGAGCAAGAACACGAAAGGAGACGTATGAAAGACACGAAAATGAAAGTATTAGTTGCACAATCTGTTCCACAAGACAGTCAGAAGAGGGGTCCGAATCAAGCCAGTCATCCTGCAGCTCCCGTTAAAGGGACTTGCAATTACTGTAAACAGCCAGGTCATTTTATAAACGAGTGTGCAGTTCTGAAACACAACATAGCTACTGGTAAGACTAAAGAAAGACCACGTCCGCCTAGACAAGAACAAGTTTCACAGACTTCACAGTCACCACAGAATGCACGACAGACAGTTCCAGCACCGCAGCCTATCGCTGCAACACAGCATGTTACCCAGCAGATGTACCAGTATGCTCAGTCAGAGTATCCAGAGTATCAACAGTATTCATGAAACAGCCTAGAGAGGGAGGTAGGCTTGCCTCTCATCGAGATACCTGTAGATCAAGAGGGTCCCTATGTACACAGTCAAGTATTGGGGAAAGACAGAAAGTTTCTGATTGATACAGGGGCAAGTAGGACTACTATCAGCCATGACGAGGTTCCAGGGGCTCCGCTCTCAGGCTCTAAAAATGTTTCCCTTGGATTTTCAGGAAAGCCGATTGTTAATGAAATCTCAAAACCAGTTTCTCTAGAAGTTGGTCCATTGTCCCGAACTACTGATTTGTTACTCATGAAATCATGTCCAGAAAATTTGTTAGGCATTAAAACACTGAAAGAATTAGGTGCGGTAATTTGCTGCTCCCCAGAAGGAGTTCGATTGTTTTTACGTGACTTTAAAGGTCACTATGTATTACGTGATTTTGATCCAAGATTAATGAATGTACCGCAGCATTTATGGGCGCAAGGTCCAACTGATGTAGGATGTATGCACATCACACCCCATCGTGTGACTCTCAAACAAGGTATAGTTTTGCCACGAATCAGACAGTACAGATTGCCACCTGAGGCTGTAGCAGCCTTATCCAAAATTATTGACGAGCTTATTGCTCAAGGAGTGGTTGTAGAAACTGACTCCAATGTATGTAATTCTCCTATCATTCCAGTCCTGAAACGTACTGATCCAAATGCACCTCCAGTATATCGATTAGTGATTGACCTTCGAGAGCTTAATAAATGTATCATACCCCAGTATCCAGTAGTCCCAGATATTTCTTCCCTATTGACAGCCATTGATTCTGAAGCTACATTTTTCACTGTTATCGATCTCAAGAATGCATTTTTCAGTGTCCCCATTCATCCAGACAGCCAGTACCTTTTTGGTTTTTGTTTAAATGGAAGGAGCTATAAATTCACACGAGCTCCTCAAGGTTTCACAGAGAGTCCTAGTATTTACAGTCAAGCACTTAAGAGACAACTAGACAATATTCACATGCCAACTGACACTGCCCTGCTCCAGTATGTCGATGATCTACTGATCACAGCCCGTTCTGAACGTGACTGCGAGCGTGCGTCACTTACGGTTCTGTATTTTCTGGCAGAGCAGGGGCACAAGGTGTCCCCTTCCAAATTACAATTCTGTGTCCAGCAAGTGATCTACTTAGGCCACTTGCTGTCCAAGTGGGGTAGGCAGTTGACACCAGACCGTATCCAGTTAATAGCGAGTCTTCCACAGCCCAAGACACAGAAGGAGGTACGAGCTTTTATTGGCCTCACTTCTTATTGCAGACAATGGATTCCTCAGTATGCATTTCTAGCTAAGCCACTGATACAGTTAACGACACAGGAGGCAGCCGTATCGACTGTCCTCCCTTGGACCCAGGAACATACACTTGTTTTTAATGAATTAAAGAAAGCCTTATGCCAAGCACCTGTTCTAGCAACACCGAACTACAGTAAGCCTTTTACACTTTTTGTCACAGAACGTGATGGTACTGCATTATCTGTTCTCACACAAGATCAAGCAGGACAATACAAGCCCTGTGCTTATTTTTCGAGCACATTAGATCCAGTAGCCCAGGCTCTGCCTGCGTGCCTCAAGTCAGTTGCAGCCACAGCTCTAGCTATCAGACAGAGTGATTCCATAGTGTTAGGACATTCCCTGACAGTACAAGTTCCACACTCCGTGGAAGTTCTTTTAAACCGAACACAGACTCAGCACTTGACCATTGCACGTTTAACAGGATATGAACTGACACTGTTCCAGCCACACATAGAAATCAGATGCTGCAACATTCTAAATCCTGCTACACTGTTACCGTCAGTTACTTCAAATCCTGCCACACATGACTGTGTGGAAGTTGTTAACACTATGACCAAGCCAAGACAAGACCTGACAGACATTGCATTACCTAATCCCGACCTGACACTTTATGTGGATGGTTCATGTATGAGAACAAGTACAGGAGAACTAGTAGCCGCGTATGCAGTAACTACTGAAACTGAAGTTATAGAAACACATCGTATTGACACCCTGTCTGCTCAAGCAGCAGAGCTAGTTGCTCTGACCCAAGCCTGCATACGTGCTAAAAACCTGAAAGTAAACATATATACAGATTCACGTTACGCATTCGGAGTCGTACACGACTTTGGAGTGCTCTGGCAGGAGAGAGGTTTCATGACTTCTCATGGAACCAAGATTCAGCATGGTCTCCTCATTCAAGCTCTGTTAGATGCAATACATTTACCGACAGCTATCGCTATCATGAAGTGCAAAGCACATACGAAAGTTACTGACATCATTTCCCAAGGTAACGATCTAGCAGATCGAACAGCCAAGCTTACAGCTCAGACTCCAGACATTCCAGTTAACACGACACAGACACTCACTCCAGATCCGACTACTTGTATGACAGTCAAGGACCCTACACAGGATGTCATAGACATACAGTTACATGCTACTCCCGAAGAAATCAAGAAATGGTCCGAACAAGGAGGGGTCCAGACAGATCAGGGATGGTTGACGAAGGGAAAAGCCACATGGTTTCTCCCCGACTCTATGGTTCAAGTCATTATCAATACCGCACATAGTCCAGCCCATCTAGGAGAAAAAGCTATGTTAGACAGTATTCAGAAACTTTGGTTCAACAAGCACTTACGAGCTGCAGCCAAGCAGAAAGTCCGTACCTGTATGATATGTTGTCAGTTCAATCCAGGTAAAAGTGTCCCGGTGGAACAAGGTGGATTCCAACCTCCTGACCACCCTTTTGAAGTCCTCCAGATGGATTATATTCAGATGGAGCGATGTCGAGGTTTCAAGTATGTCCTCGTAGTTGTATGTGCTTTGTCCAGGTGGACAGAAGCATATCCAGTTCCAGATTACACAGCCGCGACCACTGCCAGGCAGTTGGTTCGTGAATTCTTTCCCCGCTATGGACTCCCTAGGGTCGTATATTCTGATAACGGCCAGCCATTCTCATCTGAGCTTATGAAACATGTTTCCCTTCTGTTAGGGTACCAGTGGAAGTTCCATTGTGTGCGCCATCCTGAAGCAGCCGGTCTCGTAGAGAGACATAATCAGACCCTGAAAATTCGCATTGCCAAAGTATGCAAAGAAAAAGGTGTAGACTGGCTAGTTGCCCTGCCAGTTGCTCTATTTTATATGCGGATGGTTGCACATTCCAGATCAGGTCTGTCCCCGTATGAGGTCGTATTCGGCCGCCCCCCAAACATGTGGGGTACACCTAGACCCCGCAGTATTACAGATGTTTCCAGTAATATGCTGACAGATTACCTAGCTTCCTTGATGTCTGCCCTACACTCTTGTCGTTCACAGGTTGCCGCCGCATTTCCAGACAACACCGAGGTGAAACCACATGAAGTCATTCCAGGAAGCCTGGTGTTGGTGCGGAATTTTGATCGTTCAAGTCCGCTGGAACCCCGTTGGAAGGAGCCTCGCCTTGTCTTATTAACTACAAGGACAGCAGTGAAGTTGGAGGGCAGGAAGGGATGGGTCCACCTGTCCCACGTCAAAAAATTCCATGGACTTCGTGAAAAACATTTTGCTAAGGACTGTTCCATTACTAAAGACTGCCTAAAAACAGACTCTGAACTTGATTCTGAACTCAAGCCTCCCCTGTTAGAGGAAACTCCGCAACAGGAGTATAAATTAAAACTCCGGTCTAGTAAAATAAGTCAGCCAGTTTAATTGTCTAAGTCCCTCTCGGGTGAAACGGTTAGACAGGTTTCTGACATGTATGAGATAGACCCCCATAGTGAGAGAGTTAGTCAAAACTCTATACGATGTATCATTGTTCTAAGTTTTTTATTAAATGTGAGTCTTATGGTTACCTGCACAAGTTATGCTTTACATTTATGTTTTCCAGTCTCACATGTAAATATGTTTTCTAATGCTACAGTAGAGCACACATTTATTGATCTGCCTCCTCACGAGCTATCCTATCGTCTTGCTATGCGAAATAATACATTCATCCGAATGTTACATTATTCACACCAGACCAGCAATGCCACTAATTGTTGGGTGTGTGGTCGACTCCCCCCTTTCCAGACACCGAAGGGAGTTCTGCCACTCTTTCCTTATCCGTTTTCACATAATGGTTCGTGTGGAGCATGGTCCACTTTAACGTCATCCTCAAATGATATGTCACTTCTGAATAAAACATGTTTCCCAGACAAGCAAGGTCTTTCCCATAGAACAGGGTTAGATCTAGAAAATGAAGTATATGATTTGGGTAATTATTCTTCGAATTTCATGGTCCTGAATGTTCAGTCCGATACTACTCCAGATTTGCCTGCTATTTCAGTACTACCAGTCAAAGGCGAATTATGTGTCAGAAAGAATGGTTCCGCACATGTAGGACATAGTGATTGTACTACTATTGTCGAGTATAGTGACAGTGGGAAATCTATTTTCAAAGCTTCACGTCATTCTTATTTTGTTTGTGGTCAGACCGCATATGTTCGTCTGCCCCTCGATTGGGATGGAACATGTTACATTGCCTTCCTACTGCCACCAGTTTTTCTAGCCCCATCTGATTATCACAGAAACACACATCTAGTACACGTCAGACCTAGAAGGGAGATCGAGTCCCCAATTGTCGATCAAACTGAAACTACTCTAGAACAGTATCAAGACTTTAATAAAGGTTTCTTCTTCTTTATAGGACCTGTCCAGAATAGTAAGTTAATACGTAGGTTAACCAGAACCCTTGAAGCAGTAGTGAATGAGACTACTTCTGCTCTAGGTAACTTAACCGAAGAGCAATCTGCTATGAGATTTGTCGTGCTCCAAAATCGTCTCGTTCTTGACGTCATACTGGCCGATAGAGGAGGAGCATGTAGAGTCATCGGATCTAGTTGCTGCATTTTCATTCCTAATAACGCGCCGTCTGTTTATTCAGCTATAACCAGACTTCATAAAATTGCCCATCAGTTACACCAGAATCCAGGCACCTGGACATGGTCCGGTTGGCTCTGGAGTATTATATCTGCCTGGGGATGGAAAGTATTGTCATTCCTAGGTATTGCAGTAATGATCATATTCAGTTGCTGCCTCTGTATACAATGTGGCCCTGCGATTTGCGGCATTTGTGCTACCTCTTGTATTCCTAGTCCTAAATCCCATTCCAAGACAATTCGAGACGAGCAAATGATGCTATATGAAATGATAGATAGTATCATGAATATTGATGTTTCCTGATGGAAACGTAGGGCACAAGGAGGGAATGTGGAAAAGTAAATTTTGCCATGTTGTATGTGCCCACGTGTTCCCCACCTTATGTTATATGTGCATGATCGATATGCATGTATTCCCTTCTGATCGATTAAAGACGCAATTACAGTTGTGTCCATCTCTAGTATGCCAGTTTCCAGTCTTCGTGAAAGCAACGAATATTAGGCCTATGTAAACCTACGTGGCCACATTTTACAATGTACACGTTAATTCATTGAATTGTCCCCGTTTCTAGGCCTCAAAAGGGCCCGGACTCAGAGTCAGCTCCTGTCTTCAGCTCCTGTCTCCTAAACCCTCTCCGAGGAGCGATACAGCCCCCACCTGTATCCCTGACCCTTAGCTTACTTCATGCCTCGCAGTGCCCGGCCCGGCCTGGCTCTGCCTCCCAGTCTGCCAAGAGTATGTTATGTTTCTAGTTATCAGTCCAGCCCTCCTTCTCTGCATTCCTAAGCTACTGAATCGCATCAATAGTTTCCGTCACGGTCTAGCCTTTATGTCTCCATGTAAGAGAAATACTGTATTAATGTTCATAGAATATTCCTCGCACGCACAATACATATAGAATTATGCATGCACCAGTCTTAGTGTCTTTTAGCTTTTGCCCTGATAACTTTTGGATTCTATCAACATGTACTCTAAACATCAGATACTAGATATGCCTTGGGTACATGTCGCTCTGACACTCCAGACTTTAGTCTCCTCTTCTAGCGCAGAAGTCATAGCCCCCAGTTCTCCCTGGTAACACGTCATTGCCCGTTTGCGCGCACCACTAGGTTAGAGGTCCCAGCTGCTCAGGTAGCCCCCTCCATGTTTCCGCCCCGTTTATGACATATTCTGTTACGTTTACATCACATGTCTATGTATACGCCCTGTACACGCCTTCTTGTTACATCATTTTGCCCTTATCTTTCGCGACTGTTACGAACCACGCCTACTGCTACGCCTACTGTATTGAATGTAATGTATTTGTTTAAGTATATATATTGTACTCGCATATTAAAAGTTAGCCTATTCCTTTTGTCCAGATCCTGCCCCCGGCAGCTGCCATCCTATTCTCGTACAGGCTGTCCTGTTCCTGTCCTTTATGCCTGATTAAAGCCTGTAAACTCCAGCTACCTCGAATCTTGACTCTTATTTATTGAGCTACCTGTTTATTGATTATTCTGAAAAATAGATCCGGTAATAAATTACGTGTGCCTTCTCCCAGCGCCGCTTGGCCTTCTGGGACTGGTAGTTTTTCCGTAGACGACTGAAAACATGATGTCTGCGGCGACTTGCCGCTCTGCCAAGGGCGATCGCTACAGAAGGTTCGTCAGCCTTGATATTGCTAGACTTGTCAGCTGCCTTTGATACGGTAGATCATGGTATTTTAATATATCAGCTTCAAGAAGTAGGGGTAGCAGGCCCAGCTCTGGCACTCCTCAGGTCATTTTTGCTTTATCGTGAATAATTTGTTGAAGTAGGAGGTTGTAAATCAAAATGTTTCAGGCTCCCATCTGGGGTGCCTCAGGGCTCATCCTTGAGCCCCAACCTTTTCAACATTTATGTCGCTCCTTTGGCCCATATGATTAAAACTCATGGTTTTGAATTGGTATCATACGCAGATGACACCCAGATTATTGTATCGATTTCGAGCAAAAATCATGATACAGCCCATCATTTTAAGGGTGTCTGCTCAACTGACCACGCAGGCACTTCGTCGTCACGGCGGTTGTCTGCAAACTTGACGAATAGGCTAGTCACGAATCTCCAAGGCAAAGTCTCCAGATGCACAAACCACATAGAACAAACCAGGAACAGGATTGACAAGCCCCGTTTTGTTCCAGTGTAGTGTAGCTCCTATTTTCCCAATAGGCTCTGCGCATTGGAATAGTGCCTACAGCAGTAAAGGCCTAGGCCAGACGTTAACTAGGTCTACTACTGTCGATACTAGACTTAATTTTTGGGTTTGCCAGCTAAGCTCAGAGTTCGCTAGAAACTTTCTCGAATGTTCAAGGAAGGATGAACTCCCCTGATTAGACAAGAAGGGATTTAGTTTCTGACAACCATAGAACATGACAACTTTGCTCTCCCCTAATCAAGAGTCAATCTCGAGAGTCGTGTGAGCACAAGGCAATTATTTTACTCAGTCAGTACGTGCATTCTTAGTCTCATCAGAATGTAGAGAAAAGGAAGAGACGGGCGTGTTCAATAAAAGATGTTATTTATTGATCAGTCTCTTTTCTCGTACAAGAGAAATGGATCGATATTATTGCAATACTTATAGTTAAGTAAAGTGCATACATTAGAAGCAATAGTATAAAATAATACTGTAAAAACATTGATATGGTTTCTGAGCCATATGATGTTTAAAATGATTAAAATATATTTACATACACATATACATTTTGACTAAACGAACTCAACTGGTGTTTCTAAATACGCCTACCCCGTGTACCTGACCTAAGTCTAAATGCGTGGGCGGGAATAGAAAGTTACAGTTTAAGTTAAGTTTGTTTTGCCAAGTGAATAACTAAAGAATTCTCTAGGAGGGGTTATTCAGTTCTGTACCTGGAATTTAGGATGAATGAGGAATGGTATCTCTTTCTCTGCTCTCAATATTCCAGGCTGCCTGCGAGGGCTGCCCAGAAGCGCCGGTGCTGGGTCTCTCGGCTTGAGATAGCAGCGCGTCTCTCAGCGCGTCAGGAAGGCGGGGCTGCTGCCTGCGGGGTCTGCTTCTGCTCTCGGCTTCGGCAAGTATGGCTGCTCCGTCTTGTCACCACGCGTGTGTTTTGCATAGGGCAAGGTCGGCAATATTTATACCTTAAAGGTGCCGGGATTGACGTAAGGATGGACATAGGTACGTCAATAAAGATGTCATACGACTTGCTCGTTAGCACATTCTTTACTAAAGTTCTCTGTGAAATCAAAACAATGGCCGCACGGATTATCCAGGTTGTCATAGGTTTGATTTGTTATGAGAACGTCGTATGCCTTATCAGGGGCTGGAGGAATATCGCTTGTCTAATTAGATCTCAAGCGTTATGACCTAATCAGATAACACGTTCCTGTGCCGTAGTGTGACTGCGTCAGATAACGGTATCTGCATCATGGGGGATTTCTTGCCTCATGGGCTGACTGTTAGTTAACTAGCTAGTAAGTTTAACCAGAATAGGGTCAGGAATAGGGGGATCGAATCAGAACCTATAGAAATACACGACACCCACTCCACGCTAACTATGGTCATATCTACTAATCTATGCATAGTATAACATAGTACAACATACTATAGAGTATAGTGTATACCTTACCACCCCAAAATACATAAATGCATTTCGAAATTATCAAATATACTGAAAAATTGCAGTCATATATATTGTATGCACTTAAGCTATGAATTAAATGCAAAAGTGAACACGCATTGTTATGCATTATTGATTGTTGGTATATGAGAAATACACATGAAATGGCTCTTAATATGGCTATACAGAAAAAAAGTCGAAACCATTTCATCACATAAAATCTATTGCGAACATACCAGCGGGCAGCTAAAGTCTATAAAGTCTATAAAGTATCTAAAATAGAAATCTTAGTTCTCTAGGAATAGTCTCTTACTTTAAGCAGAAAATCAGTGTCCCGGGAAAAAATATATAGAAAAATATTTTAGGGGCTTGCTGAAAAAAGTTGCTGTCCGTGAACTGGATTGTAATTGTTCATGTGACTTTATTTTTAAAGTTGAAGGCCGAATTCAGGGAACGCCGTGTGCGAGTTTACTCAAAAGTCTCTATTTCTGTTCCGGAGAGAACATCATATCATTCAGGCTTTCGAAAAAACTGTCAACAGCTTCATGGGAAAGTTCCTCTAAGTCGGAAATAGGGGTAACCATGCATTCATGCGCATGATTGTCTCCATTGACATTCTGATTTGCATTGCTGACAGAAGGTCGTACCTGTTCGATGCTGCTTTCATCTTGAACTTCACTACTCTTCAATCGCAGTGGTGAAGATTCCAGGAATGCCGTCATCAGAATTGGCAGCCTTTGAGGGCAGCACAGTGCGTGAACCTTGGTAGGAACCAACAGTGTATCTGCATCCACCGGCGCATCCGATTGTAGCGTCAGACAGGTGTCTAACACGCATTCTTCTCCGCATAGCAGACACCTTAGTACAGGTAAAACACACCTTTGCCACATTGGTCGAAATGATAGAAACCAAGTCATGTTTAGGTCTCTAAGCCGGGATAGTCCCAGGATCTTTGATATCCGGTCCCGGTATCCAATGGCTAGGATCGTATCATCCATTGTCGCGAGAGTTTGATCTGTGACATGGGTTGCCAAAACGAAAAATAAGGACTAGGAATAGGATTCCTGCAATTAGTCCTAGGATCAGGGGAAGTCCGCCAAAAATCGAATGGACGAAGTCTGGAAAAATACCCAGTATGGCTTTGAATGGTGTTAATGCCATCGAAAATACTGTCTTAAATACCTTTGAGACCCCTGTGGTATCAGAAATATTTAAGATTTCGCTCAGGATTTCCGCGAAATGTACGGGGGAATTAGTTGATAATAATGTATGTATCTCTGCAGTCGTCCTTGCGACTTGTAGATCATACGTTTCTTTAGATGACGTGAGCCTTGTAGGCGTCTGAAGAAGCACTGTTTTCATTCTGCTTAAAGTGTCTATTCGAATAGAAGTAATTTTCAAACCGGGCCATGCCCTTGCCTCCCTGTCTGGAAAGGAGCTGGGAAACAAAGAACGTCCACAGCACTTGACCTTCGCCGTCGTAGTGACGAGATAAGGAGTCCCGGGCATAAGACTACAGCATCTGCGGTCTACAATAAGAATGTAACTCCCATTATAGAGTCTTTGAAAGAATGGTTCTATTTCAGTTGCAGGTGCGCCTTGCTGGTGACATGAAAGGTTGTATGAATTCCCTTCACAGGCTCCGTGCAAACTAATACCGTTACACAGAAGCGTGCCGCTTAGTGACATAGCACAATTGATGCCACTAAGAAACACTTTCTGTCCTTTGTTACTGATACATGCATGTGAATAGGGCAGGTTCCATGTTGTTTTAAGGTACCCCTTTCCCAATTTCTCGTACATGCCAGCCTGTATATATTTTTGGCAGTATTGAAACCTGAAGGTTGAGATTGGAATATTTATGATTCCGTGGATTATCCATTCACTGACAGGTCGTTCTGACATTGTCATTGGTAATCTTTCAAGTTTTTCAATGCTCAAGATTGTATAATCAGCACCCTTCTGCGCCATACCGATTTGTCTATCAGTAAGGTTAAAGATTTGGAATAGTGACGTTGTGTTGATTAAACGCCAAGGCACATAGCCTGAACGCAGATTTTGTAACGTCCAGCCAAGCTGTACAATAGAACGCAATTGTGACTGTCCATGTTGTAATAACAGTAAGTCTTGCGATAATATATCGATTGCTGAAGACACAATGCTGTCCAATGAAAAAATTCTGGAGGACAGAGTCATTAACCCATTGTCCACTACAGAAAGTGATTTTTCCAAATTAATACGGTCAATTTCCCGTATTCTTTCTGCTGTCTCAATTTGAGTAACCTTCCAGGCCTCATTGTATGCTGCATATACAGAGGCTGCTATGAAACGCTTTTGACGCTGTTTGCGTGGTCCCATTATGAAATCACGCAAGTCAGCACCATCAGTAAGTAAAGTTAGGTGTTGCTTAATTTCAGGCAGTGTGGAAGTTTGTAGCCATTGAAGGCATAATTTGCCCACACTGTAGGTTGTTATTATCCCTGGGTGATGTCTTTGGGGATATCTAGGGTCTGGCCTGTTCATTTTGAAACCCTGTGTTTTATTCAGGAATCTATCTTGACAGTTATTTGTATCTGTGGGCCAGATCAACCATTGTTTCCAATCAGGATGTGTTCTGTTTTGGTTAAGTATATGGTTTATGTCTATTTCTTCATCTGTTTCAGAGTTATTGCTAAACATTGTTGGCTTTGGAATAGACAGGTTATTTAAATCTTTGATTTTGGCTAAGCCAAGACAGGTGGTTTGTTGAACGGTGTCATTTAAAAATATCATTTGTTCTGGGATCATGCAGGCTCTAAACAAAGCTTCTATACCCTGTACTTGCCATTCTTTTGTACCCCAAACACTTTTCAAATCAACATGTTTGTCCCAATAATCAAATCCAAAAGTATTCATTTTTTCAAAGAAAGAATCTGAATATATCAATTTTGTGTTGGTTATCATGGTTTTCATTCCTGTCTTGTTTGACAATTTGTAATAAAATGTTTCAGCATTAGTTATGTTAAAACCTGAAAAATATGAATATTTGCCATACACGGTTCTAGAGCTCCCTTTTGGAGGTGTAGCACAATGTTCCCATTGATTAAAATTTAAAACATTTCTAGGTTGTGCAGATTTATGCAAGAAATGGTTACCATAATGGTTATAGCAGTACATGCTGTCATAATTTGTAGAACCCTGCAAATAATCATGTTTTGTAAATTTAGCAGACATTACTAAGTCAGACATCATATTGTTTATACTTTCAAAGTCCCAATCATCAGCAAATGAGTTTGGTTTTGCAAAGTCACTCAAGGAGATCTTGATTTGGTGTGGATATTTCAGGATCTCGACCGGACCATAAATTTCATAGTCAGTGTTGTCCCAGGCTACCCCACCAGGTATTGGAATTGCTGTGAAGTTGGCTGAAGAAAGTTCTGAAGAAAGTTCTCTTTTCTCGACGTGTGAAGATGTGTGTGGTTTGAGGACCAAGTTGATGTTCTGACTTGCTGTGTCCATTTTAGCATATTTTCCCTCAATGAAGCGTCCCAAAGTAAATACCATGATGAGCCAAAGTATGAGGATAAATGCACCAAAACCCACCCAAAATTCAATCCATGGAGAAACTAGATATGTTTCTTTCAGTTGTTTCAAAAGTTCCTTCGCTTTGTCTTTAAAGGATTTTGATGATGGCTGTGTCTTTTGTTCGCTGAAGCCTTCAGAGGAATCATCGAAGTTGATGAAGTAACCGGATGCAGTTCTGTCAATTGTTCCAATTGGTTCAGGATTTTTGTTTCTTGCATTTTCACTTGGTACTTCTGTATAGATTGGTGTGTCTCTGCTAAATGTCTTTATTTGGGTTTTCAGAGGTCTAAGTTCTATTGCATTGTTGCATAGTCCTTGTTGTTCTTCTGTAGGCGTTTCGAATGTGATGAGCCTCTTTGATAGGACCTCTGTACTGGTAGCAAACCTTGGTGTTCTGCTACTTATTGGGAGTCCACTTGGCATACTGTTGGTTATCGGCCACATGTTGTGGTTTTACCAGGTCGATGGATACAACTCGGTTCTCCTTTTTTCCAGCAAGTGGCGGTAGTACAACTGATCTTGTCCCGTTGACAGACAATACAGGAACTGCTTTTCTGTAAGAAGGCCCAAATTCCTTCTTTACCGCGATCTTCTCCCTGACTAGATCCCCGACTTTTGGAATCCAGACAGGTCTTGCTGGGACAGGTGGTGATTCTTCAGTGGTCGTTGGCTGTTCTTTCAACTGTATGTTGCTCAGGTCTTTTCTTGTTTTGTTTAAGTCCTGTAAAATAGCCAAACGGTCTTTGACATCAAAGCTTTTTTCTGTTACCACTGAAGTCTGACTATCAAGGTCAGAGATCAACATCCTAGTTCCGAATAATAATTCGTACGGACTGAATCCCTTCAGAGAATTTCTTGGCAGGTTATTTAGACTACGTTGGACACTTATTAGATGTTTGACCCACCCAGCTCCCGAACCTAATATCCTTTCTATTATAGATTGCTTTCTGTCTTGGTTTTTTCTTTACACCATCCCATACCCTCAGGAAGGAAGTGAGAAGATTCCCGCTGGGCTGTGCTCATTTGGCCATTCTTTCCCCCCCCCCAGGCTGGATTGCCTGAGAAAAAGAAAAAAAAATGGTCGAACGTAGCATGCTCTTAGCGTATATGCCATTTAGACTCGCAAATCTTGTATAACAGTCCGGACGTCAGCCGAGTGCTGTGGATCTACATTATAAGTGGGAACTAGCCTGTATATGTTAATTGCAAGCCATTCTTTTTAGTGGTGATGTTATCTGCCTTGATACGACGAGGTATTAAACTGCTTCTCTCCCCACTGCGATCTCTGTTGCAGTTTGGGCAGTTTTTTACAAACATGGTGTAGTGCAGGCTCATGCCTGGCCACCAGTACCGTGATTGTAATTCTTCCAGAGAATCTTTTAATTTAAGGTGTCTGAGACCCTCGCCCATGTGTGCGTCTGCGATTAACAAGTTTCTCCTGTCCATGTTTGGAATCACTCTATCCCCCACTCCAGGGATTCGAGCAAAAGGGACGGAGTTTGCATCGATTATGTATGTATAATTGAGTGGATAGTTGATCGGTAACGCTGAGCAGTCGCCTTTTGATGACGTTTTCACCGCCAGCAATGTTTCACCGTCAATGTATTTTAATGTACGCTTTTTTCGATCTACGGGAGCCGATTTAGTGGCTGCCGCTGCGGCTGTCTCAGCCAATGAATTCCCCACAACGTGAACGCCATCACGTTGATGACTCAGTGAGTGAGTCACGTGAGTCTTTGGTAGTTCTTTCTTCAAAAGAGCTACTTGTTCCCAGAGCAGTCTCTGCTTTATTGGTGCATCCGTGTCATCTTTGTAATCGTTCTGAATCCAGGTCTGCAAATCCTTGTTATATGCTTTGACGCAGAAATATGAATCTGACACTATAAGTGTCGGGAATTCGCGATCCGCATTATCTAGCGCCATTTTCAAAGCTAATATTTCAGTTTGTAGTTCTGAATTAGTTTCTACTGAGTGTGATTTTGTTAATAGAGGTCTTAGTTTACCTCCGTGCCACACTTCTTTTGTAATCTCACATGTGGGATTGTATGCATGTTCTCCCCAAACGGAGGGTTGAGCATGTCCGTCTGTATAGATTACACAGGCGTAATGTCGTAGAGGCAGAATGTCGATTGGCAGAGGATACGTCTTTTCATATTTTAGATTTTCCAATTCTTCTAGTTCTGGATCAAAGTAGTAGTATACTTTGTCCGTTGTGATTGAATTCACCCATTGTATCCATTCCGGATTCAATGTTGTTGTTGGTAAATTACACGGTGTTGTTAGTGCCTCGAAGGCTGATTCAGCTGTTCTGACTGTGATATGTCTACCGTCAGCTATGTCTTTTTCTCTAGCTATTGCGGTTTGAACTGCTTGAACAATTTTTCCTTTGTTGCTGAATCTCTGTTCAGCTTTTGTGTACAAGTGTGATTTGAATGCAATTGGTACCTTTTCTCCCTCATTAGAGGTCAGGTATGTGAATCCGCATCTCCCTGGGATGACTCGGATCACAAGGTTGCGTGTATTATCACGTGTTTCTAATTTTGTCTTAATTAGCATGTCTGTTTGTAAGGATCTCAAAATGTCTGTGTGTGTTTGAGTCCAACTGGATCTTTTAAAATCTGGTTTAATTAGATCATAAAGGGGTTTGACCCTTTCTGCGTAATTTGCAATGTATGTTCTTCCGAAATTTAGGAAGCCTAGAATTGACTGTAGGTTTTTTAGTGTTTTAGGAGCTTGGATTACGGCACATTTCTCTAGGAAATTGTCTGCCAGGCTTTTGCCTTCACTTGATAACTCATATCCTAAGAATAGGACCGTCAGATGGGCAATTCTGGACTTTTTGAAGTTGAATTTGTAACCCTCTGCAGCGAAACCAAGTATTATGGTGTTCACTCTTTTCAAGTGAGTATCCAAGTCATCATCTGTTAAGTAAATGTCATCGACATAAGATAATGCTTCATCATCATATAGTTGTAGTAATTCTGTTACTCTCGCTGAGAATACCCCCGGGCTGTTCTTGTACCCCTGGGCTAACCGACAGAATTGTTTTTGAGTGCCATTTACTGAGAATGCAGTTAAATATCTGCTCTCTGGTGCTATGTTTTGACAAAAGAATCCGTTGGAGATGTCCAAGGTTGTTTTGTATTTTTTGCGCACTATGTTATTCATTAGTGCAGCACTGTGTGAGTTTTGCACTGCAAAAGTTTTGCAACATGTGTTAAGGTGTCGGTAATCCAAAACTAGACGGTACGAATTGTCTGGTTTGGAGACCGGAAACAAAGGATTGTTCATTTGTGAGGTGCAAGTTTCAATCACCCCCTGGTATTCTAGCTGATCTAGTATTTCATTTACTTGTTTTTTAGCTTCTTGCTTAATTGGGTACTGCCTTTGTGCAGTAGGTTGTGATTTTAACTGGACTTTGTGAGGAGGAGAATCCTCATCCCATCCTACGTGATTTTTATATAAAGCAGGTGCTAAGGCCACTGCCCACTTTCTAGCAAGTGTGTATTTTTTATGAATCGGTATTTGATTCGAGAAGGCAGGCATAATTACTTCTTCGCCATGAGGGCACTCCCTGACAAACTCAGGTGGCCAGTCTTTTTCAGCTAGAAGGATGTCATAGCCCTTGGATAGGTTATCCCAAAATAGTCCCCTTATTTTCCTAGTCTTATCTCCCTCTATACGTAATGTTATCTCGTATATTTTGTGGGGCTTGCTAACTCTGGTATCTGCAGTTTCCACTTGAAGGTATTCATTCGTGTCCACTGTCTCCAGATGATCCATAAGGACTTTGCGAGCTATGCTCACCTCTGCTGCGCTGTCTAGCATTGTCTGAGCCCATTCTCCGTTTTTCAGTTGTGTCCTCAGTATTCTCGGCATTGTTAACTACCTTGATACTGGCTACCTTCTTTTTTGGAAATTGTGATTTCTTTTTCAGTTGAGCAGGTTCCTTGTCTTTGGACTTGGCGTGCTCTTCTGATCGTCCTCTTCTTTCCGATTTCTGCGAGGAATTCTGAAAAGATTGAGACGGACGTGTATCAATGTCTTGATATCTATCAGGTTTTTTAATATTATCCCTATTTCTAAGGTTATATCTATTCCCAGAGGGTTCACTCTGAGGTGACCTTTGTCTCGGGTTTGGAGATTTCTCTCTTCGCCTAGGAGACCTTCCTCTGGACTGGAATTTCTTTTCTTTAGGATTGGATTGTTTATTTCCATCCCAGTTCTTTTTTGGTGAATTATTATTAAAAAATATTTTTTCTGGACTTGTAGTCAGTTGCGGTTTTACTGGTATTCCACCTAGACTATCTCTGCCTAGTTCTTCATAGGATTTTTCTATGATTCTGGCAATTTCAGCTGGTTGGTCTGCTATATCTGTCTCTTTTAACCTCTGGCGGATCGCCACGTTTGCTGCTTCACCCTTTATGTTGGCTAGTAATATAGCCGAGACCTGCTTGAAGTCTTTCAGTAATTTCATACCAAGAGTTAAAGCAGGTTCTGGACCGTATTCATCTTGAATTTGTTTTAGCACATCTGGTATTACCGAAATGGATGGAACACCGTGCGTTTTTGTATAGATGGAAGCAAAGACTGTACCCCAAGTGTCACAGTCCTCAATGTGTGGTGCGATTCCCATTGGGAGACATATAGTCAAAATCCTGTGTTTTTCTAATGGGGTGGTGTCAGGAAACACCGCCTCTATTTGGGTAATTTTCTGTGCCAACCAGAATGGTATTTGTTCCCGTTTAGCTGGAACTTTACCTAGGCAGGATTGGATGTTCTGTGGTGTAATTTTATTTGTGTTCCCCTGGTGAGGGGTCAGCTGTGGAAATTTAATCGCTGGCTGAATTGTTGAAGTCCGCATTACATACTGAACTAATTGTCTGTGAATTTTTAGTAGTTGTACTAGCTGTATTAACAGCTCTGCTGCAGGCATTCTTTCGATGTCTGGATGTGGTGTGTATCCGGCTAGGACCGGCCACGTTGCTCCTGGTCTTCCTAAAGGACCGAGCCTTGTAATGTGATTGTTATGTATTAGGGCGCCATCAAATAAGAGCAAATGCTCTTGGAATTTGAGTGGTACTTCCACCTCCTCGAAAGGAGTGTACTCATTAGGAGGTTCCTCTACTTTGTAATAGTGGAAGTACTTTGTTACAGCATTTGCTGCTGGAAAATTTATCCATGTATAGTATACCTCTGTCTGCCGATATTCGTGTGCCTCAATTACGAATATGACTGTGCCACCTCTAGGTGTCAGTCCATTTTCTATAAGTTTTAAGGTTATAGATCTCCTTTTAATGACCGGAATAAGTATTATATCCGCGTCTGCTGCTTGCATGGTAGCATCAGCATCTGCTATTTCAGTAGCTAATCTAATTGCCTCTCTTTCATCATCACTCTCTGCCATTTTACAGACAGGATGGTATTATGTTTGTTTGCAGATCAGGTTTCTTATGGAAACAGAGATTAGATGCACAATATTCTGGAACTGTTTTATCCTTCAACGTTGACTAGACCAAGAACCATACATAGGAGTTCCCTCCTGCGAGGTTTTGGAGGATATTATATCCTTTCACCCACTCCAGACGTCTTTGGAGTATTTGGGAAAAGGGGTCTGAGTGAGAAAGCACGACTGAGTTACTCTAAATGTCTTACGTTAGTTTTATCGCCCTTTCCAAACACGTTGGGCGCCATGTAGTGTAGCTCCTATTTTCCCAATAGGCTCTGCGCATTGGAATAGTGCCTACAGCAGTAAAGGCCTAGGCCAGACGTTAACTAGGTCTACTACTGTCGATACTAGACTTAATTTTTGGGTTTGCCAGCTAAGCTCAGAGTTCGCTAGAAACTTTCTCGAATGTTCAAGGAAGGATGAACTCCCCTGATTAGACAAGAAGGGATTTAGTTTCTGACAACCATAGAACATGACAACTTTGCTCTCCCCTAATCAAGAGTCAATCTCGAGAGTCGTGTGAGCACAAGGCAATTATTTTACTCAGTCAGTACGTGCATTCTTAGTCTCATCAGAATGTAGAGAAAAGGAAGAGACGGGCGTGTTCAATAAAAGATGTTATTTATTGATCAGTCTCTTTTCTCGTACAAGAGAAATGGATCGATATTATTGCAATACTTATAGTTAAGTAAAGTGCATACATTAGAAGCAATAGTATAAAATAATACTGTAAAAACATTGATATGGTTTCTGAGCCATATGATGTTTAAAATGATTAAAATATATTTACATACACATATACATTTTGACTAAACGAACTCAACTGGTGTTTCTAAATACGCCTACCCCGTGTACCTGACCTAAGTCTAAATGCGTGGGCGGGAATAGAAAGTTACAGTTTAAGTTAAGTTTGTTTTGCCAAGTGAATAACTAAAGAATTCTCTAGGAGGGGTTATTCAGTTCTGTACCTGGAATTTAGGATGAATGAGGAATGGTATCTCTTTCTCTGCTCTCGATATTCCAGGCTGCCTGCGAGGGCTGCCCAGAAGCGCCGGTGCTGGGTCTCTCGGCTTGAGATAGCAGCGCGTCTCTCAGCGCGTCAGGAAGGCGGGGCTGCTGCCTGCGGGGTCTGCTTCTGCTCTCGGCTTCGGCAAGTATGGCTGCTCCGTCTTGTCACCACGCGTGTGTTTTGCATAGGGCAAGGTCGGCAATATTTATACCTTAAAGGTGCCGGGATTGACGTAAGGATGGACATAGGTACGTCAATAAAGATGTCATACGACTTGCTCGTTAGCACATTCTTTACTAAAGTTCTCTGTGAAATCAAAACAATGGCCGCACGGATTATCCAGGTTGTCATAGGTTTGATTTGTTATGAGAACGTCGTATGCCTTATCAGGGGCTGGAGGAATATCGCTTGTCTAATTAGATCTCAAGCGTTATGACCTAATCAGATAACACGTTCCTGTGCCGTAGTGTGACTGCGTCAGATAACGGTATCTGCATCATGGGGGATTTCTTGCCTCATGGGCTGACTGTTAGTTAACTAGCTAGTAAGTTTAACCAGAATAGGGTCAGGAATAGGGGGATCGAATCAGAACCTATAGAAATACACGACACCAGGGGTGGAGCTTAAGTAAGTTCTTCCCAGTGTGCCTTCTCCCAGCGCCGCTTGGCCTTCTGGGACTGGTAGTTTTTCCGTAGACGACTGAAAACATGATGTCTGCGGCGACTTGCCGCTCTGCCAAGGGCGATCGCTACAGAAGGTTCGTCAGCCTTGATATTGCTAGACTTGTCAGCTGCCTTTGATACGGTAGATCATGGTATTTTAATATATCAGCTTCAAGAAGTAGGGGTAGCAGGCCCAGCTCTGGCACTCCTCAGGTCATTTTTGCTTTATCGTGAATAATTTGTTGAAGTAGGAGGTTGTAAATCAAAATGTTTCAGGCTCCCATCTGGGGTGCCTCAGGGCTCATCCTTGAGCCCCAACCTTTTCAACATTTATGTCGCTCCTTTGGCCCATATGATTAAAACTCATGGTTTTGAATTGGTATCATACGCAGATGACACCCAGATTATTGTATCGATTTCGAGCAAAAATCATGATACAGCCCATCATTTTAAGGAGTGTATGAGATGTGTCAGTGAATGGATGGCCGAGAACTGCCTTAAGTTGAACTCAAATAAAACAGAGGTTCTACTTTTTGGTAGAGATACATCATTCTGGTCCTCGGAATGGTGGCCAACAGAGTTGGGGACTCTTCCTAACCCAGTCACCAAGGCCAAAAATCTTGGAGTCTTCATAGATACCACCCTATCCTTTTCCCATCATGTAAAAACCATTACTACATCTATTTACTACACTCTGAAAATCTTGAGGAAAATTCTTCCATTTATACTGGCAAAACTGCAGGAAACTGTAGTGGCAGCTTTAGTGTTGTCGAAACTCGATTATTGCAATGGGCTACTGGTTGGAGCGAACAAAACTGAAGGGGCAAAACTGCAGGTACTCCAGAATTCTACAGATAGATTGCTTTTTGGACTAGCTAAATATTCATCAGCTAAACATACTCTTAACACCCTGCATTGGCTACCTATGGAGAAGCGCATCAGGTTCAAGGCATTATGCGTTGCCTTTAAGGCATTACAGAATTCAGGCCCTACCTACCTGATAAAGCGCTTCCAATTGCACACCCCAGCACGTACACTTCAGTCGGCTTCATTGAAGTTGGTGACAGAGCCAACCTCCCGTCTCCAGAGATGGGGTGGTAAAAGCTTCATTAGTATTACAACTAGATGGTGGAACAAGCTACCTTTTCAATTAAAGAATTCTTCTGATCTACGGTCTTTTAGGAAAGGACTCCAGACAGGGCTTAATACTCTATAATCTTATCCGAGGACTGGAAATCTAACATCTCCTTGGTGTTCTGTGTGCCAATTCTGCAAGAGCCTATACGCCCTCGGATAGTAGAGCGCTATATAAATATATAAATAAATAAATCAGAGCCTCCTCCTTTCTTCTTGAATTCTCCAAGAAGCTGAATACCTGGCTTTTCAATTAGCCACCCTACCATAGGCAGTGCCATTCTTTGTGTGCTCTTATACCCCAATCAATCACTCAGCTGCGGAGTGCACCTTCCAGGGGTTTCATGGCCAAGGCAAAAATGAGGGGCTCTCCTCCTTCCAACTCCACTGCCTGAAGACCCGAGATGATCGCGACCTTTTCGCTCTGCCTAGTTGTGTCCTGAGCGCATCCAAAGATCCAAGTTGCTCCATGAACTGGGAGTAACTGGCGGCGTTTGTGGAATCCGACGGAGGTGATCTGCACCCTCCAACTTCGCCGCCTGGGGTCCGAAGCGATCAACTCCATTGAATCCGAGCAGCTCCGTGGCCGGGTAAAGTCTAGTAGTGACTTGGAAACTTTCCAGACGTCACTTCACATCTCGTCCCGGCTGGCCTGGCCACGGGTCGCCAAGTGAGACCCACGCCCTGGGAGAGAGACTGGTGACAACTGGGAGAGACTGGGGGCGACTGGGGAATCCTCCAGGTATCTCAACTCGTCCATCTTTATCGTAGTTGTTCATTGGTTAGAGTAAAAGTAACATATAATGACCAAATAGTACCATAATCAATTCAATAAGAACTGTAAACATTCTGTATCAATGTGTAAATAGACAATAAAGTGCCTAAGTGCTTACACATGGTCTGTAGAGTCTAATCTCACAAGTAGCTAAACAACTGACCATCATAGAACCATAGTATAAAAGGTCATAAAACAATTCAATACAACTGTAAACATTGTATACCATTGTGCAAATGAGCAAAAAAGGGCCTCTGTGCTTACACATGGGGCAAGATGTACGACCGCTGAAAATTGCGAGTCGCAAAATGGTACCTACGAACGGAATACAAGATATGATTGCGAGTCACAAATGACTCGCAACACAATTGTAGCTCCTGTCCATTTGCAAGTCACAAAAAGCACGCAAATAGCGATCTCCGCTAACAATTACTTTTTGCATACGCAATTTGCGAGTGTGGCAGAAACAGGCCAAAATTGCACTTGCAAGTTGCGAGTTTGAAAAAGTACATGGAAAACACTTCCTGGTTGAGCCCAAAACAGGAAGTGGTGTCCAAGGATACTCCTGAGCAAAATCCTAAGCACATGTCCAGTTGCAGCAGCTCAGTGCAACACTGCTGTGTGAGCATGACTGACCGCATGAGCAGCAAGGCCAGCAAGAAGGGTTCCAAGGAGAGGCTGAGGAAGCTGAAGTTTGCAGAACAGGAGCTGGACATCCTAACTGAGGAATGCTGCAACCCCCATTTTTTATTTTTTTATTTTTTAAAGACCTTTATTGCTCAAGATAGACAGTCCTGCATTCACACAGCATATAGCCTACAACCCACAGGGGCCGGCTGCAAAGGTTGGTAAACATGAAGGGTTGTACAAGATGACACAGCCATTTAGCCGACAACCCGGGGGTCCGGCGGCAAAGTATAAGTGAAGCATGCGGACATAGGATAACACATTGTTCGATTAACAAACAGGCCTATGGATTTTCCTAGTTTCCTGCGGGCAATCATGCAGGTTCATCAGCGCGTCTTCAACATTGCATTATCTGTGGCCACAGCCTCTGTCCACAAGGAGTGCGTAACGGCAGAGATAGTCCTTAGGTGTTGTGTGGATAGATTACAGAGGGATTAAAGGGTTTGTGTGTGTGATTCGTCATGAAGTGGACAGGTGTGTAGTAGTATAGCTCACTAATGCAAGGAAATGGGTTCGTATTGCCGGTGACGGCAGAGCATGACCTTTGCGGTTCAAGATTAAGATGATCAGTAGCTCGATATGCCTGGTGTCCCTCAGTGACAGCTGCGTGCGTGCGCTCGTCAGAGACGAGAGGCTGCACACATGATTGGTTTCCCGGTGTCCGAGAGGGGTACCCATCTCTATCATAGGTTACAGCTCACATGTGTAGGTAATGATCATACGTTATCGTGCCGGGAGTGCACCATGCCATCAGGCACATGTTGTCCCTTAGCAGTGTCGCTGCGTGCGAAATGTCGCTGTCTGTTGCAATATAGGATTCGGTCGGGGAACATGACCGATGCGTAAACAAAAACATGTGTAAATACAACAGTGGGAGAAAGTGGGAAAGCAACAGCACTGCTGGTGTGGGATATGATAAGAGGTCGTTGCAGTCGTACCAATAAGGGGAGGGGGGTCAGTGGTCTCGGGGGGGGGGGGCAGCCAGCCGCCAGCGCTATTGGGGCATGTGTTGCGGGTGATCAGGGGGAGCAAGCACTTGGGTGCGGGTGTTGTGCAATCCGGAAAAGGCTATAGCGGGTGAGCGAGAAGCATAAGCGCCAGCAGTGGTACAGGTGTGTCGGTAGCCGGAGAGGGGGAGAGGGGGGGGGAGGAGGGGCTAAGTGTTGTGTCGTTCCGCAGCGCCCCGTGTCATCACGGTAGGAGTGGATCGTGTTATCTCAAGCCGTCTCATGTTCCTGGCAAGCCCGCTGAAAGGAGGTGAGGAGTTCGTCCCAGATCTGCGCAATGGGGAACTTCCTGAGGCCCGCCGTTTCTTCCCGGTGGAGTACTGCACTTTCCGCTCGTGCCCAGTTGGTGAAGGATGCGTGCCAGTGCCGGGTGTGTGGGGGAGTGGCGGCTTTCCAGTGTTTGGTGAGTAAGCGTTTGGCCGTGATGAGGCCCATATCCCAGAACCGTGCCGGTACCTTGTTCAATTTCGTGCGCTTGTAAAGTCCCAGTATGCAGGCTTTCCACGTTCGTGGTATATGTTCGTTTGTGCATTGTGTGAGTGCTGTCGTGACCTCCTCCCAGTACGACTGTATATTCGGGCAGTGCCAAAGCATATGCAGGAGGTCTGCTCCCACCAGGGAACAGCGTTGGCAGGCAGTGTCTGTAAGGGAGAAGTATCTATTAATTTTATCAGGGGTGAGATAGGCCCGGTGTAGGATGTAAAATTGTATGAGCTTAAAGCGGGGGTTTGCGAGGAATGTTGGTCGGCCCCTGCAGCATCCTCTCCCACTCTCTATCCGTCCAGTCCCCACCCCTGCTGAGGAATGCTGCAACCCCCATGAGGAGCTATTTGGGAGTGCCTCACACCGTGTGCCAGAGTCAAACAAACGAAAGATCTGGCGACCTGTGTGCCCTTGGAGTGGCACACAGGTCCATTGATGACATTAAGCAGCGCTGGTACGAACTGCGCTACAGGGCCAAGGAGAGAGTGGCAGCACGTCTGCTAGAGGCACAAGGGACCGGAGTGGGCCATCCACTGCATCGGAACTTTCAGCTGCTGAAGCCATAGTGGAAAGCACCCGAGAGAGTGCGGCTGTTGTAGGCGTAGGGAGCCTTGACACATCACAGCCAGCAACAAATCCTGGTAATGTGTTTGTGATGTGTGAATACCCACTAAAGCCTCTTCTGCGTATGCATACTAATCATCCACAACCAAACATCCATTCCCACCATACAAGCAACACTAATTTTGCATCATGGGATATGTATAGTGTAGGTAAGGAATGAATTGAGCTGATAAACATTGCAACACCACTGAAACAGTGACTTGCATATTTTATTTTCTTCTTTCATCTTTTGGCACCTCTGGGAGGAAAACACAGTGCTGATGACACTGTGGGCAGCTGGAGCGCTGGCCCATCAATTGTTCTTTTTGATTTGTCACCCTGAGTGGGCCTGGTATGCTCAGACGTGAGTCCTGTGCTCTCCATGCCACTGGAGTCAAGCTATCCTGGCTGATGAGGGCTGAACGCTCAAAACCGATTCTAGAATGCTTGTTTCCAGTCCAAGGAGGGCCTGGCCTGGTAGTTCGGACTGGGATGTTCCCATTGGGTGCAGGGTCAAGACTGATTTGCATATGGCTTGGTCCAAACTGAAATGGCATGGTGAGCAAAAACACGATGGATTTAGGCCCAGATCTCTGCACTGGGGTGAATGTATTACTTTGTTCTCCATTCTGTCCATCAATTGTTCAGATGTGAGTCCCGTGCTCTCCATGCCACTGGAGTCAAGCTATCCTGGCTGATGAGGGCTGAAAGCCCGAAACCGTTCCTAGGATGCTTGTTTCCAGTCCAGGGAGGACCTGGCTTGGCAGTTCGGGCTGGACTGTTCCCATTGGGCGCAGGGTCAAGACTGATTTGCATATGGTTGGGTCCAAACTGGAATGGCATGGTGAGCAAAAAAACTATGGATTTAGGCCGATATCTCTGCACTGGGGTGAATGTATAACAATGTTCTGCATTCTGTACATCAATTGTTCCTTTTGCATTTGTCACCCCGGGTGGGACGGGTATACTCAGACGTGAGTCCAGTGCTCTCCATGCCAAGTCCAAAACCAGTCCTGGGATGCTTGTTTCCAGTCCAGGGAGGACCTGGCCTGGCAGTTTGGGCTCGGCTGTACCCATTGGGCGCAGGGTCAAGACTGATTTGCATATGGCTGGGTCCAAACTGGAATGGCATGGTGAGGAAAAACCGATGGATTTAGGGCCAGATCTCTGCACTGGGGTGAATGTATGACAAATTTCTGCATTCTGTCCATCAATTGTTCTTTTTGCAGATGGAGGAAGGGCAGGATGTGAGGAAAACAAGCGGGTCCAGGTGATTAGAAGGCCCGACAACAGATGCACCAACAACATCAAAGGGCACAGCCAGTGCCACACCAGCCTCACAGCAGACACCAACATCCCAACGCTCTCTGGCCACCAGGGTGTGGATGTCACGACCAACTCAGCAGTCCCTATGGCGGCTGCAAAGTCTATCCTCTGCTGGAGCAGCGAGTCAACTCATGTCTGGAGCCCTGGATCAGGCGATGTTGCAAATACAACACCTGCAACAGAAGACACATATGCAAATGAATGTGAGGATGACAAAGGGCTTCCACAGTATTACTGACAGACTGAGAGAAAATCAGACCCGGTTGGAAGCAAAACTGGATGCTCTCACAAACACAATTGCTAACCTAGCCAAAGAATAGGCAGAGGAAAAGGCGCAGCTCAGGCTCATGGAGCGCTGCAGGGGCCACAAATTGGACACTCTGAGCAGGGCCATTTGTAAGCTTGCTCATGCAATAAGCCAACACAGCAAGCGCACCCTTGGGCTCCAGGTGATCACTGCAGGAGTGGAAACACTGCAGACAAATATGATTGTTGGTGGAGGTGCCGTGTGTGGCACAGATAGTGAGGTGTCAAGCCGCAGTAGCGTCTCTGCTACGGAGTCACCTGTAATGCGCCGTGGCAGCAGCAGGCACCTTGGATTGGGAAGTGGCAGCTCTGGCCAGGCTGGGGGGAGAGACAAAAAATGATCTGTTTAGGGTTACTGCACAACGTTTTGGCCACATATCCTTTCTATGTTGTGGTGATGTAACCACAATGGAGTTACTTTGTAGTTCATGCCTACGTTTTCTGATGGACAGGTTGTCCTTAGTTTGTTTGTGGATGCTTCCACAATAAAGCACCAATTGATAGTCACAATTCGTTCTGTCTTATGTATAGGTGAGTTGGGTAAATAATGTGTACGGGCCTTTAAAAATAGTTGTTGGCAACTATTCCCCACTGCTGCAGCACTACCATCCCGTTGATGTAGGGCAGGTGGTACTGGGTCCTCATCTCCGGAATCTGTGTCAGACACATCCAAGGGCAGTCCACCCCTGCAGGCCATGTTGTGCAGCATGGCACATATTGCTATGATTTTACAGACTGTCTCTGGTGCATACTGCAGAGCTCCGCCACTCTTGTGTAGGCACCTGAAGCGCAATTTCATGATTCCAAAAGTGCGCTCAATCACAGTCCTGGTGCACCAGTGTGCCCTGTTGTACCGCCTTTCATGTATATTTTTGGGACAGGTATGGCGTGAGGATCCATGGCCGATGGGGCATACGCACTGTCACCTGTTGTGAGATATATGATGGTGAGATGACATGCGTACAGACATACAAGTGCAAAAGCATTTATCTGGGGTCTGGTGATATCATTACCTAGGAGGTATCCATCATCAAAGTCACCTCTTTCTAACCTTTGGTATAAGCCACTGTGTCTGAAAATGTATGCATCATGGGTGCTTCCAGGAAGTTTTGCTACCAGGTCTGTGATGACGATTTTTGCATCACAGACAACTTGGATGTTGAGGGAATGAGTGCTTGTCCTATTACGGAAGATGTATTCTATGAAGGATGGGGGACATATGGGCACATGGGTCCCATCTGTGCAACCTATGACCTTGCTAATCTGTAAAAATCCAGTTTTATTTGATCTATTTCCTCATCATCCCTGGGCGTGTATATGTGTTGATGGATGTGATATAGAAGGGCTCTAGGAAATTATGGAAAAAATGCGACTTCGAGACACACCACCGGCCCCTGCAATGACATCCTGGTAGTTACCAGTGGCCAAGAGCTGGATGGAGCACAAGACCTGCACATGTGTGGGAATTGCATTGCTGCGCAGGGGTCTGCTCTCAAGTTGTGGCTTAGGCGCCTTGACGCCCTTTGGGCTAAGTAGCGCAATACAAGTCGGATTTCATTCATTCATTCAGGTGTCTATGAGGTCTAGAATGACAGTGCTACTCAGCCTGTACTGGTCATAAATCTCCCCCTCAGTCTTATCCAGCAATGTTAGCCCTACTCTGAATATCCTCTCCTGTCTCCTCCTCCTCTTCTGGGCAGCCAATATTCACCTCCTCCTCGCTATCATGTATAGGGCAGCCATTGTGGAAAGGATTCTGATGCATTCTGGGGCTGTTTTTATAGGTTGGGCCTGCTTACCACCTGTTTCTGTTTAGTGGTAAATTGCATGCATAATGTGCCTATTTGTGCATAGTCGTAATTTGCGACTGCTCCATACATTTTATTTTGCGAGTTGCAATTTGCGATTAGCTATTTTAGGGACGCAAAAAGCGGTTGCTTTTTCGCGAGTCGGTATTCTATTGCAGCGCAAATTCATCATTTGCGAGTTCCTTTCGTACATTGCGTACGGCCATTTTTGCATGTGCAAGTCACTTTGCAACTGATTTTGTGCATGCAAAATGATCGTACATCTGGCCCATAATCTTTAGAGCCTAATCCCAAAGGTTTCTGAAAACAGAATCGAGTCATACAAAAAAAAACAGTAGGTGTATTGAATTCAAACAATGTAAAGACAGCTGCATAAAAATTCAGAGTGGCAAGTGCCTAAAAACAGCAACCTTCTATTATCCAATCCTATTGAATTTCCTTTTAGAACAGGCATAAACAAACAAATGTAAGCTACAGAGGCCAGCATTTTTTCAGCAACTGTTAAAAACTTTATCATTTGACAGATCAGTGGAATCGATGCACCGGATAAACATAAAATAAGAGCCTGGCAAGCAGATCTCACTCTAGGTTTAAGAAATAAAGGTTTTAATAATGCAAGACATGTTTTAAGCAATTTTGGACACACACACACACACACACACACAATCTGTACTAAAGTTTCAGGCAGCCACCTGCACAGTCTACATCCACTGGCTGGCCACTGTTGTATCCAGGTTGGCGTGCCCTCCTTAGTGGGGTATCTGCCAAGCCTTCATTTAAAAAATGTATCCCTCATAAGGGCTGAAAAATAGGTAGTTAAATAAGGCTGAATTCGCAAAGTCTGATGAGCTAAGCTTTGCCTTTTATGGAAACCCTGCCTGCAGATCAAAACTCTGGAAACATGCTGAAATATGAGATTATCTGTGTAAACACAATGATTTATTTCACACCAGCAATTGTTTGCTAGAGAGTAAGGATCAGAAAAAAACGGATACATATATTTAAAAAATGACCCTTGCACCAATATGGAATGTCTTTGGAGATCAAACTCCAAATGAATATCGGCTTGACCAGTCGAACTGGGAATTTCCTTAGACTGGTTTACAAGCCTTAATTACTAGTAGATTCAATAGTTTACCATCTTTCCCCCTGGTGATAGGCAAGCCATATGCAATGGGTGGCTGTAACTTGGCTCTCAAAATGTTAAGAAGATGTTCGTACGAATGACATCTCAATGAGTTAAAAGCATAAATTAAAAATTATGTTTTTGCCCGTAGAACATTAAAATAGCTTATCAACAAGACTTTATTATCAAATAAAATGCCCAGATATTCATATGTCTTCACTACTCCAGTTGGCCCACCTCTTGCTCTCTATGATCTAGTCTTAAACTTCACTGGGTCAATTTCCGTGACTTTAGTTTTTTTTAACATTTAACTCCAAACCATAAACTAAAATATGATTATCAAATGCAATCATTAATCTTTGTAAACCTATCAGAGCTTGAATCGTATTGTCATCATAGTGTAGATAATTAATATGGACATCAGCAAGTGTCATAAGGTAGACATTGACAGACTCAAAGTGCTGTAGAAGGTCTGACATAAAAAGCTTAAGAAGACAACCGGCAAGTACACAGACTTGTATAAGACCATTACAAGTTTAGATTTTCGAGACAAAGTAAACCCATCACCTAACTTAACCTGAATCCAAGTATTTCTATACAGTATTATAGCATCCAGCAACTTTGGGGGAATGCCCCACCCTGCAAGTTTTAGCCATAATAGAAATCGTGCTAACCACAAAAGGGTTTGGCCCTTAATCAGTAAGGCCGGGCCACAAACTAGAAACCACCACAAGAAGTGTCAATACTGATGAACATTCATTCAACCTTTCATACCAAAACCACATGAATTTATCATTCTGATCTGAAAATATACATATATATTTTTTTATTATTCTTTGTTTTTAATTCTTTTAGTTTTTTGATTTCTTCTTTTTTAAGAAAAAATGTTTTGTTCTGTTTTACAACATAACCATTTTCTTTTTTTGATATTTGAACATACACTTGAGAACACAACAAGAAAAATTAACAATAAATTGTATGACACAGTATATTGTCAATATAAAAACACATCACATTACAATAAAATAACATAAACCACATATGTAGCTCTGGTTCTGTACAGGTTCTTTACCCACAGTCACGTTAACAACCAATACCTCTGAACACATCTCACTCAGTTGTTTTTTAACTCATTTTAGAGGTAGTGAACAAATGGTGACCCGACTCTGCTCACTCCAATTGTATTAAACGAGAAAAGGAACAAAGATGTTTTGTGAGCACGAGTGGTATTGCATCCACCTGAACACCTATTTGGTCAAAAGGAACTGTCGACGCTAGTATAATGTAAAGCCTTATTTCTGTCAGTTAGCTTTGTGTGCATCACAATGACAGCCATTCTTGGATGTAGAAGTCTACTCATAAGAAGGAGGACTCAAAACAACACTGCACACAAAGCCAACTGACAGAAATAAGGCCTTACACTATACTAGCCATCACCCTCGCAGTTTAAGAGATAATCTCCCTTATGGCCAGTTTTTAAGGATTCGCAGAAATTGCACAGAGAAAAATGAGTACAAGCTCCACACTAACAACTTGATCTCAAAACTTAAAGGCAGTGGCTACCCAAAACGACTCTTGAAAAGATCGATGAAAAGAGCCTGGTGGACACCACAGGACGAATTACTAACTAAAAAAACAAAACCACAATTCGAGCAATTGGTTTGTGTATCCACGTTCTGCACAAAATCTAATCAATTTTTAAAAATCATCAATCAAAACTGGCATTTGATTACCAACGGGGACAATTCTTTTAAGAAACCACTCTTCGCATTTAAAAAAGAAAAAAGTGTGGACAATCAAATAGTTCATGCAGCACTTCCAAAGTCATCACCTAAAATAAATATGCGCTAGTACTTGAACTTACCCCCAATCCAAGGACATCATAAGTGTGGGACCTGTGTCTGCTGCAACCAGACAATAGAAGGCAATCTGTTTTCATTTGAGTAAAAAAACTGGAAACATAATACATTCACAAATTGCAAAATGAAAAATGTGGTGTAAGGCATAATCTGCCCATGCAACAAACTTTCTATTGGGAAAACCAACCAAGAAATACGACAACAGATTTCCCAACATAAATCGCGTATCGGTAAACAGATCGTCACAGCACCTCTGGTCACCCATTGGTTGGAAAGCAATCACACAGAGGCTGAACATAAATGGACAGTAATTTCATCCATTGAACCAAATGACAGAGGAGGCGTCTTGGACCGCAAACTGAGTCAGCGAGAGGCGTTCCTTATTGTAAAGTTCAACACCACAATTAATGGCTGGAACGAACTTACTGAATTACAAAACTTGTGATCACCACCCAACTCTATGCAGAGACACAACTCATTTGATTGGCCAAAAGTAATGAGTAGACCAATCTTAAACAATTTTCTTCGGAGTGGATTGTTACAGGCAAAAAACAAAAATTCCGACAACCCTATTGACTTTCAGCACACAAAGGTCATCTTTGTACAACTTAGAGAGTACAACACAATTTTCATTGTGCGTGAACCACAACCCCCTACCCTCATGCTCATTTTTTCAGCAACTCATTAAAAAGTTTGGGTATCTAAAAACTGATAAACATCATCAATATCAAGTATTATACACATGTTATTTATGTGCTGATCATTCGTCCACATTTGAAACAACTGCAATCATTCCTGATGAGGTGGCGCGCTTTCAGTCTATTTAGCATCTCTTTCACATGTTTTCAGACATTCATATCCACAAGCCAAGTAGAGTTGGCACATATTGAATATTATTGCTATGGAATTCTGGAGCCACTCGCATAAATCAAAGTTAGATTCAAATCATAGAATCTGGGGCAGTTTATGGCATTGGTCCCCCCCTTTTTTTTAAAAACCATTATAATTTTCTGCCGATCCAGTCTTCTTGATAGTAATTATGGTAAGAATGTTCTAGATTCTCAATAAAGTTTTCAATTTTCCATTTGTACTGGTATAGGAAACGAGCAGGCAACTTGAGTAGACACAGGAAATCAATAAAGTTGCAGCTTTCAAAAAAATCATGACCCGGAAGTTGACCGGGATTTAAACAGTCTGACCAGCACCGGATTTCACTTGCGATCTGGACTATTCGGATTCCAGATCTTCACTGACTAAAACTGACTGCTTAGGTAAGTTTCTTGTAAAGCACATTTATAATCCTAAGCAGCTGCTATCTGGAAATGGTCGCACAACTTGTTTTGTGCAGTTAAACGCAGTTAACTTTGTTTTCTTTTCGGGGCACCAACACCACAATATTCTTAGCCATTTTGTTTGGGAGAATGAAAGCCACTTTGAACTTGTACACGCAACATTTTTCGCGCTGTTAAAGCATCTGCCTTTCTATTACCTTCATATTGTTACAAAGTTGCCGCACTAGAAATCGTTCCTTGCACATAGAGCTACAATAGAATTTAAAATAAAGGAACTCGAGTCCGCTTGCTCATGCAAGCTGATTGCCGCATTCAAAGACAAATGCTCTAAGCACTGCTCAGTATTAAAATTGGGCACCATATAATATTTGAGATTTGTCCCTCCTTTCCATCTATAAAGCGGCTACGTAGAGCAAAACGTCTTTCATATTGATGCACATGGGTTCTATAGCAGCAAAATCCACGCAAATGCACTCTACCAAAACAGGCATGCCCGGGCTAAGAAACTTGGAGCTCACTTAGATGAGCCTCTTTTGCTTATAAATTTGGTCTCACAGTAAATTGTCTGTAGATATTGGGATAATTCCAAAGTCATGTTGTCTACAATTGAGCAACGGGCAGGACCAACGTAAAAATACCCCTTCTTTGGTTTCCTCATTAGATTCTATACATTTAATGATCGAGTTTACAACAAAGAAAGGCGAGTCAGAAGTCGTGAATTCCTATACATAAGTAAGCTTTTCTATCATGCATACACTTTTATTTCCTTCACTGAAGACGATATGAAGGACCAGCCTCCACAACTTCTTTTTGACATTTCATTTGACTTTATAGTGGTGCCACGAGCGGCAACTGTCACTGGAGGATGAACAGTGAACTAAACAAGGAGATTGAAGCTTTCATAAAAGACAGAGGTATATGAATTGGGTTGTTTTTTGCATGAGTGGAGAAGGAATGAATGTGATTAGTATTTAGTTCCTAAACTGGAGCAATCTTCTCTTTTTAAATTCTCAACTCTTCAAGTATTCTGTGTCCTCAGGAGAACCCTTCAAGAAATTTAAGTGGGTTTGAAACGCGTCAACAGTTGCTTATGACCGAATAGGTGTTCCGGTGGATGCAATACCACTCGTGCTCACAAAACATCTTTGTTCTTTTCTCATTTAATAAAATTGGAGTGAGCAGGTTAGGGTCACCGTTTGGTAACAACCTGTAAAATTAGTTAAAAATCAACCGAGTGAGATAGTGTTCAGAGGTATTGGTTGTTAATGTGACTGTGAGTAAAAACTTGTACAGAACCAGAGCTATATATTTGATTTATGTTATTTTATTGCAATGTGATGTATTTGTATATTGACAATGTACTGTGTCATTCAATTTCTTGTTAATTTTTCTTGTTGTGTTCTCAGTGTATGTTCAGATATCTAAAAAAAAATGGTGTATGTTGTGAAATTAAAAAAAGAAGAAATCAAACAACTAAAATAATTAAAAACACAGAGAATAATAAAAAAATATAAATATTTTCAGATCATGATTAGGTCATGTGATCTTTGTATGAAAGGTTGAATGAATGTTCATCAGTATTGGCACTTCTTGTGATAATAGTAATCGTGGCACTGAATCGAAAGCAGCTTTTAAATCTATAAAAAAAAAAATATATAGTTTTTTTTTTTTTTTAAAACAGCCAGCTGGGCTAATAAAGTAATTGTAGATTGGCCCTTAATAAATCCTCTTTGGTTAATTGGGATTATTACCTGCAATGCTGCCCAATCTTCCAGATCGATCAATAATCGGGAAGCAGAGACCTTAGCTTCTACGTCAAGTTAAGGCAATTAACTGATCGTTTGTAGGCTTATTCACTGGGCCGCGTTAAAAAATTCTTCTAGAGTCATCCTTACGACAGCTTCGTCTGGGGGATTGGTTCTTCAAAGAATAGCTTTAGAAGCATAGGTTTGGTCTAGTAAGGGTGCTCTTTGTATAAAACAATCTCATTGATGTGAAACTCTCAAGGATTATGCTTGACACAAGCATAGTTTTAAAAATGTGTATTCTTCTAGAGAGCTTGCAGCAGATTCCAGTGGACCGATTAAGGTTTTGCACTTTCTTGAAGATGGTTTCTGCTAGAACTAGCTGTTTTCATTTTTGGAAGCGGAAGCCAATGGGCTGCTCTTAGAGTGTTTCAGGAACCAGATATGCATTGATTTGGTTTCTCGCTTCCTGGAATGTTTTTTTCTCTAGCTTCCGGTAGTCTAATCCTCAGTCCCTCCAAGGGATTGTCATCTGATTTTGTAGGGTCTGCAGGATGCCTCTTTTATACTGTTAAAATCAATAGCCTTCAAGTTTTTCTCAAGCCATAGTTATATTTCTTGTGGCCGTTCATGCTGGCCATCAGATTGGTGAAACAGGAGCTATACTGAATAAAGAACATTTTCTTTTTTTCTTTCCAGACAAGTTGGTCCTTCTTCCATCTCTTCACAAAATTCCATCTTCATTTCATTCTTCACAAGCTTTGCATTTCCTTACCCTTCTCCTGTAGAGAAGGAACGATTACACACCCCGGATGTTCATAGGACCCTTTCTGTTTATTTGAACAGCCCCAATTTGCATGGTCAATTCTTTGTTTGTAACTTCTGCGATGCCAGGCGAAGGAAAGCATCTAACTACGACTACTCATAGTTGCTAGAACCATCTTCCTGTTTCCAGTACTAATCAGGCTGTTGTGTTTGTTTTACAGGGACCTAATCAAGGCCTTTTTTTCATAGGTGTCTCTACTTTTGCGCTGCCTTCTTGCTGTCTTCCTTGAAGTTCATATGCAATATGAACATCTGAGCATCCACATATTCCTTTGTGACTCATTATCAGCTATTGGTGGGTGGGTGGGGATTCAGAAGATTTTGGTTCTCAGGTGCTATGTTCCATAGCTTTGTAAAGTTCTGTTCCTATATGTAAATTAAAGTTCCCAACTTTTGTTCTACTATGTTGTTTTCAGTCTTAGTGGTAACTTGTATTTTGCTGTTCTCTTACAGGGGATCCTAATCAATAGTCATTGAATTGTTCCGCCCACATTCAGGATCTTGGAGCACTTTGCAAAATATATAAAGCTATATATGTGCAAGCTCTATTTAAAGACAACAAAGTGCTTATGTTTATAGAAAGCAATAGGATTTTCAGCCCAAATAAGGGGTGGAAATTATCAAGAAGAACCCCGAAGGACAGGCAGAGGATCAGATTGCTCGGCCTCCAGAAAAGACTTCAAGAGTCAGCCTCAGGACATGAGGTGGGGCAAGGAGAAAATTATCTGCCTAACTCTGTGCCCTCATCTCACTCTAGGGACTACCCAAGAGATAGATCTAAACAGTGCAAGAGATCACACCAGAAATGATGTTCCGAATTGATGTTGAGGCCTACGACTTCGAGAACAGGTACTGTAGCCACATGTTCGCCATCAAGGCATGGGACTTCATCATCAAGGAAGCATAGTAGAAAGAAAGAAGGACCACTATCGATGTGGAAAAAACCACCATACTTGACTTTGAGACCTCCATCATTTTGCACGCTTCGGATCACTCTCTGGCCGCACCAGATTACTGTTCTTTATTATTACAGCACAAATAATTATTTTGACCAATTGGGATCTAAGGACCGACCCCGTGAGTTTACTACTGAGGAGTTTCAGAATACTATTGTCTGTTGCTTACACAGACGTTATTGGATGCCGTAGAGGAAAACTCAGGAAGTGATTACTATCCTGCCTCAGCCCTGAAGAAGTTGAGTTGTGAGATAATGCACGACGAAACACGTGTTGGCTGTAGGAAATTGCTTTGTTTTCGTATCTACATTCTCAAGTTGAACATTGGAAGAATGGAACTGTAATATTGAAAAACAGATACAGAATAAAGTGTGTCCCTGAACGGAGGTCGAAGAATTAAAAATGGCCTAAGGACATTTAAGACTTTGTTATTGACTTTGACTTTCTATTATTTCCCGAGTACTCAGGGAGGATTTTTTGATGATCATCTGCACCTCCATCACAGAGGCATACAGCAGACTGATTCATCGCCTTAAGGAAAGGCCGGTACCACACTGAGATCCATACTACTCCAGAACGTGATCACCCACAAAGGATCTGGTACCTGTGGGCAGGTTCTCCCCCACTCCTTCACCCGAAGGTCTGTTTCACCACGCTTTTCAGAAGCTCCACTAGCAACTCTTGATTTGCCACAGCAACCAATGTGTCACCAGTGTTTTCACAGGTACCACATAGGCTGGAGTCTAAAAAGACCCCACAAAAAGGGGGAACATACTAGATGTTCAAGAATCTATATATCCCCATCAAGATCTAGAAACCCCAGAAAATACAAAATCCCTTCACGAAGCCATAGATGTCATGGTGGAAGATCATCTTCTCACAGAACCTTTACACAACAACATTGTTCACCATCAGTGTCACATGCCATAGATCTTTCCTCCATCGGAGATTACTTTCCGACTCGCTCAGATTCTCTAATGCCAAAGTATCACCATTAGACAATATTACCTTTAATAAAGTATTGGCAAGGGGAGCTACCAAACTGAGCATTCGTATACCGACACCTACCACCACTACATGTTTTTTTTTATTTTTGAAACATTTCACCACAGGGCTTCTTTAAGACATTTATTGGCCTTATTTCCGAGATGCCTGGAAACTTCCAAGCAACTGTTTCTGGCACTAGCTTCTGTGAGGTCTGCACCTTTTATATTTTTGAAAAAATATAAGACACAAGATCAAGACCCTGTCATTTTGAGATTAGATCGTCCTCCTGATTAAGTGATAATTTCTGCTGCAAAGAAATCTCACACAGTTGCACCTTTATCTACTGTTCCTCCAGACAAGGAGAGTAAATGTATGGATTTAGTGGGAAGGGATATATGGAACATATGTGGCACAGCTGCTAGCATGAAAACCACAGGTGCAAATGCCTTGTTCGGCCAAACTGATAGACCTCTGTGGGACTCTATGCAAAAATTCACAGAAAAACTACCAAGGGAAGACTGGCAAGATTTTGAAAAGATCCTTCAGGAAGGCATGATGGTGTCAAATCAGGCTATAAGTGCAGCAGTAGATACTTCTGATCTATCTACCCATGGATAATGCCATTGAAGTTGCTTCAGACACAATGCCTGGTTGATGCTGAAAGGCTTAAAACCTGAAGCATAGCAAAGAATCCTCTACCTGCCTCTTTTGAAAATGTCACGTTTGTATCTCATATGGATGATGAGATGGCCCAAATGAAAAACAAACTGGGCATGTTGAAAGCAGTAGGTTCAGAAGACACTACCAGTCTATGACAGAAAGTATTTCCCACTGAAGGTTCAACCCCCTCAATGGCAGGTTCAACAACAGCAGCAGCTAAAGCAGCCTTATCACTCCAGAAAGCCCTCTAGCCGCAGACATGGCCAAAAAACATCAGCTGCTGCAGGAAAACCTCGACAAAAACAAAGAGATCTTCCTTCCCTTTTCTCCATCAATCACTCCTGGGTGGGTGAGGGGGGTGGGGTGGCGAAGACTTTCAAATCATCTCCAAGAGTGGAAAAACATAACAAAAAATAAGTTAGCCTTGCATATATTTCAGAATAGATATTCTCTCAAGTTCAAATCTCCTCCGCCTTCCATACCACCAAAGAATGTTTCATTATCATCAAGATTTGCTTGGCAAAGAAGTAAACAACCTGCTTCAGAAGGATGTGGTAGAGGTAGAACCATCTTACCAAAAATGGACAGAAATGTATTCCTGTTATTTTCTAGTCCAAAAGAAATATCTAATGAAAATTGAGATCCCTTCTCGATTTGAGACTAGCAAACAGATGGATAAAGAAAAAGGTTCTGAAAGTTGGCCTTGCACCAAATGTATCTCCAATACATCAAGGGGATTGGATGTGTGCAATAGATCTTCAAGATTTTTATTTCCACATACCGATCATAAAGAAACACAGGAAATTCCTAAGATTTGTTGTAAGGAAACATTACTACTAGTTCAAAGAAAATTCCTCAGGCCTCAAGTCAGCTCCTCACACCTACGCCAAGTGTACAGCAGTGGTAGCTGCTTATCTCTGAAAGGTAAATATTTATTTGCACCTTTATTTGGATAACTGGTTCATAAATACATCATCTCTAGATCTAGTACGGAAACATTTTCATGTGGCAGCAAACATCCTGCAGAACCTAAGGTTGAGGCTCAACTTTCAGAATTCAACAATTATCCCACTGTGAAGGATTCATTTATTTTATTTATTTATTTATTTTATATGCTTATAAAGCGCCAGACTAGACCCCCGAAGGGGTATCTCCGCGCTATAACTGCGAGTATAGAGAGAGTAAGAAACTGTGTCCAAAGATGGGAGGGCAATTAGTAGCTGGGGAACAGAAGGGTCTTGAGGTTTTTCCTAAACATCATGTGGTTGGTAATTGACCTTAGTTCGAGCGGCAGTGAGTTCCATAAGACAGGTCCAGTGTGGGCCAGTGCACGTCCACCTTGCCTGGCCTTCTTAATTCTGGGTACTTTAAGTAACAGTTGGTCGCTAGAGCGCAAAGAGCGTCCTGGGGTGTAAGGCTTGAAAATATCTATAAAGTACTTAGGGCCCATCCCCATTAGACTCTTGTGTATGATACACAGAGTCTTAAAATGAACACGCTTCTTCACAGGGAGCCAGTGAAGCTGAGACAATAGGGGGCAGGATGGAGTCCTAGGAGGAGCATTCATGATAATCCTAGCGGCCGTATTTTGAATGACCTGCAATTTCTTGATTTGCTCTTCATTAGCTCCTTGGAGCAATCCGTTGCAGTAGTCGATCCTACTAATAACAAGAGCCTGCACCAGGGTTTTCCTGTGGTGATCCGGGAGATAGGGAAAAACACGTCTGAGCATCCCTATAGCCCGGAAGCAGGTGCCGGCTACTTGATTGACATGGTCCTTAAAAATGAGTTGTTGGTCAAACATAACTCCCAGGTTCTTGACCTTAACCTTGGGGGTAGGAACAGGGCCAAGTTCCAGAGGCCACCAGTCAGAGGACCAGTGTGTTGTTGCTTGGCCGAACAACACAACCTCTGTTTTCCCGACATTGCACTGCAGACAATTCGATGACATCCAGTCTGCAATGGCTCTCATCCCCTCTGCAAAAGATTTTTTTATTGCAGGTGTGAGAGTTTTGAAGGGAAAAAGAAGTTGGGTATCGTCAGCGTAGGATACAGGGGTGAACCCGAAAGATCTTGCTAGGTTGGCAAGGGGGGCCACATATATGTTGAAGAGTGTCGGGCTCAAACAGGAGCCCTGTGGCACCCCCTTATTGAGCTCCCGATAGGTGGACTTGTGGGAGCCCAGCCTAACCTCTTGGGAACGCCCGGACAGAAAACTCTCCAACCATGCCAAAGCCTCTCCCTCTATTCCTACCTCCTTCAGGCGATGGAGAAGCACCTTGTGAGACACCGTATCAAAAGCGGCGGAAAGGTCCAACAGCACCAGAACCATAGAGCAACCATCATCCAGTGCCATTTTGATGTTATTGGTCACTGTCTGAAGTGCTGATTCTGTGCTGTGGTTAGGCCTGAACCCAGATTGGGAATGGTCCAAGCCTTCCGTCGCTTCAAGGTGTTTCGAGAGATAGGTGTTCACGTGCTTCTCCGTGATCTTGCCTAGGTAAGGTAGGAGGGAGATGGGACGCAGGTTGGATAGGTCTGTCCAGGGGGATGAAGCCTTCTTTCTTATTGGGTTCACCACTGCCTTTTTCCAATCTGCTGGGACTTGGCCTGTTTTGAGGGAGATGTTTACCATTTCCAGAATATGGGGACCTAATAAAGGGATCAAAGGGCCGACCATTTTAGCCGGTACCAGGTCATTAGGGGATCCTGTTTTAATATGAGTACAGAGAGTAAGAAGCTCTGTATGAGTGATGGGAGGGAAAAGCGTCAGGGAGGTTTTATTGTCTAAAACAGAAATAGCGGTGGGACCAATTTTAGTTTGACTTTTGCTGATATTGTTGGCAGCTAATATCTTTTCATAGATAGTGTTGATTTTGTCCTCAAAGAACAGCGAGACTTTATCACACAATTCCTGTGAAAAGTCGTCTGAACTTTCACACGCTGTGGGTTTTATAAAGTTTTGTAAAATATTAAAAAGTTCTTTAGGGCTATTACCTGCTTCTTCTATTTGTAGTGTCAGTTGTAGTTTCCTTGCTGATTTAATGTTTTTATAGTATTCTGATTGGGCCTTTAGGAAAATCAGACGGTTGTTATCAGTTTTAGTTTTTCTCCAGACTTTCTCGAGACGTCTACATTTTTGTTTCTCTGCTCTCAGTTCTTTTGTATACCATTTTTCTTGTTTTGATACTAGGTGTTGTTTGTGTCTTTTTAGGGGGGCAATGGTGTCAATGGTTTTTTTGATAGATTCATTGAGTTTGACTAATGCAGTATCTGCTGTATCTGACTCCAAAAAAATGGGATCTGTCCATACCTCATGAGCCGTATCAATATTAATTTTGTGCCATTGACGTCTCCAAGAGGGGGGGGGGGGGACATTCTTAATAGGTCTCGTAGGAGTAGGGAGAGTGAATTCCAACAAAGAGTGGTCGGTCCACGATATGCTGGTGGCCAAAGAACAGTTTATTTTGGTAGAGTTAGAGAAGATAAGATCGAGCATGTGTCCCCCTGTATGAGTAGGTCCATGATTTTTTAATTCCAAGCCCAAATTCAGTAAATCTGTAATTAGAGCCATGGATTCGGTCAGCAGTGGCTGGTCAACATGTATATTAAAATCGCCTAGAAGCAGAAAGTCTTCTTTTGATTTAATATGTCGGGCTAAGATTTCTTGGAGAGAGAGTGCAAAGTTGGGATCTGCTCCTGGGGGTCGATAGACCAAAGCCCCTTTCCAGGTAAAATGATTAGTTAAATGAAATTTAAAAAGCAGGGTTTCTAATTGCGCGTTTAAGTGTTGTTCAATAATAGTACAGTGTATATGATCCCTGTATATGATCGCTAAACCGCCTCCGGTTTTAATGTCTCTGTCAAGGTGTTTGATCTTATAGCCAGAGGGAATCCCCATTGCAATGGCTGTGACAGTGTGGGGTTTCAACCAGGTTTCCACAAGGAAACATATGTCCGGTTGGATTGAGTGTATTAGGTCCCAGACCTGATGCTGATGTTTAGGTAGGGAACGTACGTTTAACAAGAAGCTTTTCAAACCCTTGACTGAGGTATGACGGTCCGCAGAAGACACGTTGGTGATAGATAGATGTCGACAATCAGGGCAAGAGTAAGCTGCCTCAATGCGATGCCAGGGTATGATTGTGTTACAACATGTGACAGGTCTTAGGCTACGTAAGAGACGGGATGAATAAGGAAGGGGTTGGGAGTTCTTACCGGTAACGGTTTGTGGGACAGAGCCAGGGTCCATCGCCCCGCGCCCCGTCCTGTCGCGGACGGGCGCAGACGGGCTTTTCTTCGGCGCTTCTTAGGCGCGCTCGAAGGCGCCCCCTGCGCGCAACCGCTGCGCGCTTGTGGGAAGGGCGTGGCTAAATAGCCCGGAGTGAGGTAGCCACTAGAGCGCTAACCTCAACTCCGGGAAACCGGAAGTGCTGTCTACCTGGCTCTTGCCTGTCCGCCCTCCGCACAACGGCACTATTGCCGGGTCGGAACGAGGCGGGCAGGCGGCAAGATCGAGCCCAGGAGATTCAGAGGGAGAGAATAAGTTGTTTCAGTTGAACAAGTGAGTCTGTCCAATTAAAATCATAATATACAGTATTAAAAAATATAACCGACTCTAAAATCAGTCCGCTATAAGTGGCGCTTCTCGCAGCCCCCTGTATTTACCACAGTTGTTGAACAAGTAACTGACGCTCTCTGGCACAGCAGCGGGTCTGGGGGACACTGCCACCGTCTCCCTACCGCGCTGGCTCGAGGGTCAGGACGGCCTAAATAGCCCGGAGTGAGGTAGCCACTAGAGCGCTAACCTCAACTCCGGGAAACCGGAAGTGCTGTCTACCTGGCTCTTGCCTGTCCGCCCTCCGCACAACGGCACTATTGCCGGGTCGGAACGAGGCGGGCAGGCGGCAAGATCGAGCCCAGGAGATTCAGAGGGAGAGAATAAGTTGTTTCAGTTGAACAAGTGAGTCTGTCCAATTAAAATCATAATATACAGTATTAAAAAATATAACCGACTCTAAAATCAGTCCGCTATAAGTGGCGCTTCTCGCAGCCCCCTGTATTTACCACAGTTGTTGAACAAGTAACTGACGCTCTCTGGCACAGCAGCGGGTCTGGGGGACACTGCCACCGTCTCCCTACCGCGCTGGCTCGAGGGTCAGGACGGCCTAAATAGCCCGGAGTGAGGTAGCCACTAGAGCGCTAACCTCAACTCCGGGAAACCGGAAGTGCTGTCTACCTGGCTCTTGCCTGTCCGCCCTCCGCACAACGGCACTATTGCCGGGTCGGAACGAGGCGGGCAGGCGGCAAGATCGAGCCCAGGAGATTCAGAGGGAGAGAATAAGTTGTTTCAGTTGAACAAGTGAGTCTGTCCAATTAAAATCATAATATACAGTATTAAAAAATATAACCGACTCTAAAATCAGTCCGCTATAAGTGGCGCTTCTCGCAGCCCCCTGTATTTACCACAGTTGTTGAACAAGTAACTGACGCTCTCTGGCACAGCAGCGGGTCTGGGGGACACTGCCACCGTCTCCCTACCGCGCTGGCTCGAGGGTCAGGACGGCCTAAATAGCCCGGAGTGAGGTAGCCACTAGAGCGCTAACCTCAACTCCGGGAAACCGGAAGTGCTGTCTACCTGGCTCTTGCCTGTCCGCCCTCCGCACAACGGAGAACATTACTTGGGAATGACATGACACACCTTTTTTCACAAAAGTGTTTCCTTTGGAGGTGAGACTTTAATCTAGCCAGCAGAAATATCAGTCTGAAACAAACACTTCATCAAACTGCACAACAGATTTCTTCATAATTGGGATCAATTGTATCCATTTTTCTAAAGCTGAATAACAGGCTTAACATGAGGCTGTTCCAGCAATTGATCAATGGAACCAGAAATTAGGAAGTTGGGTGAACAAGTTAACAGTATCCCAGCGAGGGCGTGGCCAAGCAGCATGGCCAACAGGACGTGAGCTCCTTCGGCTCCCGGCCAGCCAGCCACCGAATCCTGAATTATCCTGTCTGATACCGCCCACGGTAGTCCCCCTTGTGCCGCTGGGACATTATACGCTGCGGGGGCACCTTTGGGGGAGAACGAGACGAAGGAGGTGTCTGGGAGCGGCCGAGACAGCTTTGTGCCCGTCGACCCGGTCGCCTGCAGCTAGGCAGGGACAGGGCCTGCGCCAGCTGGTGGTCCACACTGGCCTCGGGGCAGCGGATCCTTCTTCTGTGCCTAGCGACATCCATAATTGCTGGGGAGGTGCCCTCTGCCGCCGGGGGCCTCCTGGACGCCGCTGACCTCGGCTTCGCTGCTGGGCCGTGAAGAGCTGGGTGGTCCTGGGGAGACCTCGCGGGACACCAGCGCCCGCAGCGGGGGAGCTCGTGACGAGACTTGCTCCAGCTTGGGAACTGCAGGGCGGCGGATCCCGTTCTGCTTGCCCTCTCATGGTCTGCTGGCTGGAGGTGAGCGCGGGCCTCGGGGTGTCGAGTCCCTCTTTTCTGCCCAGCGCCATCGGAGACTGCCGAGGAGGTGCCCTCTGCCATCGGGGGCCCCTTAGACTCAGCGGCACCCAGCCCTCGCTGTTGGGAGTTGGGCGGCCCCGCTGGTGGCCTTGCGGAGCACCGAGGATCGCCCTGAGGTGTGACTGGGACCCCTTCGCTGATCTGTGGGCGGGCTGTCCTCTCCCGCTGGCCCTGGAGTGTGCTGTGGCTCGGGGGCTGGGTCGTGGAATGACCCCGGATGGGGGTCTTCAGGGAGCTGAGTTCGGCAGTGGCTGCCCGGGGGGCTGTGATTTCCCCCTCTGATCTGCAGTGGAGTTCCTGGAGCAGGGGGGCTGCGCTCGGACCGGCTGGTCTTGTGGCCTTGCGCTCTTGGGACACAGCACATTGCCTGCTCCGCTCCCCGGGTGGGGACATGCTGGACTTCCCTGTTGGTGCCTGAGGGCCTTCTGGCTTTAGGAGATACAGGAGAGTACGCCGCTGCGGACTTGAGGCAGTTCTGTAGTGTGGAGGCTGCCTGGACGCAGAATATTTACCCATGCCACACGTGGGGAACACCCGTCTGGGCCTATCCCTTTTCTGCGTGCCCTCTCCAGGGGTTGAGTGGGTGTCGAGCCCCCCCTAGGAACATACATACATACAGACTGCCTCGCTGGACACAACTATGAGGACGATATTGTTATCCCGGTGCGCAGCTGGGGCACTACCTGGCGGATAACTGACCAAAACGCATCGCACAGATGCCGACCTTGAGGTGAGCTGTGCTAAGACCATTGGTAGACTGCCTGCCGGACCCTCCCTTTGGACGCGGCGGACCTGGGCTCTCTGGATTTACTGGGCGGGGGTACAGCCCTCTTATGCTTGTCTGGCTACATCATGGGTAAGGACAGGCTACCTCACACCTCCAACTCCAACACCATCACACAATATACTAAGCAACGTCTAGCCCCACAGCGAATCACTCGTCAGACGGGACAGGATGGGGAGGGAGATGTCTCCAATGAGCCATCACGAGCTGAGCTCTTGGAGGCGATACAGGGGTCCCGTACTGCCCTGGAAAAACAAATTGAGACAGTCTCCGTTGATGTAAATCTCCAGCGAGTGGATCAGCGGAAGGTGGCGTACAAGGTCTCCACGGCGGAGGAGGACATCGTCCAGCTACAAGGGGAAGTGGCCTTTCTGAAGCAAAAGTCTCTTAGCTCACCAACTCCACAGGAGCACTTGAGCGATGGTCAGAGCGGACGGAAGGGCGGGCCCGTCGAAGTAACATCAGGGTCCTGGGCATCACAGAGCGCTCGGAACAAGGTAGTGCAGAGCGATTTCTGGAGAACTGAATACGTACTAAACTATGCCCTACAGGACTGTCAGAGGTCTTTGTGGTGGAAAGAGCCCACAGGGCTCTGGTCCCTCCGCAGCCACTGGGGTCTCCACCCAGGGCATTCATTGCCAAAATATGGAACTATCGAGACAGAGATTGTATACTGAAAGCAGCACGAGAAGTGGTAGACCTTACTTTTGACAGTGCCAAGGTGTCCATTTATCCGGACTATACCCGCCAGGTGCAGGAACAAAGGAAATCTTTTTTCGCCATCAAGCAGAAGCAGTGTGAGCTCCGCCTACAGTAAATGTTACTGTACCCTACGAAACTCAAGGAAATAATAACGAATGGGAAGGCCCATTTCTTTGACTCTCCGCAAGAGGTATGGGAATGGCATGAGATCAGGGGAGAGCCCTCCTCCAACGCGAACAGAGGGGATTTCGTAATACCTGGAGGACCAGACCTTCTGGGAGCCGCAGAGGCAGACGTAGAAGTCAGCTTGCGGGTGCAGCTCAAGCGGAGAGACAGCGGATCACAGTGGGGGACGACAGCACCCTACGCATGGAATCATCGGACTCCGACGACCCTCCCCCACCGACCGTGACAGAGACTCCTGAAGAGAACCTGGGGGTGGGTGGTGTTCTTATTTTGTAGGACATTTATGGCCCAGTTTGGGCTAATGGGACAGCTGTGCACGTCCTGGCACCAGCAAGGGAAGGGCATTTCTGCATGTTTTGTTGTCAGTAAATTGCTTGTGGGAGGGTGTTTCAGGGGGGGGGGGTTGTTGGTTTGTTCGGCATTGTATGTATCGCATTTAGGGCACAGGGCTTAGTTGGCTACAGGGGACACGTAACACACAGGGATTGGATATCATATCATACATGGGGTTTACATTTTTAAACTGGAATGTGAGGGGGCTGGGAACATGCACCAAGAGATACAGGTCCTATCCTTTCTCCGAACACATCAGGTTTCAATAGCATGCCTCCAAGAAACTCACCTCATGGAGGAAGGGGCACAGCAATTGGCGAAGAAAAGGCGGGGACAGGTTTTCCACTCTTCATTTTCTTCATATGCCAGAGGGGTCCTTGTGTGGGTGGCCCCTGGGGTTCTATTTGCCATACAATATGTGGAGGCCGACATCCATGGAAGATTCCTGCTCCTTAGAGCTAAACTAGACAGGAGAGATGTGGCCATAATGAACACTTATGCCCCAAACACCGATGACCCGGACTTCTTTCACTCCCTGCAGGAGGTCCTGGTATCGGAACTGAAGGTGCCACTACTTTGGTTGGGGAATTTTAATTGTTTCCTAGACCCCGTCCTCGATACGTTCCTACCACGCACTGGCACGAAACCGAGGATGACAATGAAGCTCATGGGGAATGTAGGAGGCCATGATGTATGGCGCCAAACACACCCAACCCAGAAAGTGTACACCTGCTTTTCATCCACACATAATACATACAGTCGCTTAGATAGGGTCCTACTCGCAAATCCGGATGCAGACATGTCCCTTGAGGTGACCCACCAGGTGCGATTCCTATCTGATCATTCCCCTGTAGCATGTGTGGTTAGCTGGGGGGTGGCCCAATATGTCGCTTGTGAGCTTGGAGGTTGCCGGCGGAAATCCTCGAGGACCAGGTAGGGAAACATCATCTAGAAACTGTCATAACTGATCATGTGGATTGAAACTTGGGCGGGTCGGACTTGTCACATGCCACGAAGTGAAAGCGGTGGTGAGAAGGGCCTGCATAAGCCCCACTTGTGGGGTCCGAAAACAGCTCTAAAGAGAGCTGCAGAAGGAGGAACGCTGCCTCTTGGAGGTACAGACATCTGAGGCACCTGACACAACGGAGAAGGAGGGGGAACAAGGCATCCGGGAACGCATTCATAACATTTGGGACAGGCTTGACAAATACACCCTCACACAGTACAGGCAATGCCTTCATAGGGAAGGAGATAAATCGGGCCGTCTTTTGGCATGGAGTCTCCGCCGGGAATACGCCCCTCGGTAGCCCACGGGAAACTTGGTGCACTCCGAGGTGGGACTACTACGGGTCCTCAAGTCCCATCTTGAGTTGGTATATACCGCAGACCCTGCAATTAGCAAGGCCATTTATCTCCCTTACCTCTGTGACCTGACCTTATGGTCCATACCTGAGCAGGCACAGAAGGAACTTGACGAACCCCTAACGCTGGGCGAGGTACAATCCGCCCTCCAACACCTACCACGAGCCAAATCTCCAGGGAGTGATGGGTTCCCCCCTGAATTTTATCAAGCGTTCGTGGGTACATTTCCCCGACTCTTGTTGCAGGTTTATCTTGAGGCATTTGAACGCGGAGATCTCCCTCCAAGCATGACACAGGGGGAAATATATATGATTCTAAAACCGGGTGGGGACGCCCATGAGCCCTCATCGTATCGTCCAATCACGATGATAAACACAGATGTTAAAATCCTTTGCAAACTCTTGGCCTTTCGATTAGCGCCATACATAACTCACTTGGTTCCTGAGGACCAGTGTGGCTTCATACCAGGACAAAACATGGCTATGAATTTGCGACGGCTGAATCACATTCAACATGAGGTGCGGGACTGGGAGGAACAGTTGGTATTAGTATCCGCGTTTGATATGGTGGACCGTGACCAGCTGTGGAGTATTTTGCTGGACATGGGAGCTCCACCATATCTGTGTTTCCAACTCAAACGCCTCCACGAGGGCACATATGCCAGAGTGAGATGCGGCAACAATGGTCAATTAACAGTGCCCTTCCCCGTTGGAAAGGGGGTAAGGCAAGGTTGTGTCCTTGCCCCAACCCTCTTTTCACTATTCTTAAATGGTCTTATTGAAGATCTGCTTGCCGCAAAGGATCTGGATTCCCCAAGAATAGCATCATGTAAATTCCCCGCACTAATGTTTGCGGATGACACCATGCTCCTCTCGAAGTCATCAATGGGGATGCAGCGAGTGTTAAAGGAGTTCAACCAGTTCTGCAAAAAAAGGAACCTCATAGTTAACATTAGTAAAACAAAATACATGGTCTTCAATGCTAACTCCACCAATTGCCCTCACCCGTTGATGGATGATAGGCCACTTGAGCGGGTTCATATCTTTGATTGAAAGCAACACAGGGTACAAAGTTCCCCAAGGGGAGTGAGAGGACAACGAGGTATGTGTTGTGAGTCAGAACCCCTCACATGCACTCACCCACTGGCCGGAACAGAAGAACTCCGACAAAGAGCACCTATAAGGTGCCCGTCAGACATTGCAGCGCCAGTCTGACGAGGAGCAGAAGGCCAGTGATGAAGCATGACATCTAGCTTGCTGGGTGTGTAAGGCTTTCTAGTTCCAATAAGGGAACCTCCTAGTTCCCTGTGCAGATACCCTCCACTTCACAACACATACCTCGTTGTCCTCTCACTCCCCTTGAGGAACTTTGTACCCTGTGTTGCTTTCAGTTCATTGGACTAGTACACTGGACCCCACTAAATATTGTCCGCTGAAGGTTCCCCTTTTTGTATTATATATCATATCTTTGATTATCTGGGCCTATCTTTAAATAAGATGGGATGGGGACCCCAAATGGACAAGGCCAACTTGAATTAGCCCAGGCAATAGGGGGAATTATGAAAGTCCAAAAGACCTGTGCTACGAGGGCTATAGGCCCCCCGCTTGAGATCTATAAAATACAAGCCAGGTCTGCTTCCCTATATGGGGCCGAACTTTGGGGACATTGTTCATCTAATGCCCTGACGCTTACTGAAAATAAGTTCATCAGACAAAACTTGGCTCTGCCAACAAATACACCCCTAGTGCCGCTACGGATGGACTTAGACATCCTCCCTATGGTGGATCTAATCTCGACACAACCACTGCTATATTGGCGATGGTTGTGGAGTACACCCGAGCTGAGACATTATAGGGAGGAATTAAAAGTGGTAATGTCGGTATTGGGGGCTGTGCGCAGTATACCTTGGTTGTCTTTTGTCAGGGACACCTTTCGTGCTATGGGTAGGGAAGATCTATGGGCTACCCCTGAGGAATCGTGCATAGCCACCTCTAAAAAACAACTTGCTAAAGCCGTGAAAGATTATAAATATACTAGTATGATTCAGGCAGTTAAAACTACTAGTCTAACGTATGGGTTCTTAGACTTTAAGTCTTATTATCGATTTGAGCAGGTGCTAGACTCAATACAGCCTCCCTTAGCAAGGAAGTTGTATTTGCAATTCAGATATGGGTCACTCCCGCTCTTTGCAGTAACTAATAAGTGGGCGGGCGTTACAAAGCCCCTCTGCCCTTGATGCATGGTGGAGGAGGAAACAGTGACCCATGTAATGCTTTTCTGCTCTGCATATAAGCAGTCCAGGTCCAAATGGATCATTCAACTGTGCAGAAACTTGGGTATTAGGAACTACTGTGAATTTTTCAGGATCCTAAAATCTGACACAAACCCAGTTTATGTTGTTGCAAGTTCTAAATTTCTCCTTGCTATGTGGTTAAAATGAAGGTATCTGCTAAAGAACGGCACTTAGTTACTTGTGGCTGTTTTTATGAAAGTCTAACTAATGTGACCGCAACCTTGTGGAAATGAGTGCTTGTAAGCTGGTAGCCTCACTGAATACGGACATTTAACTTTTAAGGTTTTTTTAACATTTCTTAAATGTTTTTATCTCTAAATTATTGTTTTTTAAAATCAATGTTTTGACATGAAATTGCCTCCCTTGTCTTTCTGCCCTGACCTTCACTCAACCTGTAAAGGCCAGTTTAATAATGAAAATGTACTTTCTATTCCTGCTACTGATATATTTTAATGTATTTTACTGTATTTGAAATGCTTTTATGGCTGAAATAGCCGCAATAACGTCTTTTGATGATTAGTATCTATTGACCTCGCTAAGGCGTTCGACACGGTGGACTGGGGATACCTTCTTGAGGTCCTATGCGCTGTGCGGTTGGGTCCCAACTTTTTCGATGGATTTGCATCCTATATACGGCTCCCCGCGCTAGAGTATAGCTAGGGGTCGAGAGGTCAGAAGAGTGGCAATTGGGAAGGGGTACACCCCAGGGGTGTCCTCTCTCGCCCTTATTGTTCTCCCTGGCCATAGAGCCCTTCGCGGTCCGGTTCCGGACTACTATGGAAGAATGGGGAATTAGAGTGGGGAACACGAGTCATGTTATTTTCCTATATGCTGACGATGTCCTGTTTTATTTGGCCTCTCCTCGGGATGCCCTGCCGGTACTGCTGCACCCGCTAGATCGGTTTGGAGAGGTCTCTGGATTACGACTCAACCACAGTAAGTCCATGATCTTCCCGCTGGCAGGGCTGGCATTGTTGCAAGGATCCTTCTCATACACAGAACTGTGCACAGAGACCTAGGACATCAGTGAATTGTGGTGTACCAGAAACTCACCTCAGTACCTAGAAAACCCCCAACCAGCTAGCATCAGTGTCACATTAGCTCTTCGTCCTATAGCAAAGCAACCAATGATTAGACAACACAGAACATGCGATTTAGGACCATCTCAGGAATGGTGGGAAGTGAGAACACTCTTTTGTTATACTCTCATACCAGTCCACAACAGGAGTAAATAAGAGACACAGTAAGGTTAAAATATGTATTTTAACATTGTGATCTCATGTGCAGTATTTTAGCCAACATAAGCAGACATATGAATACAAATAATATGGTCAGCATGGTTACAATTCCATAAAATACAAAAGGAGAAATCATATTACAATGATGGTGAAAACAGGTCCTATAGCGCCTAGTTTTAACACCCTCCCTATATAGGAACTATGTATTATAAACTATAAAAGGTCTCTTAGGCTTGTATGGGGGACCCCATGACCTTTCCCCTCATTAAGAGTAAATTGCATCTGGATCAGCATAGGCTTTCTGCCGCCCTGGAAACGGAAATCTTCCAAGTGTCTGAAATCATGGCAAGTGTGTGATAATGAGGACACCAGAATCTTACTTGGCTCACAGCTGCCAAAATGTCGTGTCTAGAAAGCTTTAACCAAACATGTCGAAAAACAGCTAACATGTTTTGATAACCTCGACGGCTGCAGAACTCACTGTGCAGACTAGTGGCACGATGTAAGTCTAGAGATGTCGAAAACAAAGCTTTTCTCATGTGTAGACCTTGGTGAAGGCTAACTTATAAAAACAGCTATGCAGTGGCGTGTGCAAAAGCAGCAAAAGGTAAAATGGCGTTTAAACTTCTAATAAGTCATGCTAACATCACATGGGCGCAAAGCAGTCCTCACGCCATACTACACCCTCCCTTGATCGGGTAACGCACAATAAAGGGGCAAGATCCATTGAATGCAGAGTTCAAATTCGAATGAGACAGAACCAAGTTTAGGAATTTTGCCAAACTTGATAATTGGAGGTAAATATCCGAATTAAAAATGAAACCAAGTCAGTGAGAACAATCACGGGTGGCCATGGTGTGAAAAAGTCTTTAAAAATCTTAGAAAAACAGTAAGACATCATAGAAAAAGAATTTTCATCAGTCCATTACGTGTCTATGAAGCAAAAAGTTCACGGTTCAATCCAACAGCGTATATGCTCTGTACGTTGCAACTGCCTCCAATAGGAAGTCGTTGTCATCATCCATGAACATTTCAGCCATCCAATTAAGTAATTGAAATGAACATACGTGTTCTTCAATTGCCAGAGCCTCTAGCACCATCAGAGGACAACTCGGGCTTACTTCAAGATAACTGCCGCCAGAAAGTCATTGGCCGCAGTCCAAATGTTCCAATTGGCTAGAACCCCATGAGCCGCTGCGCAGACCATAATCGCGAAACTAGAACAATCTTTTTCATGAGCAACTAAGGGACTCAGTAGTAGATTAAAATCCAGGTCAGGAGACACCGTGTTGCAGAGGCACAAATCCAGGGCCCATTCAAATCCACAATCCAGTCAATGAAAAACAGGCTGCACGCAAGTGAAAAATGAGAACTGGAAAGATAAACCATACGCCATACTCAGAATCGCCAGAGGCAGCAATCCATAGTATTGTAGCATCCGGTTACGAAGCTGGAGCAGCTGGGGCAGATCGTCATGGGGCACAGATTGTGCATCCATTCTGGAGTAAACAAATTAACAGCAGTATGCCCGCTCCCAAAAAAAAGAATTAACAGGAAACCGCCGAAGACACTCGAAAAAATCGAATGAAAAAATGCAGGGGTCACACCAAATATAGTTTGAAATGAGGTCACAAGGCCAGAACATACTACTTTAAAAAAATGCACCAGGCCTGTGGTCGACAAGGCATTAAAGATTGTGTAAATCAAAGCACCGAAGTGTAGAGGCATGTCTATGTTTAATAAGGCATTTACCTCAGTACGAGTATTTGCAACGTGAAGGACGAATGTCTCACGCGCAGATGTAAGGGGGACTTATTTGACTCATCTTGTTGAACTCTGCTTCCAAGGTCGAAATAGAAGGCCAGATGGAAACATCGAGCCTCCCGTGTGGAGGAGGAAACAAGACATTCTTACAGCCAACTACACGCTGGGAAACTGTAACGATATAAGGAATACCGGCAAGCATACCACAGCAATCTTCATTGTTTAATAACAAATAACTACCGTTTGCAAGCAATGTGAAAGTTGGTGTAATAGCCGAGTTGGGGGTGCCTTTGAAAACACACGCAAGATTTGGTGCCTGTACATTGCAAGAACCGTGCAATTGCAGATTTCTACAGACTAATGAATGATCTGGCGTGGATGTGCAATCTTCACCTTTCAAATAAACTTCCTTTCCTTCCCTCAAGCACCTATATGTGAATGGGAGATTCCAAACTTCATGAAGATATGCACTACCTAAAGGTTCAAATCTACCTATGGCATAGTGTTTCATGCAAGACTCAAATTTAAACGGGGGAAAGGTAGGGTTATCACCCCATGGATGAGCCAAACTGCAGAATTCGACTCGGCTACTGAAAATGGTAACGGTTCCAGTTTTTCAATGTGCAGCAGTGAAAACGTGGCATCTTTCATCGACATAAATTGTTGTTTACCAGTCAAATTAAAAGGCAAAAATAACAATGTCGTGTTCATGTAATCCGAAGGCACCCTTCCATTTTTCAGCGTTTGACGTGTCCAAGCAAACTGCATAACAGAACGCAATTGATTCTGCCCATGGTACAGTAGTGCAACGTCTTTTTGCACAAAATCATCTACAGATGAAACAATATTGTCTAATGTGTAAATACAGGAAGAAAGGGTGTTAATGCTATTATCTACAACGTCAAGCACTTTTTCTAAATTGGCCTGATCTATAGCTCTGAGCCTAGAAGCTGCTTCAATCTGGTACAGTTTCCAAACCTTGTTGTAAGCAGCATATATCCATCTTTTCGATCTGCCTGCTGCAATACCTTTAACAAAATCATTTAAATCGACTGTGTCAGTCAGCTTGGACAAATGTAGCTTAACAGACGCTAAGGTCGAGTGTCTGAACCAACTCTGACATAATTTGCCTACAGAATAGGTGGTGACTGAATATTGAGTCTGAAAACGGGGATCAACTCTAACCTCTGTATAGCCAGGGGTCAGACCCAGAAAACGGTGCTGGCAGTAATCTGTACTTTTTTGCCATAGGAACCAGCCTTCGGGATTAATGTTGGAGGCTTTCAAAGAGGAATTTTTCAACAGGGCTTGTAATTCACTTAGGGAAGTACTGGTGTAATTATTCCAATGGTGAAATCCACCCAAATCCGGAAATGAAGGAGCATTTAGTTTTTTAGAAGTAGCAGGGCTCGAAAAATCCAAAAAATTGTACTAGTCCTGCAGGACTAGTACCTTAAAAAATGTCCTCGTCCTAACTGCAACCTACTTACCCTCCGTCTCTGAAAGCGGAGAAAATGTGACAAGATAACAAGATTTAAAGGCATCTTTATTGCTCATTAACTTTGTGAGCAATAAAAATGCCTTTAAATCTTGTTATCTTGTCACATTTGTTCCGTTTTCACAGACAGAGGACAAAAGTTGGTTTGTTTTCCTACTCGCCAGAAAGGGCGTGTGGTATATAAATAAATAATACCGGATCTAGGTTTGACTGGACATAGTAATAACAGATAGCTCAATAAATAAGAGTCAAGATTCGAGGTAGTAGGAGTTTGCAGGTTTTAATACAGCATAAAGGACAGGAACAGGACAACCTGCACAGGAATAGGATGGCAGCGCTGCCTGGGACAGGATTGGACTGGCGTGCCAGGGAAAAGGAATCGGCGTTGGCGCAACATTTAATAACAGTGCACAAGTATATATACTAAAACAATTGCATTACAGTGAATTACAGTAGGCGGAGCAGTGGGTGTGGTCAATAGCAGTCGCGAAAGATAAGGGTGTAAGTGGGTGTAACAAGAGGCGTATACATAGACATGTGATGTAAACGTAACAGAGTATGTCATAAATGGGGCGGAAACATGGAGGGGGCTACCTAAGGAGCCGGGACCTCTAACCTAATGGTGCGCGCAAACTGACAATGACGTGTTACTAGGAGAAGCTGGGGGCTATGACTTCTGCGCTAGGAGCAGAGACTGAAGTCTGGAGAGTCAGGGCAACATGTACCTAAACCCTATCTAGTATCTTATGTTTAGAGAACATGTTGATATAAACTAAGAGTCAGGAGGGGAAAGGCTAACAGACTCTAAGACTGGAGCATGCATTATTCTACATGTAGTGCGTTGAAGAATATTAAATGACCAGTAAATGCAGTATTTCTCTTACATGGAGACGTAAAGGCTAGACAATGACGGAAACTATTGATGCGATTCAGTAGCTTAGGAATGCAGAGAAGGAGGGCTGGACTGATAACTAGAATCATAACATACTCTTGGCAGACTCGTAGGCAGAGCCAGGCCGAGCCGGGCACTGTGAGGCAGGAAGTAAGTGAAGGGTCGAGGATACAGGTGGGGGCTGTATCGCTCCTCAGCGAGGGTTCAGGAGACAGGAGCTGAATCTGGTGTCCGGGCCCTTTTGAGGCCTAGAAACGGGGACTTTTCAATGAAATAACGTGCACACTGAGAAACGTGGCAACGCAACTTTACATAGGCCTAATACTCGTAGCTTTCACGAGAACTGGAAACTAGCATACTAGTGATGAACACAACTGTAATTGCGTCTTTAATCAAACATGGGGAATACATATGCATATTAATCATGCACACATAACATAAGATGGGGGACACGTAGGGACACAGAACATGGCAAAATTTACTTTTCCACATTCCCTCCTTGTCACTACGTTTCCATCAGGAAACATCAATATTCATGATACCATCTATCATTTCATACAGTATCATTTGCTCGTCTCGAATTTTCTTGGAACTGGATTTAGAACGGGACGTGGGACTAGGAATACAGGATGTAGCACAAATGCCACAAATCGCAAGGCCACATTGTAAACAGAGGCAGCAACTGAATATGATCGCTACTGCAATACCTAGAAAGGACAATACTTTCCATCCCCAGGCGGAAATTATATTCCAGAACCAACCGGACCATGTCCAGGTGCCTGGATCTTGGTGTAACATATGGGCAATTTTATGAAGTCTGGTTATAGCTGAATAAACAGACGGCGCGTTATTAGGAATGAAAATGCAGCAACTAGATCCGATGACTCTACATGCCCCGCCCCTATCGGCCAGTATGACGTCAAGGACGAGACGATTCTGGAGCACGACAATTCTCATAAAGGATTGCTCTTCGGTTAAGTTACCTAGAGCAGAGGTAGTCTCAATCACTACTGCTTCAAGTGTTCTGGTTAATCTACGTATCAGTTTACTATTCACGACAGTACCTAAATAGGGGAAGACACCTTTATTGATATCTATGTATTGTTCTAGAGCAGTTTCAGTATAATCGACAATCGGGAGGTCTCTCTTGTGTCTAGTATGTACTAGGTGGGAATTCCTATGATAGTCAGGTGGGGCTAGAAAAACTGGTGGCAGTAGGAAGGCAATGTAACAGGTTCCCTCCCAATCGAGGGGCAGACGAACATATGTGGTCTGACCACAAACAAAATAAGAATGACGTGAAGCTTTGAAAATAGATTTCCTACTGTCACTATACTTGACAATAGTAGTACAATCACTATGGCCTACATGTATGGAACCATTATTTCTGACACATAATTCGCCTTTGACTGGTAATACTGACATAGCAGGTAAGTCTGGAGTAGAATCAGACTGAACATTCAGGACCATAAAATTCGAAGAATAATTACCCAAATTATAAACTTCATTTTCTAGATCTAGCCCTGTTCTGTGGGGAAGACCTTGCTTGTCTGGAAAACATGTACTGTTAAGAAAAGACATATCTGTTGAGGATGACGTTAACGTGGACCATGCTCCACACGAACCATTATGTGAAAATGGATAAGGAAAGAGTGGCAAAACTCCCTTCGGTGTCTGGAAAGGGGGGAGTCGACCACACACCCAACAATTAGTGGCATTGCTGGTCTGGTGTGAATAATGTAACATGCGGATAAAAGAATTATTACGCATAGCAAGACGATATGAGAGTTCATGAGGAGGTAGATCACTAAACGTGTGCTCTACTGTAACATTAGCAGACTTATTTACATGAGAAACTGGAAAACACAAATAAGATGCATAACATGTGCAGGAAATCATAAGGCTAAAATATAGCAGGAAACATAAAATAATAGTGCAACTTTTAGAGTTCTCACTAACTCTCTCTCTGTGGGGGTCTATTATATACATGTCAGAAACCGGTCTAACCGTTTCACCTAGGGGAGGACTTAGACAATCAAACTGGCTGACTTATTTTACTAGACCTTAATTTAAGCTTGTACTCCTGCTGCGGAGTTTTCTCTAACGGGGAGGAATCTGTATCATTGTCTTTTGCGGGACAGTCCTTAAGAATAGTACTTTGGCAGTCTTTACAATCCTCGGAAATGTTCTTGGTAACAGGTTTTAGTCCAAAAAATCTTTTCACATGTGACAGGTGGACCCAGCCCTTCCTGCCTTCCAACTTGACGGCAGTACGGGTGGCCAAGAGGACCTGCTTGGGCTCCTTCCAGCGAGGCTCCAGCGGACTTGAACGATCAAAGTTCCTCACAAGAACCATGCATCCGGGAACGATTTCATGCGGTGCCACCTCGGTATTGTCTGGAAATGCGGCGGCAACCTGTGAACGACAAGAGTGTAGGGCAGACATCAAGGAAGCTAGGTAATCTGTCAGCATATTACTTGAAACATCGGTAATACTTCGAGGTCTAGGTGTACCCCACATATTAGGGGGGCGGCCGAATACGACCTCATACGGGGACAGACCTGATCTGGAATGTGCGACCATGCGCATATAAAACAAAGCGACTGGCAGAGCTACTAGCCAGTCCACACCTTTCTCTTTACATACTTTTGCAATTCGAATTTTCAGGGTCTGATTATGTCTCTCTACGAGACCGGCTGCTTCAGGATGGCGTACACAATGAAACTTCCACTGGTACCCTAACAAAAGGGAGATATGTTTCATAAGCTCAGATGAGAATGGCTGGCCGTTATCAGAATATACGACCCTTGGGAGTCCATAACGGGGAAGAATTCACGAACCAACTGCTTGGCAGTGGTCGCGGCTGTGTAATCTGGGACTGGATATGCCTCTGTCCATCTGGACAAAGCGCATACAACTACAAGGACATACTTGAAACCTCGACATCGCTCCATCTGAATATAATCCATCTGGAGGACTTCAAAAGGGTGGTCAGGGGGCTGGAATCCACCTTGTTCCACCGGGACACTTTTACCTGGGTTAAACTGGCAACATATCATACAGGTACGGACCTTCTGCTTGGCTGCAGCTCGTAAATGCTTGTTGAACCAAATGTTCTGGATACTATCTAACATAGCTTTTTCTCCTAAATGTGCTGGACTATGTGCGGTATTGATAATGACTTGAACCATAGAGTCGGGGAGAAACCATGTGGCTTTTCCCTTCGTCACCCATCCCTGATCTGTCTGGACCCCTCCTTGTTCGAACCATTTCTTGATTTCATCGGGAGTAGCATGTAACTGGATATCTATGACATCTTGAGTGGGGTCCTTAACTGTCATACAGGTAGTCAGATCTGAAGTATGTGTCTGTGTCGGATTAACTGACATGTCTGGAGTCTGTGCTGTAAGCTTGGCTGTGCGATCTGCTAGATCATTACCTTGAGAAATAATGTCTGTAACTTTCGTATGTGCTTTGCATTTCATGATAGCAATAGATGTCGGTAAGTGTATGGCATCTAACAGAGCTTGAATAAGGAGACCATGCTGAATCTTGGTTCCATGAGAAGTCATGAAACCTCTCTCCTGCCAGAGCACTCCAAAGTCGTGTACGACTCCAAATGCGTAACGTGAATCCGTGTAAATATTAACTTTCAGGTTCTTGGCGTGTATGCAGGCTTGGGTCAGAGCGACTAGCTCTGCTGCTTGAGCAGACAGGGTGTCAATACGATGTGTTTCTATAACTTCAGTGTCTGTAGTCACTGCATACGCGGCTACTAGTTCTCCTGTACTTGTTCTCATACATGAACCATCCACATAAAGTGTCAGGTCGGGATCTGGTAATGGAATATCTGTCAGATCTTGTCTTGGCTTAGTCATAGTGTTAACTACTTCCACACAGTCGTGTGTGGCAGGATTCGAATTAACTGACGGTAACAGTGTAGCAGGATTTAGAACGTTGCAGCGTCTGATTTCTATGTGTGGCTGGAACAGTGTCAGTTCATAACCTGTCAAACGTGCAATTGTCAAGTGCTGAGTCTGTGTTCGGTTTAAAAGAACTTCCACGGAGTGTGGAACTTGTACTGTCAAGGAATGTCCTAATACTATGGAATCACTTTGTCTGATAGCAAGTGCTGTGGCTGCAACTGACTTGAGGCACGCAGGCAGAGCCTGGGCTACAGGATCTAGTGTGCTCGAAAAATAAGCACAAGGCTTGTATTGTCCTGCTTGATCTTGTGTAAGAACAGATAATGCTGTACCTTCACGTTCAGTGACGAAAAGTGTAAAAGGCTTACTGTAGTTCGGTGTAGCGAGAACTGGAGCTTGGCATAAGGCTTTCTTTAACTCATTAAAACTAAGTGTATGTTCAGATGTCCAAGGGAGGACAGTCGATACGGCTGCCTCCTGTGTCGTTAACTGTATCAGTGGCTTGGCTAGAAATGCATACTGAGGAATCCATTGTCTGCAATAAGAAGTAAGGCCGATAAAAGCACGTACCTCCTTCTGGGTCTTGGGCTGAGGAAGACTCGCTATTAACTGGATACGGTCGGGTGTCAACTGCCTACCCCTCTTGGACAGTAAGTGGCCTAAATAGATCACTTGCTGGACACAGAATTGAAGCTTCGAAGGGGACACCTTGTGCCCCATCTCGGCAAGGAAATACAAAACTGTAAGGGATGCTCGCTCGCAAGCACGTTCAGAACGGGCTGTGATCAGTAGATCATCGACATACTGGAGCAGGGCAGTGTCAGTTGGCATGTGAATATTGTCTAGTTGTCTCTTAAGTGCTTGACTGTAAATACTAGGACTCTCTGTGAAACCTTGAGGAGCGCGTGTGAACATATAGCTCCTTCCATTTAAACAAAATCCGAAAAGAAACTGGCTGTCTGGATGAATGGGGACACTGAAAAATGCGTTCTTGAGGTCTATGACTGTAAAAAATGAGGCTTCAGAATCAATAGCTGTCAATAGGGAAGAGATATCTGGGACAACTGGGTACTGGGGAATAATACATTTGTTGAGTTCTCGAAGGTCAATCACTAATCGATATACTGGGGGTGCATTTGGATCAGTACGTTTCATGACTGGAATGATCGGAGAATTACATACATTGGAGTCAGTTTCTACAACTACTCCTTGAGCGATGAGCTCGTCAATAATTTTGGATAAGGCTGTTACAGCCTCAGGTGGCAATCTGTACTGCCTGATTCGTGGTAACACTACACCTGGCTTGAGAGTCACACGATGGGGTGTGATTTGCATATAACCAACATCAGTTGGACCTTGTGCCCATAGATGCTGCGGAACATTAGACAATCTCGGATCAAAATCTCGTAATACATAGTGACCCTTGAAGTCACGTAAGAACAATCGTATTCCCTCTGGGGAGCAGCAAATAACTGCACCTAATTCTTTCAGTGTTTTAATGCCTAACAGATTTTCTGGGCATGACTTCGTAAGTAACAGATCAGTAGTGCGGGACAATGGACCTACTTCTAGAGTAACTGGCTTAGATATCTCGTTTACAATAGGCTTTCCTGAAAATCCAAGGGAAATATTTCTAGAGCCTGAGAGCGGAGCCCCTGGAACTTCGGCGTGACTGATGGTCGTCCTACTTGCCCCTGTATCAATCAGAAACTTTCTGTCTTTCCCTAGTACTTGACTATGAACATAGGGACCTTCTTGATCTACAGGTATCTCGATGAGAGGCCAGCCTACCTCCCTCCCTAGGCTGTTTCATGAATACGGCTGATACTCTGGATACTCGGACTGTGCATACTGGTACATCTGCTGTGTAACATGCTGTGTTGCAGCAATAGGCTGCGGTGCTGGAACTGTCTGTTGTGCATTCTGTGGTAACTGAGAAGTCTGTGAAACTTGTTCTTGTCTAGACGGACGTGGTCTTTCTTTAGTCTTACCGGTAGCTATGTTGTGTTTCAGAACTGCACACTCGTTTATATAGTGACCTGGCTGTTTACAATAATTGCAGGTCCCTTTAACGGGAACTGCAGGATGACTGGCTTGATTCGTACCCCTCTTCTGACTGTCTTGAGGAACAGATTGTGCAACTAGTACTTTCATTTTCGTGTCTTTCATACGTTTTCTTTCATGATCTTGCTCTTCTCTGATTCTATTCTGGTGATATTGAAGCATCTGTAACATTTGGGACGGGGTATTAGCTTGCCAGGTACTTTCGACTTTCAAAACTCGGTTCTTAACTTGTGGACTTGAATTCTCGACTAATTTAGTAACAAAGAGATGAGGGTATGACTCGCTACTTGTCTTGAGGCCACTGTTTATAATAAAGCATTTCTCAAATCTAGAATAAAAATCACTAGTGTCTTCGTCTTGTTTCTGTTTACAGGCTGAGATTGCATCCCAGTCTTCCTTTTTAGTGGCTAATAATCTTGGCAAAACTTGTATCAATAATTCAGGTAATTCTTTACATTTCTCTCCTAAACCGGTACCTGGTACTCGTATCTTATCTTCAGCTTCTAGAGCTGCCCAATCGATCTTTTTCTCTCCCACCTCCCATTCTTTTTCCTTGAGTTTTTCATATACCCCTGCGGGCAACAGGACTTTTAACATTTTAATTATATCTGGATACGTGTATTCTCCCATACGGAGCATGTCTTTTAATTCTCGGTGGAACCCTGCTGGATCTTTGTCATGACAGGGAATTAATTTCTTCATCTCTAAGAGTTCCATCTTTGTAATCGGAGTGTAAACAAATACTCGTTGCATTTCACCATCTGCTGTCCTGACTGGGTGTACTTCACGTAACGGATTCTGTCTATCTATGTAAAAGGGTTTACTTTCTGGGGGTGAGACATGAACAAAATGCGGGTTCAAGAACGTTCTATATTTGTGGCGCTGTTCTAGGATGACACTAATTAAATCGGTACCTAGACCTTTCCATCTATACTGGAGCAACTCGTTCAGGACATCGTGTAACGGACCTGGATCAGAATGTTGACCCTCATACAGAGTAATGAGGTGCTGGATCATATACATACCCACCAGTCGTTGCTCGGCTGGAGGCAGTTTCAGAAACATTTGTGCCACTATTTCGTCTGGAAAAGTGGTAGAATCAGTAATCCATCGGACTGCTGATCGGGCTAGTTCTTGTTCATGCATAGTACTTAACTCACTGTAACCGATTTGTGATTTCAGAATATGATCGGTAACTTGAAATACTTGTTCTAGAGAACCTTGCTCTGGTGCTGGATGAGGAACAGTTTTCTTGTGCTCTAGGCGTAAATGGCGGTCTGGAAATCTAGATTTTCCTACATACGCTATTCTAGTGGGATTCTCGTCGTCTACCTCTTCAGTAGAAGAGTCATTTTCTTTCTCGTTTACTAGTGCTTCTTTGCGTTTCTCGTGTAACCTTATTATTTCTTTACGAATTTTCTTGTACATACTCTCTATACTACTGATGGTTCTGTGCTTACCCTCGGCTATATTATCACTCCACCTTGTCAGGATTCTCATGTCGGCCGGATCTTTAGTCGGGGAATCTTGTTCTCTTATTAAACAATTAATCAGAAACTTTAATAACATGAGCTGGATCTCAGCTTTCCTTTGAGACATGGCTTCGCCAATACTTTCTGGATCATCCCCTGTACGGATGAAACGATATATTCTGTCTAGATCTCCTTTCATATTCGGTAGGGTGTCCAAATACCCGGTCACCCGTCTTACACGGATGGAATATATAACTGTACTATCATCACCTGCAACTGGATCATAGCGGCATTCAGTAAGAGCTCGTCGGATATCTGCAACGGACTTATATTTGGGCGTACGCTGTAACGCACATTCATGTAACTCGACCAACGTTCTACGTTGGTGTGGTGGCGGGGTACCAGGAGGACCTCCTCCTGCGGCCCCTAAACTAGAATCGTCGACTGATACTCTTCGTGCTGGCGCGGCGGGAAATTGTAATGTGGGCTGGACCGGGGGTACCGTAGCAGGTACTCCGGTGACTGGAGGAGCAGGATTTACATTATTTACAGGGACTGGCGGAACAGGATTCGCATATTCTGGAACTGTGTCGTCCAAATAGGACGAGATGAAAATATCAGCTGCGGTCGGTTTGTGACGTAGCTTGGTCGGAACTAATGGTGGCGGAAAATTACTGGATGCCTCCGGGGTTGCTCTTGGCAAGCCCTCGGCAAGAAGAGGGTACATACCCTTAATAAGGGCATTCCTCTGTCTGTCTGATTGTTCTGTTTTAACTCGTTCACCTATCTCGATTAATTCCTTTTCTTGGGCTCGTTCTAAGGATTCTCTACTTAGTTCTGACTTTCTGATTTCTTTTTCGGTTCTTTTATGAGATTCTTTGCGCCATAACTCGATGGCATCTTTCTGTGACTGTCTGGCTTTCTTTTTCCATAATGCTTCTTCTACTCTCATGATGCACTCGGCATCCCATGTACCCGATACGGGCCATCTATACTTTCCTTCTAATTCCTTGGTGTACTCCACCCATAAATCTAGATATAATATGGCACTTATGCCATGCTTCTGATACATAAAATGACCTGGACTGTCCCTAGGCGGGACAGGAACTGCTGCTTCTAGCAGACCTTTTCTGGTTTTTAACTGACGTAATTTCGAGAATAAAGGCATGACTGAACTGTAATCTAGACACAATACAATACACAATGAACACGATAACTACACCACTTTCATACCACGACATTAAAAATACATGAAGAACATTTAAAATAACAGTTCGAACAGAATACTACCTGGAGTACTGAAAACAGAATACATGAATCTTCTCGAGAACAGAACTGACTAGAACAGAAACTAGATGCACTGCTAAAACAGTACGAAACTTACCGGTCTCATAAAGAGACACGTCAGGACCCGCCTCCACCGAAGTGGACACTTCGTTTTGGGTCTGTGTACCACCAAAACCCACAGACCAGAGTCGATTAGATTGACCCTGTCTAGATACTACCCCAGCAACGGTACTCACCGGGCAGCAAGAACGGAAGGCCTCGGACTGGACTGGACTGCTTCGACGCCGGACGGACGAACTTCGGACTTCAGTTACGGGTGGGCCTCCGGATACCTCGGACCTTGGACTCTCGGCTTGGGCTCTGGTCGGGACTCGCCGCTTTCCTCCACCGCCTCGTCTGGATGCTGGACCGCCACCTCCGTCTCCTCCGTGGGCCTGAGGGATACTTGAAGCAGAAATATCTGCACGTGCACGGTATGGTTCCGTCACGGCTGCAGAGGGTCAGGGGGCCGGCGTGGCTTCACCGGCGCGTGGGGAAAGGGCAGGTCCCTGTTCGGGCGCCATTATGTGGTATATAAATAAATAATACCGGATCTAGGTTTGACTGGACATAGTAATAACAGATAGCTCAATAAATAAGAGTCAAGATTCGAGGTAGTAGGAGTTTGCAGGTTTTAATACAGCATAAAGGACAGGAACAGGACAACCTGCACAGGAATAGGATGGCAGCGCTGCCTGGGACAGGATTGGACTGGCTTGCCAGGGAAAAGGAATCGGCGTCGGCGCAACATTTAATAACAGTGCACAAGTATATATACTAAAACAATTGCATTACAGTGAATTACAGTAGGCGGAGCAGTGGGTGTGGTCAATAGCAGTCGCGAAAGATAAGGGTGTAAGTGGGTGTAACAGGAAGTAAGTGAAGGGTCGAGGATACAGGTGGGGGCTGTATCGCTCCTCAGCGAGGGTTCAGGAGACAGGAGCTGAATCTGGTGTCCGGGCCCTTTTGAGGCCTAGAAACGGGGACTTTTCAATGAAATAACGTGCACACTGAGAAACGTGGCAACGCAACTTTACATAGGCCTAATACTCGTAGCTTTCACGAGAACTGGAAACTAGCATACTAGTGATGAACACAACTGTAATTGCGTCTTTAATCAAACATGGGGAATACATATGCATATTAATCATGCACACATAACATAAGATGGGGGACACGTAGGGACACAGAACATGGCAAAATTTACTTTTCCACAGGCGAGTAGGACCTAAAAACAGCTCGACCTTGTTAAATTTAGCTCGACTATGCGAGTGGTCGAGTGGAATTTTCGAGCCCTGAGTAGCCAATCCAAAGCAGGTGGTTTGTGAAATAGTAGCATTCAGAAACAACATATGGTTTGGGATGAGACATGCACGATGCAAAGCCTCAGTGCCTTGCACGTGCCAACTTTTAGAACCCCAAACAGATTTAACATCAATGTTATCTTTCCACAGTTCATAGCCCCCGACAGCCAACTGGTCAATAAAGGACTTGGAATACAGTAATTTTGTGTGGGTAAGCCTAACCTTGGAAGAGGACTTCTCAGTCATCTTAAAATAAAATGCATTAGGGTTTGATTGATTAAAATGAGTAAAATAAGAAAACTTTTTCAAAAGCATTTTTGAGCTGCCTTTCACTGGTGCGGGACAGTGTTCCCACTGTGTGTAGTTAACCACATTTCTAAATGAATTTGTCTTATGCAGAAAGTGATTTCCGAACTGCTGGTAACAGTACAAATCACTATAGTTTGCAGACTCTAAATATAAATCTTCAGCATCAAAGGCAGCATAATATTTCGAATCACAAAACAAAGACTCTACAGCCTGGACGTCCAAATCATCACTGTGAATATTTTGTTTAACCACACCCCCATAGAAACACGGAGTACATTGGGAACATTAATAACATCTGTGGGCCCATGAATTTGGAACTTTACAGCATCCCATACAATCCCATCTAAAAAGGGTCAAGCAGTTATATTCACAAATGTCTGGTCCCACTTCATGATGTGCGAAGAGGAGTGGGGTGCCAAAGTGCCATTAATTAGTCTAATTGAAGTTCTTTCTTGAACATAGTGTCCATTAATAAAACAAAAAAAACACCACAAATCCGATGGACATGAATATAATAATAGCAAAAAGTACCAGCCAAATGTAAGTCCAAGTGGGAATCAAAAAATGTTTTTTAAACCATGTTTAAAAATCGAAACTTTTGAAGGGGACTTAGATGTGGACGAGCCAGTGTCAAATGAAAAACGGGATTGATTAGCCACATGGGTCTCCAAATCAGGCATAGACAAGGATTTGCAACTGTATTCATTTCAATGACAACATCAGGCCCGATGGCAGGATCTGATACTAAAACAGAGTGCCGCATCATTGCTGGACACGAGACCGCAGGCGTCAAACTATGAAAAATTGGCCACCCTGTGTAGTTTGACATTGTCAATGGAGATGTACCTGTTCTCCTTTCGTCCAGGGAGAGGAGGTAAAATGACTGTTCTTGTATCCTGCACGCCAAGCACGCCAACTGGAGCTCGATAGGAAGGACCAAATTCTTTCTTGTTGTTGATCTTCTCTCGGATCAGTTCTTCGACTTGGGGTAGCCAGCCGACTACCGGAATCTGGTTCGCAGCATCAGATGTGGAGGGCAAGTGTTCCTTTGCAAGACTGTCTCTGGTCTTTTGTAGGTTCTGCAAAACATTAGAATGTTCATCTACGTCAAAGGAAGCGGCGGCCGCCGTCATGTCTAGACCATCAAGGTCCGGGACAAACATTTTGATGCCAAAGAGCATTTCGTATGCGGTCCGCCCACCCAGAGACCTTCTAGGGAGATTATTTAGTGCACGCTGTACGCTATTGAGGTGGTTAAGCCAGTCTCTTCAGTACCCAATACCTTAGCTGTCAAGGATTGCTTTCGCCAATACCGCGGAACGGAGACGGCCTTGGTTAAAGCTGCGGATGATATTAGATCCATCCGTGATGCTGGAGGAACAGCAGTCTTGATACTGCTTGATTTATCGGCGGCTTTCGACACGGTCGATCATACCATCTTGATCGACCGTGTCGAAAGCATGGGAATCCAACAAAATGCCAAGAAACTCCTAGCATCCTTTCTGGCGGATAGGACCCAGGTGGTCACTATTGGATCTTTTCACTCATCCTCCTTGTCACTGCCATGTGGAGTCCCTCAAGGCTCATCCCTTAGTCCGACACTATTTAACATTTATGTGTCGGACCTTGCCAACGTCATTCGTGCACATGGGATGAGCCTTACCTCCTATGCAGATGACACCCAGCTGGTCCTCGCCGTCAGGAACGATGGCCATAAAATAGCAAATGACTTCAATCTGGGCATGCTGGCAATAGGGAACTGGATGGCCACCAATTGTCTGAAATTAAATTCGACAAGTCGGAAGTAGTCATTTTCGGACATTTGACCCCAGAATGGTCCTCCCTTTGGTGGCCGTTATCACTGGGTCCTCCGCCTGAACCAGTCAGTAAGGTGAGGAATCTGGGAGTCATGTTCGACGACCGTCTTACTTTCCTCCCTCACGCTAATCAGATCACTTCCTCTGCCTTTCATAAATTACGACTGATCAAAAAAATTCTGCCATTCCTTCCTGAGACAGCTGGCAAAACCTTGGTTAGTTCCTCGGTATTGTCTACATTAGATTACTGCAACGCACTCTTTTTAAATGCCCAAGAAAAAGTACTCAACAAAATGCAAATTATCCAAAACGCAGCCGCTAGGCTTCTAGGAAGAATTCCCAAACACCAATCTGCGTCAGAAACTATCAGAAATTTACACTGGCTCCCAATTAGAAACAGAATTAAATTCAAAACCCTCTGTATAGTGTACAAGGCTCTGCTCAACTTGGGACCAGCCTTTTTCACTCAAAATCTTATCCCCTACTGTCCCCCCAGAACACTACGCTCCTCTAGTTTACATGAACTTGTGGTACCCCGTACCAAAACTGTTTTATGGGGAGACAGAAGATTTCTTGTGTCAGCGCCCAAACTATGGAACACTCTGCCGCACTCGATTAAAACAAGCCCTTCACTTTGGTCTTTCCGTAAACAACTTAAGACCTGGCTTTTTAATCTGTAAACTCAGTCTCCCCTTCTTTGGTTAAACACTGCAGATATCTTAGCGCCGAGATGCCCTTGGGCCTTCGTTCGCGCTCGTTTAAAAGCTGTTAATAAATAAATAAATAAATAAAATAAATAAGTCACGGTTCATCCGCTCCACAACACTATTACCCTCAGGCCGGTATGGAGACGAAAATTTGACCTGGACCCCCAATGAAGCCAGGGCATCCTTGTACGCCTTAGAGGCGAACGCTGGACACTGGTCCGGATGGAAGGTACCACACGCAAAAATTCCCACAAGGACACGCAAATCCCTTACGACAGTTCTGGAATCAGCACTCCTTTGAGGCCATAGCCACACAAAGCGCGTGCAAGAGTCAACTGCTACTAAGATGTACTTATACGCAGTATCAGATGAGAAAGGACCGCAGTGATCTAAATAAACACACGCAAGTGGTTTATTAGATATGTACAACTCAGTTTGGGGCGGTCGTGCAGCAGTAGAAGGTTTAATTTGCTGACAAATGCCACATTGAAGGACATAATCACGCGCTTGTTTGTACAAACCCCGCCACCAATATTGTTGCTGGAGAAGAGAAACAGTAGCTGACACGCCGGCATGCGATGAGGCCATCCCAGCGTGGGCTGCTGTAATCAAAATCTGCCTGCGGTCTGCGTTGGGTATTAACCTGTCACCAACGTCGTTAATTCTCACATAAGGAACTTTATCAGTAATTAAATGATAAGAGTACTTAGAAGGGAAACCTTTAGGGTAATTACTTCCCTTCTCTGTTGCGGCAATAGCTGCCAAGATGTCATCATCAATCTTACTTTTGGAACGTGTAACCGCTGCTACTGCATATGTTGCAACTGCTGTCTTCGCAGCATTGTCCGCGAGACAGTTGCCAACAGCGTGAACTCCAACACGCTCGTGACCCAGAGTATGAATTACAAAGACAAGTGGCAGCCTCTCTTTAAGCTCAGCCACTCGAACCCAGATCATTTTATGTTTTATTGTGCGCCCCTTGGAGTCACGATAATCATTTTGAGTCCAGAAGGGTAGATTGTCATTGTAGGATTGAACACAGTAGGTCACCGGTAGTAGCCGGTGGGTGAGTCACTTACAATAAGAGTGGTCACACTGGGGTCCGTGTACTCTAATGTAAGCATCAGAGCACGGAGCTCTGCCAATTGGGCGGTACAGTCCCCTAATGTCTGAGTATGCACGACATCGGACTTGAAATCACCATCCACCATAGTACCAACCACAATTGCGCAGGCCGAAGAATACGGGTGCTTTGACCCGTAGCCGTTTGCTCGCTTCCGTCAGTGTAAATGATACAACGGAAATCCTCAAGTGAGCGCATAGTCAGAGGAGCAGGATGAACAAATTCATACTGCGAGAACTCTTGAGTCTGCAGTGAGGAATCAAAAATGAACGTGACATCTGGAGATGTCAAGGACGTGGCCCATTGTATCCACCAAGGGTGCAAAGCTTTGAAATTTGGTACACTGGCTTTCGTCACTGCCTCCAAGGCAGGATATGGAGTAACAACCAAAATGCGTTTTCCCTGCGACAGTGCACGTTCCTTAAGAATCGCCATTTGAAGTGCTGTCAATACTTTTTCCACAGTGGAAAACCGCAACTCAGCCAAAGTGTACAAGTGTGACTTGTAAGCAATAGGGACTGTGTCACCCTCATTAAAAGTGAGGTATGTGAAACCCACTGCCCCTGGCACGATTCTGATCACCAGGTTGGTGAGGTTTTCACGGGTCAACAAGAATTTAGATTCAAGTAGATCAGCCTGCAAGGATTGCAAGATGGCTGAATGCTCAGGCACCCAGCACGATTTGGAAAAAGAAGATTGTATCAAAGCGTAAAGAGGCTTGATACGCTGGGCATATTCAGAAATGTAGGTACGCCCGAAATTCAAAAAGCCCAGTAAAGATTGTAATTTCTTCAGTGTTGTGGGAGCGCGCAAAAGTGCGCATTTCTCCAGGAAGTGAGGAGCTAAACCTCTACCTTCATTGTTGAGCTCGTAGCCCCGGAACAACACTGTGTACTCTGCAATGTGAGATTTTGCAAAGTTAAATTTGTAGCCAAAATCCGCAAAATTGCAAATTATGCGGTCCACCCGGCACAGATGCGGCCATAATTTGTTGTCCGTGAGGTAAATGTCATCCACATACGAACATGCATCTGTGTCGATGCCCTCCAAGAGAGAGACAACGCGAGCGGCAAAGACGCCTGGACTGTTCTTATAGCCCATAGTCAAACGGCGAAATTGGCACTGTTTGCCATCACTGGTAAAAGCTGTCCATTGACTACTTAGTGGGGACAGATTGTGGGCAAAAAAACCATTGGATAAGTCAAGTGCGGTTTTGAACCGTTTACGCACGAGACTATCCACAAGAGCAGAACTGTGAGTATTCTGCACCGCGCACGTACAACAATGTGAGTTTAAGTGGCGGTAATCCAATACCAAACGGTACGAACCATCTGGCTTGGTCACAGTAAAAAGGGGGTTATTCATCGGAGACACAGACCTTTCAATTACACCTTGATATTCCAATTGTTCAAGGATTTCCGCAACGGAAGCCTTTGCTTCTCGCCGCATGGGGTATTGGGGTTGAGGCTGTGGCATTGACTGCAAAGGAATCTCATGTCGAGGGGAAAATTTGTCCCATCCACAGTGAGTACGGTACAAAGCCGGCACAAGCGCCTTAGCCCAATCTTCTGCAAAATGCAGCGCCTGCTCTTTCTGCACTGTGTGCGCGAAACTAGGGAGGATTACCTCCTCCTCTTGGGCAGCAGCTAAGACAAAAGGAGGGGGCCAGTCGACCTCCGCCAACAATATATCATAGGTAGTAGTTAGATTTTCCCAAAATACCCCTTTTATGGTACGTTCTATGTCACCTTCAATTACAAGGACAATTTCATAAAGTCTGTCAGGGGGAGCCACTCTAGTGTCAGCTGTCTCAACTACAACGAAGGTGTCAGTCGATGTTACCTTCAGTAGTGGACGCAGGGCCTCTCGCACTATGGTAATCTCCGCTGCTCTGTCCAACAGTGTCAGCGCCCATGTCAGATTCCGAAGCTGCGTTCTCACTATCTGTAGCATATTGCCTTGTTACTGCAGCAATGTTCTTCTTTTGAAACTGGGGTCTTTGTCGCTGTGACTCGTCTTGCTTGTCTTTTTCGTCAGCCCTGCGAGGCTGCTCACGGCTCTGTTGGGCACCTCGACCTCTGCTGTCGCCTCCTCCATCGGTGGGTGAGACAGATGTTTCCTGAAAAGAGCAAGGAGAACGTTGTTCAGGAACCTGAAATCTATCAGGTGACTTAATTGTACTGTGGTCGTGCAACTCATATGTACGCTCAGTAGAGGCAGGTGTAGGTGAAGCAGGACGGGACCACTGTTTCTGTTGCTGTTTCCCCTGTTTTTTGTTCTTACTCCAATTTTGTTTCTGAACTTTTGGGCGATTATCTTTATCAGATGACGCTTGGTGAGTTTGCTGCTGTGTTTGTTTTTTAGCAAAAGGCTTAACACCCAAACTATTACGGCCAACGGTCTTATAAGCCTCCGTAATAAATCTCGGTAATTGACAGGTTTGTCGGCGTCTGGGATATCGCGCAAAGCATTAGACACCTGGAAACTTACTGCATCTCCCTTAACATTTGCAAAGACGAGATCGCGTACCATGTCAAACGCTCCCACAAGACCAATTCCCAACTCCACAGCTGCCTCCATTCCCTGTTCATCCTGAACACGCTTAATGACGGAGGGTAGGACAGCCATTGACGGGGTGCCGAAGCAACTAATATAGACTGCCACAAAAATCACACCCCAAGTTGTACAGTCATTTACGTCCCGGCACTAAGTCTTTCTGAAAACTTATGGTAAGGATCCTGTGTTTTTCCACAGGAGTAGTATTCGGGAATACTGCTTCCTGTTGGTCGAATTTCTCAGCAGGCCAAAAAGGCATCTCATCCTTATCCTGGGGACGCTTGCCCATGACCACATTAACTATGAGGAGACTAAGCTTCAGCCCGCACGCTTCAACTGGATGCGCTGCACCACCTGGGGCCCCACCCGGGAGGTTGCGGGTAATGTAATTAACCAGACCCCTTATCACTGACACAGCAGAGGCATAAAGGGGTTGTAGTTGCGGAGCTGTTAACAGCCCCGCATTAGGATGCGTGGTGTAACCAGCTAAAACAGGCCAAGTAGCGCCTGAGATTAACAATGGTCCTTGCCTGACCGCCGTTATAACGTGTGGGAGGGCGCCATTAAACCAAACGGCATGCTGCCAAGCATAAATCGGAAATTCCTGTGTCCTATATTTTGAGCGTACTCTGCAGGCGCGGTAGCTGGGGTGTAAGTGTGAAATACACCAGACACAGCATCCACCGCAGGAAACGTGACCGGTGAGTAGAACAACTCAAACGGGAACACTGCGTCTGTGTGCTGGGATATCAACCCCAGCCATAATGACACAGTGATAGAGAAGTACATTGCAATAGAAAAAGGCACAACTGGGTAGTAATTCAAACAGAAAACCGTTTTTAAAATATCAAGCTTGAAAGACCTATGTAACTATAGGCAGGTTTTATCCCTCACTACCGTCAACCGGAAACAATAGTGAGAGGGTTGTAGACTGATATAAGCACTACTCAAATGTCTCACAATAAGACCACACTCATTGGGGGCGCCATGTTGCAAGGATCCTGCTCATACACAGAACTGTGCACAGAGACCTAGGACATCAATGAATTGTGGTGTACCAGAAACTCACCTCAGTACCTAGAAAAACCCCAACCAGCTAGCATCAGTGTCACATTAGCTCTTCGTCCTATAGCAAAGCAACAAATGATTAGACAACCTAAAACATGCAACCTATGACCATCTCAGGAATGGTGGGAATGAGAACACTCTATTGTTATACTCTCATACCAGTCCACAACAGGAGTAAACAAGAGACGCGGTAAAGTTAAAATATTTATTTTAACGACGTGATCTCATGTGCAGTATCTTAGCCAACATAAGCAGACATATGATTAAAAATAATATGGTCAGCATGGTTACAATTCCATTAAATACAAAAGGAGAAATCATATTACAATGATGTTGAAAACAGGTCCTATAGCACCGAGTTTTAACACCCTCCCTATATAGGAACTATATATTATAAACTATAGAAGGTCTCTTAGGCTTGTATGGGGGACCCCATTACCTTTCCGCTCATTAAGAGTAAATTACATCTGGATCAGCATAGGCTTTCTGCCTCCCTGGAAACGGAAATCTTCCAAGTGTCTGAAATCATGGCAAGTATGTGATAATAAGGACACCAGAATCTTACTTGGCTCACGGCTGCCAAAATGTTGTGTCTAGAAAGTGTTAACCGAACATTTAGTAAAACAGCTAACATGGTTTGATAACCTTGACGGCTGCAGAACTCACTGTGCAGACTAGTGGCACGATGTAAGTCTAGAGATGTCGAAAACAAACCTTTTCTCATGTGTAGACCTTCGTGAAGGCTAACTTACAAAAACAGCTATGCAGTGTTGTGTGCAAAAGCAGCAAAAGGTAAAATGGCGTTTAAACTTCTAATAAGCCATGCTAACATAACATGCGCGCAAAGCAGGCCTCAGGCCATACTACAGCATTAGTGCCCCCGGAAGATCTCCCAGACCTCGGGCTGCGCTGGGAACGGAAAGGGTTTCGCTACCTTGGGATACAGGTGACCCCGACGGATGCACAGGCGATAGCCCAGAATGCAGACCGTACAATAGCTTTGTTACAGCAGTCGGTGTCATTTTGGAATACCCTCCTACTTTCGTTGATGGGCAGGTTAGACACCTCTAATATGGTGATGCTTCCTTGGACACTGTACGTACTTCAGAACTCACTAAGTCCGCTGTCGCCACGAGTTTTCAAAACTCTCAACACCTTACTTACATCTCTGCTTTGGGTGGGCAGACGCAGTAGGGTAGCTCTCAACACTATTGTTCGTAACTATGAAGAGGGCGGTCTGGAAGCTCCACGCTTCGACTTGTACTATTACGCAGCACAGCTACAACCTGCGGCACGTTGGTTTTCCGAGTCGGATAATTGGGAGAAACGCCACCTCTCCAGACGCTGCAAGAAGCAGTGATGCAGGGCAGGGGGTCAGACACGTCTCTTCTTATATCGTACGGCACACAGCTGGTATATGGCAGCAGTTTGTTGAGAAGGTCTTAACAAGGGCACCCTTTCACAGGGAGCTCCCGATCTGGATTCTGTCCCCCTTCATAGATATGGGGAAATACATGTCTTTTCAACCTTGGAGGGAGGGTGGGTGTGAAGTTCTTGCCGATCTCTTTCCCAACGAGACCTTCATCACTTACGAGCAGGCAGTTGAGAATTTTGGCCTTGGACAGGGCCAATTCCTACACTTCAGGGGAATTCAGGATGTGGTGAAGGTCACGTGGCCTTAGTACCCGAACATCCCACCACTGACACACACCTTAGATATCATACTCTCCTGCGGGGCCAGCCGCAAATTGATTTCACTCTCGTACAAAGCGATGAAACAGGACTCAACTCCCCCGGTACCGCCGTCTCGTGCGGCCTGGGAAAAGGACCTTGCCATCCAGCTAGACGATACACAATGGGCACGCATAGGCTCCCTCACACGCCTAGTGTCATGCAACGCCAGGTTTAAGTTAACGCACTTCAGCTTCCTACACAGAACTTATTTAACCCCGCTGTCCCTGAAACACATCGCTAGTGACAGTGGAGATAGCTGCCCTAGATGTGCAGGCGGAGAAGGCGGGTTTCCTACACTTGGCATGGGATTGTCCAATGGTCCGACAGTTCTGGATGGAGGTGGTGGGACGGACTGTATCAGCCACTGGCCTTCGGATGACGCCTGAACCCTTGTATTGTTTGCTGGCCCTGGTCCGGAAGCCTAAGAAAAAGAAATTCCCATATAAGCTTTTACAATTAATGCTGGTGCGCGCTAGGCGCAGGGTAGCTATAACTTGGATGGGGCAGAGGGCCCCAGAGGTGCCCATCTGGCTCAAAGACATTCGTGAATGGTCCCTAGCTGAAGAGGTTCACATGAAACTTACCAGGAGGGATAAGAAGCTGCAAGATGATCTACTAATTTGGTGTGACATGTGTAACTCTGGGTTGGCAGAGGGGGGACCCTCTCCACAAGATGTAACTGACAGCGAGGAGAATGGTTGGATATTACCAGTGGGTCCAATCTCGATGGGGAGCGGGAGAGTTTACCCTAGTAATGTACGCATTGGACCTTAGTAATGTGCCCGGATTCCTCCCTCACTGTGATATGATTGAGAGTTGACCCTGGTAATCTACGCATTGGACCTTGGTGGTGTGCCCGGATTCCTCCCTTTCTGTGATATGATTGTAAATGATTTTCTCTTTTCCCCACTGTACATTTCCCTACCGGGTGCCACCTTTTGCCCCGCAAGCCTTTAATAATGTCAATGATGTGTCTACATACATGGATTTGAAGCCAAATGCTTCTTTTTGTATTTGTAATTTGTAAACTGAAAAGTAAAGTTTATAAAAAAAAAGCAGTATCCCAACAAGTCATCCATTCATTTCGCTGTTGGTGTCATGCAACCTACTTTCTGAGCCAGGTTCTTTTCAATTAAGACATAATCCTTCACAGACTATAATAACAGACATATTCCTTCTAGGACGAGCTGCTCACGTGGACGATCTACAAGTACAAAGAACATGGACATTGATGAAAAAGTCCTATAAGATCAATCTGTTGCAATTGAGAGCTGTCGATCTAGCTCTGGAATAATTCTTCCTTTTATTCAGAACAAGTTAACTTCTTGTTCAGACTGACAGTACAACTACAATGTAATATCAGAATCAGCAGGGAAGAACACTCCTGAGGCAACTATCTCTGAAGGCTCAGACCATTTGAGGTAACGGCTGATGGCAAGGAATCTAACAATTGCAGTGGTCCATCTGTCAGACATTTCAAATACTCAAGCAGATATCCTAAGTCATTTAATACAAGAAAATCATGACCGGATCCTCAACGAAAAAGTACTACAAAACATCTTCGAAGATTGGGGCTATCCTTAAATGGATCTTTATGCAGACACAAATAACAAAAAAATGACAAACCACAGAGGACACCCCAGAGACTGAGCAGGACATGAGTGGGAATGCTACGCACTGAAGGAGTAACGTTTACTGGAAACACCAGAACAAAGTGCAGACGATGAAAGGCAGATTTAAGGGGAGACGATTGGGTGTAGGACCGGTGCAGACGTGGGGCTGGACTGCAGCTGGGACTATACACATGATACCAAGGTCCAATTTAGCTGTCTTACGGATGGGTGTGCTAATTTTATTTGCTCTACTAGGGGTTGGCACTATTCTCTTTAATCTCTTTTTCTTACCTTCTTTCTTATATCCACTGAGGCGGCAGAAACACCCTCTCTTATAGATATTACATGTAGGTTTTGGGGTGACACGCGCTCTGCAAGTTGTGTAGTTGGGCGCAACCTTTTTAGCAGGATGCAGGGCGGGGGGAGGGACATTGGGTAAAGTTACTTGTGCATCATGTTCTTTTATACATGGCAGCGAGTGCTCAGGGAGGTGACAGGTGGATAAGCCTGCGACCAATGCAGGGTGAGCATGCCCCAGGTACCCTGTCCCTAGGGGAACCGGCAGCTAGGTCAGATGGGTAAAAATGTCAACATATTGCCGAACGTAAAGAAAACATGAACCCATTGAGCTTGCGGTCCTGAAACGTAAATGGACTCAATAACAAACTTAAACGATCAGTGGCCCTGAAGTTTATAAAAAAAGACATGCACCTGACATGGTCCTTCTACAAGAAACGCATTTATGGGGTAAACACTGTTGAGCACTGGACAGATTCGGCGACACCCTGACAGCACACACGGATACACATTGGGCTCTAGAGGGGTGAGCGTGCTGTGTAGGCGGACGCTTTCCTTTGTCCACAGTAAGGCATTGTCTGTCCCCTCTGGGAGATTTGTGGCGGTGAATGGCGTTTGGGAAGGGATGACCCTCAATATTTGTTCAGTTTACGCCCCACTAGGGCTGCAGGCCGCCACACTTGAAACACGGGGTACCCTGCTCCTTGATCTCCCTGAGGGTTGTCTGATAATGGGTGGAGATGTGAACAATGTCCTCTTCATAGAGGTGGATGATATGACAGGGAGGGCGGCATCTGTGAGGAGGGTGGACCAGCAGGGGGGCTTTCTCGGTGCCATGGGTCTGGGCAACATATGGCGGCACCAGCACCCTTGCGTAAAGCAATGCACACATATTTCAGCGGCGCACTGTGGTTTCTCCAGGCTGGACTACCTCATCACACAGCTGCAGGGCTTGGGAGAGTTTACAGGGTCAATGCACATAGCCCGGGGTGTATCTGACCATGGTACTTTCGAGTGAAGGAGTTTTGAGATGACGTGCCACAGGGAGCGGAACTATTCTTCTTAGATAATGTTTGCTCCGAGGCCTCCACTGTGACACTTTGGAAGGCATTCAAGACGGTGATCAGGAGTAGGGCTCAGGCATGGGTGGGGGCAATGAAGAAAGAGAAACAACTCAAATGTAGCACCCCAAAGGAGGACATATTGGGTCTGGAATCCCAGTTGATGGAGGGGAATATGATACAGGAAGACGTGAAAAACCGTTTGCGGTTATGCCAAAAAGAACTGCGTGACCACAAATTATACGATGCCGGGGACAAGGAGAATACATTATTAGCCTGCCTGGAAAAGAGGCAGGGGTGTGGCAGATGGGTCTCTGGGATAGTTGACAGGGCAGGACATGAACACAAATCGGGGAAGGGGGTGGCAGAGGCATTTGCCACAAACAACGAGACGTTATATATGTCCTCCTCCATGAAGACCAAGCAAGAATGTAATGATTTCTTACTCGACATAACTCTACCACAATTATCAGTGGATGACAGAGAAATGCTGGAGAAGGTGCTAACGATAGATGAGATTGTCAACACATCATGATCCCTGCAGTTCCGCAGGCAATGGGGCCGAATGGCCTACCTGTGGAGATGTACAAATGAATCTTGAGTAAGACGGCGGTGCATCTCCTGGGTATGCTGACAGAGGCAAAGATGGGTAGGGTCCTACACCAGACCAGAGGACATCTGTAATAGTAATGATTCCTAAAGCCGGAAAACCACCATAAGAGTGTGGGTCGTACAGGTGATTTCCTCCCTCATACACCCAGACCAGTCAGACTTTATGCCACATAGTGACATAGGGGAACTAGACTGAACTTGCGCAGGTTGTTTGGCATACAGCATGTTAAAAAAACAAATCCAGCCAACCAAACAGCCCTCATGTCCTTAGATGCCAGGATGGCCTTCGATAGTGTAGAATGGAATTATATCTTCACAGAGCTGAGTCGGTTCGGCTTTGGTCCTAATTTCATAGGTGCGGCTTCTTTATCAACAGCCATTGGCCAGAGTGAGAGTTAATGCAACAGTGTCACAAGCATTTCCGCTCCGGAAGGGTACAAGACAGGGGTGCCCATTGTCCTCAGTCTTATTTGCGCTGGCCCTGGAGCCCTTGGCGGCAGAGGTGCAACAAGAGTCTCTGGTCTGTGGAATTCCGACTGGGGAAGAATGGGAGAATCGCATCTCCTTATATGCGGACGATATCCTATTATATGTCAGACGACTGAGACAATCGGTAGACAGACTACTTAAAATCTTCTGTATATAAGGCGATTACTCAGAATACTGCATCAATTGGGACAAATCTCTTCTCTTCCCCATGGCGGGAGAAACCCCCAGTCTGACCGTGCGATGTACAGTGCCATTTGAGAGACAGGGCTTTAACTACTTGGAAATTTACATAACGAGGGACCCCCATGAGTTCTGCCAGTGTAATTTGGGTTACTAACAGTACAGATTGTGATGGACGCCAAGCATTGGTGTACCTTGCGCTCTTACCCTCATGGGTCGGGCAGCTGTATTTAAAATGATGACCCTTCCATGTCTACTCTATACTTTGCAAAACACACCATACGAGGTCCCGACGTTCTTTTTTCAAAGAATGGAGGCCAAACTAAAATCTCTATTCAGACCCCCAGGATATAGCGGCATGGATTAGCAAATTTAGCGGCACAAAAATGGAAATTTAGCGGCACAAATATGGAAATTTAGCGGCAATTTTACGGCATTTTATGTGGCCATTTTTCCTACAACAAACACAGATATCTTAGTTTTTTTAGTTATTTAACAACATGAAGCTATGTATATTTGGTTTCTTTACAATGTAGACACTTTGGGGCAGATTTACAAGCCCCTTGCGCTGCTTTTACGCCGCCGTTGCGTCACTTTTGTGACGCAGCGGCGGCGCAAAAGATGCACCATGGTGCGGGGTATTTACTACGTGACGCATCTCCCAGATGCGTCACATTGCAAAACCCTGCGCCAGAAGAGGCGTACCATTGCAGGTCAGTTTGTGTCTTGCAATAGCCTTAGAGCTTGGTGCCACTGTACCTGCTGCACTAATGATGGCTATACCTATCGTCCCTTTTATTAGTAAGCACGTTAAATAATAGTGTATTTTGAACACGACCTGATATCCCTCCGGATGCCCGTTCGACAGACCTAAACACTAGAGAAAGAGCAGTCAAAACCGCCAAGTGGTCACTTGTTAAACAGTAGCGAACTGCATGTTGGTACTTGTAGTTTCGTTGCAAAATGTCAGCCTGCAAATCGTCTCCGATTAAAAAGCGGGGACTGGTTGAAGTTGACACCCATGACATGGGGCCACTTGACGCCCGTGTTAAATTTCTCGCCTCTAGGATTTTTCCCATGGCTCACTCCCAGGGGGAAATGGTCTGCAATAGGTGAGCTCAAACCTCTGACTTCATCCCTTGTCCAGCGCGCCTCTGCAGATACCCCGTCCCGTGTGCGCCTCAGCTCTCTCGGCTGAGTGGTTCTGTCTGTTTATCTTGAGGGACAGACATCTCTGCACGACGCTCTGTCTCCAAGCCAGCGAATAGGGTGACCAACTGGCATTGGTGCAAATTCAGGACGGTGAGTGTAAAAATTCAGGACAAAGGGTCAAAATTCAGGACACAAATTCAGGACAGGAGCTCAAAATTCAGGACAAAACTTCAGGACAATAGGTACGTTTTACAGACACATCAGAGGTCGCGCAATAGTATATAAGTAAGCCCAGCCATTTCCAAACATATTCAACCGTTTGCAAACCTATCCATCATGTATCCTTCCATCTATCATTTCACTCATCCATCCCTTCATCCATCCCCTCATCCATCCTTTCACTCATCTCCATTATCCATCCACCCTTTCACCCTATCCATCTGTACACTTATCCATCCACTCTTCATCCCATCCATCCATTCACTCATCCATTCAGCCATTTACCCTTTCACCAATCCAGCCATCCTTTCACTTACTAATCCTTCCACCCATCCACTATTTTAGTCATCCATCCATCCTCCCTTTCTCTCTCCATCGACCCTTTCACTTAGCCATCCTTCCTTCCATCCATCCTTTCACCCACCCATCATCCATCCATCCATCCATCTGTCCTTCCCCTCATCATCCATCCTTCCCCTCATCACCCATCCATCCTTTTCCCTCATCATCCATCCATCCTTTTCCCTCATCATCCATCCATCCATCTACCCACCCACTCTTCATCCATCCATCCTTCCCCTCATCATCCATCCATCCTTCCCCTCATCATCCATCCTTCCCCTCCATCCATCCATCCTTCTCCTCATCCATCATCCTTCCCCTCATCCATCTTTCCCCTCATCCATCATCCAGCTACCCTTCCACCCATACATCCAGCTATTTACATTTTCTCTCCATCCTTCCCCTCTCATCAATCCATCCATCCTCTCTCATTATCCATTTATTCAATCTTTCATTCATCCATTCACCCTTTCACTAATTCATCCAGCCATTCACCCATCCCTTCACTTACTTACTCGCCGACCTTTCTATATTAATTTTGAGCTGAGCCCTTTTGAGAAGAGGCCCATCAAGAACTTCACCCTCGCTGCAGGGGCCGTTCCAGGACTGGGACAGAAGCCACCCAGGGCGGAGACAGGATCCACCACAGGGGGGGACAAGAGCCATCACAGGTGTAGGTGGACTGGAGCCACAACATGGGGGGACAGGAGCCATCACAGGCGGGGGGTGGACTGGAGCCACCACATGGGGGGACAGGAGCCATCACTGAGGGGAGGGCAGGAGCCATCACAGGAGGGGGAACAGGATCCACCAGGGTGGGCACAGGGGTGGGCATGCAGTATTCTAGTATCATCTTGGGCTCCTCGCCCCCTCCTGCACAAGACAACGAGAAGACAGGCTCTCTGTCCAAAATGCCATCCCCCACTGTGATGTACAGTACTTACAGGAGATACTCTAAGAGAACTGATTGAACTGATTGTCCTCCATACTTTGTTAATCAGTGTGGGTGCGATTGTGCCATTTCTTTATTTTCTTACATTATAGACTGCATGTTTGAAGAACCGAGGGTTGCTTACAATTTAGTGACAGTAATTACGCTCTGTGAAGAGAACTACGTGCTGCCTCGGTGTAATCTGGGGTGTAATCTGGCCGAGTCTCGGATGTTTGGGACCCTGGGTAGAAATGGAATGTGTGAGCCCCCCTCTAAATAGCAGAGACATGACACATTCAGGGCTGTTTGCATGTGAATAGATGTCGCTGCTCCTGAACCTGCAGCCCCTCCCTCTCAGTCACCTTAGAAGCACCTCTTAACAGGTCATCAAGGGCTAGAGGTGTGAGGGTTGCCATCCCGCTGTGCCTCTCCAATGCTGCTGAGTATCTGAGGAGCTTTGGTGCAATATCGTAATGAAGAAGGGAGCGGGGTGCAAGCTGTGCCGGCTTTAGGGTGGGACAACCGGTGCCCTGTTAAAATGACGTACAAATGGCGTCCGTTAGCAAACACTTCCTTGTTCGAATGCTCCATGAATGGTGTGGGCAGACAGGCGTGGCAGTGAAGGCTGGGCGTGGAAAACTCAGCACTGGATGTCTTTGGCTGCTAGCCCAATTCACAGGCGATAGCCACATAAAGCAGACCCCCCAGGATATAGCGAAAAATGCCGCGATTTCTACAAAAATGCCGATTTCGCGGGCATTTTCCATTTTTGTAAAAATCGCGGCATTTTTTAAAAAGTGCCGATTTCGCGGCAAATCGCGAAATCGCGATATCCTGGAGGGTCTGTCTATTATGGAGCGGTGGTGCACCACGCATAGTGTTACACAACTCCAACGGGGGGTGTATGATGGGGGCTGCCGCTGCACAACATACGGATTTACTACTGGGCTTAACAACTGGTTATGGTAAATGGAGGGGTTTTTGCGCACCGTGCAGAGCCGGCCCACAGAGTGGACAGGGTCGCCATGGGCCCCAGGGGATACTGCCTTTTATTATACTCCAAGAAAATGGCAGGAGACCTACCACCACACACGCGAACTGTGGCATTGGCATAGTATGCAGCAACCAAACACCTAGGCTGAAAGGGGAAACTCTCTGGGATGATCCTCCCCTGGGATAATGGGGTGCTGAAAAAGGTGGGAGGGTTACACGGATTCAAGAAATTGGAGCTGCTGGGTCTTGAACACCTGGGAGGCGTCTGGAGAGGGCAAGCATGTACATTTACTGCCTTACAAGCTTAATACAAGATGGGGAAAGGGGGGTGGCTATTCAATTGAGTCATGCCCTCCAGGCACATATATGTGAAGAAGGGTTTTTGGAGGAGGCCTCACCTCTGCAAGACAGACTGTTAACTGAACCCCTGCATGAAAAGGTCATATCATTATTAATAAAAACAGAATGAATAACCCCCCAGACATATTGAGCCACCTACAAGCAACATGGAAGGAGAAACTATGCCCCCTGGATGACGAGGCAATATAAAGTCCAAGGGAGGTGGAGATAAGAGCTAGATTTCGACTTCTTCAGCTGAAAATTCTGCACCGGTTGTACTATCCTAGGTCTGTTCTACAGGGGCTGGTGCGTACTGAGGATGCACTCTGCCAGAGAGGGTGTGTGTTAAAGAGAACATTTTACCACCTCATTTGGGAGTGCCCAATGATACACTCCTATTGGTTCGGGGTGGTAAAGGTGATGGTCACTGTTGTGGGTGTGGAGGTACCAATAGAGGCCAAAGGCTTATTAATAACGATCTCTGGTGAGGAGGACTGGCCGCGACAAGTGAGATGCTGGTTAAGGCTGGCAGCGGTGGTCGCAAAGCGAAACATTGCGAGAAATTGGGTAGTGGCCCCCTCACCAACAGTAGCAGAATGGAAAGCTGCCCTAGATTGATCTTGGCAGACAGAACGTATGATTTATGAGTAGAGTGTACCCTAGGAAGTGTGAAAAGATATGGGGACCATGGCAGATATATCGGGGTCTATAAGTCAATTAACTATGAATCTATTTTGTCATCACAAGGTATGGATAACTTTGTCAAAGATTGTCTATAGATGGATTACTTGGGTTCATTTGGAACAATTCTAGTGTAATTGTTTTTGCATTGTTTTATTCACTGAGCACATGTTAATAAAAAAGAACATTAAAATAAAAATCTAAACTTAGCCCCAAAATATTAGCAACCACTATCCACCAAGAATACCCTTTTGACCGACTGGTTGAGGAGATTTCTCTATGCTTTTCCCCAATCCCACCAATTCTAACAATGTTGATCAAGCTGTGATGTTTCAAAGGAACAGTCATTCTCGTGGCCCCAGAATAGCCTCGACAGTGGTGGTTCACAGATATTCCTCACCTATTAGAGAGACCACACAGGAAGCAGCCACATGGACCGGACCTTCTCTGCAAGTTTAGGGCCCAGATTATACAGCCAAATCTACCATTGTTGAACATAGCGGTGTGGCTCCTGAATTCTTGCAATACAGACATTTAGGGCCACATGTATCAAATTCGGAAATTGTGATTACCCAATTGTGATTTTCTGAGAATCGCAATTAGGTAATCATTATTTCCAATGTGAAACTCCATGAGTTTCATATACCCATTCCTGGTGGGTCGTAAATTGACCTACCTTGTTAATATTAGTGAGGTAGATTGCAATTTGAGACCCCCCCTAGGAATCGCTAAAATAACAGGGATGGTGGCCTGCTGGGGTCAGCAGACCACCATGTCAGTGATTGCTTTTAAATAATACAATCTTTTTTTGAAGCAGCTCGTTTTCCTTAAGGGCAAACTGGTTGTGTGTTTTTTTTTTAACAAAACGTTTTCGTTCAAGTTTTTAAGCGTATGCAGTGGTCCATGGGATTAATTCCTGGTCTTAAAAACGTTCCTAAAGGGGAAGGGATCTCTTGGGGACCCCTTCCGATATGTGAATGGGTTACCATCTACTTGAAGTAGGTGGGAAAATGTGAATGTTTTGCGACTACATTCACAAAACATTCATACATACTATTAGGATTCGCTGTTTGGAATGGTTGCCCTAAACACGTCCCTTCCAAATACCGAATTGCGAACACATTTTGCAATTCGGTAACAGGTTACGAATTGCAAAATGGGTTTTGATACATATAAAAAGCCTTTATGCTTTCACAAATGGGCCGATTCTGCAAATTGCCAGTTTGCGAATGCAGAATTGGTTGATACATGTGGCCGTTATATCTCCCAGAAGATTGTATAAACATCCTGAAAGAGGTAAAGGGACCCTCCACTAGGACATCATGCGTTTTCTTTTTCCTCCATAAAATTTCATCTTGCAGCAATTACTGCATATAGGGAGTCTCCTTCACAAACCTCTTTATTCAAAATAGCACTAGCAAAGGATTTCTTAGAGGGCATTAAGAAATGTCTCCCTCCCAATAAGGCCTCTTCCCCTCTCTGGGAATTAAATATAGTACTTTAGAAAATCTATGGTCCTCCTGTTGAACCTATGCATAGATCGACTCTGCAACACTTATCATGAAAGACAGCCTCCCTGGTAGCCATCATATCTGTAGGCAGAGTCAGCTAAATTCAGGGCTTACGCACAAAAGGCCTTCTGCAGTTTTCCAGAAAAACAAGGTTGTAGGGAGAACTCCCATTTCTTTTTGTCCAAAGCTAGTGTCTGATTTTCATGTAAATCAGATCACTTCTTTGCCAGCCTTCCCAAATCCATCCAGTCTTGCAGAAAGTGCTCTTCGTGCATTGGACCTCAAAAGATAACTAAAATGTTTTCTTTTAAACTATGGTCCTCTTAGGACTGGTCTCTCCACTGCAATGCAATATATTTCTAGGTGGATTGTATCTTGCATGGTTTTTTGTTACAACTGGCAAATACATTCCTCACTTGTAAGTCTAAGCTCATACAACTAGGGGAAAAGCAGCATCTACGACCCTACGAAGAAACATATCCATTTCAGGAATATGTAAAGCCCTACATGTAGATCAACACATACCTATACCAGACAGTATTGTTTGAATTCATATTCGAGAGCTGATACCTAAGTGGGTAAGGTCTCTCTAAGGAATGTTTTTAGCATAATTTAGAAACTCTTCTGCTTTTTCCTTTTTGTCTGCTGTTTATTTTAGTGGGATAAGCTTGTTAATCTACTCAGTGCTTTTGATTATTGATGAGGATAGCCTGGAAAAGAAGAAAATGTTTCTCATCTGTAATTCTAGTTCTCATTCAGAGGAATTCTCATCAAAAAGTTATTAGCAACCCGCCCACCTCCCCAGTCAAGAGTTTAAAGCATATGTTTCTATTCTCCGTCTATTATCTTTATCTCTGTAAAAATTAATTGACCTGTTGCCACTGGTGTATGATGGGACACTGGAGTAAGGATGAAGCCCTTTGAAGGCACACTGCCAATTTTAATGCATAGCTGTGCAGCCTATATGCTAGTATTGCCCTGTATCCTCTTTATGTTTCCTTTGTATAAAGAGGTCTGTGACTGACTTTTCTAGTCACTTTAGATTCAGTGACTATATTATTACAATTGAAGATGTTTTAAATAAATGAAATGAAAAATGTGGCCATTTCTAGCCCCTTTGGGGGATGCAAAGCCTATTGCTTTCTATTAGCATATGTGCTTTTTGTCTTTAAAACAGCTTATGAATATATTTGTAGATATATTTTCCAAAGTGCTCTGGGATTTCACAGCGTTTACAACTTTGATGAGATTACCCCTGAAGATGCCTAGGATTATAAATCAGAAACTTTTTCTTTTGACACATCTTCATATAGTTATGACTAGAAGAGGAAAATGGACAAGGAAGAAATGACACAGTTACTTACCTGTAAACTTTATTACACTGTCAGCCTGGGTTACCCCTCTGATTATGGTGTCTACTGAGCCTATTGAAGACACTTGTCAGGAAGTGTGAATGGCAGGTTCTGTCTTTTATAATATGTTAGAGGGTGAATCCCATGCTATGGAGCACCCTATGGAGCACCCTTAAAGTAGCTATTTATCTTTGTAGTTTCTCTCTAGGGTAGGTAAATCCTGTCCTTGATACAAGACAGACCTCATACAGTTAGGTCTGTGATGTGAAGGATTAGGACTCATAGTAATGAATATTAAATAGCTGGGCCTTCTCTCAATGTAATGCACTAATGTAAGCAAATACCATTTCTGCATGCCCATCTTTGCATGTGTTAGAAAGTTAAACTCAATTCCATGGCTGGCACCTTTGTGTTCACAATTCAGTGGCAGATTATATCAGAGCAGTAAAAGCATTTGAACACAAACATCTCCGCTAGTCCCTAACTCACCTGAATCACCAAGAGTTCAGCTGGTTGGTGAGGCGAGTGGAGAGAGGGTGTTGCAGAGGGGAAATGGGTGAGAGGGCGATGGTATGAGAAGGAAGATGGTTGAGAGGGCGTTAAAAAAGGGCACCTGCGGCACATAGAAAAAAAAACCCTATTAAAAACAGTTTTAATGACCACATTGGGGCCACACTATCTCGCAACCACTGAAGCCCTTCAAAACAAACTCCTTCCACTGGTCTGGAGACATGCCGAAATTGCAGTCTTCCCTAAACAGGGACACCCCTTGGATCTATGCACATCCTACCGGCCAATCTCTCTCTTAAACATTGAAGCCAAACTACTAGCTACGGTTCTGGCGAATAGACTGGTCCCACATCCTAAAGACTTGATCCATCCAAATCAGGCTGGCTTCATGCCACAAAGAGCGACCCCGCACAACATAGGGAGAGTACACAATGAGATAGCTGCCATTGATCCATTGGATAGACCAGCCGCCTTACTTTTGGTCGACATGGACAAGGCATTTGACTCTGTCAGTTGGACATACATGTTTATATTACTGAGACACTGAAATATGGGTCCCCGTTTTATTGCATTGATCAGACTACTTCACACAGACCTTACGGCCTCCGTACAAGTGGCAGGAGTTACATCAGCCCAATTCCCAATCTGGCGGGGAACACGTCAGGGATGCCCCCCCCCCCCCCCTGTTATTTGTCCTTGCTATTGAGCCACTTGCAGCCTGAATGAGACATGATGCACTCTACCGCAGCTTTGAATGGACTCCCGGAATCTCTGATAGCATCGCATTATACGCAGATTATGTCCTGTTCTTCTTGACCGACCCTCACAGGACAGGCCCCAGAATACTTTAAGTTACGCGTATCTTTGGCGAAACGCCCAGCCTATACATGAATGTCTCTAAATCACTGATCGGGCAGGGGGACTGACATCGGTGACATATGGCTTCACTTACTTGGGCGTCTATGTATTAGAGAGTCAAGCTATCTCCTGGGGGAAAACCTAGAAGTAATGACAGCCAAGGTTAAAGCTGAGATGAAGAATTGGTCCTCACTTCCCCTATCACTTTACAGAAGATCAACTGTATCAGCTGTAATCCCACCCCTACCTGATTCCTATGTCCTGGTTCTGCCAAATGAATTCAGAACTGGAGCACCTCCTGGGGGGGGGGGGGCACTGCCAGGGTTTCATTATGCACATGTACAGAATCCGCATATAGCGGAGGCATCGCCACCGCTGATTTACAATCCTATCATGCAGCTGCATATTTATAGATTCTGAGCGAATGGTGGTGTGGGCCCAGAGATGAATCTGCATATAGAGATGAACAGTGGATCATGGGAGAGCCCTCCTTACCCTCACTCTTATATAGTAGATCTGACACCAAAGACCTTCCCTCTGCAACATGTGTATGTATCATGTTCTGGTGACAAACCCTCAGTCGAATCGGTTAGTGGGGCCGCATTACGCATGAAACCCTGCTATGGTGAACTCGCCTACTTTCGCAGGTAGTAGATCTTCAGGGCTTCGGTGGCTGGGATCGCATTGGAATCTCAACCATCGGTGACGTCATGAGGGGAACTGTCCTGAAATCATTCCAAGACATCCAAAAAGAATTCTCCATGCCCCACTCTCAATTCTACACATTTTTACAATTACGGCACACCCTACATCCCTATATTAAAGATCTAACTGCTCTGCAAGAATTCCGCCCACTAGAAGGCAAGCTCCTGATGGGAGATCTCGACGACCATACTATCTCCAAAATGTACAAACTTTAGTGACAAACCCCCCTACAACCCTGGCTACCCTACGAGCTAAGTGGGGTACAGATGTAGGACTGATTGATGAGGACTAGGGGGAGGAACTCCAATCACCACTGGAAGCTGCAATTTCTACCCATCTTCGCTTTATCCAATTTAAATCTGGACAGGATATACTATACCAGACATAGATTGTGGGCGGCTGGACTGATTACCTCCCACTTTGCCTTCGGTGTCACTCAAAAGAAGGGACTTTCTTCCACACAACATTGTCATGTCCTGCCCTTGATCAATTTTGGTGGGAGTTAGCTTAATATGCTGACTATAGTGCTAGCATGGGACATACCCAGATCTCCTAAACGTATACTCCTACATTGTGCAGAAGGAATTGGGGGAAACTGTTATGAAATACATCTTTTATTCTTAGGCTTTACTCTAACAAAGCGGGATATTGCCAGACACTGGAAAGCTGACACCCCACCACGTATATCGATCTGGACGAAAGGCATGGACTACAATATGGATCTAGAGCGTCTGGTGTTTATGGCTCGAGATGCCCACAGAAACACATCAAAATATGGAAGAGGTGGGCCACATCCAGAAACATTCCCCTAGAGACACATAATATAGCGGATGGTCATCTAGATAACGAGATAACATTTTAGCATGAATAGCAAGTCAATAATGACACCATATTACCTATGTTAGAGACACGAACAACCAAGACTATACCGTATAAGATAAGGTGCATCATTAGGGTTTAGTTGTTGATTCAGTTACGGTATTATGTTTGCAACTCAAATGTATATGAAGTGATGGGGACTAAGGACCCTATTAGATACATCCTGTTGATGTTGTGTATGCCTCACATCGCTCTGATACTCTGTTTCGACTATGATAAAAATCAATAACTTTGTTAAAAAAAAAAATGTTATGGAATCACTGAAGCTAGGCCAGAGGGAGACTGCTACTTTATGACCTTAATGCAGACAGCTTCAAGCACCCCTGTAAAGGTTGCTGCCCCTGGATTGGGCCAGCTTGTCGATGGCACAGGCTGTCCCTGCCCAGACCTATTGGGCATGGCAATGCTTACTACAAAATGTTCTTGTTGGAAGAACCCTCCAATGGGGTATCAGGGCGCTTCCTGAACGTGGGCCCTTTTAAGCTCCACACCACTTTCACATTTCATTTGCTGCTGCTATCACTTTGCTGCAATCAGCAATCCCTTATTCCTCCCATCACTTTGAATGTTTAAAACCTGCTACTGACCAAAGCGTCCATTCAAGAGCGTTTTGACCCCAAACAAAACACTTCCAGCGCCACTTATTTACCCTGAAAAATATATTTCAACTTAATGTATGCGCCACTCTGTGACTGTTGTGACATGTACACCTATCTGCCAAGAAATCTCCTGAACACTGTTTTTTAGGTCTCGCCTAGAGAGCGCAGGCACTGTCTTTAAGATGTGATATTCAGTCTAGGGGCGTTGAACACACACAGCGCATACCATTGGTTCATTCGCCTGCCTTTACAAATGATTTTGTTTTCGTTGGTGAATAGCATACATTTGTCCCGTCTGTGGACTGTTTTGATCCGCCCTGGAGAATTCCCCTGCTACAAGGATCCTTGCCCTATTGTGTTGTGCCCCCCCTCTTCCAGGCCCCATGGTAGCGCAACATTTGCAGGGGTGAGACATGGGCTCTTTTATTATCTGGGGCTTGAAGTGACTCATGTGGAGTTGATTATTTCATTGCTCCTCTGGCCTTTTCGGTGTCATAACTCAAGCTCAGTTCGATTTTATTCCCCTGCCTCTGGCTGCCACAATGAAAGGAAATGCTTTTGAAGGCGACAGCATCAGTTGGCTGGCTAGATTGAGACTCTAAAGAGAGCGGGACAATTCAATCATTGTAGGCAGCAAGTTCCCATCATTACGTGTTCATAATGTATCAAAAGTTTTCACTTAGTTTGCTTTTTAAAACATTTTTTATGGGGGGGGGGGGGGGGGGCGAAGTTTGTCCAAACTCTGTCAGAGCTGGTGTTCTGACAATGTATTTATGTTATATGGATTACAAACCAAATGCTGAAACAAGTCTGAAACATTTCTCTGAAAACAGCAACAATTAAATGTGAACATTTAAAGAGAGCATTTTTTTTAAAGACAGTTTCTCGAACATTTGAACAGTAGCATAAAACATCAGCAGCTAAACCCTGCCATGTAATATGTTTGTTAATCTCAGGAGTGCACATGGTTTTATAATACCAGTAACGTATTGAGTAGTTATTTGGCTACCCATAGTTTGTGGGCCCTTCTTCTTTAACTACATTTGCACCATAGCATAGTTTTCCCAGCACACTAGCAATATTGTCCACAGGTGATAGTTAGTGCTGAAAATTGTGCTGTTTTCTTACATCGTTGAAACTGTTTAGAACAGGAGTCTCCAGCCTTTTATGTAATAAGAGCTACTTATGTTCAATGAAAATAATTGTGGGTTGCTAATATTAGAGTTGTAATTGTGACCACATTAGAGATTACCTTAATGGCCACCAAATACAAAATTACCTGCAGTGATTCTCAGTTCATCGGGTATGGTTGCCAGCAGTAATGTAAAGCAAGCATTTGCAATGCAATCGGTCTTGCATTTGTGAAAGTTAGAGCTATTGGTGTTGTAAATGACAATGTTTTTTACTTTTTTTTTTGCAGTGGAGTGATTACGCGGCAAAGGATACTGCATTTCTGCAGCCATGCCGGCGTTACTGATCAATAACGAAAGCATATGGAAAATAAAACAGGAAACAGTATTTCGGTTAAGTAATACAAAAACAGCAATAATGTAAAGCAAAAAAAAACCTGCTTTTTTCCCACATACTACTGTAGAATTTAGCATTTACTTTTAAACCATCACTTCAGAAGTAGATGGTACAGCTGCTGGGAACTTTTTTATACTGTGCACATTAACAAAGTCCAGTGTACTTTAAAAACACATGCACTGTCAGCATCTCCCCCACGAGTGGACTGTGAGTGGATCTCTCCAAGTGTATCCATCTCTTAGGTGGGCGGAATAGGAGAGAGACAGCATTATCGGGCTCACTCACTGTATGCCATGGCCCTTTCGGTCTCGTTCAAGAAGTGAAAGAGATGGTTTTTGAAGATGCATATGCTGAGAATGCTTTAACTGACTAAAAAAAGTGACACAGGAGCGAGGCCTTTGTCGCTCGTTACCTCATCAAACACGACCCCTGCAGTGCCTTGGGCACACAGTCATGCCCAAGGCACTGCAGGGGGGCCAACCACCCTTATGATAAATGCCTTCAGTGCCATCTGGAGAAGTAGATTCCGGGACAGTGCTCTTGCCACAGGCTGAAATCCCAATCACTTGTGAAACATGAAGCGCAGCTCCTGCTAAAACCAAAAAAAGTTTGTTTACACACGCTGTGTTCTTGAACATGGCGCAAACACAGAAAAGGGACTAGTACAGCGAAGAGATGCAAATGCTGTTGGAAACATGAGGGCACCGTGCTGGTACACGAGTGTGCACCCGAAGGAACCGTAAATAAAAAAAGAGTAAGCTCACATGTATCACGGGCAGTCTCCAGGGAGGGTCGGAGAGACCAAAAGGTAGGGCCGGACTGGGAATCAAAACTAGCCCTGGCAAAGTGCTCGGTCGGCCCCCCTGGAAGAGGCCGAGCTTTTTCCCAGAGCCAGTTTCGGACGATTTTGTTACAGGGGACGAATTTGCAGCTATGCTGCAAAAACGGCCCTGTATCAAAAAAGGCCCCCAGGGGCCCTGAAACCGCTCCCACCCTAGCGGCCCATCGGGGAAATGACCAGTGACCGATACGGCTAGTCCGGCCCTGCCAAAAGGCAGGACTAATTAAGCATACTAACCAAACAAAAACAGGCGTTTATGAAGGGCAGGAACAGGAGCCAATGGAAAAGATGGAAGGTGCTTGAAGCCCCTATTTCAGATACAGCGTCCATCACAGAGCAGCGCATGTGCTGCCTAAGCTTCATCTAAAAAGGCGCTGTCAACGGGGAATGTCCCTACGTGGGTAATACATAACAGCCATAGCTGCAATACACCTAGCATAGGTAACAAATTATTATTAAGCAACATAATTACACTGTACTCCATACCATGTAAATACACTCCACATAAATCCACTCTTTGCCACGTAGCAACACTCAACAAAAATACACTCCACACCATGCCACTTAATACCACTCAACATAATCTCACACAACACCACACATATCCATGCTACACAATTCAAAACCACAGAATTCCATTCCACACCAAGGGCCATATGTAGGTAAATCTTTTTTACCGACTCCTAAATACCGAATTGTACCGATTCGGTATTCCGTAATCGATAAATGAGATGTAGGGAAAAAGTCGGTAACATTTACCAAATCAGAAAAATGCGGTAAATTCCACTGATTCGCTATTTACCGATTCGGTATTTACTAATTTTGTATTTACCGATTCGGAGATTCAAAATACAAGCAATTGAGGATTGGCAGTTCGGGTTGGACTGTTCCCATGAGGTACAGGGTCAGACTGATTTGCATATAGCCATGTCTGAACTGGGGTGGCAGAGTGGGCTAAAGAACCGTGATGGATTAAACCCAGATCTTTTGACTGGGTGTGAGTGTTTGATTGATTCAGATGCTCCGTCCATCACCACCTCCTTTTGTACCGCTTTTGGCCGCCATAAGTGTGGCAGGGTATGCTCAGACGTGAGTCCCTTGCTCACTTTGCCACTGGATTCAAGCAAGCCAGGCTGAAGACGGCTGGAATGCCAGAAACCGGTCCTCGGAAGCTTGTTTCCGGTCCGGGTAAGACATGGCTTGGCAGTTCGGGCTGGACTGTTCCCATGAGGCACAGGGTCAGACTGATTTGCATATAGCCATGTCTGAACTGGGGTGGCAGAGTGGGCTAAAGAACAGTGATGGATTAAACCCAGATCTTTTGACTGGGTGTGAGTGTTTGATTGATTCAGATGCTCCGTCCATCACCACCCCCTTTTGTACCGCTTTTGGCCGCCATAAGTGTGGCAGGGTATGCTCAGACGTGAGTCCCTTGCTCACTTTGCCACTGGATTCAAGCAAGCCGGGCTGAAGACAGCTGGAATGCCAGAAACCGGTCCTCGGAAGCTTGTTTCCGGTCCAGGAAAGACATGGCTTGGCAGTTCGGGCTGGACTGTTCCCATGAGGCACAGGGTCAGACTGATTTGCATATATCCATGTCTGAACTGGGGTGGCAGAGTGGGCTAAAGAACGGTGATGGATTAAACCCAGATCTTTTGACTGGGTGTGAGTGTTTGATTGAGTCAGATGCTCCGTCCATCACCACCCCCTTTTGTACCGCTTTTGGCCGCCATAAGTGTGGCAGGGTATGCTCAGACGTGAGTCCCTTGTTCACTTTGCCACTGGATTCAAGCAAGCCGGGCTGAAGACGGCTGGAATGCCAGAAACCGGTCCTCGGAAGCTTGTTTCCGGTCCAGGGAAGACATGGCTTGGCAGTTCGGGCTGGACTGTTCCCATGAGGCACAGGGTAGGACTGATTTGCATATAGCCATGTCTGAACTGGGGTGGCAGAGTGGGCTAAAGAACGGTGATGGATTAAATCCAGATCTTTTGACTGGGTGTGAGTGTTTGATTGATTCAGATGCTCCGTCCATCACCAATCCCTTTTTTACCGACAGGGCAAGAAGGAGCAGGGAGAGCATGCAGCAGCACACCAAGGCGGTGAACCGTCTGGCAACGGCCACTTCCCTGGTATGCAGGAGCTCTGTGGTAATGCAGGAGGGGCTTATGCACTGCTGTACTGATGTCTCCAGGGGGATGGGGAAAGTGACATCCGCAATGGAACTGCTGCTGACCACCCAGTCAACCAACGCTGGTGCTCTAGGTGTGGGGGAGAGCGAAGAGACCACCAGTAGGAGCAGCAATAGCACACCTGTACCAGAAACCCGGAAGAGCAGCAGGCGCCATTCTCTGGGCCCTGGAGCAACAGCCAGTGTGGAAAGCCAGCTGCAGGCATCCAGCCACTGTAGTGCGTGGGCGCAGACATTAATGCTGCCCACACCTTCATGAACATTATTTGGGTGAAGTAACCCGTGATTACCAAGTAAGTTTGTCACCATTTTGACTGGCATGGTGTGCCATTTGCTGATTGACGTAGTGCCCTGTTATTAAACTACGTCATGCACATGCAAATCCTGGTTGTGTCTCCTTACTTACTTAAAAATAGTTGCGTGTCATTTCTGCCCATCTCAGTCTCCCATCTGTTGCTGGCGCTGCTCCTGCTGCGTAGGGCTCTGGCTGTTCAAGGCCATCATCAATGTCCTCATGATAAGTTATTTCAACTTCTGTTCCTCTCTTTGTGGCAAGGTTGTGCAGCATAGCACAGGTTGCAATGATTTTACAGCAGATGATGGGTGTGTACTGACGTGCACCTCCGCTTTTGTGGAGGCAGAGGAACCTGCTTTTCAATAGTCCAAAGGGGCACTCCACAACGTTGCGTGTTGATCTGTGTGCCACATTGTAACGTCTCTCACTCCGGGTTGATGAGTTCAGGTAGGGAGTGAGGACAAAGGACCGCACAGCATAAGCGCCATCGCCTAGGTGGGAAAGAGAGTGTCATTAGCTACATACTAAAAAACATTCAGCTGCAGTATCTATCAGGGTGTGTCACAGTGATTTACCTAGCAGGTATCCTTCCCCAAATTCTCCAGCAGCCAGGCGTGTGTAGATCCCACTGTTCTGGAATATGTACGAGTCGTGGGTGCTCCCACAGTGTCAGTAATTGTGTTGCCAGCGTCGCAGATCACCTGCACATTTATTGAGTGGGTGGACTTTCTGTTCCTGTAGATGTATTCTGTGGCTGCAGGAGGGCAGATTGGAATGTGTGTTACATCAGTACAGCCTATGACGTGCGGGAACTGTGCCATTTGGTAAAAGTCTGTCTTGGATTTCTGCAGTTCCGCTTGTGTGTTTGGGAAGCTGATGTAGTGGTGCATTCTCTGCATCATGGCATCCAGGAACTTTCTAAAGAACCGGGACAGGCAACTCTAGGACACCCCGCCTACCACAGCTAGCACCACCTGGTAACTGCCAGATGCAAGGAGATGTAGGCTACAGAGCACCTGCACATGTGGTGGTATGGCGTGCGCCCTTTGTGTAGGGTGCTCCAGGAGTGGGTGCAGGTCCCTTATCAAGTCCAGGATGGTGTCGGGGTGTAGCCTGTACCTCTCATGGATCTCTGCCTCAGTAAGTTGGAAGAGTGTGATCCGCTGTCTGTAGACTTGCTCCTACCGTCTCCAGATCCTCTCTCCTGCTGCCTGTAGCCGTAGCCGCCTTGCAATGACGTAGAAAGCCGCCATAGTGATCACACTGTTGCATTTTGGGATTGCTTATATACCATGTGGATGATTACCACCTGCTTCCAGTTGGTGTTATTTACCGACTCTTAAATACCGAATTTCATGAAATTCGGTATTTAAGATTTTACCTACATATCTTTTCTCGTTTTACCGTTTCATATTTACCGATTCGGTAAATTAGAATTCGGTAATTACCGATTTGGTAAATATGAATTCGGTAATGATGAATCGGTATTTACGGATTTATATTTACCGAATCCTTACTTTTTGACATCCTACATCTCGATGGCCTGAATACCGGTCGGTAACGGCAAATTTACCGAATTTCGGACGTTACCGACCAGTATTCAGCTACCTACATATGGCCCCAAATAATTATACACTACCCTTTCTCATCTCACAATTCTACTGCCCCCTCACACTTCCGTCTTCTCTCTAAACTGCCTTCTCACATATGCTACCTTCCTGTACATCCTCATACTGGGTACAGGTCCACTTCTCACCTCCTCCTGTAGGTGCCCCTCACACTATTCCCTCTCTCTTTCATACTCTCTCTCACATCACTCTCTCGCTCTCTCACACACTGATCCAGCATTTCCCATATTGGTTCACTTCAGTAATTTCAGCAGTTTCTTTAACAAATCTTTTCCAAAACTGCGAACCTCAAACACACACTCTCCTCTACTTTATGTGTTTTCTGTGTACACAAGTGCAGCCTCTTTATGCGTCTATATCCTTCTCTCCCCTTCTTTCTCACACACTGTTTCTGCTACTCGGTCACCACTTCATGCAAATTACCTGTCCCTTTCAATCTTCCTTTCTATCTATCTATCCACCCTTTCCACCTACACAATTCCACATTAAACCACTTAATTCCACTACAAATAAAATACATCCACTCCACAGCCTACAAAAAAACAAGTGAAAAACATTGTAATTTACAACGCCAAAAGCTCTAACTTTCACAAATGCGAGACTGATTGCATTGCAAATACTTATTACATTAGTTGCTATCTGTCCTGAAAGCTCCCCGCATCCACAAATCCCGCCTGCGACCCATTTTCAAAAAAACATTGGTCCAGAACGGAAAGGAGGCGTTAGCCTCAGCATCACAACAGTACTCAGCACTTCAAGAAACTCCTCGGCGGTCCCGCTGCACGCCGAGTCTTGTAGTTCAGGACCTTGAACGTCCAGCGGCGGCTCCTGGAGATCAGCCGAGCTCGGGACTCCAAGACCCAGATGCCCTTGCGGAAGGCTGTGATTTACCGAGGCAGCTGGCGAGTGGACCGAAAGGAAAACCAAAACAAGGAAATGATGGGGGCTGAGAGGTCCCCGCACTGCTGATAGCAACTTCCAGCCTCGCGCCGACCCTGTCAGTGGGGAAAGACACTCCCCTTGCAGATCCCAACCTGTTCCAATGGACTAATTGCATAAAAAAAAAAAATAGACGCGGCGCGGAAGGCATGGACCACGATTTTAAGTCGAAGCTGGCGGCGGAGCGGGAGCGGGTGGAGGATCAGTTTGAATATGAAGGCTGCAAAGTGGGGCGAGGAACATACGGACACGTGTTCAAAGCCAAGCGCAAAGATGGGTAAGAGAAGGGGCAGCAAGGGAGGAGGCGGAGGGCACGCACCTGTTCTTCGATGGCGGATGCGTGAGGAGGGAAAACATCTATTAAAGGGATTCTTCTGCACTTTGTCAGTCCGTTTTCGTTTATTTTTGCAATACTTTGGATAAACGGCACCAGAAAACTGTTAGCTCCATTGTCTCAAATATTATACTGCTGTACATCTGCGTTTGTGTCTGTATATTTACATTACCTTAGCTGGAATGATTTAGAAATTATATTTTATTTATTTTATGAAAGTTCTACTCTCGATGAACTTTATAAAACATTGCTTTTACAAAAAAGATGGGCATACAAAAGCGTTCGAAACTGGCTTGCTTATGACCGCTGCTAAATTCTTTATTTCTTGAAACTTGGATGTTTTTCAAGTTCATCCAATAAAGACAGCGCATCAGCTAAATACACATACAAGATCTCTCTTAACTCCAGCGCCGATAATGTTGTGCAAAGCTCCTTCTTAACAGAAATATCCATTACTAGCGTTTACTCGCCACTGTCGTTGCTGCATGCCCACCCAGGCCGCTTTTCCCAGGTGGGAGTTCTTATGTAGCTTGCCCCTTCTTCCCAAGGAGCGCTTGTTGGCGGGCACTGCGTTTTATTACTGCTCTCGCGGAATATCTTGCCTCAACGCTTCTGAGGTTAAAAGTGTATACTGGCTTTAGCTCAGGCCCTCGTTTCTAGGTTGTTGCCAAAGGCTGGAGCTGTGCTGCTCTGTTTACATTGAGATGAGTGAGGCCGCGCCTACATGGGGAATCCCTCCCTACCCCTCCTCCTCGCGAACGCAGCATAATATGCCAAGTGCCCTCCTTTTCTCCGCCCCTTTCAGTAGCTGCTGTTTCTGAGAGGCAGAGAGCTCGCAGCCATATCGACATACTCTATACAGGACTGCACATGTCCCCCCCTAGCTCCCCCAAAGTGTGAATTATACATTTATTTCCATTATAGATGTTAGGGCGAGAAGAGCGATTACTCCCTGTCAATGTTCAGCCGTGATATAATGGTGCAGACTCAGCCTTATACAGTGCTTGAAGTGGAAAAATAGAAAGAAGTGCAGGTACTCTGTACCAGATACCTGCCTGTTTCTGAAAAGTGCCGGTACTCTTTGATTACAAGTATTACGTTTCTCTTGAGAAGTGCCTGTACTCTCCCTCTCAAAATAGAAAAGTGCGTGTACTACGTGCCGGACAGTACCGGCCCATTTAAAGCACTGGTCTTATAGCAAAAAGAACATCATGGGGCTATTGAGTTTTTCACGTTATTCTTTCAATATTTCTTTTATCTGAGAATTTGCGTTAAGTAACTGCGGCGAAATTGTGTCAGTCAGTTGCTTAGGATGGTATCCTGTTAGTCGCCCTGGCACCTCTAGAGGAGGACCTGATGTGGCCCGTGCTATGTTCCCTTTGTTTACCCCCCCTCACAGATGTTGACGATGTTGACTGTTTCTCCGTGCCAGAAGCCGACACACGAGCAAATAAAAGCTAGATACACTGAAAACAAGCATTGGAAAAGCCATTAGGTCTGGCATTGTCCTCCAGCCTTTTGTCAATACTTTTTTTCCATGACTTTTGCAAAACTTCATTGTTTTGGAAACTGTCAGGCTTTTTGTCAACCTAAAAAAAAAAGACTAAAGGCAAATGTTTTTGGGTGTCAAAAAAGCAGACATCACCATAGTACTCCCAGGTTACATTCTGTGTGTGGATGTACTCCTTGTGAGCGGTCAGCATGCAGTAACCCATAGTGAAGTCAGCCAATGACTAAAGTGGGGTGACACGTTTCCTCTTGATGCATGATCGAGTGAGTTGGAGAAAAATGTGAATGATGCAGTTGCAGATAATGGATGAAGTGTGGCTAACAAGTTACAACCCCTAAAAGTAACTATGTCACACACATAGTTTTAGTAAAAGCAGGTGGTCTTGAAAAATACAGACCCAAAAATGCCAATCGTTGTGCCATTGGCTGCCAGCCTCTTGCCTTTGAGTAAGAAGGAAAGAAAGGAAAAGGCTGATAGAAAGAAGGCAAGAAATAAAGAAGAAAGGAAAGAAGGAAGGAAGGCAAGAAAGAAGCAAAAAAAGAAACAAAAGAAATAAAGGAAGGAAAGAAAGAAAGAAAAGGGTAGAAAGACAGAAAGCAAGAAAGAAGGAATGGAAGAAAGAGGAATGACATTAGGAAATAAAAAAGAAAGAGACAAAGTAAAGGAGAGAAAGAAAGGAGAAGGAAGGAAAGAGAGAATGAAGGACATAATGGAGGAATGAAAAAGAAGGAAAGCAAGAAAGAAGAAATGAAAGTCGTAAATAAGGTCTTTAAGCAAAGAAGAAGGAATAAAAGCAGGGAAGAAGGAATGAAAATAAGAAAAATGAAAGAAGGAATGAAAGCAAGAAAGAAAGAGACAAAGAAAAAAGGTAAGCTAAAAAGAGGAAAGAAAGAAGGAATGAATGAAAGAAGGAATGAAAGAAAAAAGAAAGAAGGAAAAGAGGAATGGAAGATTAAAAGAAAAAGGAAAGCAAAACAAAAGGAAAGAAGGAATGAAAGATTGAAAGAGAAAAGCAAACATAATTATAGAAGGAATGAAAGAAAGTAAAGAAGGAATGAATGAAAGAATAACAAAGAAAGAAAGATTGCAAGAACAAAGGAAAGAAAGAAAGGAAGAAGGAAAGAAAGAAAGAAGAATAAAAGAAAGAAGGAAGAAAATACAGAAGGGACCTAGCTTGTGTGCAGATGTGCTCCATGTGAAAGAGCAAAATGCAATCACTCAGAGTAAAGTTATCCAGTGGTTGAAGTGGGCTGACCCCCTGCTGTATGCTGGAGTGGGTGAAAGTAAAATGTGATTAACATACCAACAGACACTGATGAAGAAAGTTTGTTTCAAGCCCCTTTAAATAAGTATATTGTACACATATTTAAAAAACAAAAGGTCTTGGCTAACACCAGACCTAAAACAGACAGGCATCATATAAAGGCCCACATGTCCAACTACTTTTCTCTTCACCAAGGCATTAGATGAGCATATGTGATTGCTACTATGTAGATATCTTCCTACACAGTCCAAGTTGTTAAATATCAATGATTTAGTTTTATCATTTAAATGGTTATAGAAATACATTGTCAAACAAGTAGGAGTTATATTTAAAAACAGATCTATTTTATTAAAAATGACAAAGATAAAAACACAATCAAATTAAGACAGATAATTTTCAACAAACAATGTGCAATACATTTGAATCACTGTTTAAAATAAGGTGGTATCTTTATATGATCCAATCAATAGTATTGTGGCAAGACTGAAATTAGATCTGAGGCGCGTTTCGGCGCTAGGACAGCGCCTTCTTCAGGAAATCAGGCCACAGATTCCTAAAGATGCTGGAAACATAGTCTATATTGGCTTTCTGGTTGGCAGAGGCATGTGCCCTGTCCAAGTAGGAGCCACAATCCTAGTCAGAGTAAGTCAGTTACACGCCCTAAATTAACCTGTGCTCACCCTCTGGCAGCTTTACACAGAGCATTCAGGTTTAACTTAAGAGATGATGCACAAAGTATTTGTGCAACACTTAAAACAGTGAAAACACCACACAAAAATATACGACACCTGGTTAGAAAAATAAAGTTTAATTTATTGACCAAAGTGACAAAATTCAATACATAGAATTTTTTAAAGAATATCTTGAAATATAGTGCTCGAAAGCTTACTGTGCCAACTGGGGCTATCTGATTGCTCTTGACCGGGACAAATCCAAAAGTTCATGCTGACCGCAATAGAGCGCGGGTCGGATACAGGGACCAGCCTTGGCCCACTGAAACAGTACCATGATTCGGGGTTTCTTTGATGTCAAGATGTGAGGAGCAAGGGAGGCGATGAGTCGATCCTGGAGATGTAGGCAGTGCCTCAGTTCTGAGCCTCGGAAATTTGATGTTGTCGAACCCCTCTGATGTAGGGGATGCATCATCGTCCAGCCTCGCAGCCGGCGATGTGATGTCCTCAATCCTGGCAGTAGCGGTGATGCGTCTGCATCGAAAGAGATGCACTGGTTCCGAGCCATGCAACAACATCGATGTAGGTTTTTTTGCAGTTGCAGCATTTTAAACCCACTTCCAAGGGCTCAGGACTGGATTAACACACCTTGGCCAGGCAATACTCTCAAATGGTAGAGTCCAGGTGCTGTTGATGATTGGAGTGAAGTTTTAGATGTCCCTGAGACTTGCAACAGGAGGAAAGTAAACAAGCCCTTGGAGCAACTCTGGGTTCAAGTGGTGGAGAGATGCAGGTCCAGTCTTTCTCACTCACAGGCAAGAGGGCAACAGGTCAGCACAGCAGGGCAAGAGTCCAGGAGAGTGACAGTCCTCTCAGCAGCACAGCAGTCCTTCTTCGTGGCAGAGTATTCACAGGTCCAGAAGTGTACTAAGTGGGTGGTGTCAAGGGTCCAGTACTTATACTGTGCCCTTGAAGTGGGGGAGACGTCAAAGTAAGGCCTTTGATGTGCAAAGAGTTGCTGCCCTTCCTGCCCTTGCTCCAGACTCACTACAGGGGGATATGCCGCCCTTTGTGTGGGGAATGGACCCAGCACTTTCAGGAGTAAGCGTCGGCTCCTCCCTCCCATCCTGCCCAGGATGTGGATTGGCATTCAGTCACACCCAACTCTCTGAGTGTGTTGCTGTCTAGAGGGAATGCACAAAGCCCAGCTGTCATTCACCCTTGACATATTTTCAGAGACAGGCAGAAGGCACCAAATGGCTAAAGTAAGAAAATGCCAACTTCCTAAAAGGCGCATTTACAGGATTACAATTTAAAATCTAACTTCACCATTAGTTAGGATTTTAAATTGTGATTCCAGAGACACCAAACATTGGGGTCCCATCTCTTACCAATTAGAAATTACACTTATAAGATATAATAAGGTAATCCAAATGTTAACCTATGGCAGATATAGGCCTTGCAATAGTGAAAAACAAATTTAAGAGTGGCTCGCTACCCGGACATGTAAAACTTAAAAGTACATGTCCACCTTTTTAAATACACTGCACCCTGCCCTTAGGGCTGTTCAGGGCCTACCTTAGTGGTGTCATATATGTACTGAAAAAAGAAGGTTTGGAGCGTGCAAGAGGGTTAACTTGCCAGGTCTAAAAGGCAGTTTAAAACTGCAGACTCAGGTTCTGCGCTGGCAGGCCTGAGGCATGTTTAAAGTGGCTACTGAGATGAGTGGCACAATCAGTGCTGAAGGCCCATTAGTAGTATTTCATTTATAGGCCTTTGGCACATGTAGTGCACTTTACTAGGGACTTATGAACACATTAAATGAGTCAATTGTGGAGAGTCTTGAAAAACAAGGAGAGGGGCTCATATGTTGCAAAGGGACAGAGCACCAATAATCAGAAAGTTAAGAAAAGTGTTCCCTTTGAAAATGCTTATCACATCATCCACGCTCTTATCCACCACAAACTTCCACTCATACACTGGGTCCCATAAATATTACAGTCAGGATGCTAAAGCACTGACACAAATATTTAATAAATCGATATTTTTAATTACCAGTACTACAGTAATGCATAAAAAATTGTGAAATCATCAGTTTAAAAAAAGACTAACATAACATATCAAAATCCTATGCATCACAGTTATACAAATTCATTTTACTACCCACTTTTTGGAAAAGAAATCTATAGACAGTTATATATGTCTTGTATCTGTTAATTTGCGATAATAGACAGCACTGTGCAGGGTTGCTACTATCCTGTCCTCGTTTTGTTGCTGTCTTTTAACAAATTTAACAACATTTTTGGCGTCAACGCGTTTCGGTGGCGTAGCCTTGATTAAGCCACCTTCTTCAGGACAAAAGATTTAATTCACTCCTTTCCATCATTAAAATGATACAAACATTTGATTCTTTATGTACCGGTGCAATAGCACTCAGTAGATGGATGTTTTAATATAGATTCTTTTGGGTGGTTCACCACTAGTTCAATGGTCTCTATGGATCTCCACTGTTTCCCAATCTGGGGTTCTCTGCTGTTCGATCAATACTGTTCACAGCAACCCCTTTTATGATTAAGTGGTACACTTGGCCTCAGGGGTTTGTTAAATTCCCCGAGCGCGTATCCGTAGCTTTGTGGCTCACGGCATCTGCTTACTCCGGTACCGTTATCTAACCGAAAAGGAGAATGGGGGTGGGGGGGGGTGGTTGAGGTGTGTCCTGCTTTTTCTGGATGTGTCAGGGCTGGGCTGCGTTTAGAGTAGTGGGAGGAGATTTCCTTGCACCTGAATGGGCCTGGCCTGCCTTACACAATTCTGTCTCTCCCTCCTGTCTGGAAACTGGACCAGAGAGGACAGAACTGGTTTTGACTGAGCACAGAGCCTCTCTGCTCAAGAGAATAAAGAGACCCCATAATTTTAGAATACTTCTGGACTCAAGAGGACCCTCTGCCAAGGAGAAGAGCTGGGAAAGCTAAAGGAGAAGTACTACCCCTTTGCTGTGTGCTATCTGGGGTGGGCCTGCAGTGGCTGTTTCTGCCAACGAGAGGACAAAGACTTTTCTGTGTGCTGTGTATCCTGCTTGTAGAAGATCTCCAAGGGCTTGAAGTATAGCTTGATTCCTGTTCTTAGGGACACAACGACTTCACCACCAGCTCCACTGAACTCCCTTGCTGGGAGTTCTGACCTGCCAAGAGTTGCCTGTTTCTGTGTTGGGCCTCTGGAGGTTGTCCCTGCTGCTGGGAGCTGAGGAAGGAGAAGCAACTAAAGAAGCGTGATGCATCCGCACCCATTTCCAATGCAACACCGCCGTGTGGGAAGAATTTCAATGCATCGCCACTGTGCTGCTGAAGAAACTGACGCAGCACCTGCCTGCAGATGGTAAAATTGATGCACTGCAATTATCGTGCCCCAATCTCCGAATTCCGAGATCACTGCACTGATTCCAACGCAGGCCCTGCTGTGCGACTGCAAGAATCGATGCATCGGGGGACTGCAGCTGGAGAGATCGGCGCAATGCCGTTGCCGCATCGAGAGCCGATGCCTCCCTAATCCCCATCCATCGCACCCGGGCGCCATGTCTACAGCAACGCTGGGGCGACATGAAGAAACCAGCACATCACCTCCTCTTCAGTAAGGAACCGACTCATCACCTCCGTTGCGTGGCAGTAAGGAACCGACACATCACCTCCCCTGGAGCGAGGAACCAATGCATCACCTTCCCTGAATGTAAGGAACTGATGCATCACCTTCCCTGCGGCTGTTTTTGCTTATGATTTTGACGCACCCTAGGTACTGTGCGTTGAAAGTGTTGCATCTATAGTTTGCTATGGACAGAACTGTTTTTACCTTTTAAAAGTCACATCTTGGTAACTGTATGTTGGATTTTTGTTGTTTTGGTCTTCTTTGGCTTAGCTAAAGATGACTCATTTTTCTAAACTGGTTTGGCTTTCATTTGTAGTGTTTCCACTGTGTTACTGTATGTGTGCACACATGCTTTACACACTGCCTCTGAAATAAGCTAGTCTGCTTGTGCCAAGCTACCAAGGGGATGAGCAGGGGTTGTCTAAGGGTGTAACTCCCTTATCCTGACTAGAAGCAAGGGTCCCTACTTGGACAAAGGTACCCACGAGAGAACCGCATTTCTAACATGTATAAAAATAGCATACTCTACAATTGAGTTGATAACAAATGAACAAGTTATATATGGACAGCGCTTGAAGCAGATAATACCTGAGTAAACTAGCTAGTGTTACAACAGCATGTGAAAATAAGTAATTTTTTTGACTCCTGGTAAGAGCATTAAGTATCTATGTATATCACAATATACTGCATTTGGTATATCTTTGTAACATGATGTTAAGAAGCACCGGGGAAAGGATGATAAGAGTGAGCGAATGTCTGAAAAAAATCTAGGATTAATTGGTATAAGGGGGTTTCTTGTTCACAAATAAGTCTACTTTGTTCCAGATAGGTCTGTTTGATGACTCTCAAAGGGAGTATTGTAAAGCTATATTGTCTGCACCTCTAAGCAAGCCATCCATACTACATACTAAATGATGCTTTAGTTGCATTCTTCCAGTTGTTCGAGATAATCTTTCATTCTAAGGAAACCATAAGATCTAGTAAGTATTTGTCAGCATCATATTTTAGAGTGGGGTGAAAATGGCTTGTGATTATATAAAGGGATTCTTAGCTTGGTTGGATATTGAGAACCTTTTTGATGTATTTAAAAATCTCACTTCAGTATTTTCTTAGTAGTGAATAATCAGACATTATCTGCGATAGACTACTTATTTCTGAATTGCAATTCCAACATGATTGGCTATCTTGCAAAGACATTTTAGAGAGTTTTTGTGGAATCCAAAATGTTCTGTGAAGTAATATGAATTTGGGGGGCGTAGCTTTCCTGGCTTGAAGATGGCCGCTCCGTGATCGTGCTCCGCCAGCCATCAATCCTATCCGGCAGGAATTTGCCCCTTCTCTCATGTTGCTCCTGGTCAGAGATGCCAGGTATCTGAAGCCCTTCAACTGCTGATCCCACCGCTGTGCCCGCAAGACGATTCGCCCTGACGCATCGGAGTTCTGGCCCGAAATATTAGCACCGGCGTGCAGCCTGCCTACATGGCTGGCATGCGTGAAGACGTACGCTGTGCTGTCCTACCGCTTGCTGGAGTGCGGAGGCTGTGGTGCACGGGGGCCCTTCTTGGCGGACCTCCTGCTTAAGACCTGGTGGATTGGGGATTGCTGCGAGAGACGCGTTGGTGACTCAGCGTGCAGAGTTAGTCCTGCGACCTGCTAGAGCATGGGCTGCTCTGGGGGATGGATCGCGCTGCTTGGCCTCTGCCTTCGGCGACGTCCAGCTCTGGCCTTGTGTTCCTGCCCAGGCACCCCTGCACCGGGAGAACTGTTTTGTTGGCGCTGACTTGCTGCTTTGCCTTGAAGGCGGCCCGCTTTGCGGCGCCTGATCTGCTCAGGGCCCTTTCCTGCTTCAGAGGGAAGGAAGGGTGTCCATATTCGATCTACGGAGGTAACTGGAGGTAACCCCCTTACCACGCAAACCACTACTGTTGCTGCCTGCGATGGTGAACTGCGTCCCTGGCCTGGCGCCCTTGGTGAGAGTGAGCTGGTTGCCAGTGCTTGTTGCACAAGAGTCGTGGAGTCCTGCGCGCCTACGTTGCTGAGATGGGTAAACCAGATAAGACTCAGACGAAAATAAATTTTGAGCAGAGGAAATCCAGGCGCTGCGAGGACGCAGTGGAAGCCACGATGTCTGTGCGTGATAACCTGACGGAGGATCCTCTTGGCGATATTAAGCAAATTATAGCGTCCATGCAACAGGGGCTGACTGCTATTGATGCAAAAATCGACACCTTGGCCTACAGAATGGACAGAATGTCGGAGAGGGTCGACAAACATTCAGAACGCCTAGACATGGCGGAACGTCGTATCACGGAGGTGGAGGAGACCCAGTCTGACATCAGCAGCGCCCAGAAGCGAGTGGAGAAGGCCTTGGTGGCCTTGCCGGACAGAGCCGAAGACTTGGAAGCAAGATGGCGCCGTAGTAATCTCCGCATTACTGGCCTGCCCGAATGCACTGCGACGGGCAATATGGAAACCTTTGTGGAGAAATTGGTCTCGACGATGCTGGGTGCTGATACTTTCTCTCCTATATTCGTGGTTGAGAGGGCGCACCATTCATTAGGCCCCAGGCCTCAACCTGGTGCCCACCGCGGCCCATCATTGCCAAACCTTTGAATTATCGTGACAGGGACGCTGCACTGCGGAGAGCAAGAGAACTGCGCAGCCTGCAATACAAGGGGTCTTCTCTCTCCCTCTTCCCTGACTTTACTTTTAAAGTCCAAGAGTCCAGGAGACAATTCACTCTCCTGAAACGTAAGCTGTGCGATCAGAAACTTTAGTACGCTATGCTGTACCCTGCGCGACTCAAGGTGCTATTTGACAGAAAAGCCAGGATATTCACGGACCTACAGTCCCTTCAGAAAGCTCCTAAAGACTGGGACAAAGCTGGCAAGCATGGGAAGGGACAGAATGGTGGCCCCAGCTCCGTTGCAGGTAATGGCAGCCTTGATGATAATGATTGAGGGGTGGATCTTGTAGCTCGACACATTCAGGTCTCCCCTAGTTCTCAAGCATATGTGATGCTCAGTGGGGATTCAGTTTTCTTGCTGTGTCAACTGGGGTTCTGTTGGGCTGCACGGTTTGGGTTTCTTCGCCTACAGTCCTATTAAATGGGTTTGACTTGTCTTTGCTGTGCAAGTTGCGCTGTCCAGGGTGCCCCGCTAAGCGCTCTAATACTGATGGGATAACTATGATTTTTTTCAGGTCTATAATTACTACAGAAGGTTCTTGGGAGTGGCTCTAGTAGGGCACATTTGGGGGGGCAGACTTAGATCTCCTGAACTGAGGTCGCGAATGGTATCTTGAATGATGCTGTTTTAGCGGCAGATGGGGAGGCTGGTCTGCCCCGGTTCCTCTGGGTTCTCTGTTCTAGCTTGCATTGTTGAGGTATTAGTTCTCAGACACTTTGCTGAGGGAGTAGTTGTACTTTTGAGCTGATTAATAAGTACATTCCAGCCTTGTGATATATATTTGTGAATGTTTTCTCACCTTTGTTTTTTCCTTAGAGCTAAAATGTGCAGTGTTAGAAATGGGACCCCCGGCCGGCCAAGGCTCACGCCAAAGTCAGTCAGGGATCGCCATTTCTAAGTCAGGGCAAGGGAGTCACACACCAAGGCAACCCCTGCTCACCCTCTAGGTAACGTGGCGCGAGCAGCAAGGCTAATCTCGGAGGCGATGTGTAAAGCGTTTGCGCGCGCACCCCAGCGACAACACCCTAGGCCCACCACAAAGGAAACTCCACACAAGGTTATATCAAAAATAGCCTTTGTATTATAATAATAAAAACACATTAGATAACACACACACTTTACAATGTGCCAACAGGCACGGGCAAGATTTACAAGGGATTATGTACAGGACAGGGCCACCTGGACCACTGTCAGGGGTATGCACTTTTTTAGAAATAGCACTTGTAGGTATAACACTTAGCACATAAACATATAATGACTGTAACACAGAAATAGTAAATGTAGCATACAACCAGTAACTACTGGTAAAGGGTAAATACCTCCTACGCCACCCTAAACACTGTAGGGAAATCACGCAGGGAACTAGGACCTTATCATCAGGACCTAAAGAAGGAAAACCATCACCTAAGCAAGTCACATTTAGCAAAGGGAAGGAAACCTAAAATAATCACCTAAGCAAGTCACATTTAGCAAAGGCAATAAAACATCAACATTCCTCTAAGCAGGTCACTTTTAGCAAAAGGGGAATAAACCATAAACCATTACCTAAACAGGTCACTTTTAGCAAAGGGGATAAAACAAACAATTACCTAAGCAGGTCACTTTTAGCAAAGGTAATAACATAAACAATCCTCTAAGCAGGTCACTTTTAGCAAAGGGGATAAAACAAACAATTACCTAAGCAGGTCACTTTTAGCAAAGGTAACAACAAACATTCCTATAAGCAGGTCACTTTTAGCAAAGGGGAATAACACATAAAGAATCACCTAAGCAGGTCACTTTTAGCAAAGGTAATAACAAACAATTGCACATGAAACATTAAAACACATTCAGAGGTGCAGGTAGAACATTTGCGCAGGAATCACATAAGCAGTAACTCATAAATTGCGCAGGGTGCTTGTAGCACAACACTAGAATTGTCCCTCAGGCCAACTGGCCTCGCAAGGGGCTTAAATGCCCTGAGTCTCAATGTCAGGGAAGGCTGCGCAGGCAGCCAGAACACAAAGCCTAAACGTAGCAACTGTCCACTAAGTGCTGGACAGTTGTAAATACAGCTGGGCAACGTTGGAGCCTTGTGGCTCAAGAACAATGATTGGCACCCAGGAGCCTCTCTGGGGCTCTAGAACAAATGGGGGCGATGAGCCTCTCTCAGGGCTCACACAACTGGCACCCCCTGAGCCTCTCGGGCTCGTCACGGAAACGATAGGGGCCTGGAGCCTCTCCGGCTCAAAGAACAAATGCCCCCCTCGAGCTTCTCTGAGCTCGCAAAACCAAAATGGGACACTGAGCCTCTCGGGGCTCTAAAGCACAGGAAATGGCCCCCAGGAGCCTCGGGGCTCCTAATCACAAATGTAGGGCGCTGGGAGTCCTTCGTGGACTCAGCATGGACGTCGGAGCGGCCCGCTGCCAACCGGGGCCGCTCTATCACCCCCGGGACGCCTGGAGCCTCTCGGGGCTCAAGGAAACAATGGGGTCCGCCCAGGAGCAGCCAACGAGGCCCACCCACACTCACCGGCTGCTTCAGAGACGCTGGGCGGGCGCTCTCTCTCCTCGGGGCTCCCGTGGAGGTCCGGGGCTCTCCTTCGCTTGGGGAGCCTCGGCCGATGCACGCAGGCTGCTTCCTGCCTTTCGGCGATCTCCTCCTCCCCCGAGGACGCGGCGGGAGGCTCGGCCGGCTGGGCCAATCCCAGCGCGGCCTGGGCTGGAGGCGGGTGCTGCTTCCTCCGGGCTGCGGCGGTGATTTCACGGGCAAATGCGGCGTGGGCAGACGCTCAAATTAAATAGAAACGGGGCAATGCCGGGTGGGCACCGGCCTCAAATTAAAATATAAAGCGAGGTAGGCACTCGCTATGCCTGGCAAAGCGCTCCAAAGCGCTATCATCAAAATAAGGCGCACCCAGCGCTTAGGGGGGCAAAGCACACGGCAAAAATGCGGCGTGGGCAGCCGTGAAAGTCAAATAAAGCGCTCCACAGTGCTAGCAGGCAATTTAAGCGCTCCCAAGCGCTAGGGGCATGAAAGCAAAGCTCCAGCAGGGACTGGAGGCAGGCAGGGGGGCAAGGCAGGGCCAGAGCCAGCACACTGGGTCTCCAGGCAGGGAGACAGTCCAAGTGGCGGTCCTCCTGGCCCCAGCAGCAGCAACAGCCCCCTCTGGCAAGGATCCAAAAGTAGAACGGAGAACAAATTGTAAGGGGACACAGCCCCTTCTTATACTGTAAATTCCTTTGTCTGCTGGGTGCAGGGTGGGGGGAAACAGTTGCAGCTGGCTTGGGAGTACCCTGGATGGCCCAACCACCCCTTTCATTCACTGGGGAGGCTTGGGTCGTTAGACAAACCACAGGGGGGCGGAGCCAGCATTGTGTGGGGAAAAACCCAGCCCATCCAGGACCCAGGTGCACTCCTCCCACACATCACTCATGCTGATCTCACACTCACCACCGGGCAGACCCATCCAGACTTCCTGGAGCCTGGCATGCCAGCCAGCTCCAGCCAATCATGCTCCAGCACCCTCACTACACACATACATCAATGTCCAGAAGTAGCACTTCCCTTCTAGACACATACAAGCCGCACATACCATTGCGCAGCATTCATTCTCACGAGTTCATACATACCAAACTCGAGCCTGCACTCCCCACACATCAGGAACTAACATGGACACACACATTCTCCATGCATTCCTATGGGAGGGCAGGCCAGCCATACTACACGCACGCACTTTACTCTGGGACACAGGGAAAAAAGTGCGCCAAGACCCAAAAATCACTAACACTGGGTCACAAATAAAAGCAAAAAGATTAGGGGTGAACCTGCCCTAAGGCCCAAGTCCAACATGCAGGTTGCCCGGTTTTACTCCCTGGCGCTGGAGGATTAAATGCTTTGGGAACCCTAGGTATCTTTTATTTGTTGCTGGTTGTTAAGACAGAAGCTTTTTATGTTCAGTGCTTGGTGGCAGGCCGGTGGGTAAGCTAGTGTGACTCTGCTGGGTAACATCCGCCCCAATGCGTTACACGCTGTTTCTCTTTGCATTTCTGGGGTTTTATTGGTGTACATGTATGGTGTATATTTAATTTGTTAACGTCTTCTTCAAGAAAGCGAGGGTTGATATTCGCCTTTGCATAGTTGGGGTATGCAAGGCGTGGGTGAGGGGAGGGACCAGGGTTCTTTTTGTTGTTTCTTTTTGCTACAGATCAAATGTCTTTGTTTGACCTTGATGAGCAGGGTATACTTCAATGTATTACTAGATGGCGACTGTACTTCGCATACTCACTGAATGACATGTTAGCATCTCTGAATGGGGCATATTAAGTGACTGGGACTCATAACATGGAATGTCAGAGGCCTAAATGATCATAGAAAGGTGCATAAAGTACTCGCATTCTTAAAGCTGATAGAGGTTGATACTTGAGACACACCTTCATCCTGGATGTGCATTAATCAAAGGCAGTAGGTTAGCTGGTCACTTTCATGCTGCGTGTTTCACCTCCCACTCTAGAGGTGTGTTGACTTGGGTGAATCCTAAATCTGGGCTCCAATTAGAACACTGTGAGACCGACATGGCTGGCAGATATGTTATATCCAGATGTTATAGTAAAGAGCAGAACTTCCTTATTGTTAACTCCTATGGCCCGAACTATGATGACCCTAAGTTTAACCAGTCCATCTTCACGCTTCTCAATGTCAAATTATCCCTTGCCATTGATTTTGGGGGGTATTTTAATTCCCTGGCTTCCCAGGGTGAGGTAACTCGAGTACTCTGGTACTCCCATGGGTGCTGGCCCTAGAACCCCCTAAGTCTAAAGGCGTTTGCTCAAAGTCCTCTCCGAAGTGTCCTTAACTTCTAAAATTCCAACCGCGACATTCCCATAGAATAGTACGGGGCTCGCACCTGTGTTCTCATACTGCACGCATCCCCCGTGGTTCTCCTGTGTCACTACCTTGGGTGGTTCCTTGGAGTCCCAGCGATTCTACGTGCTCTAGGCACCGTGTCTAGTCAAGTCATGGTTCTTATACCTTTTCTTAGTATATGGTTTGGTCCCCCCCTGGGGCCCATTGTATATTGTGCTATTTACTGTCATTTTAGAACTGTATTATAGTGTTATCTTGGACTCATGACACATGACGGCACGACCTCAACATCATCTCCTACGCCGACGACACCCAGCTAATCCTCTCCCTCACCAAAGACCCCTTCACCGCCAAAACCAACCTCCACGAAGGAATGAAGGCCACCGCCGACTGGATGAGAAACAGCCTACTGAAGTTGAACTTGGACAAGACGGAGGTCCTCAACCTCGGATTAACCCCCTCGTCCTGGGATGACTCCTGGTGGCCGACTGCACTAGGAGCACCTCCCACACCCACCGACCAGGCACGCAACCTTGGGGTCATCCTCGATTCCACCCTTTCCATGACGAAGCAGGTCAACGCCGTCTCCTCCTCCTGCTTCAACACCCTCCGCATGCTTCGCAGGATCTTCAAGTGGATCCCCACCGAAACAAGGAGGACGGTCACCCAGGCCCTCGTCAGCAGTAAACTGGACTACGGTAACGCACTCTACGCAAAAGCCCCGGCCAAACTCCTGAAACGGCTCCAACGCACCCAGAACCTCGACCTCCCTCGCCGCTACCACATCACCCCCCACCTGAGGGACCTGCACTGGCTCCCTATCAACAAGAGGATAACCTTCAAACTCCTCACCCGCGCACACAAGGCACTCCACAACAACGGACCAGCTTACCTCAACAGCCGACTCAGCCTCTACACCTCCACCCGCCAGCTCCGCTCCGCAGACCGCGCCCTCGCCACCGCCCCCGCATCCGAAGAGTGACCACCGGCGGCAGATCATTCTCCCACCTCGCCGCCAAAAACATGGAACACGCTCCCCATCCGCCTGCGGCAGACCGAATACCTTCTAACCCTCAGGAGACTTCTCAAGACCTGGCTCTTCGTACAGTAGCAGCCCCCCCGCGCCTTGAGACCCTCACAGGTATGTAGCGCGCTCTATAAATGCTACGATTGATTGGTAGATTGATAGTTCACCTAGAATGTCATCAGAGAGTGATAATAGTGACATACTTATCAGGTCTATGGGAGTTATCATTTTGATGGTTTCAAAACTTCCTCACCATGATAAGAGTTTTGGGGGACCTGCCTTCTAAAATGTCAGAGATTTTCTCTAATGTACATGATACATTGTATTTGATGGTATCTAAAATATCTTCAGCGAATTCAATGGCCAAATATGTAATGGATTTGGTTTGCCAGAATAGCCGGTGTTACCCAATATTGCTTTTTTGCATAAATAAAGAAGTGATCTGACTTTTTTTTCTCTTTTTAATGTATATCCAGAGTTAAGGTAGTATGAGTTAATAGTTTCCATTAATGCTTCAATGGAGGAAGCAGCTTTTTCTGTGATGATCAGGATATCATATACATACACTGCTAATTTAACCTTAGCATCATTATAAGTGACACCCAATATTTTTTCATTTATCTTTATATTGTGTTGGAAAGGCTCTAAGGTTAAAAGAAGTAATGTTGGAAATAAGGGACATCTTTGTCTTGTGCCCTGATTTAAGTTGAAGTTTTGGTCTTGTTTTGGGTTTCGCTTAGAGATAAAGTTGTCACCAAATTGAAAATTCTTAAGAACTACTTCAAGGTAAGGCAATGCAACTTTATCAACTGCCTTCTCTGTGTCGAATGTTATTGCTGTTGATGGAGAAGGGATAAAGCGAGCCTTGTCTGTTACGTAGCAGAAGAGTCTAGTGTTGTCACTGGAGTGACATTTTTTCATGAATCCTATTTGTGAGGTGCTTATTACTAGGGGGATTATATTTTCTAATCGGATACAGTCATCTAGCCGCAGATTCCTTACCAGTAAACTTCCAGGCGTCAGGGTGGGTCTGTAAGATTTTTCTTAGCAGTACACCAGCGTGCCGGTAGGTGCCGTTGATCGACTCCACATGACGTCATATGGCATTAAGTTCATCTTTGTAACGTCCACGCTGTCTATATAGGCGCCACCTCGGCACGCTGACATCAGTTCTTTTCTTTCCATCGAAGAGAGCTACCCCCCTGTCATTTTTTTACATACTTTTTTCGACATTTTGTAGAGTCTTTTTTGGTGTGTAGGATGTCAAAGAAGACCTCTGGTTCAAACTGTGTGGCACCTGTAACCGTGCCATGTCGGTCACAGACCCCCACCCTGTGTGTCTGTGGTGCCTGGAGCGCAACCAGGACCCAAAGCCGTGCTCTGATTGACGGGCCATGGTGCCGAAAGTGAGCAGTCCCTAAAGCTGCTTGCAGCCCGGCGTCCAGCACTTTGTGATTCTCCTCGGAGATTTTGTTCCCGCTCCCGGTCTTGGTCAAGAGGAAGGTCCGAGCACTGCTCTGGGGGATCCAAGTCTTCATCCTACCACTTGAAATCTTCAAATGGGTCAGGTTAGAAGCACTATAAAAAGCACAAGAAGTCGAAGTGCGCCGACTTTGCCCCGTCTGTCGCACAACGAGACAGATTAGTCTTGGCATTCGAGGCCCCGCTCAACGGAGCAGGCGCATGGGTCGGCTCCACGCTTCCCTCCCTCCCTTTCAGGGGCCGGGAGTGACCCCCGCCCTGTTAAAAGAATTTTATGATGCCATGTGCGTCTTTCTTGGGCACACTGACTCTGCCAGCATCCCTTTGGGCCCCGCAGGCTCAGTAGAAGGAGTTCCTCTGAGTTTCGTACCAGCAGATCCGGACCCGGCTGCCAAGGCTCCTCATGGATCCATCCCCGGATCCGGACCAGCACCGGTCGCACCCATTCGACCTTCCTCGACGAGGCATCAAACTCTGAGACCCTCCATGGCACCAGCCCCATTCTTGTCCCTGACAACTCGGAGCTGGTCGGGCATCTTCCGACGCCAAGACGGCGCTGATGAAGCCTTAGGACTCTATGTCGTATTCTCAGCTTTATTCCAAAGGGATAGGATTGGAGGAAGATTGGGAGGAGATGCAGGACCCCTTAGAAGTCCCTCCTTACACAGAACAAATGAACTGGTATGAGGAACTGGGTGATACCAGTGGTTTGGATACTTCTTCAGAACCTGCCATGCTTTCACCTCCTAACCTGGCTATGGAGGAGGGAGCTTCCTTCGGTATGGTGGTGCATAGAGCTGCGAAGGTCTTGGTTCTGCAACTTCCTACTGTGGCAGTCAAGACCAATGTCTTGACAGAGGTCCTGCAGCCTGGTGTCCCCACCTCGGAACCCTGGCTGCCTTTTAATGAGGCCTTGACAAATGTTCTTCTGGGGACCTGGTCCAAACCCAGCACAGGGGCTCCTGTGAATACAACAATTGCTCACCACCACTACCCTGCACTGGGCGACCTAGATTTCTTTACCTCTCATCCAACCCCAGAGAACTTGATGGTCCAAGCCTCTACTTTCCATTATGTTTTCCCTTCTGCGCCCCCAGATAGGGAATCCAAGAGGCTGGATAGCTTTGGAAAGAAAAAGTTTTCTTCCACCAACCTAGCATTGTGGTCAGTAAACACTGCATGCCTATTGGGCCATTACTCCCATTCCTTGTGGAAGACGGTTGAACAGGTGTTGTTATGTTATGTTACCTGCATTTATATCGCTCGTGGCTACTCAGGAGTGTCCCGGCGTGGTACCTTACGAGTCAGTTAACGGAGTTCTATACAAAGAACAATGTTTTCAACTGTTTCGTGAACAGCTTGACATCTTGGATGCAGCGCAGTTCCCAAGGAAGTGCTGCCACAAGTCCTAGAGGAGGCCTGGGCTGTCTCCTCCCAAGCTGTTGTAGACGGGGGGGTTGCAGCAGATTTTACCATATGCTGTGGCTTGACACGACTGACTCACTGGGCAGAGCGATTTCCTCGACAATGGCAGTTAGGCGCCGCGCCTGATTGAGAACTTCTGGCTTCTCTGAGAATGTCCACGCAAACCTGATGGACATGCCCTTTGATAACTCTCGTTTCTTCGGAGACAGGGCGGACGCACGCTAGAGCACTTCAAAGAGTCACAGGCGACAGGCAAGTCCTTGGGCCTCTCTGTATCATCCCGTCCCGCGTCTGCCTTTCACTCCTTTCATGGCAACGGAAGTGGATGCCAGCGGCATCAGCCCTATCCTAGCCAGGGGGCCACACATGTTAAGCAAACTCTGTGCGGGAATGGGCACAGTTTGCCCCGACTCAGTGGATCGGGCAGCCAGAAGTCAGGCCAGGCCGCAATATCCTTCCCCTCCTCCAAACCTTCCTATTCCGATCCTCCCAGATCATGGGTACCAAGTTGGTGGCAGGATACACCATCACCTCCAACACTGTTGAGACATTACCTCAGACAGGTGGGTTTTGCAAGTAGTCTTGAAGTGCTACTCCCTACCTTTCAAGATTACCCCTCCGTCCATGCCTCCAACATACGATCGCCTGACGGAGGATCACCTTACTTTGCTTCAGTTGGAAGTCAAGACTCTTGTGGTCAAGTGAGCTATAGAGAGGGTTCCAGGGCCAGAAGTGGGCTGTGGTTGCTATTCTTGCTGCTTTCTGGTGCTCAAAAAGGATTGAGGCCTTCGTCCTATCCTCGACTTCAGAACCCTCAACTACTTCCTCAGACAAAAGAAAGACAAGTTCAAGATGCTCACTCTGGCTCAGATCCTGTCTGCCATGGTCCCAGGAGACTGTATGGTAGAATTGGACTTCCAGGCCACCTATTCCCGTCTGCCTGCTCCTCGTCGCTATCTGTGGTTTATGGTAGGCCACAAGCACTTTCAGTTTACCACCAATGCCCCTCAGGTGTTCACAAAGGTGATGGTCGCAGCTCATCTGCGCAGATCAGGTGTTCCAGTCATCCCCTATCTCGAAGACTGGCTGTTGAAGGTGGGCTCGCCCCAGGCATTCGTCTCCCACCTCAAGACTACGGCGAACCTCCTACATTCACTGGGGTTCACTACCAACGTACCGAAGTCGCACCTGATTACCTCTCAGACACTCACTTTCATCTGAGCCTTTCTGGACACAGTGCAGTTTTGGGACTATCCTCCCGAGCAGCTAGTCCAGGTTATTCAGGCTATGATACTGATGTTTCAGCCTCTATCCTGGATTTCGGTGAGAATGACTCTGAGGTTGCTGGGCCGCAAGGCCTCCTTCATCCTGCTAGTGATTTTTGCCAGATGGCACATGCTTGCTCTTCAATGGGACCTGAAGTGGGAAATCTCACTGACCTGGTACAAATTTCGGAGAGAACTTGGTTGTTGACATACCACGATTGGGTCAGAGACAGACCCCTCTCTCTTCCTCCACCAGATCTCGCAGTAGTGACAGATGCGTCACTTCTGGGATGGAGCGGCCATCTGTGGAAGATGGAGATCAGAAGACTCAGGTCTTCGGCGGAAGCTGGGCTCCATAGCAACCTGTTTGAGCTCCGTGCAAACCGATTAGCCCTGAAAGCCTTCTTACCATCCCTCAGGGTAAGGTATTTTCAGGTGTTCACGGACAACACAACCGCCATGTGGTACTGCAACAAACAGAGCAGGTGGGGTAGTTGGAGTTTCCAAGGCGGCTCTCGCTTGGCAACGCTTTTCGTCTCGAGTTGAGCTCTGGCCTCCTTTGCCTTTCTGCCCATACCACTCTTGTCCAGAGTGCTCAAGAAAATCAGGAGTGACAGGGCACAATTCATTCTTGTGGTTCTGGATTGGGCATGGAGAGTTTGGTATCCATAACTTCTGCAGATGAGCATCGATCCTCGGATCAGGCTGCCCCTTTGAGAGAATCTTCTGTCACAGCAGCAGGGGAGGGTCCTGCACTCGAACCTGTCAACCCTCCGCCTCGTTGCGTGGAGATTGAGCGGTGACAGTTGATAGCTTTCGTTTGCAAAGTTATTTTGGCAGCGAAGCATCCCTCCACTAAGTCAGCATATGCCTGTTGATGGCAAAAAATTGAAAATAATGTACAGACCGGTCTACGACCCTTTGTCTGCCTCCCTCTCTGACATTCTTCTTTTCATCCTGTCTCTTGTCCTGCAGTGCTCTGATCTTGCACTTTAAAAGGTTACCTTTCGGCCTCTCTATCTTTTTTTACGGTTGCCAGACCAACCATCACTATTCAAGTCACCTGTTTTACATAGATTTCTGAAGGGGCTTATGCATTTGTTTCCCCCTTTTCCTCTCATCATGCCCCAATGGGACCTTAACTTGGCCCTCACTTATCTTATGTGTGTGACATTCGAGCCACTGCACAATTGCCCCCTCTGGCTGCTCACCATCAAGACATCCTTCTTGGTGGCACTAACTTCTGCCAGGAGGGTGAGCGAGCAGCAAGCAATTCCACATCAGCCTCCTTACCTGACCGTCTTTCCAGACAAAGTAGTGCTCCGCACTAGGGTTTTGTTTTTGCCTAAAGTTGTGACATCTTTCCACCTAGGGAAATCTGTCGCCTTGCCCACCTTCTATGCTCCTCTGCATCCTTAAAAGGTACATCTGCACCCAAAAAGCATCTTATCGTTCTACCTTGACTGCACTAAAGAGTTCTGGGTGGACGAACAACTCTTTGTGGGGTACGTTGGAGCAAAGAAGGGGCATGATGTGCAAAAGAGGACCATGTCACAATGGATTATCCTCTGCACTAAGACTTGTTACGCTCGGGCAAAGAAACAGCCTCCTGAAGGCCACAGAGCTCATTCCACCAGGGCTAAAGCAGCCACCACAGCCCTTCAGCGTGGCATCCTGGTTCTTGGCAGCTACGTGGGCTTCCCTGCACACGTTTGCCAAGCATTATTGCCTGGCCAATCAGGTCCGTAGGGAGGATGTCTTTGGCCATTCTGTCCTACAGGACTTTCTGGTCTAAACTTTTCTGCAGTCCCTTCTTCGGGGATGGTATTGCTTGGGTATCTGTTCACAGGTAAGGAAACCATGGCTAGATGTCTGTATCAGATAGACAAGTTACTTACATTCAGTAACGCCTTATCTGGTAGAGACATGATCTAGCAGCAGATTCCTTACCGACCCACCCATCCTCCCCGCACTGTGGATCAATTCTTCATGTCAGGGCTGTTCCCCTTGAGGTCCCTAGTTGTTTAAAAACACCACTGTTAGTAAACTTCATGGTTCCGTGCTTCTGGCCGACGTGGTGCCTATATGAATGCGGATGTCACAGCAATGAACTCGATGTCAAACAACGTAACACACAGTCGACCCACACCACCTACCGGTTCGCAGGGGTACTGCTAAGAAAAATATTCCAGATACAATCTGACGCCTGGAAGTTCACAGGTAAGGAATCTGCGGCTTGATCATCTCTTTACCAGATAAGGCATTACCGAAGGTACGTAACTAGTCCTTCTGTTTGAAATAACTTTTGCATAGATATTACAGTCAATATTTATTAGAGATATTGGTCTGTAATTCTTTGCTAATAGTAGGTCCTTACCCTCTTTAGGGATAACTGCAACTGTTGCTGCAGCTAGTGTACCACTTACAATCATTGATGGTTCAAAAAGGTGAAATGTTTGTTGTAGAGGTTTGGCTATAAATGAATCAGTTTGTAAAATGGAGCCAAACCTATCTGGGCCAGGAGCTTTGTCATTTTTAAATGTTTTGTTAGCGTGATTGGTGTATTAATTTCAGATCTCTCTTTTTCAGAGACCGTTGGGAGGTTAAGTTTAGAGAGGTATTGTTCACAATCATTGATACAGATCTATCTGTTGGGTGGGTATAGGTCACTATAAAAGTCTTTGAATATATTTGCTATTTTGTTAGGGTTAGTGTGAGAGATGCTGTGATTGTATTTTAGAGCTGGTATGTCACGTCTGTGTTGTTTGAATTTTAAGTATGAGGCTAACATTTCCCCAGCCTTATTTGCTGTGCAAAGTTTTAAGCTGTTTTGTGTTGACCAACACATCAGCTCTAGAGCTTAGAATGTTGTTATATTTATATTTCTTGTTAGTATTTTGGTCAGTAGTGACTTCTCTCTCGATTTGTTGTGGAGGGTTTTCATCTCTTTGATTATGACCTCTAATTTTTTAAGAGTGACATTGGTATTTGTATTTGCTGTGGCTCTCATATTAATTAGTAATCCTCTGATAGTGCATTTAAAGGGCTTCCTGTCTTGTTAGTGGCAAGAGATCGGGATTAAAGTTTTCCTTAAGGTAGTTCTCAGTGGCCATATGGATTATTTTAAGGTATTATGTGTGCGATAGGGTTTTACCATAAAGTCTCAATGTTTAATGTCAGGGTTTTCATAAAATGCCTGTTAGGGATAAGGTAACACATGAATGATCAGAAATTATCTTGGGCTCAATTGAATTTTGATCTATATTGTGTGTGAATTTTCCTGAGTTTAGAATTTAGTCAATCATTGAATAAGAGTTACATGGGATAGGGTAAGGTATAATCCTTCATGTCTGGTTGTTGAAGTCTCCAAGTGTCTTTCAAGTTAAATTTGTTACATAGATTGCTTTATGCTATTTCTGAAGTCGACATTTGCATATAGAGTTTCTGTCAGTGATATAATCCAGAGGCTGGCAGAGGTTGGTTAAAGTCTCCCCCATTATTATTAACACATCATCTGGAATAGTTTTAATTTTGGGTGATTAGTTCGTCCAATCACCATCACGTACGTGCTTATACATTGACTACATATAATGATTTATTATCTTTGTTTAGTTTCGAGATAACCCATCTTCCTTCACTATCTGAAATGCCACTTACTAGACTGAATTTTGAATATTGAGATATTAGTGTAATGACTCCATTCAATTTATTTGAAAAAGAATTGGCTTTTTTATTACCAATCTTACACGTCTGTAAAAAGATAATATCCCCCTTGAGTATGTACAAGTATTAAGATGTTTTTCTTTTAACTAGCTGATTTATGCCTTTTGTATTTAAAGATAGAATGCTTGGGCTACTTTTGGATGTGGAAAGTATATTGCATATGTGTGGATAGTATCAACCTTCCAGTAACAGATGCATTTGATTTTGCTGTCCAGGTCCACTCCTTTGACTTATACTCATTTGACATATAAAGTTATGTGGATAAAGTATAGGAATGCTCCAGAGTGTCACAAGTAAAATAGAAAAAATTAAGGTTAAAGCAAGAAATTGAATATCATGCATGAGATTTTTATACGATACAAAAAAATAAAAAAAATATGTACAGTCCCCCAATCTCCACCATCCCACCACCCACTCTCTTAACAATTGTAGACTAGAAATGTTGATGGCAAGGTTATCCCTCTGTCCCTTTAGGATTTGTTTGTATGGTAAGTATATTGTGTAACATAAACATATACAATATATACATGTATAAACAAAGTAGGTTGAACCTAGGGCAATAAGCATCAAATTGTGAACATGCTCATAATTATCTTAGCATAATGTATGCATGTCATGTATACATTATCTGTATTAGAGTATCTCTATAAGCCCAAACCTGTAATAGGTGAGGAATGAGCCTGGAAGAAGTGCAAGCTTTACACTCTGTAAACAGTCTCCGGCAGTTTATTAAAGCTTGTGTTAGTAGAAACAAAATGTCAGGTTACTGGCGAGCTGGGGTGCACGTCCTAGTCTAGGCAGCTCAGAATACGTTTGGTCAGTATGAATTAGATAGAGGACTTTTGTTGCACATGTTTGTGATTTTAGTCTTTACTATAATATTTATTGTGAGACGTTGACAAATGACTTAGGGTATTATTAAATTTCTTGTGAAATGAATAGGACTTAAAGTGAGTAGGAACTGCTTAGTGGTTTGAGGTATTGTAGGAGGGCTGGCTTAGTATATAGTGCACACTTATTTAAGTCAAGCAACTTTCACTAATCCAGACAACCCTTATGGCGATTTTAATGGTCTTAGACAACCATAAAAAGCTCTCTAAGTGGTAGCTGTGGAGAGCAGCCTTCAGGCTTAGTCCAGAAGGATTGTTAAGCAGCTTATTTTACCAGAACTAATCATATAGTGGCCGATTTTGATGCAGCTTGTAAAGGCTCTGAAATACGGTCAGAGCCTTTGCAGCTGCATCGTAATGGGCAGTTCGTTTTCCTTTTTGACCGCCTCATTACGATGGAGGCGGTCGGAAAGGAAACTGGTCGGTCATTCCGGCTGGCTTCCGACAGGCTCTCCGAGCCCATCTGCCAGTCGGAATCTGGCCTGTAATCTCAAGGGCGCGTCTTTCCACCCTTGAGATTATGATGATGGTTTCCGACATGGTTTCCATGCCGGCAATGTCGGAAAGCGTCTTTGGGAGCCCCTAGCAGGGCTCCCCTTGGGTGCACGGCCTCCTGTTGGAGGCAGACGATCCCTGCACCTTGTGGCAGACACCTTGAGGTGCTTGCCACGGGGTGCAGGGATGAACCACACCTCCCATTTTACTATGGGAGCATGCATTAGGCCGGTTTACAGCCAGAATGCATGCTCCCATAGTAAAATGTAGGAATGAGACCGAAAAGTGTTCGGTCGCATCCTAATGTGGCGGTCGGGACCGCCAACCGGGTATCAGTCAATCTCATGGCCGATGTGGTGTCGGGCGGAAGTGATTCCCCATGACCCCCATAGTGTAGGTTAAACAAAAAAGACCCACAGACTGTAGTTATAAAATAGTTATATTTATTATACACACAAATTAACACATTGGTATATCTCAAACCCGGAGATATCAACACAATACACACACTATTTCAAATGTAGACAGGGTAAGTAAGCACAAATACAGTGGTCTCCAGGGGACACCAAACCATATATTAAAGAATTAGAATGCAAACTGCGACCAGAAGACTCAGAATAGCTGGGGACATTAGGAACCGATCAAAAGGAGGGAGAGAGAGGCTAAGGCTAGGTTTGGCCTCTTGAATCCTAAAGTATAGCACTATAACCCATAGTCAATGGATTGTGTGAAACTAGCCTGTCTAAAAAGTACTAGCAGGTTTTCCCAAATTGGGTACGCCTTCCTTGGAAAAGAACATTCTTTTCTTTAGTCCCCTCACTCACCAGAAGTTGCCCTTAGGTGACATGCTTCATCATTGGGGCTTCCCAAGCATCTACTGCTTGGGGCGTGCTGCGACTTGCGAAGGATACGTAGGAGCACTTTATGGTGAAACTATGTGTGGCGCGGTGTATGGTGGTGGAGTGGTGATTGAGTTAAAAATACCTAGCTAGTAAGCCAACACATTTATTCTTGCCTCTAGTTGGTATAGTAAAAAGGGGTTAGATATAGGCATTAGATCAATAATGTGGTAAAAATCCTAGCAATCTTGTCAACATGTTTTAAGGTGTCCCCTACACCTTTTCTTCAGGACAACATGGGGGCCAGCCCCATGTATGCCACCCCGGTGGTAGACCTAGAATAAGGTTAACAATTAAATGGATAGACACACCTAATGTGTGTATCTATCAGGTATACATACGGTTAGAGTTGTATCCGTTGCACCTGGGACGAATAGGTTCAAATAGACGGAGGGCTGCCGAGCTAAAGTCTATAGGCCCCTCCACCCAGGCGGACCATGGGGCATATTACTGCTAATGACTAAATACTACGGATACAACTCTAACCGTATGTATACCTGATAGATAAGTTACTAAGTCCTGTCTGGGGACGTGGTTACATTTCCCTGTGACAGGAAACCTATTGTTCTACCTTCCCCTGCTTGAGCTTGGCTCAGCAGCAGGAGGGCAGAATTTGTGTTTATTCATAACATTTCAGTTTGCATTGTGTCAGTATTGGCTTTCATGGATTTTGATAGGTAATGAACTTCTGCAAGGTTTTTCAATGTGGTATCCATGGTATTATTTATATTTGCTTTATTTTGACCATTGATGTTGGAATAGGCGAGTCAGCTTTGGAGTGTTCTCGACCTAATTTTGTTTCTCCTTCCACCATCTTTGATTACAAATGTTATGGTAATGTAAAAATGTTTACGTTGTCAGAATATTGCTATTGCTCCACTACTTTACTTTAGGTGCTGTCTAGGTCAGGGAATGTTTAATTAATTACAGTATTATTGCAGGTGACCTGGAGGGAGCTGTTAGATACGAGCACTCTAAGGAACAGCTCAGGGTTTGGGGTATTGTCAACAGACCGCTTTTTGAGAAAGATACAGGTGGTGACTTAGGCTCCCATATCACGGAGGAAGAATGGGTGTCCCATTTTCAATCTACGTTCAAGGGCTCTAAGGTTTACTCTGAGCAGTCAGACAGGGGCACTAATACCGTCGCTGTGGTCTTTGAGCAGAAAGAGGTTGAGGCGGGGATTAACGGCCTGACCTGGAATAAGGCACCGGGCCCGAACCGGCATCCCACTGGATCTCTATAAAACAGATGCACCTTTTTGGGCACCGATTCTTGTGGCTGTGCTTAATGCCGCAGCCAGGGCTGACTGCCCTGATTCCTGGGCTACTTCTACCATTGTGCCGGTGTTCAAGAAGGGAGACCACAATAGCACCTTTTGCTATAGGCCGATCTCCCTTCTTGACTCAGTAGTAAAGGTAGTGGGAGGGGTGTTATTAGAGAGATTTTCCTCCTGGGCAGAGGAGCAAAAGATAATTTCTGATATTCAATATGGGTTTCGCCCAGGGCAGTGGACTGTGGCCCGATGCCTTACCCTTCATTTGATCCTCGGTAAGTATACGATTGCTCGCCCAGGTACGAACTACCTGGCCTTCATGGACCTTTCATCCACATTTGACTGGATTAACCGGGTCAAGCTGTGACAGTCCATGAGGGCCATGGGGGTGGAGGCCAACATTGTTAACTTCCTAGAGCATCTGCACAGGGACACCAAGGCAAAAGTCAGATATGCCCAGGATCTCCGTGTCTCCAGGGATTTTAAAATCGGGAGAGGGGTACGGCAAGGTTGCATTTTGGCCCCTTTTCTGTTCAACCTTTATATAAATGATCTAGATAGAGCCTAGGTTGGCACAGGGGCAGATTTTCCGTATGTAGGGGATGGGGTCTCCCCGTCCTACTATATGCTGACGATGCGGCCCTCATAGCCAGAACCGCTAGGGGACTTCAATCCCTGCTTGACACCTTTTTAAATTTTATAGGGTCTCGAGATTTGGCAATTAATAACGCCAAATCTTACATATTTCTGGTAGGGACGCAGCCTAAGAAAAAGTATCTCTTTACAGTAGGTCCCGAGAAGGTCCCCCTGACGGCTGTCTTTTCATATTTGGGGGTTTTATTGGATACGGTGGTGTCCCCTTATTCAGAAGAAAAAGGGGGAGTTCACTAGGGTAATTGCTGCTATTTTTAACTTTGCTGCAAAGCTGGACAAGGCCCAATTGCAGCTATGTTGAAAATCCATCAGGCCAAAGGCGTAGCAACAGCTTGCTATGGCAGTGAAAATTGGGGGCATACCACCACAGATGTATTGCAGGTGATCGAGAACAACTTCTTAAAGCGCTTGTTAGGCGTGCCAAGTGGTCTATCAAACCTGGTTGTCCACGAGGAACTGGGGGTACCTTTTTTATGTGACACCCTGGCGATGCGCCCTTTAGTGTTTTGGCTTAAGTGTTGGCTGAATAAGGAATTAGCTCTCAGCTAGCAGATTATAACCGATAGTATGAGCCTTGACCATATGTCCCGAATACCATGGCTGAAATATACCAGAGGTTGCTTTGTAGAACTGGGGCGTCCCAAACATTTTTTTTTTTTGTTTGTTAAGAAAGCTTTTAGCTGTATAGGGAAGCTAGAAAGAGATGAGTTGGAATGGCGAAAACCAAGTGTTCGCAAATTTCTGGCGCTGAAAACCAACCCAATGACTGAGCCTTATCTTCTGGGGTCACTGTCCACATATGAACGGTTTTTATTGTCCAGGTTTCATCTAGATCTGCTTCATTTGTTACTTGCCGTTCCAAAAGGGTGCAGCAGAGGACAGGTGTTAGCACCATGTGGCTGCGACGGTGTGTCTCCACAGGACCTGCTACACTTTATGTTACTCTGTAAATTTTATGAGGTACCTCAGAGATATTTCTTATTTCCCCTTTTAAAGAGGCTGAATTTTAACCAGGTTCGCCCAGTGCTTCTGTATCTGCAATTGTGTAAGGCAGATTGTATCTTATTCATCGTGGGTTATTTGAAATCTACGGTGAGAACTAGGGCTTGCCTGGAAATGTAGCTACCTCACTGGTAGAAGGCACCTTTTGTTTTAATGTGTGGTATATGTGTTTTTTTATTTTTTTTAACGGATCCATTTTCTCTTCTTTTATTGATATGAATTGTAATTTTAATATCTCTTGTATTAAACGAGATTTGGATGCTGTATAACTTTTATGGTTTTCTATACGCAAAACCGAATAAAGTTGTTTTGAATTGAATTGAATTGAATTGCATGTGTGGTTTGTATGGGTGACTAGGTCATAAGTTACGTCGTAGTAGGATAGAATTAACACTGATTGGGGTACCATCAAATACAGAATAGAATTAACTTCCACGTACAAGGATGGCGTTCTTCCTGTGTTTGCTTGGTGTTTACTTATCCAAAATCTCCTTCAGATAGTAGTGGTATCACATCTATCGTTGTATCATCCACCAGCACAGCGATTTATATTTTAGAGTTTAAGCTACATTACATGTGTCAGCTATTGTGTACCTTGGATCGAATGGAGACCGACACACAATGTTAGGCATCCACACACTTGCATATCATTAGCACCGTATCCACAAGGCTTTTTCAAATTATGTTTAGAATAGTTTTTCCTACAGCATAATGAAGCAAAAAGTAAATGAATTGTTCATTGAGAATTATTGAATTGCAACCGCCATTTCTTTTATGTGGAGCAGTGCTGGGCCATTGTAGTATCAAAAAACCTGTCACCTCTACATGTTCTGACTCACTCGTTCACATATACTTTATGTCACACATCAGTTTTGTTGGATTCTGTTCCGGCATAATTGACAGTGTTGTATTACACCGAGGGTGTCTAAAATCGGCAGTTCGTATATCTTTTAGTGATTAGCACTGTTCTGATCGTAAATTGAAATTCCCTCCGTGCTCAGGATTTAGCTAGTCTCTCCTTTGCGTTTTTAGCATGACCGTCTTTGTTTGTAATAACAGTTGCACAGAGAGGAGGTCTGTTGGGAGCACATTCGGATTTTCTTTTCGGTTGCGTTGTTTCCTTATGAATGCTTTCTTAATCTCCTCATCGCTCAGCGGCAGTGAACTGCTCAATCATGGAAACTCGGGGTGTCACATGGGGGTGTTAAGCCAGCTAAGAAATGCAAATTTTTATGCTTACTTTCTTTGGTTGCCTTCTCTATTGGAACACAATGACATTTGACACACATTCAATTGCATGCACACAAAGTATATTATTCTACAAACTCAGTTTTGCTTACACTACTGTTTAATAGGCACTCTATCAGAACACCATGAACATTCTGTACCAGGGCTAAGTTCATCACACAGTATGTTGTTTTTTGTTTTGGACCGCTCAGCGACAGGGCTATCACAATAGAATAAACAATAGCAGCTTGGCTGGAACTTCGACATGGCAGCATGGAGTATGTTTTTATATGTACAACATCAAGCCTTTGTTTATTCAGAGGAGCATTTTGCTGACACTGCGAGGTTGGTCCATGCTGGAATTCCAGATCAGCTGATTACTTTCACCTCATGCAAGGGATACTGTCCAACTCTACACCAAGACGGGCGCTCACTGCCATTGATCAACAGGTAATGAGTTAGAACACCGGGCAGGGATTTTGGCAGATCACCTACACTAGGGAAAACTAAGTCAGGAAGCTCAAGGTAGGAGTACACTATAACGCAGTAGTTATATGTAAGCATATATTCATTGTTATAGCACAATGATTTAATTATTCATGTTCTTCATCATTCTCATAATGCTAATTACATTACTCTGTTCCCTTTTGTTAATCATTGCAGCACAAGTATTTTACTCAAGAATCACAGTGCTTCAATAAATATTAAAACTGTAGGATGTGTATTTCTTGTATATTTCTTTGGGTATGCATGAGAGGCCAAACAAAAAGGTTCTGGATCTATTACCATGATTCATTGGGTAGTCAGGATTGTCATGTTCTGAGGTTGCACAATCCATTTGATACCTTGTCAGGTTTAGGGGTAAAGATGGTAGACTGTGAGCTAGCAAGACTCTGGCCAACATAACCTAAGAGTGTGCACGGAATCACTCTGCAACAATCCTGACGTTTATGTTGTCCTACTTGAGAAAAGTATAAGCTGTATGACAGGAGATCAGGGAATACATTTAAAAATCTCTTATTTTGGCCGACCTACATTTACAAAAAGTCACAGGGTAGTCAATGTAAGTTTTGGGACCTCACTTTGGAGTAGTACTTTAATAAAAGAGGCTCAGCATCTGGTTGCTGAATCGGGTTAAACATCCTGTCAGGACAGAGCAGCTTGGCTACAAGGCCATCTCCCTTTCTGTCCAAGCCACGCTCCTCCCTTGCATGTGATTTTTAAATGAAAGCCCAGGTCTGGAACCTGATGTCTCTTTCATGGTCACGAGAAGTCATCTGGTAAACCTATTTCTTTAAACACTTTTTAATACTCGGTTCCTTTGTGGAGTAAAACTGTGTAGGATGGTCATTTATCTTATCAATCCACTTTGATAACTTATGGCACTGTGTTTGACAATAGAAACTTTATGCATTTCGCCGGATCCAGTTAAAACTGTGAAAGAGATTGAACATCTAGCGGTGGAATATGGGGAAAGTTCTGGATTTAAATTAAATCGAACAAAAACACAAATAATCTGCACTGAGCAGGTTTGTAGTGACAACCCTAGGGTTGTAGAGGAGGCCACATATTTGGGGATCCGCATTAATGCGTGTTAGGATAAAATGGCATTATCTAATTGGGAACCGTTAGTGCGGAAAATAAAAAAAGACTTGGACAGAATAGAAAGCCTACATTTATCAATAGTTGGGAGATGCAATATCCTAAAAATGGATATCCTGCCCAAAGTGATGTATTATTTTAGGTGTGTCCCCTTTTAAATCACAGTGAAGCAATTTCAAAAATGACAATCTATCTGTGGTAGTTTCTTGTGGACGCAAGGTAAAACCAGACGAGCAATGAGGTATATGACCCTGCCTCGATCCAGAGGGGCGTGGGCTGTTACAAATTTTCTGTTCTATTATTGGGTATGTATGCTGCAACAAATGGACATTCTGTTGTTTGAGGAAAGAGAGGGAAAGGCAGAAGAATTTCCGAATTTTTTTCAGATGCTCCTGGGCACAAGAACAGAGAGGATTTTATTTTTAATTTGGAGCCTAGCTATTATAAAAAAAACTTGGTTAAAGGTGCTTCAAGCTGCCTACAAAGTATGGATACAGGTCCGAAAATATTTGAAGCTTGGTAAATTCAATTTTTATACACCCACCTCATCTTTAGCATTACCCCCCCTTATTTTTTCCGATAATGTTATGGCTAGATGGAGACGTAAAGGACTAATGACTCTAGGATATTTAATTGATTCTAGTGGTATCAAGACTTACCCTTTGTTAATATCTGAATATGATCTCCCCAAAACCGATTTCTTTAAATATTTACAAATTCGTGAATATCTACAAAAGATTTTGGCTAAAAAAAGTAATTTGTTAGAAACAATTAGGAAGCATGGGAGGATAGCCTTCATATGTTTTTTGAATGTCCAGACTCAAGACAATTTATAAATAAGATGGACATTTTTTTGACAGGGGTGCGGATTGGGATTACATCTACTGGGATGATGTTGGGAGTGGCTGAAGAATAATTAGCCACACAGGAAATGTAGGAATTTAGATATTTTATATTCATAGCCGTGGCGGTGGCTAGATTATGTATAGCATCACTATGGAGGGAGAAAGTGTCACCATCCTTTGAAATGTGGAGGGGCAGACTTTATTCTATATGTAATTCAAAACATAGTCTTTACGCTTTCAAGGGATCGCTGAAACGTTGGTTAGGCATTAAGAATTGGGAGGCGTTAGTAGAGAGTTTGCAATAAGTTTTATCTTTTTTTCAATCCATATTTCAACATGCCCTGATTTATATCTGATCTCTTCGTCAGCTGTTTTTTTTTCAGACATGAATTCAATTTTTGTGAAAGCTGTTAAAAGTATAGGGCGATGAAAATTATGCATTGATCCCTCTCAGTTTATCTTGTTTTTTTCTGCTTAAATGATCGTAATACAAATGTATGTTTATTGTATTGGCTAATAAAAAAAAAAAAGAAACTTTATGCATAGATCTGTAACCCCACTTTACAAGTGGGCCGACGTTATATAATTGACCCAGGAGCATGTGCCCTTTTGGGCCCCAGTAACTGTCCACAACAGGTTTAAAGACTGTACTCAAGCAGAGGCTAATCTTAAAAAAAGATCCACTGTGTTGGCACCTTGTACAGTACAGCTGAATGGTCATTTAATTCTCGATGCACAAAAACACCTGTATTCATGTGGTATTAGTGCCTCTCCTAGTTTCTCCATCGCCAGTCTTTTATTGTTCACACAATGGATTATACACTTGTTAATGTTTATTACTAGTATTTGACTATTTATGTTTCTGACAGTTTAACCTATGTATCCATGTCTCATATGTACATGTGCCTCACCCTGCCTTCAGTCCCACAGATTTCACCTGGATCGAATGGACGGCCATGGAAGAATGGTCGGTGGAGCGAAGACCTCCACGAGATACCAGACATTCCAGGGCACTATATACAAAATTCATGAATTTATTTCAATTATATTTCAATTCTGCCTGCACTTCCTCGATCTCAAGCATTAGCCCCATTGTGTGACCCAGACACAGAGGATTATACTATTAAGGTCAAAGGGCATAGCATTTCGGGGGACCAAAAATGTATTCACATCAAGCCTTTTACCTTCAAATACTTCCATCATCTTTACTTTTCCCCCGGATGTACTTGTTTATTAAAGTGCAACCCATAGTAGTGATTGCTTCTGAATAAACCAGAGGTGTTGGTATGGTATGTATAAAAAAAAATATTTATCACTGTTGATGTTGGAGCTTTGCTGTCAATTCTGTTTCATGACAACCAAACCATGATGCCTTTGAAGATAATGGCTATATCAAAGAGATTCTATTTTGCAAATGAAGATTGGCAGGTGTCAGTTTCTTCTGTTTTGTTCTAATCAACTGCTGTTAAATCTGCTCTATCATAGATTGTTGTTTTTTTATTCGTATATTTTTTTTCTCTGTGTGTGCCTAAATGAGACCATAGCAGATGTAAGCTATTGGGTCTTGAGCAACTAATACCAAGCATCCGGTCAAATTATTTGTGTTCTCTTCATTAACGCATTTAAGGCACCCACTGCCTGTATATATTTTAGGAAGTGCATTATTCCGCTTCTTGCATTTTTTCTGCGATATCATTCTATGTGCACATTCGATGCCAAGCGTATTTGCAGATTCCAAACCAATTAGTGAGCGCCATATAAAGATCTTAATGTTGTCTTTTCCTGTTCTATAAACATTCCTCATTTTGTTTATTTCAAGTACTCATTTCAATTTCACGTTAAGAACTTATGAGGGTCAATATCCTATTAATTACTGGGTGCTTTATTTAGAGTTTGGTGGATAAAAGACATCCTCCAAAAAGCAGTGGCTGTCCTTTCCACCCTCTCTATACTCCCTGCTAGGGCAGAAAGGACAGCCACTGCTTTTTGGCAAATGTCTCGAATCCACCAATCACCAACTATGGCTCTTGGCTCAGCCTCCCCTTTTCTTTCTGTGATATGTCATTTCCTCCATTGTTTGATGTTCGGCTTTTGCGTTATCCTTGAATGATTTAGCTGACATAATGTAAAGTGTTACAAAAGACCGGATCATTTAGCCTGAGTTCAATGAGTGCTGTTTGCCTTGTTAGGGTTCCTCTGCACAGCGCTTGCAAAATCTATTATGTTAAATATATCTTAAAAGAGACTTACTTCCCCCCTTCCCTTCTTATTGGTCCTCGTGCTTGCCACTTTACTTTTCCTCGTTTCTATTGGTTGTAGGCGTTCTATTTTCCGTTCTTCTGTGTGTGTTTCTCTTATCACTTTCCCATTGGAAAAGTACTGTGTTCATCCGCTTCTGGGGAACTTCTTTTCTATGTTTTGACTTCACAGCGTTTGCGCTGTCCTTGTTTTGTTTGTCTTCTGCTCTTTATGTAATCTCCTTGTAGCTGTCTTGTTACCGACAAGGTCAGCATTCTAGTTGGCTTTCAGCTCCAATGTGCGTCTCCTTCTCTTGTTCCTCTAAGTTGTATTTATCGTTACACAAGGCTTGGAACGCCTGGTCTGCAAGCCTCACTTTCAGCCCTGAACACCGCCTGAAGAAGACATTTCTCAAATGAACAGTTTCTTTCTTTTCCCCATGGGGGAAATCTATTCTTAATGATCTCGCCCTACTTGGGCTAACACAACGTAACCTGGGCCCAACACATCAGGCCGGACACACTCTAGACCTTATATTAGCAAATTTCCCCACAGTCACCTGCCTCCCTCCCACCCAAGTTAGTTGGACTGACCATTTTGTCATTGAGTTTTGCATCCCCTGTCCAAATCAGATTCCTCAGGGCTCGATCTCTCTTCCTAGTGAACGACGACAATGGCATAAAGTCAACAGAACTACTTTTTTAGATAAATTCACTGAACCCTCTTTTTCCATGTTGGAAAATATAGATAATGCTCTAAATAAATTTGAAAAGGCCTCAAAGACTGCTATAGATACCATAGCCCCTATTAAGAAATTCAGACCTCGACCAGCCAATAGACAGGAAATTTGGTTTTCTAATGACCTGAGGACTTTAAAACAAACAGCTAGGAAACTAGAGAAAAAATGGAGAACTTCACACTTAGCAATGGACAGAAGCACCTATTGGGAATCGCTAACTATCTATCACAAAGCTATCCGTACTGCAAGGAAATCTCACATAACATCCCTTATCACTGCGGCAGACATTTTCCCTAGGGTTCTGTACCAAATAGTACAATCTTTCGCCAAACCGACAGCAAGCGAAAGCCCTGATTTCTCCTCTCAAAAGCTTTGTGATGAGATATCCCATTTTTTTTCTAATAAAATTGATGTGATTTACAAAAAAATAATAGACTCCAATAACCTCATGACCAGTGATGTAGGTACTTTCTTATGTGAAACAGACTGCAATTCTGATTCTACTACTCTAGATATCTTCCCTCCTATCACCTTTAGGGAGTTGTCAGCACTCACTGTGCAAATTAAAAGTGGAAGTCCTGATGACACAATTCCTGCCAGACTTATGCCCTCCTTGTTGAAAGCCCTAGGTCCCACGATGGAAAAACTTATCAATTTGTCACTCAGCACAGGCACTGTCCCAAGACAGTGGAAACAGGCGCTAGTCAAACCTATTAGGAAAAACACCGCCATTCCCTGGACTGAGTTAGCAAATCTCAGACCCATCTCGCTGCTCCCTTTTTTGGGTAAGCTCACAGAAAAATATGTAAACCAACATCTCTCAAACTTTGTTGAAACTACTGGTGGCCTAGACTACTCCCAATCTGGCTTTAGGCCGAAACATAGCACGGAGTCTACCCTTTTGTCTGTCACGGATGACATACATATGTTTCAGGACAAAGGGTACTCCGTGATTTTAGTGTTATTGGATTTGTCGGCAGCGTTCGACACCGTGTCATATGACATCCTCATTGACAGGTTGTCGAACGTAGGAGTTAAAAACAAAGCCCTGGACTGGTTAAGGAGCTTTTTAACAGATCGCACCCAGACTGTCACCATGGGTGCATATAGATCAGCGGAGGTAGACATTTCTAAAGGGGTGCCACAGGGCTCTTGTTTGAGCCCAACACTTTTTAATATCTATGTGGCACCCCTGGCAAGAGTGATGCGGAAATATGGCTTCATCCCCGTATCATACGCGGATGACACGCAACTCCTCTTCCCTTTTGAAACTCTCACCGCTGAGCTAAAGAACTCCTTTTCTGCGGGCATGAAGGCTGTTGCACAGTGGATGTCCACCAATTACTTACAATGTAACGTTAGCAAAACCGAGGTGATGCTATTTGGTGAGGCCAGACTTCTGTGGACCCCAGACTGGTGGCCCTCCGATCTTGGCATGGTCCCAGAACCGAAACAGGTGGTGAAGAACCTGGGGATCCGCCTTGATCAGGATCTGTCTTTAAGACAACATAGTAACTTCGTTGCAGGCTCATGCTTCCATGTTATCAGCATGTTGCGAAAAATCTTCCCCTTATTGCCAGACACTTTCAGGAAGACTCTAGTGCAGGCTCTGGTCCTGAGCCGTATTGACTACTGTAATGGCCTGCTTCTATCTGCCAACCAGGGAGTGTTGTCCAGACTCCAAGTAGTCCAAAATACGGCTGCCCGACTGGTTCTCAATGCTCCTCCTAGAACAGCATCCAAACCCCTTTTGAATCAGCTCCACTTGCTCTCTATTCAACAGAGAGCCAAGTTTAAAATATGCTGTATCATTCATAAAAGCATAAATGGACAAGGTCCTGCCTACCTGAAACACAAATTCATCTCATACACCCCTTCCAGATCACTTAGATCTAGCACAAGCCAGCTACTAATAGTACCCCGCATCAAAAAAGCAAGACACGGAGGTAAGGCGTTATCCGTAGTCGGACCTACTCTGTGGAACCGCCTTCCGTTGACCCTTAGGCTCTGCACTGCCCACCTACAATTCAGGAAACTCCTAAAAACTGTACTATTTAAAAATGAGATCTAATACCACAATACCTCCACCCTCCGAGTTATGTGAACTGGCCCAAAAGCGCAGAGATACTCCTGTTGGAGTCGATTCCAGCGCTATATAAACTCGAAAATAAATAAATAAATAAATAAACATGGCACAGTTTAGCTCTTATGCTAAACCCCTGGCCTCAGTCAAGCTTCAGAACCCTCAAATTCCACCCCTCTGCCACGGTGCTGGCGCTGTCACGGCTGAGGTATGCCCCGCCACCACCCAGGCCCAAAGCAGAAGAAGTCACTGTGGCGGCACTCTTCCCACTCCGGTCCGCAGCGATGGCTCTTTAATGGGCTGCGTCTTGTGCACCCTTTCCAGGCTAAGTTGTGAGCCCCCTCTAGGCCCTCCACCATTCACTTCTTCCAGACCACCAGCCCCCCGGCTGACCCCTGAGCCAGGTTCCCCGTGCATCATAGACCCCTCTCGGACCCTGGGTTTGTCTGGCCTGAAGAACCATGGAAACACATACTTCAGGAGTGACATGCCGAACAGGGAGTTTTTCGCGGAGTACCTGGTGCCGCAGTCATCAATTTTCTAGCCGTTGATGTTGTTTAGTTAGCTGCCCTCTTCATGCTGGAACATATAGTCCTAGCTTATAATGTCAAATTTGCAAGTTTAGGACTGAAAATGCTACAGTCTGACTGTCTAAAGTTGTCACTTATAGTAAGTTCTTCATTATTATGATATCAACAAAGTTGGTTGTTCTCTTCTGTGACATGGTTTGCGTGCCTCTCTTCGTGTTTTGTTCTCTTGTATTGGTGAAAAACCAGAAGCCTTACAGAAACATGCGGATGAAGAACAAACGGCGGCACTGATCCTGCTGGATCTTAGTGCCACATTCGACACTGTGGCCCATCACACTCTGCTACAGTGTCTAAAAAGGGGAGGAGTGGTGGACAAAGCATGGGATTGGCTGGAGTCCTTTTTGTTAGATTGCAGTCACCAAGTGGCACAGGGACCCTTCCGGTCCAAAGACATCAGTCTTAAACAAGGGGTGCCTCAAGGGTCCAGTCTTAGCCCAACCCTTTTTAATTTATATGTGGCACCAGTAGCAGAGATCCCGGAAAAATTTGGGGTGGAAGTCGTGTCCTATGCAGACGACACGCAACTGGTGGTGGCTTTGACACAGACAAAGGAGCAGGTCGCCACTAATCTCAGTTCATGTCTGTAGGAACTAGCAGCTTGGATGGCAAATAACTGCCTCAAACTGAATGGAAGCAAGACGGAGATCTTGATGGTGGTAAAGGCCCCTTCAGTGTGGACCTCGGCGTGGTGGGCTCCAGTGCTGGGCCCTTTACCCACTCCTAGTGAACAAGTGAGGAACCTAGGGGTGTGGCTCGATAGCAAGATCTCGTTCGAACAACACACCAAATGGATGACAGGCACATGCTTTGGCATTCTGAGGGTCCTCAGGAAGACACTGGACTTACTGCCATTGACAGCCAGGAAGACCATGCTCCATGCATTAATAACATCGAGGCTGGACTATGGGAATGTCCTTTATTTGGGAGCCAGTGCTAAATGCACTCAGAGGTTGCAGTGCATACTAAATGCGGCGGCTCGCCTGGTCTTGATGCTGCCTAAAAGAGCCTCTTCAAAGAGAGCACTGAAAGCTTTGCACTGGCTTCCAATCAAGGAACGTGTGACATTCAAAGCCCTCTGTGTCAGCCACCGTATCTTAGAGGGGAAAGGACCCGCTTACCTTCATAACCTGCTTACCCCGTACCACCCGACCCGTCAACTGAGATCAAGCGGGACGGGTTTGGTTCAGGTTCCTAAATTTAGCAGAGTAAGAATGGGAGGGCACTCCTTTCGTGGCCTGGCAGCTCAACAGTGGAACAGACTCCCTCTGAGGCTCCGGCTGGAGAAGTCAGAGCTGGCATTCCACAAAGAGCTGAAAACGCACTTGTTTCTTAAAGATTAAGGCTGTTGTCTGATAGAGTTGGGTGGGCAGAAATAGCAGAAATAGGAGTGGCTTTGACTTGGCCATCCTACAGCGCAGGGACACACTAGTGCAGTGTAACCAGGCGCTTTACAAACTCAATTATTATTATTATTATTATTATTATTATTATTATTATTATTATTATTATTATTATTATTATTATTATCTAGTGTCATACTGAATCATCTACCTCACCCCTGATTTGACCTGGTTTGCTTGTCCCCTGTACCCAGTTTGCTGTGGCTCAACCACGTGCTAAATATGATATGTCTGTCAACCACTCGTACTCTGCTGATTTGGGTTGCCTTTTGCCACCCCTACAGTTCACCGTGCGCTGATATGTTTTGCCCCAAAGCGCCAATCTGAATGAAAGGTTGAGTGTCCTTCTTGTGATTTGCTTTCTGCACCACGACGGAGCATTTAAGAGGAGCTGCCCCTTTGTGACCTGTAGTGGAAGATGGAAAAGGTGAAAGCATTGTGGCTTAGTGTTGTGTAGCTGTGGCAGGTGTCTTGCATCGCCTTTCAGATAATACTGTGTTCTACAAATCTCACTTCCACAAGGTGGCTCAAACATGGCGAAGCAAGAGACATAACACACAACAAAACCTAGAAAAGGGGTTCACTTTACAAAATGCAAAGTCTCTCTTTTTAGAATAAGGCTTGGGGTTTTATTTATGCAATGCTGTCTAACAGAAAGGCTTTCCCTGATGTCAAATGAATAACATTCAAACGTATATAGAGATATATATTTATATGCAAGCAATAAAAACACACTTGGTAAATACAACTGTTAAATGCGTGGATAATAATATGAAATACAAACAGCAAATAATATGAGCTAAAACTCAAGAAAATATACTAAATACATCAAATGATTACTTTGGATGTGCACTCTGTCTCTTTCACACATCACAAAGAAAACACCTCAAATGACCACAGCCACTGGAACAACGCATCCCAAAGGCACTACTCAGAAACAAATCACCTCACCCGATCGTTCACTTGCATCCTTGCCAACTCAAGCTGGAGAAGCCCGTTACAGCCAGGCAATGGATTCTCGACCGGGACTCAGGTTACGTTCTTTTTGTGGCGGCACGTCTGTCCCACAAATGAGCTCTCAAGCTGGCTGTCAAGACCCTCAGCTTTATAGTCTCAAAACACACTAGAAGGTTTGAGGGTCTTCTCCTCTACACCAAGGAAACTTACTGGAACTGTCAAGTTTCCAGGCAAGCATTCCACGGTAAGAAGGAGTTACCCCGTTCCCTCTACATTCTCACATGTTCCAGCCTTTATCTTGATGAGCTTACGAAAGCCTTCCAGGGTACATTAAACAATTTCTCATAAAACCTTGAACATGAATAACCCAAGCAACTGATAAACACACTGGGGGCCTGTCTGTGCGCGCAGAAAAGCCCAAGCAAGGCAGAGTCAGAATTCAGAATGACATGAGGCCATGTCAAAGCCAATAGTAAGAACTTCATACTACTTCCCGATGTACAACGCAATGCACATTTGTGCACCTTAGCCTATAGCAACAAATACTTCATCTCTCAATGTACAACACAATGCACATCCCACATGTTGTGTTCTTGGCAAGCTGTTCTACTGTGACAGCTCCCACTTCAAAACTACAAGACGAAATCTTCAGGAGAAACAAGGCATATGCAGGACATCGTACATTCCGGTAGGATAAAATAACACACCAAAGTCAATTAAAATGATGGGAGTCAAATTTCATCACATGGTGTCAGACCACAAGAGTGTCTCTAGCACTACAGCAAGTTACTGGGACGATGAAAGGTGGGTGCTTCTGGAGCATAATGATTTGAGTTAGGTGGCACAGGGGCGTTCAGTGGTGCGAAGTGCCTGGAGCAGTGGTGTTGCTTGCTGAAGTGCCCGCTCTTCCCTGTTGTTGCTTTTGGAGAAAACGATAAGGCCATTTCATGTAGTGGGTGTTGGTCTTCCAGCTGAAGTGGCTTTAGCCCTCGCTTTACTTTTAATAATTTTCTCACAACTAAACACTAATCATGGTTGGATGTTGTAACAGACATTTGTGAAGTGCTGTTTGAGATTGAGCCACCTAGAGGTAAGGATATATTGTGGGAGCGTTGAAGTACATGTTGCTAAGAGCTAGTTAAAATGCTTTTACGTAACTTAAAGGTGACTTGTGTGCCTCAGTGTTTTAAATAATTTTCAAAGTGTTGGTCAAGACTCGTTTGTGATCACTTTGCAAGCCTGCGGTCTTGCCTAGCAAGTAAGTATGCAACATTCTAGCACTGGCTTTGGCTGAGTTATGTGATCCTTGGCAAGCTGCCCCTCCCTCACTTAGCTTTCAAAGACGGATGCACATTGAAAATGGCCATAGCCAGTATTATGTGGTGTCGAAATAACAACCTTACCGAAGGTGTAGCCATAGACTCCAAAAAAAAGATATTGCGCAGGCCTTGTCTCAACATCATGTGATTGCTTAATTGCCCGTGCCCTCCACTCACACCTCTCACCCTGAACACAAACTGCTCATCCTGCACTTATACTATTGACATGCCACTCACCCTAAACTCGCACGCCCCTTACCTTGTACAAGGTAACAACTTTCACCCTGTACACTCACACAATGCGCATTCTGTACTGAACACACTTCAGTCGCCATGCATTGAGGGAGACACAGCCGGCACTCCGCACTTATCAGCCTTCTTTCATGCACAACTCACCCTGCACAGCAAGCACTCACACCATTCTCCCTACACTCATCGACTGCTCCCACACCTCTTAAATTATTATTAATCTCATAGGCGAAACCTACTGCATTTACAAATGCTTGTTAGATTTGTATCAATTCTTTATCTAATTTCCTTTTTAGATTAACGTTTGATGTCCGTATTCAGATTAGTTCAAGAGTTACCTGTGGTAAATGGAGGAGAGATCTCACGTTTTTCAATCATGTGTACACGAAGACCTGATTGTCGCATATTGTTTAGGGTTCCTTAGGGTGCAGAGTACAGGAGGAGTTTTGCTAGACTGCCTTGGTTTATACGTCAGACTAGACGATGAAGTATTTTTCATTTGGAAATTAGTGTTTCTTTATGAGTAGAAAATGTTACTTATGTTTAACAGAGTTGTCACTTAGGAATACTATAAGTTTCATATTACGATGATACTGAGACTGTCATGGCTGGGGTATGCCCCGCCACCCCCAATCCCAAAGCAGAAGAATTCACTGCTGCAGCGGCTCGTCCTGCTCTGGCCCAGCGGCGCTTCCACTTTCGTAGTCCGCGCCTTCTGCACCCTCAGCACCATTTCCCGGCTAAGTTCCAAGGCCCTTCCAGGACCTCCACCACCCACTTCTCCCGCACCGCCAGTGCCATGTTCCCCGTGCATCCTAAACCCCGGGATAGGGGTTGTCCAGCTGAAGAACCATGGAAAAACATGCTTCATGAATGTTGTGCCGCAGTGCCTGAGCAACACTGACCTTTTCGCGAAGTACCTGGCGCTGCAGCCATTAATCTTTCAGCCGTTCATGTTGTTTAGTTAGCTGCACTCTTCATGCTGGAATGTATAGTCCTAGCTTATAATGTCAAATTTGGAAGTTTAGAGCTGAAAATGCTATGGTATTACTGTTGTCACTTATAGTAAGTTTCTCGCTATGGTGATATTGACATAGTTGGTTGCTCTCTACTGAGACATGGTTTGTGTCCCTCTCTTCGTGTTTTGGTCTCTTGCATTGGTTAATTATCTAGTGTCATACTGAATCATGTCTCACCCATGCGTTGAGCTTTTTTTTTCATTTGTACTTTATTGTTTGATTAATTGAAATCTTACAATATATAAACATTAATACTTATTATAAAATCCGATTATAAAAAGTAAGACAAAGATAATTAAAACGTGACACAAGGTAATACTCTTTCATCTTAAAAAATATTGGTACTTAAAGTGCACAATACTATTTGCATATTATATTCTTCCTACATTACATTCTATTTGTTTTTGGTAGTCTAACTTAGCTCTCAATCGCATTAAAAACTTTACAAAAGCTGAGGTTAATATTATATCATCAGTATGAAGACATCTTATCAAGGCTTGTCTGCAACTCCTTATTCCTCGAACATTAAAATGTCTCCCAAAGATAGATATTCTTTTACACTTCAGTTTCGGACATACACAAAGGAGGTGCATAATGTTCTCTTTTCCGAGTTTACATAAGCTACAGGCCGTTGGCTCCTATGTTCTCAGCCATGGCATTAGGTGACATGAACCTGGAAATATTCCAAAACTGGCTTTTATAAATATTTGCTTATGCCTCATGGACCATGGGATTTCAAGATACGGTTTAATTTTCACCTTGGTATAACCATTCATTAGAGGCCATGCATGTTTTCTTTTTGGGAAGGTATCTTTGTCCAGAAGAAGTGATAATTGTTTTGTTGTATTATTGATGGCTTTTTAACATGAATTTATGGTTATTGTCATTTCCCAGATCGAGTTCGCTGAGTATTCATCTATTGAAGCGTGTAGATATTTCCATGCCTGGGCTTTCAAGTTTGTATTTATTTCCTGCCACAGTAGTTTAGACATTTGATTTACAGTATCCATTTTTATTCTTTTCCAGACTTTTATACATTGGCCTTTTAGAGCTGGTAGCTGATTAGTTACCCCAAATTCCATTCGAATCTGTGCAGGCGATGCATTATGTGGCAATAAAAAGAGGACTTTAAAGATTTTTGTAACAGCATCATTAATTGTAACTGAATCTTTTCCACACAATGCTTCGCTTCCATATGTTAAGGTTGGCAGAAGTTTTGCTGATATTACTTTCAGAAATGGTCGATAGCTAAGCCCTCCTAAGGATTTCTGTAATGTTCTAAAAGCCGATAGCAATATATTTGCTTTCCGTTGCATATCAATCTTATGTGGCTGAAATATTTCTAGGTCATCAAATAATACTCCCAAGTAGCTATATGTTCTTAATTGCTCTAGTTGTGAATTATCCAAAATCCATTTATACTTAATACTTACGTTTTGCCTTTTATAATAATATAATAATAATAAGGTCGTTTGTAGAGCGCTTGGTTACGCCATTCCGGCGTGTCCCCGCGCGCTTTTGATTTTTGCTAACCTCCATGATTTTTGTCTTTGTTTCGTTGATAACCATTCCATTTTCTTTAGAGTATCTTGATATCCTGTTTATCAGGCGTTGCAGTCCAACCTTTTTTTGGCTAATTAAGATAACATCAGCCGCATATAGCAAGTTTGATATCAGAGTATAAGTTAATTTGGGTGGACAGGCGTTCACCTCGTCCAATGCTTGCATTAGATCTGCTAAAAACAAATGAAAAATTAGGGGGGCAGTACACACCCTTGCTTCAAGCCTGACGTGATTGGAATTTCTTTCGTTACGGACAATCCATCCCCCATCCGGACTCTGGCCCAAGTGTAGGAGTAGAGAAGTTGAATTGATGTTAAAAGGGAGAGAGGTATACCTTGTTCTATCAGTTTTTGCCACAAGAGATGTCTATGAACACAGTCAAAAGCAGACTTAAAATCCACAAAGCACAAGTACAGTGGTTGCTTCTTTGTAGTATATCTATCCATTAACACAGATAACACAAGAATGTTTGTTGTAGTGCCTAAGCCTTGTATAAATCCTGTGTGATTTGGGGGGATTATCTTTTCTTTTACCCATTCTGTTAGATTTGATAATAGTACACCTGCAAATAGTTTGGCACCAGTATCCTGAAGCGTAATAAGTCGATAATTTTCCGGCTGGGACCAATCTCCTTTTTATTTATAAATTGGATCCATCAATGAGCCCTTCCAGGTTTCTGGTAACGTCGATGACCTAACAATTTCCTTAAATAGTTTCGTCAAATATTCTGACCATAGACTGGGATCGTCCTTAAAAAGTGCGAAAGGTACACTGTTTGGGCGGGGCGCGCAATTTTTTGGTTTCCGAATTAGTTTACATAATTGCTTGTTTGTTATGTTAATTTCTTGATTCAAGTCATTCCTTGATGTATCAGTCACATTGATACTAACATTCAGCTGTTTTTTTCCCCACCAGGATTTAGATGTGTTGACAAGAATCTGATCCAATCTTTCTCACTTAAAGAAGATGTTACAGCAGGTTTTATTTGGTTGTCCTAAACCATTCATCAATTTCCAGAATTCCCTAGAGTTTGATTGATTGCTGCAAAAGAGCACTTTGGACCAAAGGTCATGTTTTTCTTGATTCCTTTCATCCCACAATAATTTCTGTGGGTTGCTGTTAACACTTTTTCAGTTAGAGCACAAATCCAAATCATTATGGTGCTTTTTTATCTGTCTTCTAAGATGGTTATGTGTTCTTTTTATAATCCTCGTTGTTAATGATAATGAAATGTGATTCCTTCTTCCTAGTTGCATCTTTTATTTTTTCTTCTGGTAAGGTTTTAACTCATAGGTTTTGACAAGTTTTTGTGTGAAATTCACCCATTGTTCAATCGCAGATAAAGTTTTATCTTCAAAGCACGCTCTTACCAGGTTATGGGCCAATTTGTTAGTATATTCCTTAGTGTGTTCTTTCCAGATTAGTTTCCTATAATTTACTGTGCCCGTCTGACCAGGTAAGGTATCATATCCAGTATGCTTATTAATATACAAATTTAAATAAAAAGTATTTGCTGACTATGATCACTCTCAGACACTTTTTCAAAGGAGAAAGAAGTCACATTGCTAAGGATATTCAAAGATACTATTGTGGTATCGATTCTTGATTTGTGATTTTTTGATCTAAATGTCTATGTTGGTGATGGTCTTGGGGTAACCTCCCATTTACAATTCTTAATCCCTTTGCTTCTATGTCTTTAACGAAGCTCATACCTAGTTGGCTTTGGATGGAATTGACTACAATAGGTAATGTTTGATTTGGGATTGCCCAAAGATAGTCCTGTTGTTGGATTATGTCATCTCTCAAATAGGGCACAAGCAAATTTAGGTTAAAATCCCCAGAGAAAATATATTCCATGAATGGATCATCCATCATTTGCTTTGTTAGTAAGGTAATGAGCGTAGTGCACATTTTAGTTCTCGTGCTTGCTGTAGGATGTATGTATACATTTACTATTAACAGGAATTTTAATGTACTATTTTCCTTATACCTTAACTTTACTATTAATACATTTGGATTATTCATAAAAACGTGTTCATGGTCTACTTTCAATTCTATGGCGATAAATGTGGCTAGGCCCCCACTGGGGCGTCCGCATTTATTCTGTTTAATTGCTGGCTCAAAATACCCTTTGTATCCCTCGAGCATTACGTGGTTAATGGTCCAAGTTTTCTGTAAAAGAATAGCCTGATAGTAGTTAGTCATTGAGTTTAGGTGAGCGTTATTTTTTATTTACGTATTCCATTAATATTCCATGAACATAATTGTAATGTTTCACTATCTTTATTTATTTTGCCTGTTGGCTTTCTTTTTTTATTCTGTCATTGTGTATTTGTGCCATGAAGGGCCAAACTAATCAATTTTTCATTCAGTCTAGTTCGCGTTTCTATTTCAATTGGATTAATTGTCAAATCGAGTGGTATATCCGTTTTTCCTATTGGATTTTTTAATACTGAAAAAACCCAATGACTTGTTTTATTTTGTTGATGGTGATTCGGGGATACGGATGTAGCAAATTGTTTTGGGTACACTGTTGGCTGTGGCCAACTAATTTTTATTCTCCAACTGAGAAAGACTTCCTTTGCATTTATTATTAGTTCAGTTACAAGAATAGAATCCAAAGTTATCAATGCCATTTCTTGGCTGTTTACTGGGTTTCAATAGATTCAATGTTTTCACTCGAACCTTTTTCTAATGATTGAACAGATTTAAAGAGGTGGAGGATACTTCCTCTATTTAATATATCATGGCTACCTCTAGAGCAATATTCAGGTGTAAAGATCAGTTGTGGTTTATCAGACATTGCCATTTGTTTGCTTCCCAGGCATATAGTGGGTACAAGATCATATTTTACGGGCTGCTGAAACTCTTTAATATGTCCCATTATGTCTTCTTGGTTCATATTTGTTTGCCTTTGGAGGTACTGGGCACTTTATTGTATACTTTGATTTGAGTTTTGGTATGGCTGGATTGGTCTATGTATTGTGGAGGTTAATTGGCCTTCCATACCCTCATTCCTTGGTATCTTGTCTTTTCCAATTATAGGCATGGTCTTTGCTAGTTCCATCTTTTCCCATGCACTTTGCTTTACATTTTGTTGAACCTGTATTGTTCTTTGCATTGTTGGTGAAATAGATCTTTCTTCCTCATTATTCCATTCCTCCTTGACCTTTAAATTAGTGGTAGGGATCTTTAAGTTATCCTTTTTTCCACCTGTACTTGTATTGTTTGTAGGGAATGTCTCTCAAGTTTCTCATTCCACAACTCCTTAACTTTTACATAAGATTGATTGATGTTTGATTTTTCAGTTTTTGTCTGTTAAAGTCTTCTCTGTTACTCCATGAATTCCAGACGACCCCCTATCTATTCCACCTGTCTCTAACTCATTAGAATTTCCTCCACTATTGGTTGTTGAACTGTTTATACCATTTTGCCTTTATGTGTAATTTTTGGTTCCTTAGGATTGTTTTCCCTATTACCGTTGTTAAGTAAGGCAAAATACTTCATACTATTTCCATTGGTAATAGCGGTCTGATCCCAATGTAGTTCTTTATCTTGTTTTTCCATAAGTCTTAATGTTGTTTTGTGTCATCATCCCCCAATGCATTAGGCTGTCTTACTTGCCCTTGTGCTGATATTGCTAAACTACATTTGTCCTTATTCCATGCTTTACGCTGTTTTTTCTTATGTTTCTTTGACAAACAGAACAATGGGGATACCTCTTCCTTGACCCATCATCCATTTATACTATTGACATGCCACTCTCCCTATACTCGCACATCTCTTACCTTGTATAGGGTAATGTCTCTCACCCTGTACACCCACACCATTCTCATTCTGCATTGAACACACACCAGTCACCATGCATTGAGGCACTTCCAGCCTGCACTCAGACACTTATCAACCTTCATTCATGCACCACTCACCCTGCAGAGAGAGCACTCACCATATTCTCCCTGCACTCATACACTGCTCCCCAACCTCTTAACTTATTATTAATCCCATAGGCTAAACCTAATGCATTTACCAGTGCTTGTTAGATTTGTATCAATGCTTGATCGAAGGTCCTTTGTAGATTAACGTTTGATGTTAGTATTCAGATTAGTTCAAGAGTTGCCTATGGTAAATGGGCCAGAGATCTGAGGTTTGTCAGTCATGTATCTACGAAGACCTGCTTGCTGCATACTTTTTAGGTTTCCTTCGGGTGCAGAGTACAGAAGAAGTTTTGATAGACGACCCTGAAGAGGAGATTATGTGGTATACCCCCCTCCTGCCTCCCCCCCACCCCGTGAGAACTGCGGCCTTCACTAAGCTTCTTAGCCCGGATTCCTAATATTTCCCGGGCCAGAACTGGTGAAAGATCTTTCTCATTTCTTGGTTCAAACACATGGAATAAACTCCCCAGGGAACTCCGTGCCATTTTACAGCTGTTCCAACAGACAGAATAAGACAGTCATTTTTTTGCGGTTGGTAGGCTTTCCAACATTCTGCTAAGGGACACTGCCTAAAGTATGAGTACCCTGTACAAATGCCATTTCATTCATTCGTTCATTAGTTTATACTTCAGATTCGAGGAGGAAGTTCTTCATTTGGAAAAACGTGTTTCTTAATGAGCAGCAAATGTTTTTTATGTTTGACAGAGTTGTCACTTAGGAATACTGGGATTTTCACATTGCGATGATACCATTTTAAGACCATTGTGAAAAAAAAGTCACACTTTTTCTACTTGTGACTTAAGTTCAAAAGTATTGCATCACAATGTTGATATTCACTTCGTAAAAAGTATTATTAAGTAAAACTGGGTATGTGTTACAACTTATGTTGTTGACTTTTTTTTTTGCTTTTTGCTTTCTTTTCTGTTTCTGTCCTATTGCACAAGCTTTTCGTTGTATTAATTTCTTCCCCATTATTCTTCTTGCTTGTATTCTTGTCACTTTTAAGACTTAAGCAGGCAGGTGATAGTATGAGTGGCCTTTTGCGACTTTCTCATTAAGATTGACAACTTGAATGTTTCAAAGCTTGGGTTTCTGGGCTGATAAGAACAGTAGATGGCTACAGGTTCTCTTAACGGAAAAGACTGGTGCATTCTTTCCCATGGACTATTTGCAAGAGTGGGTAATGCAGGCCGAGGAAGTGACGCACCTCTTTGCAGCGCACTACATTCAGAAGTCTCTGAGGTGCCAGGAAGCAGCGCATATTCAGTCTTGCTCGCTCATAACCTCGCAAATGGGAACGAGTAGCTGAAAAATCACATTTGAGCTGGGTCACCTGAAGTAACCGGGAAGGAGCTAAACTAACTTTACCTGTCGCTGTAGAGATACTTTCCTTTGGAACTGCTATGAAATTGTGCAATGAAACTTGTAACATTCATATCATATTCAGTTCTTTACCTAATTACCTCGAGGAGCTAGCCTTCTAATTCAGATCTTCCTTCGCTAAAACTTATGCAGTCCTCTCATCGGAAGCATAAGAAACCAATGGTTATTATTTGTTCTCTTGAATAATCTTTGCAATGTAGTATTTGCGTATGACTCTAATGGACTTATTTGAGAGTTCACATAAGTTCAAAATGAGTCCCAGTGTTGTAAATGAGAATATGTACAATGTCAACGATGAGAACAGGAGAGACACAAAATGCAAAATAGAATGTGGCGAAAAACAGAAAAATGATAAACAATTGTGTCTTTAAAATGGTAATGATTGTGAAGGCAATCTGAGTACAAAAGATAGTGCAAAAGTAGGAAATCAAGGTTCCAATCCCACAGGCCTACTGTGGAAATATACCTTTTTAGGGGTACATTAGTGCAGGGTCACCCTTTTGTCCCGAGGTTCAAAAACCAACAACGTAGAGATCAGCACTGGAGTAGTAAATAAATAATAAGTTTATTAATCACTCATGAGTGTGACCACATCCACACAGCACTCTCAAGTGCTGCAGGAGGTAGTACCCTGGCTTCACAAACCCGTGCCCTTTAAATACAGGTTTTGTGCAGTGTAAGCACGTGAACAGAAATAGGGAGTACACGTTTTAGAAATAGTTACCAGCAAACATGGGCAGATAAATAACCACTTGGTCAGCAAAGTGGGAGGGGGAGCAGGATGCTTATGGCAGCAGTACATTATTGACAGTACTGGCAGCTACAAACTCTCGGCACGTACATTGCTTTTAGCTGAGTCAGGAAGTCAACTAAAATAGATAGCACAGGCAGAAAAAGACGAAAGAATTACGAAGGAAACTTAAATGGACACCACGGACAAAATGGCTGCAGCTTATGTCATGTAAAATATTACACGTTTTCCACAGACGGTTCTTTTGGCATAAGCTAAGACATTTTCTTATGCTTTAAAAGGGATACGGTAAATGTTATGCATATCAATTAGCATTGTGTTGCTGACTTGATCTATTGCTAAATGCGCGGAAATCATAGAAATTGACATTAGCATAAGCTGAAGCCATTTTAGTTGTGGCATCCATTTTGTTAAGCCATGTGATTCTGCCGTCTTTACTGTTGCCTGCCTTTCTATTCTGCTTGAGTCATCAGCTTTGGTTAACTCCTTCTATTCTAAGCCAGAACAATGTGTATGTACCTGTCTTAGAATGTAACTGCAGGCTGTTTCAACTGACATAAGCGTTCTGTCTCCCCTCCCTCTTTGCTGACCTAGTGATATTTATCTGCTTATGTTAGTCAATAGCTATTCCTGTGTATACCTGTACCTTCTATTTGAGTCTCCATGCTTACTATGCAACAAACAGGGTATAAAAGACCCTTGGTTTCTGTATTCCTTGTACTGTCTCATACAGTGCCCGAGGGTGTTGTATTGATGTAGTCCCACTCATGAGTGATTAATAAAGTTGTTATTTGATATTCCAGCTTCTGTCCCGATCTCTATTTTGTTGGTTTAAGGACCAGTGGACAGATAAGGGTGAACCCCTGCACCGGTGAGCCCCTAAAAAAAGTCTAATTTCCACAAACCGGCATCCACATCCCAGACATCCGCTCCAGACGGCAGACAAGCAGCACAAGCGGAAATACAGAGGGAACAAAGCATCTGTCTGGTCGACTACAGAGACATTGATTGCACTTTTTCCCCTACTACCAGCATAGTGAATGAATAATTGCAAATCCTGATGGTAGGTTGGGGGAGCTAAAAGCACAGGTGGTAAAGGGAAGGCTATGTAACAGGTACCAGACCGGCCTGGATGTAGCAAGTAGTATGCCTTAGTTCCACAAACAAAATAAGTGTGACGTGATGCAAGGAAGCTGCTTTGGCCTCTCGTAGACCTCTGCAACACTGTAGTACAGTTACTGTGGCCCACTAGCACATCGCCTATACTTTGTACACAAACCGGGCCAGTGGCCATGGCAACAGAAATAACAAGGGGTCCATTTCATTTAGCTGACCTGGAATTTGAATACACATAGTTTGTTGCTGCACTTCTTTTACTATATTCTTCTATTTCTAAAGCAGTCCCTTTTGCTTGAGGGTCCCCATCTTCATTCGGGTAACAGCCTTTGTTCTTTAGAGGCATATAGAAGTTTGAACCAAGCTGGGCATGAGCCATTGTGAGAGAATGGCAGCGGTGACAACAGAATTCCTTTTTATGTTCTGATAAGGAGGAATCTTGCCACACACCCAACAGTTAGTAGCGTTGCTTAGCTGGTGTGTCTGATGCAACATTTGAAGAAATTAATTGTTTCTCAGATTTTGCTGGTATCCCTGTTCATGTTGTGGCAAATCAAAATGATGATGCTCTTTTGCAACAAGTGATGTAACAGTAATGTTAGGTAAGGAGGCTCCAGGCATTACTTCCACCACTACCCAAATTACAGTAGCGATGATGGCAGCAGTCAAAGTCAGACCAAGGATGCAGATTGTACAGCCGTTGCACATTGTCGCAGCGATCTCCTTCTTAGGCAAGCGCATTTTCATCGGCAAACAACAAAATAGATGATGCCCTAAGGTCCTGGGCAGGCGTTGGTTTCTTCACTAACGTTGAGACGAGTAGTCACTAATAGGCTACCCTCCTTCGTAGTCAGTCTTTAACCACCCAAGACAGTCGCTAAAACAGTCACTTTCTGCAATGAAATGTCTTTCTTACTGGATCGAAGCAGATATCTAGACGTACCAGGGATCCTGTGGTCCGGGAAGACTTCCTCAGGTCCTTCAGGTGACGCAGCTCGCCCTTTCTCGGTAATCAGAATGTTGTGGTGATCTGTCAACGCAGCTGGGCTTACGAGGGCATGCAAGGAAAAAAACAAATCTTCCCTCTAAAGCTTCAAAAGTCTGGTGATTCATCCAAAATGAGCATATAGTTGTTCCACAAACATGTAGTTTATAACTTTTATTATCAACAAATATCAATATTGATAGATACAACATGCATATAAATTAATTACTTCAAATCACATGTGAACATATACATTCATGTGAATAATAGCAAATCATTGATAAAAGTAGAAGAGCCCACTAAACATAGTATTCCAACACAAAACATAATATAACAATAATAAAATAAATACAAACCAGACAACCAAACAAGACAAATTCAAACAATAAAAAACAACAACAATTACATATAGACCATAATACTATACAGTGATTATGCAATGAGTTGGAGGCAAAAATAAACCAACAGGACAAAACACAGACGCGCGTTTTGGAACACTGAAGTGCATAGACAATTCCTTCTTCAGGGCGTAGGGATTATGGTAAGTTCAGTAATAACAAGCCATCTGTTCGTCATGTAAGGTCCACCGGATAGGTGGTACAAGGGGCTCAGTTAGAGTAACATAATAAGTATCCAGTTATGGGTTTAGGGGCTCAAAGAAAAAGATGAAATGTCATGCCGAGACGTCAGGTAGGCCCCCAAACTGCTGCACATTAGCCATCATTCACTAAATATACTGAAAGACTTATGTAGCTGGATTACAATCTCTATTTGTGTATTTGTTCCACAGTGGACTGTACATTATGGAAGAAATACCATATTTGACATACATGTCTCTATTTGGTGTCCCCTCTAGGGGAGCCGGCTGACTTTTTCTGAACTTTGTTTGGCACCACCAGAACAGCAACACCACCTACGGAGTGTGCTGAGAACAGGCATGCTTCAAAAATGTATATAAAATATTACTACTTCAAAATATTTAAAAAGGAGAAAAATCTCCACATTACCTGCCTTCAATCTTTGCAATCAATCAATCAATCAATGCATTTGTATAGCGCGCTACTCACCCGGAGGGTCTCAAGGCGCTTGGGGAGGGGGGTCCGCTACTGCTCGAACAGCCAGGTCTTGAGCTGCTTCTTGAAGGTGAGATGGTCTTGGGTCAGGCGGAGGTGGGTGGGGAGGGAGTTCCATGTCTTGGCGGCCAGGTAGGAGAAGGACCTTCCTCCTGCGGTGGCTCTGCGGATGCGGGGGACGGCGGCGAGGGCGTGGTTGGTCGATCGAAGCTGGCGTGTGGGAGTGTAGAAGTTGAGGCGGTCGTTGAGGTATCTTGGGCCTTGGTTGTGTAGGGCTTTGTGTGCGTGGGTGAGGAGTCGGAACGTGATTCTCTTGTTGACCGGGAGCCAGTGCAGGTCTCTCAGGTGTCCGGAGATGTGGCTTTGTCGGGGGATGTCCAGGATGAGTCTTGCTGAGGCGTTCTGGATCCGTTGGAGTCTCTTCTGGAGTTTGGCAGTGGTTCCGGCGTAGAGGGAGTTGCCGTAGTCCAGTCGGCTGGTGACGAGGGCCTGGGTGACCGTCTTCCTGGTCTCGGTGGGGATCCACCGGAAGATCTTCCGTAGCATGCGCAGGATGTTGAAGCATGACGAGGAGATGGCGTTGACTTGTCTGGTCATGGAGAGGGAGGAGTCCAAGATGAAGCCCAGGTTGCGTGCGTGGTCTGTTGGTTTGGGTGCGCTGCCCAGGGCGGGGGGCCACCAGGAGTCGTCCCAGGCGGAGGGCGACGATCCTAGGATGAGGACTTCCGTCTTGTCCGAGTTTAGCTTCAGGCGGCTGTTCATCATCCACTCGGCCACGTCTTTCATCCCTTATTGTAGGTTGGCTCTGGCGGTGGCGGGGTCGTTGGTGAGGGAGAGGATTAGCTGGGTGTCGTCGGCTTAGGAGATGATGTTGAGGTTGTGTTGGCGTGCGATGGCCGCCAGGGGGCTCAAGTAGACATTGAAGAGGGTGGGGCTGAGCGAGGAGCCTTGAGGAACGCCGCAGATGACTTCGGTGGCTTCTGATCTGAACGGGGGAGGCGGACTCTCTGTGTCCTTCCGGCGAGGAAGGAGATGATCCAATCTAGTGCCTTCTCTTGGATTCCGACGTTGCAGAGGCGCTGCACTAGGGTGCGGTGGCAGACAGTGTCGAATGCCGCGGAGAGGTCCAGGAGGATGAGGGCCGCTGTTTCCCCGTTGTCGAGCAGGGCTCGGATGTCATCAGTGGCTGCGATGAGGGCGGTCTCGGTGCTGTGGTTGGCTCAGAAGCCAGACTGCGAGCGGTCGAGGGAGCCATTCGTCTCGAGGAAGGCGGCCAGCTGCTTGTTGACGGTCTTCTCGATCACTTTGGCCGGAAACGGGAGGAGCGAGATGGGGCGATAGTTTTTGAGTTCGGTGGGGTCCGCTGATGGTTTTTTCAGTAGGGCGCTGAGTTCGGCGTGCTTCCAGCTCTCCGGGAAGGTAGCGGTGTCGAAGGAGGTGTTGATGATGTCTCATAGGTGGGGTGCGATGACGGAGTCGGCCTTGTTGAAGACGTGGTGAGGGCAGGGGTCGGTTGGGGAACCGGAGTGGATGGAGTTCATTGTGCATAGGGTTTCTTCGGTGTTGATCGGGGTCCAGGCGCGGAGGGTGGTGGTGGGGGGTGCCGGTGCTGTCGTGGGGTGCGTCGACTGTGTGCTGAAGCTGATGTGAATGTCCGCGATCTTGTTGTGGAAATAGGAGGCGAGGGAGTTGCAGAGGTCTTGCGATGGGGTGATGTCGTTGTTTCCGGCGCTGGGGTTGGAGAGCTCTTTGACGATGTTGAAGAGTTCCTTGCTGTTGTGGGCGTTGTTGTCCAGTCGTTTCTTGAATGCCGTTTTCTTGGTGGAGTGGATCAGTTGGTGGTGTTTTTGAGTGGCGAGCTTGAGGGTCGTCATGTTGTCTGGTGTTGGGTCTCTGCGCCAGGCTCTCTCGAGGGCTCGGCAGTTCTTCTTGGAGCTTTTGAGTTCGTCGGTGAACCATGGTGCTTTCTTACTGCCGGGTCTGCTGGGCGGGGTCCTTAGTGGGGCGAGGTCGTCTGCGCAGTTGCTGATCCACTTCGTGAGGTTGTAGGCGGCCTGGCTGGGGTTCGCTGAGCTGGCGGGGGGGTGGGTCCTGGCTCAGGGATGCGGCGAGCTGGTCGGCTGTAATCTTGTTCCAGCTTCTGCGTGCAGCCTGTTGATGGTGGTGGTGGATCATGTTCTTTCTGTAGCTGAAGTGGACGCAGCAGTGGTCCGTCCAGTGGAGTCCGGTGGTGTGGCTGAAGGCGATGTCCTTGCTGGATTAGAAGACGGGGTCTAGTGTGTGTCCGGCGTAGTGGGTGGCGGTGGTCACCAGCTGCTTGAGACCTAGGGTGGCGAGGTTGTCCAGCAGGGTGGTGGTGTTGCGGTCGTTGTTGTTCTCCAGGGGGAAGTTGAGGTCCCCCAGGAGGATGTAGTCAGCGGAGGGGAGGGCGTGCGGGCTGATGAAGTCGGCGATGTCTTCGCTGAATTGTGTGCGTGGTCCCGGGGGTCTGTAGATGAGGGTGCCTCTGAGGGTGGTCTTGGGGTCGGTGTGGATCTGGAAGTGGAGGTGTTCGGCGGTTGTGAGGGTGTCGTCGGAGTTGGTCGTGATGCGGATGGTGTTCTTGTGGATGATGGCGATGCCTCCTCCGGTCTGATTGCCGCGGTCTCTCCGTGTGATCTTGTAGCCGTCTGGGATGGCGATGGCGATGTCGGGTGCTGAGGAGGCGTTCATCCAGGTCTCCGTGAGGAAGGCGACGTCTGGTGATGTTGTGTCGAGGAGGTTCCAGAGCTCCACGGCGTGTCTGTGGACAGAGCGGGTGTTGAGCAGGATGCACTTCAGGTGGTTGCTGCTGGTGCTGGGCTTGGCTGGTGCGGGTGTAGTGCAGGTCCGGATGCAGGAGAACTTGCAGGAGTGGCAGCTGAAGGGTCCGTGGGTGCGTCTCGGGGTGGCTCGGTAGCATCCAGGGATATGGCCGGTGTTGAGTGCATTGAGTTCGGTGGCGTCGTAGGTCCTGCGGGTGGGCTGGTGTCTGCGGGGGCCAGTGGTCCTGGCACTGGGCGCGGTCCAGGCGCGGACGGGCGCAGACGGGCTTACCTTTGGCGCGCCTTCGGCGCACAATCGGCGCGCCCGCTGCGCATCAACGGTGCGTGTCCGCGCGGTCGCCATTTATGGCCAAGTGGGAGGGAGGGAGGAGCAGCTGGGAGGCGGGAGCGGGGAGGGCACAGAAGGAAAAGGGGGCGTGGCCGCTCTCACGGCAGCGGGAAGCGGGGAGCGGGGCGGGTGGGCACAGGGGGCAGAAACAGGGAAAACAGCACAGGGGACCACACAATAACAGAGAATAGGGACAAAGAAGCAAGATTACAACAGAGTTATCACAAAAAGGAAACAAATTACTCACAAAAAGGAAACAGAGTTATCACAGGAGACCATGCAAAAACGGCGGGGGCGGGGTCAGCAGGCAGGCTCAGCGAGGCTGAGGGCAACGGCAGGCGGGAGGCACACGCTACAGCTGGTGGCCGTGCGGCGCCGGGGTGTCCTGAGAGCAAAGATTAAATAACAAATTCAAACAAAAGGCCCAAGCTTAACAAAGCAAGAGTGCAGCTTTAGCGACCTTACCAAAGAGAAGTCTCCATCTCCCACCTGCTGATCTCTGGTCGACCTATTGGTCACTACAAAATTGCGCCAAAGAAAACTCCAGTTGAGACTGGCCACCGCCTGGAGGGTCAAATCAGGAAAACCAGAAAATTCACGTCAGCCTGCAAAGACAAAGGTCTCATCGTGCAGTGCACTACCTCAGTAAGATTCCAATCCTCTGCCAAGACCACTCCTTTGGATGGCCGCGTCTCCAATGGAGTCCCACGACGGGCATAATCTGTGGAAATATACCTTTTTAGGTGTACACTGGTGCAGGGTCACCCTTTTGTCCACAGGTCCAAAAACCAACAAAGTAGAGATCAGCACTGGAGTAGGAAATAAAGAATACGTTGATTAATCACTCATGAGTGGGACCACGTCCACACAGACTCTCAAGTGCTGGAGGAGATAGTACACTGGCTTCACAAACCAGTGCCCTTTAAATACAAGTTTTGTGCAGTGTAAGCACGTGAACAGGAATAGGGAGTACAAGTTTTAGAAACATGGGCAGATAAATAACCACTTGGTCAGCAAAGTGGGAGGGGGAGCAGGGTGCTTATGGCAGCAGTAAATCATTGACAGTACTGGCAGCTACAAACTCTCAGCACGTACATTGCTTTTATCTGAGTAAGGAAGTCAACTAAAATAGATAGCACAGGCAGAAAGAGACGAAAGAATTACGAAGGAAATTTAACTGGACACCACAACCAAAATGGCTGCAGCTTATGTCAAGTAAAATATTACACGATTTCCACACAACAGCAAGACACTGGCTCCACAACGATCCTGCTTTGACAGCCAAACACAAACTGCTTTAGGAAGCGACAAGGCTTTGAATTCACTCTCCTTTTGTATGACCACAATCCAAGATGGCCACCGTAATCCAAAACCTGCTACCCCCAAGATTCAAGTTAGTTTTGTTTTTGTCACGGCAGTCACCGCCATGCATGCCAACCTTCCTCTGATGCCAACCATCCTCATATTTAGATCTGCAATTGCAGTAAGCATTTAACAAACACCATTTGGACTTGTTATTTCCTGTAACTCGACAATTATTAACATCTCTATGTCAGGTAATCATGAGATGCTTTTTTGAGGGAAGGGCTTCTAATTTTGGAAAGTCAGCCAGTATTGCATTTCTGCCATTTAAGTGTGAAAAATCCTAGGCCTGAAGAGTAGCTCTGAAGTCCACTAGATGAACTTCAGATCAGTAGCCACCAGAGAAACCAGGTACATGGGCTCATGCCATCCCGGCTATAGACTTTGAAGTTGCATTACCTTGCTTCTATATCAGATGAACATGTATAAGTATCAGATTGCTAAGGGTTTCATAAACTCTGCAGTTTTTGCTGAATATGTTTCTGCTGGTCTAAGGACTCTGTGCACTTTACCACTGCTAACCAAAGCTAAAGTGCTTGTGCTATCTCCTTAAAACACAATACAATTGGCTCATACTCAAGTGCCCAGTGCCTGTAAATTAAATGCTACTAGTGGGCCTGCAGCATTGTTTATGCCACCGTTAAGTAGACCTTTAAACATGCCTCAGACTTGCCATTGCAGTCTGTGCGTGCAGCTTAAACTGTCATTTCGTTCTGGCAAAATAAACCTTTCGCTAGGCCCAAACCTTTCTTTTTAATACATATACATCACCCCACGGGTAGGCCCTGGACAGCCCAGAGGGCAGGGTGCAATGTAGTTAAAAAGTAGGACATGCACTTTTTAAGTTTTATATGTACTGGTAGTGAAAAACTCATACGTTCGTTTTTCACTACTGCAAAGCCTACCTCTCCCATAGAGTAACAATGTAGTTACCTTATTGCATTCATAATTTTCAATTGTTAAAAGGTAACCAGTTCATGTTTGGTGTCTCTGGAATTGTCATTTAAAATCCTAATTCATGGTGAAGTCTGATTTTAAATGACAGGTTTGAATATTCCACTTTTAGAAAGTTGGCATTTTCCTGCCTTAGCCATTTAGGAAGCTTGTTTCCGGTCCAGGGAAGACATGGCCTGGCAGTTCAGGCTGGACTGTTCCCATGAGGCACAGGTTCAGACTGATTTGCATATAGCCATGTCTGAACTGGGGTGGCAGAGTGGGCTAAAGAACGGTGATGGATTAAACCCAGATCTTTTGACTGGGTGTGAGTGTTTGATTGATTCAGATGCTCCGTCCATCACCACCCCCTTTTGTACCTCTTTTAGCCATTTAGGGCCTGTAGCCTGTCTCATGACTGGGTGTAGCTGACAGTTCAGCTTTGTGTGTTCCTCCTTGACAGCCACACACAATAAAGAGCTTAGGTGTGCCTGGATGGGACATCTCTGGCAGGGTGGTGGGAGGATTTGTTTGCATCCTCATATACACTTGAATAGACTGTGTCCTGCCTCCAATCTAAGGGCTACATACCCCCTGTAGTTAGTCTGGAACGAGGACAGGGAAGACAGGATGCATGGGGCTTCTCCCCATTTCAAAGCCACAACTGTGTATAAATACTAGACCTCAGACACCAACTCTTCACTACACTTCTGGACCAGTTGATACTCTCCCAGGAAGAAGAACTGCTGTGCTGCTGAAAGGACTGCATTCTGCTGAACTGCTGCTCTAAACTAACTGTTACACTGCTGTGCTGACCTGCTTGCTGCCCCTTACCTGGGTGAACAGAGAACTGCACCCACAGCTTCATCCTTGAACCCAGGACACTAGGGTGACTCCAAGGGCTAGTCCGCTGGCCTCTGACTCATAAAACTCTATCGTCAACCGCGAACAGCAACATCTGCCGTGACACTGGCTGGCACTCCGCACTATGCTGACTACCTCCTGCGACGCTCTCTCTGCTCCTTCTGCCACTCTTCAACGTGAACAGGACTTTTGGCCAGACTTGAGAAGGTTAACATCAGTGGGCCTAACCTGGTGACTGTATCTGACCTGCCCTCCATCGCAGTTAGACCAAAAGTGTGGCTTTGACCTGGTCCAGTGTGACCAGACATCCCGATTTGGCACTTTTGTGCTTTTTGATGCTATTTTCACTAAATTCTTTAAAAATGTAAAACTCCGGTTCTACTGATTGGATGTTTGTTGTTTTGGTCTTGTTTTATTGATTACATTTCACTCTGTTTTTTCAAACTGACTGGTGTGGGATCCTTTTGTGTTGTGGTTTCACTGTGTTACTGTTTGAAGTGTTGCACAAATAATTTACACATTGCCTCTGACATAAGCCTGACTGCTGTGTGACAAGCTACCTGAGGGTTGAGAACATGTTAATTTAGGGTTTGCTTCTGTCTTCACGATGAGAAGAATTGTAGTTGCTGTTTGAGAAGTGCTTCGCCCCCTCAACGAGTAAACAAATTTCTTACATATAATCTGACAATGAAAAAAACATAATTTCTAATTAATTGGTTGCACGTTGGTCACAAGTGTATCTGCATTTTTGTTGCCTTTTGATGCATTGCCTATGCCAGCCCTTTTTGGAAAAGCAGCATAGGAAATTACCATTTTTTGCGTGATGTCCCCCAAAATATTTCCCCCTCTATTTTGCTGGCTTTAATACTCTGTGCATATTACCCCTGCAAACCAGTACTAAAGTGCTTGTGCTCCCCCTTTAAACATTGTTGAATTGGCCTATTTCTAATTGGTATCTTTAACTTGATTATAGATTGCTTGTGTATGGTGTACAAAGTGTACCCAGTGCCTGGAAGTTAATTCCCAATAGTACACCATTGTAACTATTGTGCCATCAGCTACAGCGGTAAAGCAAACATGGCTCCTGGCCTCCCCTGTGTAGCTTAACTGCTGTAGTGCAACCTGCAAAAATAGATGTTTTTGACATGTAAAAAAAAACCTTTTAAATATTAGTTTGTCCTCAATATGTAAGCCTTCTAGCCCACAAAGTAGGTTGCATGGTATTTAAAAGTGAGACTTGTAGAAAATTAATATTACCATATCACTACAGTGAGTAGGCCAAAAAAGCTATTTTCACCATGGCAGGTCTAAATATTCTTTGAAGAAAGTCAGAGTACAGATTAAAATGCTAATACTGTGGGACACGGCTGATCATTGGAGATGGCGGGCGCTCTCTGAGAATCCCCCACAGCAAACGCCACATTGACATCCATCCAGCTGCACGAATTTGATATGGGCCAGGTCCCAAGACCTCCTGGGGCCACCCTTGCTACATTGATGCTGCCCGTTGCAGTGCGAACTTCCCCACTCTTGAAAAGCTACGGCCTGATGGTGGGCAACAAGATGGCCCTGGAGCACTGATTCGGCAACCTTAAGACCCATGCTGCTGGCCGCAGCATGCCTGGCAGAGTTTTAAATGCTCCCTGCTGTTTCCTGGAGACTCACCCGTAGGGTCGATGTTGGTGCAGCCCTCCCTGGCGCCATGAGGCCCGCTTGTTGGACCGTGGGGGCTGCTGGGGCTGAGGCGGTCTGGAGCTGCTCCCCCCTACCCCTTGCTTCTCCTTCTCTTGGGGCTGTGGACCTCCCTTGGGCTCTAAAGGGGCTGCGACAAGTGATCGGTTCAATCCGCTTCTCCCTGCTAGTATCGCCAAGCCCTTTTGGGGCCCCATTGAACAAGGTAGGCTCTCTTTGTTATTGGCTCAAGAAGGTTTGCTTGGACTGTGGTACTGTGCCAGTAGGGCCCGGTGCCCCCCTTGTCCTGAGGGGGGGCCGGGGTCCCAGTCAGACCATTCAGCTACTGCCCTCTCATCCAGGGACTTCAGATTTCAACGTCACAGGGGTGCTCGGCCACAAGTGCCTGTGGAGCAAGCAGGTCGAGCACCCCCCCCCCCCGAAGTCTGGCCTTGACATTTGTTTTCTCACCATGGGCAAGTACCACGCCATCCTCCTTCAAGCCCAGGTGAAAATGGACAGATATACTACCGCTGCATCTGGGGCAGCTGGACTCACAGGGGACCCCCCATCGGCCCGATGCCTCCAGATGCCACAGGTGTTGCATTGATCCTCCAGACAATACAGGCCACCCGTGAGGCCCTCTAGACCAAGGTTGGCGAGGTGGGGATGGATGTGGCGCTACTTCGCCAGGATCTGCGCAATGTGATGGACAGAGTTTCTGACGAGGAAGACTGCATCTTGGAACTTGTGGATGCGGTCGGGTAACTCAGCTCTACCATTCAAAGCTTGTCTGCATCCACTAAACTCCTGGAGGAACACGTGGAAGATGCAGAGACCCACACGCTTAGGAACAATCTTTGCTTCATTGGCTTTCTAGAGGAAGCTGAGGGTCCAAACCCTGAAAGGTTCCTGGAAGATTGGAATAAATCCTGGATTCCACAGGACACTCTACTCTCTTGGTTTGCATTGGAGCGGGCCCCCAGTTCTTGGGTGCCATGACCACCATGGGGGGCCACAGGTCCCTCATTACCAAGATCCTCAATTACTAGGACAGAGATGCTATCCTTAAGGTGACAAGATCACATGGGCCCATACCCTTCCAAGCCAGGTGTAGTCTCATCTTCCTAGACTATACCCGCCTGGTCCAGAAACAAGGCAAGATCTTTGACTCATTTAAGTAAAAGCTAAGGCCCACCTACTTGTCTTATATACTTTTGTTCCCTGCCAAATTGAAGAGATCCTTCTCGGCTCCTTTTTCTATGACTGTCCAGAAGTGGCCTGTTATTGGACAGCAGAAAATAAGGAGTTCCTGCCCCATACATCATCGGATGCCCGTCGCTCAGGCAGATTTGCAGCAGGCACTTGCGGCGGCGAAGGTGCTCTGCGGTTGGCCAGAGTTTGTCTGATAGCGAGAGTGACCACCACAACAGTGGGGACCAAGATGGTGGCCGACTCCGGCGAGACCGCTGGGTGCCCACTATCCCAAAGCCTGGTAAAATCTGACCTAAGGATTGATATTGACCTCCTGTGTGGGGGTCTTCGGCATACTGACCCGCATTCTTGCAGTAACTGAACACCATTTCCTCTCACAATGTTTTTTTGCCTTCTATATGCTTAGCTAGCAGCACGCTCTCCTTCTCTGATTTTATGCAAGTAGGCAACGGTGACCACCACATGCTCCTTTCCTCTCTTCTCTCTCGTTGTTTACAGATTGGTTTAATGTGGGAATTTGGGCAACGGATGCTTCCGAGGTTGAAGTGCGTAGTGGAACGGTGTTGGGGGGCTTGTTACGGATTTATGTCAGCGGTTTTGTTGTGTTGTTCTTCCTTTCCTGTTTCTTCCACTTGTGCAGTACACACTTTCCCTGTCTTTGCCACAGTACAGACTTGTTGCTCTCGGCCTCCTCCGTGGCTCATTGCTGACCTTCCATGGTCTCATCTTAACCCCATTGAGGCCCCAGTATCATGATGGCCTTATTCACTGCTATGACCTGGAACTTCAGCTGTCTTAATGACATCAAGCGGACTGCAGTCCTGCAATTCGTTAAACGGCATTCCCAAGCTATGCTGCTTCTTCAGGAGAAGTGCCTCCTTGGAACCCGCTGTCCGGCTATCGCCCGGTACGGTTATTACAGAGTTCCCATGCTGGCCATACTCCGGACTCCCAGGGAGTCGCAGTACTCCTTCACAAATCCCTTTCCCTCTTTGTCTCTCACTCAGAATTGGATATGGATGGACGTATGTCCAGGTGGGGGGTCTAATAGATAGTAGTCTCTATAATTTCCTTAGCGTTCATGGACTGCCGCCGTTATGTTATTCTAGACCTTCACCCAGGTCCTACCATCATCAGTGGCTATTTGATGCCATGTTGGACCCTATTCTAGATAAAACACGGATGAGAGCGACACACTGCACCCCTATTTCCCACTGGCAGACTGGGCCATGGTTTCCTCTAAATTGTGTGTCTGAGCGGGCGCACACATCTAGGTTTCCCTCCGCACAGACACCTACAATAGCGCGCACTACAAAGCATTTCACTACATTTAATAAATGTTTCTCTGGAGCCTCTGAAGTGCGGTTGATGGTGATGATGCTGCGCTCCCAAATACATTTTTGAAAACATGTTTTACGACTTAAGAAATGCTAATGGAGGACATTTAAATGCCCTCAGGGCAGTCATAAAACAGGAGGAGAGAATTCCCAGAGCTTTCTCTGCAGCCCGAGTCTAGTTTGCGAAGTCCATAGACCTCCGGCTCCTCCACCTTTTGTTTTCTCCTTCTCTGTCTGGCTGCGGCATCACACATGCTTGTCTGAGTCCTTATTGGACTGCAGGCCGGTCACAGTTCAGCAGCGTCAGCTATTTTTGCTGGCTATTCACCTCTGCAGTGTCTTGTTAAACGCTCTACACCGGCATGCTGCACCTTACGTCACTGCCTCCCACCAGGCCACCTATTGATTTCTCCAGTTCTTCTCTTTTCTTTTGCACTGTGTAGCGTCACTGGCTTCGGCCTTGGCTTCACACGTACTTTTCCAAGGGGATCTCTGTTTGTAAGCTGGTTTCATCCAGTACAGCACCTTCAGCTGTTATTGTTAGTCAGTTACAGCTACAGTAGTTCCTGAAAAACTCGTCACTGCATGCTGCCATTCACATTCATGTCTCCCACTAGAAACTGATGAAAATTTGAGTTTTTATTCCAACCAGCACTTCTCTAAACTGCCAGGAGCTCTACAGTAGGTGCTGTTGACACTTAGGCAGTAATTACAGACACAGCAGCAGGGCTGGTTCTATGCTTTGTGGGGCCCCGGGCGAACTAGGAACATATGAGTGCCCTTTTTCATACCTTTTATTGGTGCAACAGGTTATTGCCTACAGTATACACATGACAAAGCAGAAGATGAACAAATAGGGCAAAAATGTTAGGCTTAGCAGAAAGGGGCCACTGAAAATACATGCCCAGGCTCTTAGTACTTGAAAGGTCATCAGGCATTTAGGGGCATTTGGGGAATGATTTCATAATATTACTTACCTGATTATAAAAACAAAATGGCAAATACTTTGGAACGTGAGCCAGAAAATAAGGATTCGCAGCAGACTTCCCAAACATTAGGCCCTTATCCCCTTCCATGCTCATGATGAGCTCAGCTCGTCATGCAGTACAGTGCTCCTGTGCTCATGACGAGCTGAGCTCGTCATGACCACAGACGTTTTTATTGCTGTCCAGCACAGCAGGGGAAAATCTCTAGCAGGGATGTGGTTAACCACAAACCAGTTCACAGAGTTCTCCCACTCAACTGAGAGACAATCCAGACAAGCCAGCCCCAGTGTGCTGTCTGCCAGTACTTTCTAGAGAAGTGACAAAGTCACACTCTGGGGCATTTCAGCTAGGTCACTATGGAACCAGATAGTCCTTTCTAAAAAAGTAGATGCCCACAGTGCATTCAGTTAGGCGTCTGCACCCCCACCCACCCTTTACAATATATTCTCAGGCCAGTCGAGAATGAAAATTAAGAGCTAAAGATTTATACATACTGTATTCATCCATTCCATTAGAAAGTTTGCATATCAAAATGTTTCAAACAATCAGAACCTTTAAAAAAGTAACTTTATTTGAATCCATCAATCAGCATTTGTAGAGTGCAGCATTGTCACCCCATAGGATATCTGTGCGCTTGGGTGCAAGGTCTAAGTCAAAAAGCCAAGTCTTGAGTTTCTTTCTGAAGTCCACCAGGGAGGGTGTCCTGTGGGGAGGGAGGGGCGCTGGGTGGCGGGAAGAGGGCAAAAGATGAGCAGAACATGCAAAACAGAGCACAAGAAACTAGCAGAAAAAAGCAAAACAGAGGGCACGAAACAAGCAGAAAAGGCCAATAGAGGTCAAGAAAAGAGCAGAAAAAGCAAAAGAGGGCAAGAAACACGTAGAGAAGTCACAAACAGAGGGCAAGAAACGAGCAGTAAAGGCAAAAAGAGGTCAAGGAACTAGCAGAGAAGGCAGAAACTGAGGGCAAGAAACAAGCAGAAAAGGCAAAAAGAGGGCAAGAAACAAGCAGAGAAGGCACAAACAGAGGGCAAGAAACGAGCGGTAAAGGCAAAAAGAGGGCAGGAAACTAGCAGAGAAGGCAGAAACTGAGGGCAAGAATCAAGCAGAAAAGGCAAAAAGAGGGCAAGAAAAAAGCAGAGAAGGCACAAACAGAGGGCAAGAAACGAGCAGAAAAGGCAAAAAGAGTGCAGGAAACTAGCAGTGAAGTCGAAACTGAAGGCAAAAAATGAGCCGAAAAGGCAAAAAGAGGGCAAGAAAGAAGCAAAGAAGGCACAAACAGAGGGCAAGAAAGAAGCAGAGAAGGCACAAACAGGGTAAGAAATGAGCAGACGTCTGCTGCTTGGTTTAACTTTGTCATTGTAAGCACACGTCTTCCATTTCTAGGCAATACCATGTTTTATTTTTTCTACTTTTATTCTTTCAATTTATCTTGCATATGTGGCTTAACTTGTGTATGGACTGTATTGTGGTTGTGTAAGTTGATGAATGCAAGAATGAATAAGTGATTCATGGATTCACAAGTGCAAGGATGATTGACAGGATGCATGTGTGAGGAATTATTCAGTGACTAAGAAGTAACTTTAAATTAAAATCAAGACTTATTGGCAGTGCTAATGCCTGCTATTTACCTTGTGTGCACACCAACATTCTACGCCGCACATAAGAAAGAAAAATTAGAGGGAACAATGGACTGGGCAGCGTCCTGAGGTCTCTGCGATGCCTGAAGAACATTGCACCCAGGACAGGCTGAATACACTCATCTCTCCACTGCCCATGGTAGTCGATCCAGTATCGACTACTTCCTTCGAGCCATGGAGCTCCCCAATATTCAGATCATTCACATCCTACTCTGGAGCATCTCTGACCACACTCCAGTGGTATTATACACGGCCGGTATGCTGCGAGCCAGAGGGCTCTCTGGCGCCTCAGTGCTTGGTGCCTGGTATACAAGCAATGTACCACCTTATCTCTCAAGAACTTCATTCATACTTTGACTTTAATGCCCTGTCAGTAGACTGCAAGGGCACAGTGTGGTTGGCTGACAAGGCGGTCTAACAGGGTAGGACTAAAGCATTTTCTCCGGGGATGAGACTCACCTGCCTTCAGCATATTTACGAACTGAAAGTGGAACTCGTACTCCTTGAGCTCCTCCACTGGTGTGATGGGGATTCCCATTCCTTGAAACCTTTGGAGGACTACAATACCTCCATCAGTTGTGTATGGAGGAGGCTAAGCAGTGCTGGAAGGCCTTCACCAGATGGGTTTACGAATGTAATGACAACTCCGGGAAGCTTCTCTATTGGCTGGCAACGCATAATCCAGTATCTCGCTAATCCCTACAATCCACTCCTTGTCCGGGCAGTATCTTACCTCCTCAATCAACATTGCCGCAGAATTTACTGCCTACTATGGCTCTTTATATGACCCCCGCCCCAATCGAGAAGGCACGTGTCCATTGATAGCTGATCTCCCGCTAGCTACCCTGCCACGTACAGACTGAATGGCTCTTGACCAAGCATTGAGCGTAAAAGAGATAGAAGACGCTACCGGAGGCTTACAATTGGGTAGGACTCCTGGTCCGGGCGGCTTCCTGATCGAATATTACAAGAGGTTCCTCTCAACGTTATCTCCTCATCTCTTGAATGGCTATTCGGAGGTGGTGGATACGGGTTACCTCCCTGCCAAGCTGGACATGGCCACAATTGTATTTCCTTAAATTGTATTGAACAGCATTATGGGGAATGTAGTTGACACGGAGTAATCCTAGACGCCACATCGAGAGGGTGAGAGGGCGGGAGATTTGAACCAAAGAAACCCCATTGGATAGATATAGCCACGGGTTAAATTAGTGAGGATTTATGGGAAGGAGACTAACGGGATGGAAGACAGAGAAAGGAAAGACGCTTTTAAACAGCAGATGGCAGGTACGTGCCAGATAGAGGGATTCTTAAGGAACTGGTTTAGAGAATGTAACATGTGAGGCGGAAGGGAGGGTGCAGAGAGAGTAATGGTGAGAGGTGATGTCGCTAAATAAATAGTGACTTGGAGAATGTGGGTGAAAGTAAACACGAGGGAACCGCCCATGGTAGGGGTACAAGTGACTGTTTATTAATGAGCATATGGGTAGAGAGCACGATTGAAATACAGTTCGGATTGAGAAGCGAAGGGAGATTACAGGAGAACTCTATGGCTACGCAATATGATGAGGGGATGGGTTCAATTTTTTCAATAAGACTGGGAAGTGAAAAATAAAAATAAACGGAAAGAAATGCATGAGATAGACTGTCTACCACTTTCAGAATATATGGATTTACTGTGTAGAGGAAATCAAAGTGATAAAAAGGTTTTAAATATCGCATATTGTATATTTCACATTTGGATTTAGAATTGGAAATGTTAAACCAAAGTGATGCTCACATATAGTGATTGTGGTTATTTATTATGTATTCACAGTGACCCCCGAAGAAGGGCGTTGAGCCCGAAATGCATTGGGTACATTTTAAAGATTAAACGCTGCCTGACATGAATTAATGCCTCAGCTCTGTTCATTCCTAAAGTCCGGATAGACGCGGAGTGAACAGTAAAAAATCGATAATTGCATACACACATGGCATGTGGACTCGTTTGAAAAGTTGGGAATGAGTTAAATACGTTTTGAAAAATCATGGATTATTTGGATGAAGTTTGATTATGGTAAAAAGACAAATGAAAACTCGCGGAATTCGCATACTTAGCAGTGCGGTTGTGGGGGGCGAGATGAAGCCCCATGACAGCGATGTATATACTTTACAGTGTCGACAGGGCATGGCACTTTGAACTCAACCAGCACGCACATTTAGGATGAAAGCAGACAAGATTTGAGCAATGAGGAATATATGGTGTGCATCCTGCTACCCTTACAGCACAATTGTATTTCTTCATAAACCGGGCAAACCCCAGAAGCTTGTTCATCATACCATCCTATCTCTCTCATTAACACAGAGTTGCACATTTTTTCAAAAATCCTTGCGAATTGCCTCCTGCCGTTGCTGTCTTCACTTATCCTCCCAGACCAGTGCGGCCTTATGCCCTGCTGCAGCACCCAACATTGCATCTGCTTGGGTACATATTGCCCTGGAGCACAGAAGATGATTGGGCAACCCTGTCACACTCATGATTCTGGATTTTGAGAAGGTGTTTGACTCTCTGAATTGGGGCTTCTTATCCCAGGTTCTCTCTTTTATGAGGTTCGGACCACGCTTTCAGTCCCTAGTCAGAGTGCTTTATGCTCATCCCCGGGCAAAGATCGGGGTCAACTGCATGCTATCCTCCCCCTTGACAATCCACAGGGGTACCAGGTAGGGCTACCCGCTCTCTCCATTGCTTTTTACCTTGGCTATTGAACTGTTATTGGTCTGGATACAATGCAATGCTGAGTTGTAGGGCTTCCAATGGAAAAACTATCCAGAAGACCATATTGCACTATATGCAGACAACATGCTGCTTTTCCTTTGTCAGCTTCACGCTACCGGAACCCGGCATCTCCAGATGCTTCAGCTTTATGATGATGTTTCGGGCTAGTGGTCAGTTGGACCAAATCACTTCTCATTACCATCCGGGCCAGCCAGGAGGTCATGGAGTGGCAAGACTGTATTCCAATACGTAGATGGAGTTTTCTCTACCTGGGAGTAATTATCGCCCTGGAACCTGAACTCAGTTGGAGACTAAACCTAACACCGCTGCTGTCTCGGGACTATCATGACTTGGTCAAATGGATCGACCTCCCACTTGACACCCTGGGAAGGATGGTACTTTTCAAAATGATCGCATGCCCACTAATAATCTACACCCTGCAAAATGTCCCTCTTTTTAGTTCCCCATCCCTGGTTTAATGGCCTAATCAGGGTGATATGCCCATTTTTGTGGGCAAACAAGACCCCCTAAATAGCCTTTCAAAACTGTGTTCCGTTCCCCCATGATTGCGGACAGGGGCTATCAGACGTTTGCTTGTACTACTGGGCATCACAGCTTCTTACCATCAACAACTAGGTGTGATGTAATTCCAGGGCCCTGCCTTTCACCTGGAAATCTAACTACTGGGCCAACAGTGCATCCTACAATTCCTATACAGTAATCCAATCTCCTGCTCCCTACCCGAGACCACGAGGGCCACCCTCCTTTGCTGGTGGCAGGCCCTCTGACAGATTGGTTCTGACCAATAGCTGATGCAGAGGACCCCACTGCGGAAGGGTCTTGGATATCTCAAGTGTCCACCTGGGGTGGGTTCGACCTCTGGCACCTCATAGGTTTCTCCCACCTAGGAGACGTTTGGAGAGGCTTCCATTTAAATCCTTTGAAGACCTCCAAGAGGAATTCCACCTCCACATGACTCAGTTCTACAGGTACCTACAGCTTTGCCATGCGCTGGCTGAATTCAAACTGCTTGCTGCGTGACTTTCCGGAATACAGCCCCCGTGAGGCCCAAATACTATCAGCACCGCTGGGCTGGGGAAGCATCTCACGAATATACCAGTCTCAGGTTGGGGACTCCCCAAAGTCCTTTGGAGCCGTTCCAGCCAGATGGGAAACTTGGGTCCATAATCTTGATGATAGTGACAGGAGGGATGTCAGGATGGCCGCAAGGTAAAAGACCATCTCCTCTTGTCTAATGCAATCAAAATATCTTCATGCCTCCTGCTACACCCCAAAGCAGCTATGGCGAATGGGCATTCTTCCTACCTCCGCATGTGCCAGATGCTCAGCAACAGATAGCGACTTGTTTGGCCTGCCTGCTTATTACAAAATACTGGTCCATATTTATGAACTTATCTGCCATTCTAGAGAGACCCATTGACTGTTCCCCTCATGTTGCACTATTAGGTATTCTGGAGGATGTTGGGGGGGGCTCAGGGTAGAATGTACCTTTGTGGGCATTGGCGCCATCATGGCTAAAAGTGATGTAGCTCGCCTCTGCATGTCTTCTATGCCACCTACCTTTGCAGATTGGTGTTCCTTGATAAACTGGTGCGCCAAGGCTAAGGAACCGTTCTATGTTGCCCGGGGCTGCCCTCGTAAGCATGGGAAAATTGGGGGGAGGTGGTGGATATACTACAACCTTGACGGCGAATAATATGTGCGTCTCACATCCTACCAATGTCTGGTGTCAGGATTGTGCTTTTCTTTTATAGGTACTGTGCACTGTTCATAACCTTTGTTGTAAAATAAATATCATTTTTCTCATAAAAAATACTAAGACTGTTACCTGTGAAAGGGACCAGCTAGAAAGATTTTTTTAAACTATTTTTTAATATTTTAAAAAAGCCAATTCAATAGTGAAGTCGTTTTTTTAATACAATTATCGAAAAGTAACTTTTAGAAAGGTACTCTTTATTTGCCTGAACTGTCAGAAGGCTAAATTAACATAAGCCTCTGCCAGCTATCGGTCTTGAATGAGTGTGAAATATGTGGGAAATACCTCCCAGGAGCAAACAATAAGCTGATCTGAATAGGCAGAGATGACTTCTCTGACCGCCACAGAATATTGAGAGTGGGGACTCTGAACATCCTTTTTTACACTACAGTGTCAAATTCTACTTGAGAGGTCTGTTGAGTCACGTGTAATACTTGAAAGGCAGAGAACAGGATGCCAAGACAGCTCTTGTGTATCCACTGTCTGGTTGTTGGTGGATCCTGGCTTTGCCCACCCTGACTTCTGTGTTTTGGTTTATTATGATAACTGTGCCTACCTCATACTAGTGTTTAGTGTTAGATTTGGGAGGATGCTGGCATTACTATAGTACACTTCCCACACACACCCCCAGTCTTCTGAATTTAAGTTTAGTATTGCCAAAGACATTTGCTATTTTGAAAATGCCCTGGCATATGGCATTTTGGGTGTGTTTGCAGTAAGGCAAACATGCACTACTGCAAAAGTGGGTAGGGTTACCCCAGGGAACTTTTACCCCATTGTTTAGGGCATACATAACAGTTATTCCTACCCACTAGCTAGTGCCAGGGGTAAATGTGACCCCTCCAGGCACCCACATCAGAGATCCGAAGGGGGACAGGATGTCTTGTCTATGACCTGAGAGGAGCCCTGAAGGACTGGACCTGCTCCCTCATATTCCCAGGTATAAGAAGTGAACTCTAAGGGTCAGTTATAAGGCTGACCTCCTGTTAAAGCTACAGGGACACCACAAGGTGCACAAGACCTTTTCTTGGATGTACCCAGCTGACCAGTGGGAACTGGTCCTGGACTGGACCCTGCCGTTGGCCTCTGCCAGACACCATGTGAGTCGCTGATTGCCTCGAACGAGTTCCTGGGGGCTTTAGAAATGTATTCTTGTAGTTAATTGCAACTTAAAAGATTTAGGGCCAGATGTACTAAGCACCAGAATACCAAATCACAAATTGTGAGGATTTCCAAATCACAATTTAGGAATCTGTATTTGTTATGTATCATATGACCAAATGCTAAATTAGCGATACCGTTTGCTATAGTCTCATCAAGATACTGTTTTATGACCTCATAGTGATGAAGTGCTGAAACACATGCTCTGTGAAGGGCTGGGGCCAGAGAGCAAGGCAGGCAGTGTCTACTGTGCAAACAGAAGGAGTTTTGTTATGCAATACCCACATATTGACAAAATGTCAAGAGAAGAGGCTGAAAAGGATGGCGGAGGAAGGAAGAGAAAACTTAAATTCAGTGAGAAGGAGTTTGAGGTATTCACTGAAGAGTTTGAGGCTTATAATGATGAGCTTTTTGGGAAGAGCACCTTCAGAGTGCCGGACTTTCAGACGGAAATAATCTGGCAGGGGATCCAAGAAAAATTTAACTCTGTGGAATTTACACAGCGTACCATCAAAGAGATTTGTAAATTATTATATGATTTGCGGTCCTGAACCAAAGAGCAAATTGCAAACCATTTAACAGAGGCATGTTGTACAGGTGGAAGACCATCCACACATAGATTCCAGCAACACCTCTGGAGGACGTAATAGAGTCCACCCTACAGCCTGAGCGTATTGTGGGTATTATAGAAATTGACACATCTACACCACCCCTCACATCTAAATGTAAGTGTAAAAGTACTACTATTTAAACTTATTAGAAACCAGTTGAAATTTGTTATTTAAAATAATGGAACATCCACTCCAGATTGTTTTGATTTGTTTACAATTGTATTATGGTGGCAGATGTAGTACATTCATTTAAGTGTACCCATATACACACATATTCACATTTTTGTAATAATGATATATATATATATATATATATATAAGTCCCGTGGAAAATAAGAAATCAAACACATTGGGAATGACGGATGACAATAAAGTGGCAACAGAAGGCACAACACGTCTAATCATGGATTTTAACAATCAAAGTAAAGATCTGAAAAAAGTGATTATTAAGAACTGGAAAATTCTATTAATGGATGAAACCTTAAAGGAAAGTATAACACCGCATCCAAGGGGGGCGTGGCTTGGCCACCGACTGGAATGGACGTGTGAGCACGGAGCTCCGTGCCCACCTCCATTATTATCCTGAATGACCTTGCCCTGATGTCCCTGGCAGGTCAGAAATATTTACCAGCCTCGGTGTGGACCTTGTAGACCCACTCGGGACGGCGAGAACGGCCCAGCAGCAACGTCGTCGCGGATTGCCGGAGGGCTCCTTACACGGCGCCGGCCATTTTCCTGCAGCCTGCACAGCCGGATTCCTCCCCGACCTCGGGTGGACGGGTGGCCGACCCGGAGTGGGGGTCTGCCGGCTCCGTTGTCTAGCAGAGGCCGGGGCTCCAGGGGCCGACCTGGGTGGTTGCCACCGGAGGTGTTGCAGGCCCTCCTACACCCGGGAACCTGGACGGTGCCTGACTGGGGACGCGGCAGAGGAGGCACGGCTGCTCCCCTGGCAGTGGAGCTGCGCTGGGAGGATCGCTCTGGGGCCTGCGGACTCCCATCATCGCGGAGACCAGGCGGTCCGAGGACTTTGGGAACTGGTGCGTGAGAGAAGGAGGCGGTGTCCTGCTGCATCCCGGGATCTGCCTGGGGGTCTAGGTGGTGCGGCGCCCCGTGCTTTCGGGGACTGGAGTACTGAATCGCGTCCCTGGCCGGGCCAACGGAGGGCCTGGACCGCCTCTGACCGGGCAGGAGCATCGGGGAGGTGCCGGCTGACCGGAGGCGCCTGCGGGGTGCGAGCAACAAGGGAGTTCTGGCACCGGCGCTCTCGCAGACCGCCTGAGGGCTCCTGAGGTGGCGCCGCCCGTTTTCCGCGTCCCGATCTCGGGTGGACAGGGGGCCAACCAGGGCTGAGGGCCTGCCGGCTGCATCTGGCGGCGAAAGTCGGAGCTCCGACGGCGACCCTGGAAACCCAGGGCCAGAGGTGAGGGGGGCCCTGGCGACCCTGGAGACCCCAGCAGAGCCTTAGCGCAGCGAGCTGGAGAGGCACGGAGGTGGCAGGGATATGCCGTGCCCCCTTCTGCTGACCCTCTCTGGGTGATGCACGCAATTTGCGCCGCTGCCCCAGCGGTGCACCCTGTGGCTTTGCCGGAAGGAGAGCAGGGACAGCGGACAATCTTGACCCGCGGGGCGCCAGGCGGCCGCAGATTCGGGACGGCTGGTGAGACTCCCATCTTTGCCTGGTCTTGGCGTCTGGCGACCAGGTAATCACTGACGTTACAGGAGTTGGGATCCTCAGTGACCACGAGCGGCCGAACTTACTTGCCAGAGGGGTAGGTAGTGGCCCAACACTACATCAGAGCTGAGGCATTGAGGGGTGGATAGACCTGGCACCGCCGCCAGTGCATCTGGCTTGCCTTTGCTTTGCTCCTAGGGGCGGCTGCGCGACCTGGAATCACCCTATGACGTCCACTCTGGGGTGCGCAAGGGCACTGACCGGCCCCTGATGGAACTGCTTTGGTGCCTTTCAGGGCCATTGGAACAGCGGCGGGGGTCCCCCCCTGGGAGTAACGCCATTGCCTCCTGCGGCAGGACACGCGAGTTCCTGGCACCGGCGGATGCTCCTGGTGGAACTTTCTTGGGGACCTCCTGGCACGCACAGGGACTGATCACTGTGAGACGATTGGCGCAATGGGGAAGCTGCGTCCGAAACAGGGCCAAATGCCTCCTGACCCTGCAGAGGATTTACCAGGCCCCCGGGATCTTGAGTCTTCCGGTGACACCGCAGCAGGCCTTCAACAGCGCCAGATGGACCAGATCCTTAAGGCCATAACTGACGCAAGAAACGCCCTCCACCATGACATCACCCAAGTGTTCACTAGCCTGGGGCTGTTGCGGGCAGACCATGGGAAGTTAGCGGACCGAGTCAAACAAACTGAAGATAGGCTGGTATCGCTGGAGCCTGCCCAAAAGACGACGGAGGCTGCCCTGGGAGATTTACAGAAGAGAATACAGGTACTGGAAAAGAGGGCTGAGGATGCGGAGGGGCGCAACCGGCGTAACAACATACGCGTGGTGGGTCTGCCGGAGAAGGTTGAGGGGGCTGACATGGTGGGCTACTTGGAAAACTGGCTACGGGTGGTGGTAGCACCCGAAGGGCTTACGCAATTTTACACACTGGAACGAGCTTACCGTGTCCCGGCCCGTCCCCCTGCACCTGGCCGACCCCCTCGACCGGTTGTCGCACGCCTTCTACACTTCAGAGACAGGGACATTGTCTTACAGAGAGCTCGGTCAATGGGTCCTTACCAAGTGGATAATGCCCGAGTGTCCATTTACCCTGATTACTCCTTTGAGGTCCAGCGGCAGCGCTCCTCCTACTTAGCAGTCAAGAAGGCCCTGCGAGATGAAGGTATCCACTACTCCCTCTTGTTTCCAGCCCGACTCCGGATTATGATGGATGGCAAATCCTCCTTCTATGATACCCCTGAGGAGGTATGGAACTGGTTGGAGTCTTATAAGGCCGGGACAGACACCCACTTGCTGAGCGTGGAGAAGCGGGACATCGCATCGCGACCTAGACGGAGCAGGCGGAACAGGAGGCAACCGGCAGCTGGTCGAGTGCCCTCTGTGTCGCAAACTGAATTGGAACGTAAGGAGGCCCTCGGAGTGGTCTCCACCATCTCCAGAGCGGTGACATCTACATCTGCAGCGGACTCGGGCTCCCACAGAGGGTCGGCAGATGCGACATCTGAGGGCTCAGGAGGCGATGACCAGACACTACCCCATGTCACTCCTGGGACTGCAGATGGCCTTTTGGACGAATGACCCTTGTACCTGTTTTGTAGTGGTATGGTAATTGAATGAGTGCTTCACAGTGCGGGGCGGGGGGTGGAATGTTCAGCCTGCGCTCATGGTGGCTTAATCGGATGGTGGTGACCATGCTTCTAAAGGGAGGTGTTGTCGTTGGTGGGGCGAGAGGTGATACGCGCATATTGTAGTGACTGCGGCTTGTTCGGTAGAGCTGGAGGTGCTTAGTATATATTCACATTGACTGGTTCGGAAGAGGGACATCAGGAGAATTATTTGGGAGGTTGGGTTACATACTTGCAAAAGATTCATAGTCCGAATTGTGGTTCTGCACCCCCTCAAACTCACACAGGTTGTGAGACTCTGGTAGCTACCAGAGATTTTCTTTAATTGGAATTTTGAATTTGGATGGGTTTCTGCGGTTTGGTACCCGTTCTGGGGGCGGGTGGGGAGCGGGCTGTTTGGGCTGTTTTGGGGTTTCAGGGGTATGTCAGTGCGCCTGAAGATTTGTTGAAGATTCGAATTGCATGTGTAACTTTAAATGGCGACCCTACTTGAATTGAAATGTATAACCTGGAATGTGCGGGGACTGAACTCCATGATGAAACGACACAAAGTGCATGCCTATCTTGTCCGCAGGGGGATCCAGGTGGCTTTTCTCCAAGAAACGCATATTGACCAATCTGAGGGGCGAGCCTTACAGCGCAGATGGCGGGGCCAACTGTTCTATACTACCTACTCTGCATTTGCACGGGCGTTCTGGTTTGGGTGAGGGCGGGAATTCCTTTTCAGCCCCTGACAAGATCCTGATGGGAGGTTTGTGGCTGTGCAGGGCCTGCTGGATGGGAGAGATTTGACGCTCTGTAGTGTTTATGCCCCGAATATAGAGCAGACTGCCTTTTTTGCGCGATTATCTGGGAAATTAGCAACGGTTTTGGCTGGCGCGATCCTGCTTGGCGGAGACTTTAATTCTGTTGTAGATGTGGAGTTAGATAGATCACACCCACCACTAGCCCAGTCCACAGTTCACAGAATAGCGAAAGGGAGACGGGATTGGCAGAATACGTGGGGTTTGGTTGATGCATGGCGTGTGCAACACCCTGCTGAGAAAGATTATTCCTTCTATTCCCCTCCCCATGATCTGCATGTCAGGCTAGACAGTATTCTGAGTTCACCGGATGTGCAGGGTTTGGTTCGCCATAGCGAGTATTTGGCGAGGACGATCTCTGACCACAATCCCTGCCTGGTGGTTGTCCAGTGGGCCCGGCAGCGACAGGCCATTCCCACTTGGCGTTTGAACCCCCTGGCGTTAGAGGACTCGGTCTTGAAGGCGGCAGTGCAGGAAGACGTGGAGCGCTACTTTGCTGAGAATGAGAGAACGGCGTCGAGTAGGGCCCTTGAATGGGATGCCTTTAAGGCGGTATTTAGAGGGGTTTGTATCTCCTCGACGGCGGGGGCCCGCAAGACTCTACTCCATGATCTTGTGCAGAGCGAGGACCGATTGCGTTCCGCAGAACGGGCTAGCCATGCGGATTCCGGATCCCACAGGGCAGTTCTAGCTGCCCGTGAAGAGGTCGCAACGCAGATGGAAAAGCTCCGTTGCTTCGACCATAAAGAATATCTCGTTCGGGCTCACGCTGAGCGAGATAAAGTGGGCTCCCTGCTGGCTTGGCTAGCTAATCCTGCGGCCCGGGGCACTCCGATCCTGACCCTGACTACTGTGGTGGGTCGCTCGGTCTATTCCCAGAAAGAAATGAATGATCAATTCTTTGTTTACTACGAGCGCCTTTATAAGAGTGCGTTGCCTGACGTGACTGAAGGACTTGATGATTTCCTGATTGCAGCTCAGCTGCCGCGCCTTGATCCGGCCCAGGTGGAAGAACTGGGGGGGAGATCTCAATAGGGGAGATTCGTATAGCAATTAAGCAAATGGCTCGCCGTAAAACACCTGGCGCAGATGGTTTGCCGATTGAGTTCTATGCGGCCTATATGGATATCTTGGCCCTGAGATTGCACGCTGTTTATAAGGAGGCTTGGGACACTGGTGTCCTGCCTGCAACCGCCTGGGAGGCCATTATAATACCCTTATTAAAGCGTGGGGGTGATGCTAGCTCTCGTTCGGCCTATCGACCACTATCCATGCTTATGGTTGACTATAAAATCTAAAGCAGGATCCTCGCGACGCGACTCCTCGTTCATATGCGAGTCCTGGTCCACCCGGATCAGGCGGGCTTCATTCCCCAATGCACTACCGCGACGTGTATACGCGACTTCTCCGGATCATGGGGGGCGATTTCGAGGGGCTACCAGAGGCCACTGTGCTCTCGATTGACATTGAAAAGGCCTTTGACAGTGTGGAGTGGCCCTACCTGTTTCGGGTCTTGGAGGCATTCGGATTGGGAGACCGGTTTGTGAAATGGACTGCTTTGCTCTATAATGCGGCTACAGCCAGAGTGAAAACCGGAACCACGATATCGAAGGCATATCGGGTCGGCCACGGGACGCCCCAGGGGTGCTCGCTGTCCCCCTTGCTGTTCGCGTTGGCCATTGACCATTGGCCATTGGCGTCTCAAGCTCGAACAGGGCGGGCGTATGAGGGCCTGATGTTGAGGTGCGAGACCCATTATATTTCACTTTACGCAGATGACCTGCAGGTTTTTTTGGCGGATACTAACGACTCACTTCGCCGAGCTAAACTCCTACTTCGTGATTTTGGCAGTATTTCAGGATTGAAGGTCAACTGGGGGAAGAGCTGCCTCTTCCCGATAACCCCGAGAGAACATACACCCCAGATGGAGGGGAACCTTCGGTGGGAGCTCCACTGTCTTCCATACTTGGGTACTCATATTTATCATACCCAGCTGGATTTGCTGGAGGGCAATGTGAGTAGAGGGATCAGGAACCTGCAGAGTAGTATGAGATTTTGGCGTACCCTGCCTTTATCGGTGGCGGGAAGGGTGGCTCTGTTGAAAATGGTTGCACTTCCCTGCCTATTATATTTTTTATGCACGCTGCCGGTTTGGATACCGGCGTCTTTCTTCCGCAGACTTCGATCATTGACTACTGGGTTTATCTGGGGCTCGGGCAGGCGTCGCGTCGCTTTGACTACCCTGATGCGTCCCAGGACGGATGGTGGACTAGCAGTCCCTGATTTTGAGTGGTACTACCTGGCGGCGCAGTTACAATGGCTCACTCAAGCATTGGCTCGGGAGTTTAGGGGCCCGGAGGGGCCGCAGGGTCGACTGATTCTCAGACATATTATCTCCTTTATCGTGCTAGGTCAGAAGATTGACTTGGATCCCCTCACTCTTGAGGAACGCACTCTCCGTCTCTGTTGGCTCCGAAGTCACAAACGGTCGGGTATCACTCGTCCATATGCTCCGGAAATTCCCTTAGGGATGTGTACAGCTCTTCCGCACGGCGGTGACTGGTCAGCTTTGGCTGTTTGGGAGGATCTCGGGCTGCACATGATTGGAGATCTGTATGGGATGGGGCTCTGCTGACTTTTCGAGAGTTGCAGAACAATTATGACCTCCCAAGGGGGGATTATTTTGTAGTGTAGTTCCTATTATCCCAATAGGCTCTGCGCATTGGAATAATATCTTCAATAGTATAGACGTAGGACAGAGGTTAACTAGGTCTTCTACTGACGATATTAGACTTAAAGTTTAGTGTTTGCCAGCTAGCTCAGAGTTCACTAGAAACTTTCTCGAATAGACAAGGAGGAGTTTAACCTCCCTGGAGAGACAAGAAGGGATTTAGTTTCTGACAACCATAGAACATGACAACTTTGCTCTCCCCTAATCAAGAGTGTATCTCTAGAGTCGTGTGAAAACAAAAGACAACTTATTTTACTCAGTCAGTTCAGTGCATTCTTAGTTTCACCAGATTGTAGAGAAAAGGAAGAGACGGGCGTGTTCAATAAAAGATGTTATTTATTCATCAGTCTCTTTTCTCATACAAGAGAAATGAATCGCTATTATTGCAATACTTATTGTTAAGTAGAGTGCATACAGTAAAAACAGAATTATAAAATAATACTGTAAAAGCATTGATATGGTTTCTTAGCCATATGATACTTAAAATTGATAAAATAGATACATACATATATACATTGACTAATCATACTCAACTGGTGCTTCTAACTACGCCTACCCCAATGTACCTGACCTAAGCCTAATACGTGGGCGGGAGTAGATAAGTAGCAGTTTAAGTTAAGTTTGCTTTGCCAAGGGTCTGCTTCAAGAATTCTCTGCAAGGGGTTATTCAGTTCAGTACCTGGGATTTAGAAGGCTGGAGGGCTGGTATCTCTATCTCAGGGCTTGATATCCCAGCTGCCTGCAAGGGCGGCTGGAAGCGCCGGAGCTGGATTTCTCGGCAGGAGAAAAGGCAGCGTCTCTTTCTCAGCGCGTCAGAAAGGAGGGGCAGCGTCTGTGGGCTTCGCTGTCAGCTGGGCTCCTCGGCAAGTCTCGCTGCTCCAATCTTGTCACCACCTCGTGTGTTTGCCTAAGGCAATGTAGGTATTATTTATACCTGAAAGGTGCCGAGATTGACGTAAGGATGGACATAAATACGTCAATAAGGATGTCATAAGAACTGGTCGTTCGCACATTCTTTACTGAAGTTCTCGGCTAAATCAAAACAATGGCTGCGGTGATTTCCCAGGTCGCTGTAGGTTTGATTTGTTTTGAGAACTCCGTATGCCTATTAGGGGGCTGGAGAAATAGTGCTTGCCTAATGAGATGGCATGCGCTATGACCTAATCAGATAACGGACTTCTGTGCCGTTGTATGGCTAATCAGATAACGGGTTTTTGTGCAGTTGAATGGCTGCTAGTTAATTATTAACCAGACAAGGGTCAGAAATAGGGGGATCGATACAGTACCCTTAGTAAATACATCACACCCACTCCACGTAATCTATGTCCATATTTACAAATCTAGGCATAGTAAACAAAACTAGTTGCAAAAACAAAACTGTTGAGACTTTCGAAAAAACTGTCAACTGCTTCTTGTGAAAGTTCCACTAACTCGGAAAAATTAATTAACATGCATTCATGAGCATGATTGCCTTCATTGATGTTTCGATCAGCATAGCTGACAGAAGGTCGTACCTGATCGATGCTGCTTTCATCTTGTACTTCACTACTCTTCAATCGTAGTGGTGAAGTCTCCACGAATGCCGTCATCAGGATTGGTAGCCGCTGGGGACAGTACAATGCATGAGCCGTTACCGGACCCAACAAAGTCTCTGCGTCCATTGGCACATCCGATTGTAGTGTCAGACAGGTGTCCAACACGCATTCTTCGCCGCATAGCAAGCACCTTAATACAGGCATAACACAACGTTGCCGCATCGGTCTAAATGAAAGAAACCAAGTCATGTTCAGGTCTCTAAGCCGGGCTATTCCAAGGACTTTAGTTATGCGGTCCCTGTAGCGTATGGCTAGGATCGTTTCTTCCATTGTCGCTGGTGTCTTGTCTGTGACGTGGTTTGCCATAGCGAAGTAACAGGATCAAAAATAGGATGCCTGCCACTAGTCCCAAAAGGAGAGGAAGTCCGCCAAAGATGGAATGGACAAAATCAGGAAAAATACCCAGGATGGCTTTGAATGGGGTTAAAGCTCCCGAAAACACTGTCTTAAATACACTCGAGATTCCACTTGTATCAGAAATATTTAAGATTTCGCTCAGTATTTCTGCGAAATGTATGGGGGAATTGGTTGATAACAGTGAATGAATCTCTGCAGTTGTCCTTGCAACTTGGAGATCATACGTTTCTTTTGATGACGTTAACCGGGTTGGCGTCTGTAGGACCACAGTCTTCATTCTGCTTAAAGTATCAATTTGAATAGAAGAAATTTTCAAACTGGGCCATAACCTTGCCTCCCTGTCTCGAGCATCATTTGGGAACAATACTCGTTCACAGCACATGACCTTCGTAGTCACGGTTATGAGATAAGGTTTTCCGGGCAGCAGACTGCAACATCTGCGATCTACAATTAGAATGTAACTCCCGTTCGAGAGTCTCCTAAAGAATGGTTCTATTTGTGTTGCAGGTGTGCCTAGCTGGTGACATGAAAGGTTATTTGTAGTCCCTTCACAGGCTCCATGCAAACTAATACCCTGACACACAAGTGTACCGCTCAGTGACCTTGCACAATTATTGCCACTAAGAAACACATTCTGGCCTTTATTACTAACACATGTGTGTGTATAGGGCAAGTTCCATGTTGACTTAATGTACCCTTTACCCAACCTTTCATACTGGCCTGCCTGTATATATTTTTGGCAGTATTGAAACTGGAAAGTTGTTATCGGGATATTAATTATCCCATGTATTATCCATTCAATGACAGGTCGTTCTGACATTGTCAATGGTAATCTCTCAAGTTTTTCAATGCTCAGAATTGTATAGTCAGCACCCTTCTGTGCCAAACTGATTTGTTTATCAGTAAGGTTAAAGATATTAAATAGTGACGTTGTGTTGATTAAACGCCAAGGCACATAGCCTGAACGCAGATTTTGTAACGTCCAGCCAAGTTGTACAATAGAACGCAATTGGGACTGACCGTGTTGTAACATCAGTAAGTCTTGCGATATTATATCGATTGCTGAAGACACAATACTGTCCAGTGAATATATTCTGGAGGACAGAGTCATTAACCCATTGTCCACAACAGAAAGTGATTTTTCCAAATTAATATGGTCAATTTCCCGTAGTTTTTCTGCTGTCTCAATTTGAGTTTCTTTCCAAGCTTCATTGTAAGCTGCATATATAGAGGCCGCTATGAAACGTTTTTGACGCTGTTTGCGTGGTCCCATAATGAAATCACGCAAGTCAGCACCCTCTTGAAGTAAAGTTAGGTGTTGCTTAATTTCTGCCAGTGTGGATGTTTGTAGCCATTGAAGGCAGAGCTTGCCCACACTGTAAGTAGTTACTATCCCTGGATGTTGTCTTTGGGAATATCCAGGGTCTGGCCTGGTCAATTTGAACCCCTGTATTTTGTTCAGGAATCTGTCTTGACAGTTATTTGTGTCTGTGGGCCAGATCAACCATTGTTTCCAATCAGGATGTGTTCTGTTTTGGTTTAAAATATGGTTCACGTCTATCTCAACATCTATAGAGCTATTACTGTTCGTTGTTGGCTTTGGAATAGACGGTTTGTTTAAGTCTTTGATTTTGGCTAAGCCAAGACAGGTAGTTTGTTGAATAGTGTCATTCAAAAATATAATTTGTTCTGGGATCATGCAGGCTCTGAACAATGATTCTATACCTTGTACTTGCCAATCTTTTGTACCCCAAACAGTTTTTGCTTCAATGTTATTGTTCCAGAAATCAAAACCAAATGTATTCATTTGCTCAAAAAATGAATCTGAATATATCAATTTCGTGTTTGTAAGCATGGTCTTCATACCTGTCTTATTCAACAATTTGAAATAAAATGTTTCTGCATTACTTGTGTTAAACCCTGAAAATATGAATATTTATCATAAAATGTTTTAGAACTACCCTTTGGAGGAGTAGCATAATGTTCCCATTGGTTTAATTTAAAACATTTCTAGGTTGTGCAGATTTATGGAGATAATGGTTACCATAGTGGTTGTAGCAGAACATTTGATCATAATTAGACGAACCCTGCAAATAATCATGTTCTGTAAATTTAGCAGACATTACTAGGTCAGACATCATATCATTAATACTTTCAAAGTCCCAATCATCAGCAAATGTGCTTGGTTTTACAAAGTCACTTAACGAGATCTTAAATTGATGTGGATACTTCAGGATTTCAACCGGGCCATAGATTTCATAATCAGTATTGTCCCATGCTACACCGCCTGGTATAGGATTGGCTGTGAAGTTCACTGAAGAAAGTTCTCTTTTCTCGACATGTGAAGATGTGTGTGGTTTAAGGACCAAGTTGATTTTCTGGCTTGCTGTGTCCATTTTAGCATATTTTCCCTCAATGAAATGTCCCAAGCATAGTACCATGATGAGCCAAAGTATGAGGACAAATGCACCTAATGTCACCCAAATTTCAATCCATGGAGAAGTCAGATAGGTTCCCTTTAGTTGATGAAAAAGTTCCTTTGCTTTGTCTTTAAAAGCTTTTGTTGATGGCTGTACTTCTGGTTCACTTGGATCTTCAGAAAAATCATCGAAGTTGATGAAGTAGCCGGATGCCGTTCTGTCAATTGTTCCAATTGCTTCTGGATTACTTTTTGCTTTTGGATTTTGCTTTGTTTCATTAGAAAAGTCTGTAGTTACGTCATCGTAGGTCGGTGTTTCTTGATGAAAAGCTTTGATTTGGGGTTTAAGAGGTTTAAGTTCCATTGCTTTATTGCATAGTCCTTGTTGTTTCACTGTAGATTTTTCAAATGTGATCAGTCTTTCAGTTTGAACCTCTGTGGATGTAGCAAACTTTGGTGTTCTGCTACTTCTTGGGAGTCCACTTGGCCTACTATTTGTTATCGGCCACATGATTGTGGTTTAACCAGGTCGATGGATATGACTCGGTTCTCCTTTTTACCAGCAAGGGGCGGTAGTACTACTGATCTTGTCCCGTGGATAGACAAGACAGGAACTGCTTTTCTGTAAGAAGGCCCAAATTCCTTCTTTACCGCGATCTTCTCTCTGACCAGATCCCCGACTTTTGGAATCCAGACAGGCCTTGCTGGGACAGGTGGTTTTTCTTCAGTGGTTGTTGGCTGCTGTTTCAACTTTATGTTGCTCAGGTCTGTTCTTGTTTCATTTAAGTCCTGTAAAATAGCCAAACGATCTTTGATATCAAAGCATTTATCTTTAACCACTGAAGTCTGACTATCAAGGTCCTGGATCAACATTCTAGTCCCGAACAATAGTCCGTACGGACTGAGTCCTTTCAGAGAATTTCTTGGCAGGTTATTAAGACTACGTTGGACACTTATTAAATGTTTGACCCACCCAGCTCCTGAACCTAATACCTTTGCTGTTATAGATTGCTTTATGTCACGGTTTTTTCTTTCTACGATTCCGTTTCCCTCAGGATGAAATGGACAAGAGTACCGCAATGCAATGCCCATGCTGGTCATGGCCTCCCTATAAGCTCGAGAGCTAAAAGCAGGACCCTGGTCAGAATGTAGCATGCCAATTGCGTATGTGCCGATAAAGACTCGCAAATCTTTTATAACAGTTCTGGCGTCAGCCGATCGCTGGGGCCACATCCATATGAATCTCGTGCATGAATCCACTGCGACCAAGATATATTTATAGTTACCATCCCTTTGTAAGGGACCGCAGTGGTCCAGGTAAACACAGGCTAATGGTTTATCTGAGATTAGAAGGGGCGTCTGTGCTGGTCGCCTCACTGTTGATACCTTCATTCTCTGACATATTTCACATTCTAGAACATAGTTCCTTGTCTGTCGTCTCATTTGTGGCCACCAGTATCTCTGTTTTAATAATGATACTGTGGCTGAAACGCCAGCATGTACAGAAGCAAGCCCTTCGTGTGCCCCCTTCGAGTCCTAACCTATGTTCCATGTTTGGAATTGCCCTATCCCCCACTCCAGGGATTCGAGCAAACGGAACATTATTTGCATCAGTTATGTATGAGTACTTTACTGGAAAGCCTTTCGGGAGTGTTTCTAGCGCATCTTTTACTGTAGCGCTGACAGCCTGTAATATTTCGCTGTCTATTTTTGTTTTTGACCGAGTGATGGCAGCTACGGAAGCCGTTTCCACAGCTGCCTTCGCGGCCTCATCAGCCAATGAATTCCCTGCAACGTGAACGCCATCACGTTGATGACTCAGTGTATGTATCACGTGAGTCTTTTGTAGTTCCTTTTGCAAAAGAACTACTTGTTCCCAAAGCATTTTATGCTTGATTGTGTTACCTTTTGCGTCTTTAAAACCATTCTTAACCCAGATCTGCAAGTATTCATTGTACGATTGGACGCAGTAATATGAATCGCACACTATGAGTGTGGGGAATTCTCGATCGGTATTTTCAAGCGCCATCTTGAATGCCAGTAGTTCTGCTCTTTGAGCTGTACAGTCTCCTAGAGATTGCGTTTTAGTGACCACTGGTTTAAATTTCCCTTCGTGCCATTGACCCTTAACAATCGTGCATGCAGCACTGTAAGCTTGTTTACCCCCTACTGCGGGTTGTGCTGATCCGTCTGTATATATTATACAGCCGTAATGTTCTAGAGGCAGAATTTCGGTCGGCGGAGGACATTCGAATTCATATTGGAGAAACTCTTGTGTTTTTAAGTTGGGATCAAATTCGTATGCCACGTCTGTTGCAGCAAGAGAATTAGCCCATTGTATCCATCTCGGATGGAGTGCTTTAGCATTCGGAATGCTTGCCTTTGTTACCGCCTCCAGGGCTGGTATCGGTGTCACGATGATTATTAGTTTACCTTGTGCTAGGGCTCGTTCTTTTGCTACAGCAGTCTGTACCGCGGTTAGAATTTTTTCCGTTGGGCTAAATTTCATTTCAGCTTTTGTGTACAAGTGTGATTTGTATGCAATTGGTACCTTCTCTCCCTCATTAGAGGTTAGGTACGTGAATCCGCATCTTCCTGGGATGACTCGAATCACAAGGTTGCGTGTGTTATCACGTGTTTGTAATTTTGTTTTAACTAACATATCTGTTTGTAAAGATCTCAAAATTTCTGTGTGTTTTTGAGTCCAATTGATTATTTTAAAATCTGGTTTTATAAGATCATAGAGAGGTTTAACTCTCTCTGCATAATTTATAATGTAAGTTCTTCCGAAATTTAGGAAACCTAGAATTGATTGTAAATTTTTTAGTGTTCTAGGTGCTTGGATTACAGCACATTTCTCTAGGAAATTGTCAGCCAGGCTTTTGCCTTCACTTGATAGTTCATATCCTAAAAACAGGACAGTTAGATGGGCAATTCTTGACTTTTTAAAGTTGAATTTGTAACCCTCTGCTGCGAACCCAAGTATTATGGTGTTCACACTCTTCAAGTGAGTATCCAAGTCATCATCTGTTAGATAGATGTCATCGACATAAGATAATGCCTCATCATCATATATTTGTAGTAACTCTGTTACTCTTGCTGAGAATAATCCTGGGCTGTTCTTGAACCCCTGGGGCACACGACAGAATTTTTTTTGCGCGCAATTTATTGAGAACGCGGTCAAATATCTGCTCTCTGGTGCTATATTTTGACAGAAGAATCCATTAGAGATGTCTAATGTTGTTTTGTATTTTTTTCGCACTATGTTATTCATTAGTGCAGCACTATGCGAGTTTTGTACTGCAAAGGTTTTGCAACATGAGTTAAGGTGTCTGTAGTCCAAAACAAGACGATATGAATTATCTGGTTTTGAGACAGGAAACAAAGGATTATTCATTTGTGAGGTGCAAGTTTCAATCACCCCCTGGTATTCAAGTTGATCTAGGATCTCTTTTACCTGTTTTTTAGCTTCTTGCTTAATTGGGTACTGCCTTTGTGCAGTAGGTTGTGATTTTAACTGGATTTTGTGAGGAGGAGAGTCCTCATCCCATTCCACATGGTTTTTATATAATGCAGGAGCTTGGGCTACTGCCCACTTTCTTGCAAGTGTATATTTTTTATGAATTGGAATATGATTTGAGAAGGCAGGCATAATTATTTCTTCACCATGAGGGCACTCCCTGACAAACTCTGGTGGCCAGTCTCTTTCAGCTAGAAGGATGTCATAGCCCTTGGAGAGATTATCCCAAAAGAGACCCCTTATTTTCCTAGTCTTATCCCCCTCTATACGCAATGTTATTTCATATATTTTATGAGGTTTGCTAACTCTGGTATCTGCAGTTTCCACCTGAATGTATTCATTCATGTCCACTGTCTCCAGATGATTCATAAGGATCTTGCGAGCTATGCTCACTTCTGCTGCGCTGTCTAGCATTGTCTGAGCCCATTCTCCGTTTTTCAGCTGTGTCCTCAGTATTCTCTGCATGGTTGATTACTTTAATACTGGCTACCTTCTTTTTTGGAAACTGTAATTTTTTATTTTGATGAGCAGGTTCCTTGTCTTTGGACTTGACGTGCTCTTCCCTGTGTTCTGATCGTCCTCTTCTTTCCGATTTCTGCGAGGAAGTCTGAAAAGATTGAGAGGGACGTGTATCAATATCTTGATATCTATCAGGTTTTTTTATATTATCCCTATTTCTAAGGTTGTATTTTTTCACAGAGGGCTCCCTTTGGGGAGACTTGCGTCCTTGGTCCGGAGATCTTTCTCTCCGCAGAGGAGACCTTCCTCTGGACTGTAATCTTTTTTCTTTGGGAGTGGATTGTTTTTTTCCATCCCAGCTCTTCTTTTGATCGATTAGATTATTTTTAATAAACACCTTTTCAGGACTTTCAATAAGTTGGGGTTTTACAGGTATTCCACCCAAACTATCTCTTCCTAGTTCTTCATAGGATTTTTCTATGATTCTGGCAATTTCAAATGGTTGATCTGCTATATTTGTCTCTTTTAACCTCTGGCGGATCGCCACATTTGCTGCTTCTCCCTTTATATTGGCTAATAATATTGCCGAGACCTGCTTGAAGTCTTTTAGTAGTTTCATACCAAGAGTTAAAGCAGGTTCTGGACCGTATTCATCTTGAATTTGTTTTAGCACATCTGGTATTACTGACATGGATGGGACACCATGTGTTTTTGTGTAAATGGAAGCAAAGACTGTACCCCAAGTGTCACAGTCCTCCACATGTGGTGCGATTCCCATTGGAAGACAGATAGTCAGAATTCTGTGTTTCTCAACCGAGGTGGTATCAGGGAACACTGCCTCTATTTGAGTGATTTTTTGTGCTAACCAGAATGGAATTTGTTCCCGTTTTGCGGGTACTTTACCTAGACAGGACTGTATGTTCTGTGGTGTAATTTTATTTGTGTTCCCCTGATGAGGGATCAGCTGTGGAATTTTAATCGATGGTTGGACTGTTGAAGTCCGCATTACATATTGGACTAATTGTCTATGTATTTTAATTAATTGTTTTAGCTGTGCTAAAAGATCTGGTGCAGGCATTTCTTCAATGTCTGGATGTGGTGTGTATCCGGCTAGGACCGGCCACGTTGCTCCTGGTCTACCTAGTGGACCGAGCCTGGTGATGTGATTATTATGTTTTAGGGCGCCATTAAACCAGAGCAGGTGCTCTTGGTATTTGAGTGGTATCTCCACCTCCTCGAAAGGAGTGTACTCATTAGGAGGTTCCTCTATTTTATAATAGTGGAAGTCCTTTGTTACAGCGTTTGCTGCTGGAAAGTTTATCCATGAATAGAATACCTCTGTCTGCCGATATTCGTGTGCCTCAATTACGAATATGACTGTACCACCTCTCGGTGTCAGCCCATTTTCTATAAGTTTTAAAGTTATAGATTTTCTTATGTTGACCGGGATGAGTATTGCATCCGGGTCTTGGTGTAGGAGACTATTGTCATCCGCTAGGAGTTGAGCTGCTATTCTAGCTGTCTCCCTTTCTTCTTCAGTTTCTGACATTCTACTGTCAAGAAGGTTATTTTGTTTATTTGCAGATCAGGTTTCTATGGAAACAAAGATTAGATGCACAATATTTTGGAACAGTGTATCCTTCAACGTTGAATAAACCAAGAACCATACTTAGGAGTCTCCTCCTACGAAGTTTGGCGGATATAACCTTTCACCCACTCCAGACGTCTTTGGAGTATTATGGGGAAAAAGGGGTCTGTGTGAAAAAGCACGACTGAGTTACTCTAATGTCTTCTACTGACGATATTAGACTTAAAGTTTAGTGTTTGCAAGCTAGCTCAGAGTTCACTAGAAACTTTCTCGAATAGACAAGGAGGAGTTTAACCTCCCTGGACAGACAAGAAGGGATTTAGTTTCTGACAACCATAGAACATGACAACTTTGCTCTCCCCTAATCAAGAGTGTATCTCTAGAGTCGTGTGAAAACAAAAGACAACCTATTTTACTCAGTCAGTTCAGTGCATTCTTAGTTTCACCAGATTATAGAGAAAAGGAAGAGACGGGCGTGTTCAATAAAAGATGTTATTCATTGATCAGTCTCTTTTCTCATACAAGAGAAATGAATCGCTATTATTGCAATACTTATTGTTAAGTAGAGTGCATACAGTAAAAACAGAATTATAAAATAATACTGTAAAAGCATTGATATGGTTTCTTAGCCATATGATACTTAAAATTGATAAAATAGATACATACATATATACATTGACTAATCGTACTCAACTGGTGCTTCTAACTACGCCTACCCCAATGTACCTGACCTAAGCCTAATACGTGGGCGGGAGTAGATAAGTAGCAGTTTAAGTTAAGTTTGCTTTGCCAAGGGTCTGCTTCAAGAATTCTCAGCAAGGGGTTATTCAGTTCAGTACCTGGGATTTAGAAGGCTGGAGGGCTGGTATCTCTATCTCAGGGCTTGATATCCCAGCTGCCTGCAAGGGCGGCTGGAAGCGCCGGAGCTGGATTTCTCGGCAGGAGAAAAGGCAGCGTCTCTTTCCAATCTTGTCACCACCTCGTGTGTTTGCCTAAGGCAATGTCGGTATTATTTATACCTGAAAGGTGCCGAGATTGACGTAAGGATGGACATAAATACGTCAATAAGGATGTCATAAGAACTGGTCGTTCGCACATTCTTTACTGAAGTTCTCGGCTAAATCAAAACAATGGCTGCGGGGATTTCCCAGGTCGCTGTAGGTTTGATTTGTTTTGAGAACTCCGTATGCCTATTAGGGGGCTGGAGAAATAGTGCTTGCCTAATGAGATGGCATGCGCTATGACCTAATCAGATAACGGACTTCTGTGCCGTTGTATGGCTAATCAGATAACGGGTTTTTGTGCAGTTGAATGGCTGCTAGTTAATTATTAACCAGACAAGGGTCAGAAATAGGGGAATCGATACAGTACCCATAGTAAATACATCACAATTTGCTGCATGCCGCTGTCGTAGCTAGTATTCAGAAACAGTGGAATATGGGGCTCTCTGAGCCGCCGACCTCTCTGGGATGCCAGTATGTGGTCATGGCGGCTGGTACCTTCAAGGCCGTTACCTGCCTTTATAGGAGATTCTCCACGGAAACCTTATTACCTTTGGATGGTCTGCAGGGTAAATGGGAATTTGACATCGGAAAGCCCATCCCTGAGACAGCATGGCCCCAGCTGGTTTGACGCGCCTGGAAGGGCACTCGGAATGCTCGCTTTCAACTAGTTCAGTTTTTTACTCTACATCGGGCGTATTTGACGCCTATTAAGATCTTGCAATACTTTGGTGGCGCTACATCGCACTGCCCGAGATGCAGGGCTGATGGAGCCAATTTCTCCCATATGTTCTGGTCATGCGCGGGCTTATTTGATTATTGGAAGGCGGTGGTGGATTGTCTAAATGCTGTCACAGGCCGGAGGATAGAGGCGAACATGGGGACCTGCTTGCTACTCTGGTTCCCACATACCCCCCGAACGAAAGTTATTAGCAAATTTTATGACTTAGGTTTAATTTTGATTCAGAAAAGGGGGTGGTGATGGACAGAGCATCTGAATTAAGCAGAACACTCATACCCAGTCAAAAGATCAGGGCTTGATCCATCACCGTTTTTTAGCTCACTGCACCATCCCAGTTCAGAACCTGGCTACATGCAAATTAGTCTGTCCCTGGCCCAGTGCATCATGGGAACAGGGCAGACCAAACTACCAAGCCAATTCTTTACTGGAAAGGAAACAAGCTTCCGGGGACCGGTTTCTGGCATTGCAGCCGTCTTCGGTATGGCTTGCTTGAATCCTGATGGTGCAGTGAGCAAGGGACTCATGTCTGAGCATACCCTTCCACTCCTATAGTGGCCAAAACGATTCAGAAAAGGGGGTGGTGATGGACAGAGCATCTGAATTAAGCAGAACACTCATACCCAGTCAAAAGATCAGGGCTTGATCCATCACCGTTTTTTAGCTCACTGCACCATCCCAGTTCAGAACCTGGCTACATGCAAATTAGTCTGTCCCTGGCCCAGTGCATCATGGGAACAGGGCAGACCAAACTACCATGCCAATTCTTTACTGGAAAGGAAACAAGCTTCCGGGGACCGGTTTCTGGCATTGCAGCCGTCTTCGGCCCGGCTTGCTTGAATCCTGATGGTGCAGTGAGCAAGGGACTCATGTCTGAGCATACCCTTCCACTCCTATAGTGGCCAAAACGATTCAGAAAAGGGGGTGGTGATGGACAGAGCATCTGAATTAAGCAGAACACTCATACCCAGTCAAAAGATCAGGGCTTGATCCATCACCGTTTTTTAGCTCACTGCACCATCCCAGTTCAGAACCTGGCTACATGCAAATTAGTCTGTCCCTGGCCCAGTGCATCATGGGAACAGGGCAGATCAAACTACCAAGCCAATTCTTTACTGGAAAGGAAACAAGCTTTCGGGGACCGGTTTCTGGCATTGCAGCCGTCTTCGGCCCGGCTTGCTTGAATCCTGATGGTGCAGTGAGCAAGGGACTCCTGTCTGAGCATACCCTTCCACTCCTATAGTGGCCAAAACGATTCAGAAAAGGGGGTGGTGATGGACATAGCATCTGAATTAAGCAGAACACTCATACCCAGTCAAAAGATCAGGGCTTGATCCATCACCATTTTTTTAGCTCACTGCACCATCCCAGTTCAGAACCTGGCTACATGCAAATTAGTCTGTCCCTGGCCCAGTGCATCATGGGAACAGGGCAGACCAAACTACCAAGCCAATTCTTTACTGGAAAGGAAACAAGCTTCCGGGGACCGGTTTCTGGCATTGCAGCTGTCTTCGGCCCGGCTTGCTTGAATCCTGATGGTGCAGTGAGCAAGGGACTCATGTCTGAGCATACCCTTCCACTCCTATAGTGGCCAAAATGATTCAGAAAAGGGGGTGGTGATGGACAGAGCATCTGAATTAAGCAGAACACTCATACCCAGTCAAAAGATCAGGGCTTGATCCATCACCGTTTTTTAGCTCACTGCACCATCCCAGTTCAGAACCTGGCTACATGCAAATTAGTCTGTCCCTGGCCCAGTGCATCATGGGAACAGGGCAGACTGTCAGGTTTGTAACCAATGTTCCACGGGAGCGAAGAAGAATCCACACACCTCCAAGGCACAGAAGCAAGAATGCGAAATAAATTACACACTCCTGTCTACTGTCCCCTAAAAGTATGAGGGAATTACCCTAGGAGTGTCCACCACTCTCCTCATACGAAGGGGGGGGGGGGTAAGCAGGATACAGCAGGAATAGTCGTAGATGGATGTCCAGGCTAGAAAACAAAATAAGCAGTACATATATATATCATTCCTTCACTAACCTTTAAGCAGGAGTCATTGACATGCGTGATCATACAGGTGTGCTTACCCCAATTGAAGCTTAGGCAGGCTTTCTCGAGGAGTTCAATGAAAAGCAGCCAAGTAAGTGAGCCACGAGTAGTGGGGAATAGAACCCTCGAGGGACATACACACCAGACCAACTCATAAAAAATACCAAAAAGAAATGGGGAATGTGAGGAGCACCGGCCGGCTGCTGTGGGCTGAAACAGCGGAGCAGTGCACACCCACACGAGGTGAGACACCCGGCCCTCTAAGAAACAAGGGCGGAGCGCTCACTCTCTCAGGAAGGGTTTCAACAAACAAAGAAAACTCGCCAGGTATATCAATCATCCAAGCGAAGACAGAAACAAAATACGAGCAAAAGAACGCCCGCAAAACGTGTGTGAAATGTAAGGGAGGTCGCGAGCAACTCTCGCGTAGAATTTTAAGAAATGCCTTAGCTCGGCAAAGGACGCTCTCACTCGCAAACACCCATCCAGGGATAGAAGGGACCAGGGAATGAAGTTCCAGAAACAGGAACCAGGGAACACGGAGATTCAGCAAGACGCCACAGAACCTTGCGCCAGGAACCAGGAAGAGAAAAGGTGGGGGCGTGGTACCGGAACAGTAAGCCAAGCAAAGGCTATGTTCTGCCGTGCCCCTTTTTTACTAGTTAGGGAGCGTCTCCAAAGAACAGGCTGTATGTGAGTAGGGACCGGGTAAAAAGAGCATAGCCCCCATAACCTCGCATGTCAATGCTATCGATTCCTAACACAGACCAAACTACCACGCCAATTCTTTACTGGAAAGGAAACAAGCTTTCGGGGACCGGTTTCTGGCATTGCAGCCGTCTTCGGCCCGGCTTGCTTGAATCCTGATGGTGCAGTGAGCAAGGGACTCATGTCTGAGCATACCCTTCCACTCCTATAGTGGCCAAAACGATTCAGAAAAGGGGGTGGTGATGGACAGAGCATCTGAATTAAGCAGAACACTCATACCCAGTCAAAAGATCAGGGCTTGATCCATCACCGTTTTTTAGCTCACTGCACCATCCCAGTTCAGAACCTGGCTACATGCAAATTAGTCTGTCCCTGGCCCAGTGCATCATGGGAACAGGGCAGACCAAACTACCAAGCCAATTCTTTACTGGAAAGGAAACAAGCTTCCGGGGACCGGTTTCTGGCATTGCAGCCGTCTTCTGCCCGGCTTGCTTGAATCCTGATGGTGCAGTGAGCAAGGGACTTATGTCTGAGCAAACCCTTCCACTCCTATAGTGGCCAAAATGATTCAGAAAAGGGGGTGGTGATGGACAGAGCATCTGAATTAAGCAGAACACTCATACCCAGTCAAAAGATCAGGGCTTGAGGTTTAATTTTGGCCAAGAGGGAACTCACAATGCACTGGAAATCGAACCTGGGCCCTAGTTATCCTGGATGGAAAGCGACCATGTTGCGCTGGGCTCGAACTGAGGGCACACTCCGACTGCAGCAGGCTAGGCGCTTAGATAATGACTAACTTCTAGAAGCAGCTAGAGCGTGGGAGGCATTGGTGACAGCGCTCCAGCGTCCAGCAGATAGCTCAAGTGATAGGGAGGAGGAAATAGCGTAGGCGTTGGCACTCTGGTGGGATGGATGTTGCTGAAGGGAGACAGGATGATGATGATGAGCCGGGCGTAGTTAGGAAACCATCCCCTATACCATACCAGGCACAAAGGGAGTTTGTGATACGTAGAGGTTTTCCATGGTTATTGTGTTTGTATATATTGATTGTAGGCGCACTGACAGGGGTGGGGGGACGGGAGGGGAGGAGGGGGCTCTGGGATTTTTCTTTTCCTATTTAGGGATATGAGTATCCATGGATGCTGTGTGAATTGTTGCTAACGCGACCTGAGATGATTTGAAATGTGATCCTCATTTTGTTCTTTCGCAAATACCAATAAAATATATTTACAAAAAAACCACCGCATCCAAGTATCACTTATAGAAAAACTGCATCGCTACGAGACATCCTAACTCAGAGCCATCTTGAAATACAACAACCCAAAAAGACATCATGGTTAACCAAGTCAAGTCAAGTCAAATTTGCTTTATTCAAGGTTAACTCATAAAAGCATATACAATTGACAATAAAACCATTAAAAAAACATTAATATTAAAAGTAGGACTTAAAACAAATAAAATACATCAATTTCATTACGAGGTTAAAATTTACAAGTAAAATGCAGACAGTCTTGCAATACATCATTTACAAGGTTAAAGAGATAGCTGACTTAAAAAACAATCAACTGCCTAGGAGCTTCTGTCTAATAGTCCATGACCAGCCAAGATATTTGGCGGTGGCTATTGCTATAGGCAGTAAAGTGCTAGTGCGTATAATTCTTAGAGCAACCACACTACTAGTCGTACCTAGATTTTTGCACATTGGGGTAAGCCAGATGCGTCTTGGCTCTGCATAGATCGTACAAGCAAATAAAAAATGACCAATTGTTTCATTATGTGCTCCACAGGAGGGGCAATTGCTAATTGATGGGCCACCCCACCTGCCTGTCAGAGATCTAAGGGGAAGGGCACCCTCTCTGGTTTGGAAGTACAACTTCCTATCCCTCGGGCTAGTTATAGCGTCCCAGTAGGGTTCTAGGCTGGGGTTAGACTTTACTTTTAGGAATTTTCCTGCCATAGTCCCTGTACTGGTATCGCCCCAGTTTCGAGCGGCCACCTTTTCCCAATAGATTTCTTTATGGGCTTTTTTTGATGGGAATGAAGCTACCTCTGGGTTTTCCCATAGCGTGTAAAGACCAAGATCACCCAGCATTTTCCTAAGTTCATCAAGCCATCCAACTTTATGAAACACATCTGCTTTAATAATGTCCAGAAACCCCTCAGCATAATGTGAAAGTTCAGGTGTAGTCCAGAGTCTACGCCAGTGCAGAATTGGACGCAATCTGGCCAAATCATTAACAGCCTTCCTGCCTAGATCGTACCTAAGTGGCAGCAAGGGAGTACTCTTAGTGAGGCCAGTAATGAGTCGGAAAAACTTATTTTCCGAAATTTGCAATGGCTGAAGGTTTTCGTAGCCCCACAGCTCAACACCATAAAGTGCTAATTCGAGGGCTTTGGCCTCATACACCTGAAGTGCTGCAATATCTATGTGTTGGGACCATCTTGAGTCATTTGATACATGGAATCCCAGGTACGTGAAGGCATTAACTACCTCTAAATGGCGACCATTCATGACAATGTGAGATCTACAGCCACGGTGAGGATTAAAAACCATGAACTTAGTTTTAGCCACATTAACTTCTAAGCCATGTTCCCCGCAGAATTGGTCAAAGATAGATAAAGCGTGCTGTAGACCACTCGGAGTCTTAGATAAAATCAGAGTGTCGTCTGCAAACATTAAAATCGGTATCTTGGTGCCAGCCAATGAAGGGGCGTCCACATTTGCAGACAACATACGGGCAACAACACCATTGATAAACAGCGTGAACAGCGTGGGAGCCATCGAGCAACCTTGGCGAACTCCCCTCTCAACCGGGAAAGTCTGTGGTAACCATACCCTGCCCTCCCCACTGAATCTTTGCAAAATTTGCTTCATGGAGCCTCATTAGCATTGTCAAAAGTTCTTCTGGTAGGCCCAAGTTCTTCAATACCTGCCACAGCTTAGACCTTGGGACTAGGTCAAAGGCAGCCTGCAGATCGACAAAAGCCGCATACAGGCTGCCCTTGCCCAGTAGCACAGTCTTCCACTGCAATAAGGTGAAACGAAAGACCTGGTCCATTGTGCTGGTAGATTTTCGAAATCCTGCCTGGAATGGTGACAGAGCATTGTTCTTATCAGCCCAGTCCAAAAGCCTATTGACAACCACCCTACCAACCACCTTTTGGATGGTGTCTATTAGGCTTATGGGCCTATAGTTTCCCGGTTGGGATCTGTCTCCTTTCTTGAAAACAGGGATTATAACTGCGCCTTGCCAAGATGCCGGTATATTTGCGACCTTGGCAACTGCATTGATAAGAAGAAAGATGTACTTACTCCAGCGCTCCTTATCATTGATAAAGAGATCCGCCAGCACCCCGTCTAATCCCGGAGCTCTACCACTAGACACTGAACTCAGAGCCATCATAACTTCACTGCTACTAAATGAGCTGTCTTTGTAATAGGCAGGCCTAAAGTCGGCCATCAGATTATCAGGCTGTGTGTCGGCGTACTGGGGCTTAAAATAATTAACCCAGTCCTCCTGGGAAACGTTGTTATTGGGGGGCTCAGATACACCCCCCTGCCCCATTTTACGATGTTCCAGAATAGCCTAGAGCCTTTTTTGTCACTAGCCTCCTTTAACTCTTGCCAGTGCCGCTGGTCCCACAATTTCTTGGCATTTGCTATACTTTTCTTATTCTCTAATCTGGCGAGGCGAATAGTCGCCAGTTGCCTCCCCTTAATCGCTGCACCTAAGGCTATTCTGGCGTTCCTGCACTCAGTGTTGTACCACTTAGCCGGCTTAAGGGTTGTCACACTGCCTCTCTTTGCAGGTTTCAGGAAGTGATCCCTAATGCCTGAAAAAAGGTTTTCATGGATTTTAGTTGCTTTGTCACTACCTGGGTCCGGTGGATTCGCTTGCTCGAGAGCTATTACTGCTTCATCAACCTCAGCGCTAATACTGTCCATGACCTGCTGGTTAGCCTTAACATATACCCATTTTAACCGGCGCATATCGTTAGTGGGGACAGTCAAAGGGGCGTTATCCACCTCAGATGTCAGGACCACGCCGGTTGAAGTCCACCATGTGTGTTCAACACACAGCGGATTATGATCACTTTCATTTCTAGATTTTACCTCCATATCAACCACTTGTGTCCAGAGCTTCATACTACATAGGACATAATCGATTCTGCTCCTATGTCGCCCATTGTCAAAGGTATTTACCCCTGCCTTGTCACTCTTGGTCTTCCCGTTTATTGCCCTTAGGCTATTACCATAGCATATTGCATTTAGAGAGATGATATCCTCGGTCCAACGAGTAACAGGTTTCAAGTGTAGTTTGGTGACACCCCATTGCCTGTCCTCCTCGTCTCCAGCAAAATCATCATAAATGGCCAAAGGTTCGAAGGTTCGGTTTAGATCACCCGCTATCACGACGTTGTTATCCAGAGAGTGGGTTTCGAGGAGGGAGCCCAAAGCCGCACAAACTTCTGACCTCCCACTCCTGTTACCCCTGGCATAAACATTATAGATATCGAGCCAACCCAAATAGCCCAGGTCGACTCTAATAAGTTGGATATCTTTGCTTCCGGTGTCGACCACTTTGACAGTAAGTGAGAAGCTCTGCCGAACCCAAATGGTAAGGCCACGCATGGGTCGCCTCTTATGACCCTTTGATGCTGGGACATAGTAGTTCAAGTAGCCCTCGGCAAAAGAAGGTTCGCACAGCCACGTCTCCTGAAAAATGCACACATCAAAGATGTTTACAAAACTTATCCAATCCTGGCATTCCTGTCTGGAACGTTATCCTCTCTGTGATGGATGAATTGCGCAGAGGGGCCGACGCCAACGTCTGTCAGGCCCTGGTCCTCTTGGATCTGTCGGCCGCCTTTGACACGGTCAACCACGGTATTTTGGTCGACCGTGTCAGAGAGGCTGGCATCCGGGGTACCGCCCTGGACTGGGTTCAGTCTTTCCTGACTAAACGCCAACAAGCCGTCAGGCTGTCCCAGTTCTCTGCTACCCAGGTCGAGCTGACCTGTGGTGTCCCGCAGGGTTCCTCTTTGTCCCCCCTCCTGTTTAATTTGTACCTGGCTCCTTTACTCCGTTCCCTTCGTGGGTTGAGTGTCACCGCGTTTAACTACGCGGATGACATCCAACTGATCTTTACTATTGATTCCTCTGATGAATCAATCACTACTTTTCAAAATACGCTCCGTTTTATTAGCAATTGGATGAGCTCAAACCATCTGAAGCTCAACCCCGACAAGACCGAGCTGGTTCTTGTCGGGGTACTTTCCAATCCTTGGCAACCTTCCTTTTGGCCGGCAAGTCTGGGTAGCCCTCCTTCCCCAGTTAATTCATCCAAAAGCCTGGGAGTCGTCATTAGCAACGATCTTTCTATGACGCCCCAGATCAGCGCAGTAGTGTCCTCCAGCCATTTTCAACTCAGGAAAATCCGTAAAATCTCTCGTCTACTCACTACCGAAGCTCTTACTTTGGCCTTGCTTGCGTTAGTCATTTCTAGGCTTGACTACGCAAATGCACTGTATGTAGGCATTCCTGACTACCAACTTAAGAGACTTCATTTGATCCAAAATCAGGCTGCCCGCCTGATTTACCACCAACCTAGAGATCAACATGTTCGTCCTCTCCTAAAAAGTCTCCACTGGCTTCCAGTATCTGCTCGCTGTAAGTTTAAGTTAGGCTGCATTATTTCAAAATCTCTTGCAGGCCAAGGTCCTCTTTTTATTTCTTCTCTTCTCCATCCGTATGCTCCTCCTCGCAATCTCCGGTCTTCCCAGATGGCCCTGATATCAGTTCCTAGATTTAAGAGGAAAAAACACGGTGGCCTAAGGTTTTCCTTTCTAGCTCCATCTTTTTGGAATTCCCTTCCCTTTTCTCTCAGGCTGTCCTCTTCATATCCCGGGTTCAGATCCCTCCTTAAAACCCTCCTCTTCACTGAGTCTTATATTTAGTTTCTGCTCTCACGCTCTCTCACTGCTCCCCCAGCATAAGCGCCAAGAAACCTAATGGTGTTAGTCGCACTCAATAAATTTCTTTAACATAACGTAGCCCAGCAATATTCAATGAAACCAACTTGCCCACACCAGCCCCGGTCCCCTCAACTATTCTATTAGAAGTTGCTACAGTGGGGGTAGTAAGCAGCCCCTGTTCAGCTTCACACGAAAAACCTGAATTCGGATCAGTTATGGAAATGGAAATCTCCCCACAGTTCTGTCCTAGCTTTGAATTAGAATTGGGAAGATAGTCAACACCCAACACTATCCCACCAGCTGTCTCTAATACCCCCGTGGTTTCCTCCCCGTTCAGGATCCCCCGGTTGCCCTTATTCCCTGTAGATGGATCTATTGGATGTCAAGCATTGCTGTCCAAACCAGAACAATTTCTCTCACATGCTCTACCCCTAGCACGAAGCGTTTGCTCCTGAGACTGGGGGCACGATTTTCTTAGCTGGATCAGAGATTGCCCAGGGGCGCTGGTTCATCATGGCTAACCACTCTAGGGTTCTGGAAGTGCCCAAAATGTAACGCTTGTGTACATGGCTTAAATATAACAGAATACAAATTACAAAACGGAAGATCTGAAAAAATCATAGATCACTTAACTTGTGAATCGAAATATGTAATCTATAGGTTGACGTGCCTGTGTGGGAAGTATTATGTAGGAAGCACGATTAATAAATTAAAACTACGGATCCTACAACATCTTCGTGCAATAAAGAACAAGGACCAAACTTATCCAATGGCCAAACACTTCAACGAGTTCCATCAAAACGATTGCAGCCAGTTGAAATATTCTGGTATCAAAATCATAAAATCAGTGGAAAGAGGGGGCGATCGGACATTGAAGTTACGTAAAATGGAGTCAAGGATGATCCTAGGAATGGGTACAAAATATCCACATGGACACAATTTGGATGCAGAACTGTTTGTACATTTGTAAATAAGACTGAACCATGAAGGACTATCAGCAAAAAGTTTGGAAAGTTTCCGTTCAGGATAGAACATCTCCTTGTATATAGTTGTAATATGGTGTAATTATGAATTGCTTTTCTCCTGCAGCAGAAAACGAATATATATTTTCAGAGGACAATCTTATATGCCTTAGAATCTAGTAGAAAGGATACTTAGGAATATTGATGCAATTAATGTTTAATATCTCAGAAATTAGATTCCCGTGGGGACACATAGAAATGATTGCATATAACATCTTAAACTGAAAATACTGAAATGTCGGATTGGGTACTTTACCCAGAATGCAATAGTGTCCCAGAAAGACAAATACTCAATATGTTTCAAGGAAACACATGGGAAATATTGATAATTCATGAAATGCATTTGAAATTCTCTGTAGGGAATGGTCCTCTGTAATATATCTTACAACAATAGCGGAATGTTTATGATTATATACATGTGTATACAGGAGGGTGTTGTATATAGTTCAAATGTAGATAATGTTTAGAAAGTCACAGTGAATCTAATTTGAAAATGTACTTTACTTTGAAAATTGTGACTGGCTTAATTGGAATCAAAACAATTGTCCCAAACTTCTCCCTACTTAGGTGTACATATTGTAAATAGTTGTTTAAGAAGAAGTAAACATACTGTGGTAAAAGCATAAAACTCATCATCATATCGCACGTTGCACTTTAAATTGCACTTTAGAGAGTACTTTACAGTAACATAAGAAGCGATAAAATGGCGATATCGCATGTTGCACTTTGAATAGTACTTTACAATGATGTAAGAAGAGACAAAATGGCGATAAATTTGACCCATAATTTGTGAATGAGGTTAACAGTCTAGTGTATCATGAACACAAAGAAGGGTACTAGCACACAACACTTTATATCCCATCTAGACGCCAGGGTACTCTATGGTCCAGTCGAAGGCTAGCTGTAGCCGAAACGCATAGGCTGTCCTGTATTTGCACTTATTTTGCACATGGTGTTTAAATAAATAATTTACTTCATTTATTTTTGCACCTATGGGAAATCACATGAGATTTGTGTTACTGAAACTTTATTTATTGCTTTCAATTTGATTCACAACCTACCCGTGATCAAGGCGAGTTTTCGCTGAAACGCGTTGGGGTTTTGTTCCATACCTGATTCATCATGCTGGAATTGAATTAAATAAATGAATCCTAGGAACACGCTATTGGATTATTTGGCGATTTTGTTTGGACTGGAGTGCATCGGTACAATCTCATTGTGCTGGGTGAAAACGCAATACAGAAACAGGGTAACCTCTAACCCTGTGATGCACCGTTGTCACGGTGTCCCGGTGTCTTTTGGAGGAAGCGAAAACGAATATATATATATATATACATTAAGAAAGGTAGAAAAAGCTTTAGCATGTCTGCTAGCAATTTGAAGGTTAATATATCCATTGAAATAAAAAAATAACACATTTTTTAAAATCAGCACACCCTCCTCTTCCATCTGCAATGGGGAGGTCCCCCGGGTGACCTCCAGTGAATCGTGAGATCCCATCTACCCAGGACCAGGGCCAACATTAAAAGCCTAGCCACAGCTCCTTTTGCTATTGAGAACGGAAATAGCCCAAGAAGGCACACCTCTGTCCTCAGGAGCTTGGTTTGGCCCAGTGTGCACTCCAGCACTACTTCCACCCTCTGCCAGAATTGAGTAACCCAAAACAAGACCAAATCATGTGTATGAAGTCAGCACCTAATTCATTGCATCTGGGGCATTCATTTCTTGTCGACTGAGGCCTGGATTGTGTTAGATGTATGTGTTGTGAGGTATGACCTATGGAGATAATTGATCAGATTGTAGTATTTTGTAGTATTTTGTGACACTGTATGAACATGTTCCTGTACCTTTGCCCATTCTTTTTCATGTAGATCCCGGCCCATCGCGTTCTTCCTTTTCAGTTGGAGTGGCAACATATCTGCCCTAGCCTGGAGTAGTGCTCATTGGTAGTCGGGACTGTCTTAAAGGTTCTAAAAATATTAGCTGAGATTGTGTAATTCCTCCGTCTAGTTATTTGTGTACATTATGCCAGCCATAATATATTATTCACTGCTCCATGGAAGGTATGGTTGCTCCGAGTGCTTTCTGCCTCAGCAACCTATGTTGGAGTGGGAGATATGGAGGGGAGGTTTCAAGTCTTATGATGAAGCTGTGGGTGGTGATAGAGGAGAGATGTTACCTCTTATCTATTTACGACAATTGTGCACTTTTTACATGATAATGACAAACTGTGAATTAGGCTTCACGTTTCAGGAACAAACGAAATGAAGTTCTGATTTAGCTACTGCATCGTAAAAGCATGCAGAATGTTACAAATGGTTGTCAGATAACACAACAGTTAATAAGTATGTGTGAAAACTGATATTTTAATGGCATGTGTACTTATGCATAGGTAAACATGATAAATAAAACATAACAGAAAATTTCTCTGTGAGAGTAGAATGCTTCATGTGTTAGAAAAACAGATAGTATTACTAGAGTGTATAAACGTGAGCACTGACATTGGCGAGAAAAGTAAGTGTTACAAAAGGTTATGTTATGATTTGCTTTCTTTCATAAAGTTTGTCATTGATGTGTATTTAAACCTTGTGTGCTGTAATAATATCTAAAGGGCAAAAGAGATTTACTAAATTATATGTGAAATTACATTGAAATGTAAAAACTTTTATGGGTACTCTATACTTACATGAACTAATTGCAATTCATAATGGAGTGATATTAATATGCTTATTTGAAGAAATGAATGCACAATTCTATGTAATGAGAGATTCATATTTTAACACAATTTCATTGTACATGAGCCGTATTTCATGAAGGCCTCAAACTTTGCTTCCTTTTGCTAGTATGAACTTATGAACTGAACTGTCTTAAAGCCTATGGGAACCTTTCGTAGAGATACCACTTGTGTTCTAACACTCATTTATGTCTTTGACGTTTGTAGCTTGCTTGACTAGACTTGCAACGAAAGTGTTACTTCCTAGAACTAACGCTTGAGAATGGACAGACAAGAGATGAGAGCATGAAATCGCCTACTTCTTTCTAAATGCAACAAATAATTGAATGACTAAACTACAGTGGCTCTAAGGGAAAGGAGTAATGGATTACTTAATTCTTCCGGATCTGTATACTTTTACCTACTACATCACCTCGTCCTATCGAGAGCAACCAATGAAAAAGAGTGGTCCGACAAATATGATGATGTCAAGGGGTATAAACCTGGAAATGAGGGAGTATAAGTGCCTTAATTTTGAACTAATGGGTGTCTCCCCTCTACCCAGCTTGCTGTAGAGAGACTAATGCTTAGGACCTCCAAAATACACATGAACAGTGATGAAATACTGTGATTTGCTGTCAGCTGGTATACTAACATAGTGGAACCTTTTCGGCTGAAAAGGTTCGCCTCAGAGCAGCAGTGGCATTGATGCTGCAGTGCGGACAGAGGAAGACGATTCTGTCTATGAGCTGGAACTCGTCATTTGGAACTTACTGAACTTGCCTAATAGGGTTGGTAAGAGGGTCAACTGATTTCCCTACTAATTCATTTTCCTTAGGATAAATCTCCCTCGGCTGAGGAAGATTGGTTGCTTCATATTTGGATCTTGCAGAATTTGTTTATTAAATCTGATCTATTTTATGCCTAGGGCGTTTTCTAATCATTGGAATCTAAATAGAAAATACAACTAAAGATAAATCATTCTGCTGATTCCTTTTTTTTTTTTTTAAATCTTTTTATTAACAACTTTTTACAATTTATTTCCCCCCCTCTCAGCCGAGAGGGGGTGAGGAACAGTTTACTGTAATAAATCAATAGTGCTTCCACCCTGGAAGTATAGAAACAATATATAATCTTGAAGTATGCACAACATATGACACATTATAACTTATATTCCACCTGTAACTCCTCCCTCATGCCTTAGTATTTACACAAAACATATTTAACACAAAAACCACATATCCATTAAACATCTAGTATTTACATATTTACATATAGACAAATTAAGCATCACTTCATTTCTTATTAAAGCCAAAGCCCCTCCCTTATACCCCAAAAGGTCCTTACACCCTTTTATACATTATATATACATTACACTTCTTCCTTCCATTTCATTATTGGCTCCCATATTTTCAAGCCTAGTTTCCTCGCATTCTTTCCTCTTCTTGAATATATTGCTTTTTCCAAGTTATATATACTTAAAACCTTGGCTAACCATTGCTGGAATACTGGTGCAGATTGTTCTAGCCAGGCTGAGGCGATACATAATCTAAAAACTGCCATGGCGACAAAGATAAAGTAGTTACCCTCTTCACATTCATTTCCCAAGTCTACACCCAATAGTATAATCGCAGGTGTTAAATTGATAGATAATTTCAATGCCCTTTGAAGAAACATTTCTATCTCATTCAATGTTGTCGATAAGCATGGGCATGTTGCAAAAATGTGAATAATATCTGCATCTAAACTTCTGCATCTGGGGCAATTTATACCAGTAGTCGCTCCCCATTGTGCAAGTTTCGCTGGGGTGTAGTATAACCGATAAATGGTTTTATAATGCTGAGCCTGCAAGGACGCAGAGCACAGAATATTCTTTCCTAATTCTACTGATATATTAAAGCATTCCTGGTCTATATCTAACTTCGCCGACCAACTTTCCCCCCACTTAACCATATCATCTGTTTTAGATTCGATTAGCTCTGAATAAAACCTTCTGATTGTACAATCTACTCCATTATGTAATGCCTCTAGTATGCAATTTTTCTCAAATCCTCTCAATCCCCCCCTCTTATTTTGCAGGAAACTTCTTAATTGTAGATATTTGAAGAAGTGTCTTGATGGCAAATCATATTTCGCCTGTAATTTTACAAATTGTCTCATCCCCTGTGGGGACATCAAATCCCCAACTTTTGTTATCCCTTTCCGGTACCATTCTATATACACTGAGTCAGAAAATATATCTGCAGGAAATACTGTATTGTCTTTTATCCTCGTGTATCTATTAATTTTCCCCAATCCAAATTTCTTAATAAACACCTTCCAAATGTTGTGTGCACCCAAGATAGTCTTAAATCGTGTTCTTTTAAAATAAGCTGTGTCAAAATGTTTCAAAAATATATTTTTAACTTCTTCTCCCATCAGTATACCATATATCGCTAGTGAACCCAGATCATCTTCTCCTTCCAGTTCTGCTCCGCCTATTAATCCGGCCATATATTGTAAGGCTGCAGCCCAATAGTACAATTTCAGATCCGGTAGTGCCCATCCTCCTCTCTCCCGTGGTAATGCCATAAATCTTGCTGCTCTCCTAGTTTTGCCTTTAGACCAGATAAATCTATTAATCATTTTTTCAATTTTTTTAAACCAAAGATTATCAAACCATAACGGGATTGTCCTGAATAAATATAAAAATTTCGGCAATATTAGCATTTTTATGATGTTTACTCTGCCAACCAGTGTGAGATGTAGATTGTTGAGTCTATCTAGCTCTTTCTCCACTTTTCGTATAATGGGGTCTATATTTAGCTCTACTAACTTTCCTAATTCAGCAGTTATAGTTATACCCAGATAAGTTCCTGTCTGTACCACCCGTGGATCCTGACATATGGCCTTGTTATTTTTTATAATTTGTGTTTTTCCAGTGTTCAAGGAATATCCTGAAACTTTCCCGAATTTTTTAGCCTCCAGCTCCACATATCTAATAGCCTCTGTGGGTGTTGGTGTTACGACAGCCACGTCATCGGCGTAAGCAAGTATCTTACATTCCCCCCTAGGTGTGGCGACTGTAGGTATACTCACGTTTGCTTCCAATCTGCGAATTAATGGATCTAAATATACCGCAAAAAGTAGCGGGAGCACGGGCATCCCTGCCTGGTACCCCTATTTATTTTCACTTGTTCCGTTGTTCCCGAATTTATTCTAATCTTAGCTACTGGATCCCTATACAAGGTCTTTATCGCTGTGAGGAAACCATTTCCAACCCCCATTCTTTCCAAAACACTCCACAAATATACCCATGATACCCGGTCGAATGCTTTCTCAGCGTCTAATAGCAAGACCGAAAATGGCTCCCCAATAACCTCCATTTTATCTATTAGGGTTATTAATTTACGTGTATGATGCGTGGTCCCTCGTCCAGGTATAAATCCGTGTTGACTGACAGTAACTAATGGTGTTATTACACTGGCGAATCTTATTGCCAGTGCTTTTGAGTAGACCTTTGTGTCAGTGTTCATGAGCGTGATTGGTCTGTACGATCCCGGATCTATAGGTATCTTTCCTTTCTTTAAGATAACAACTATTTCTGCCCCGGACCAGGAGTTTGGTATTGATGATCCCGTCTGTGCTTGTTTCATAGTACGTACCATATCTTCCCCTATCTCCTCCCAAAACACCTTATAAAACTCTAGCGGGATCTTATCTGGCCCGGCAGCTTTCCCAGATGGTAAATTCTTCAGAGCATCTCTTATTTCCTCTTGATCTAGTGGGTTGTCTATCCTCTGTTTCATCCAGCACCACCCCTTCATAATGATGCAGATACTGCATTATGTCTTCAGGATCTTTTACATAATTTTCGTGATATAAATTCGTATAAAAATTCCTGAAAACTTCTCTGATTTGTTGCACACTTGTTTACTCTGCTGATTCCATCGCATTCATTTGTTTGTGGCTAAGTTTGATTTGATTTGGTGGTTAACTAAATTGAGGGCGAGATTACTTGGGAGTTTATACCCAATAATTCTATGTTAACAATTATCTTATTCCAGGTCCTCATATGATAATTGTTCATCCCCTAAGTATTCCGGTCCCTTACAGCACAGAACAAGATCCATTGGAGGACCTAAGAGGATTTGATATGGTAGCTAGGTTAATTAGAGTCAGAAGGAAACAAATAAAATAATTCATGAGGCCCAACACGTTAGGCGCTACAATCGTGGCAACTCTTTTACTTCTTAAAGAAAACCGGCTATAATTAAATATCGTTTGCGTGCAGAGCAGCACTGCATTCTAAATCATCTTCCTCCCATAATGGTGAAAGAGGATGGGTCGGAGGAAGACTTTGATGAAATAGAAACAGCAATGCAATATATGGATAACAACTATAGAAGAAGTTGAATGAAGTGGTGTCTTTGTATATATTTTAAATAAGAGGTAATGGATGCCATTGGAAGGAGCAATGGATGCCATTGCTTTTACATTTCCATCCTTTGAGAGATGCTGAGAATCATTATTCTACTGCTGAAAAGGTGATGTTAGCTTTCTCTAGGGAATTGTATATTTAGGGTAGTGTGTGTGGAGCACAGTATTTGTGGTCCAACCGTACCGTAGACCATTCGTGGACCTATTTTATACCAAGAAGGGTGGTGAGGCTACTCTGAGAATTGCTTGTTGGCAACATAGGTTAATCAACTACAGTTTTAGCATGGACTGGTTCCAGATGTAAGAAACAAGCTGGCCAATGGTTTTCCACTGGTGCTATGCTATAAGGGGAGGGCTAGAAGGAGCGTGATGATGAAAGTGGGATAATTGCATGCGTGTTCTTGTAGAAGCATTTGTTAGAATGAATTCTTACTCCGAGGAGTAAATGATAACTTAAGGCGTGATGCATGAGTTGTCGTGGATAGAGGGTCTATTTCATAGAGGTGAGCATTTGGTTGTGCCTACATAACTCAGAGATTTAATTTTGTTACTTGCTAACAGGGACCAACTCGCAACGAAAACTGTTAAAAGGAGAATTAAGATGAATTTCTGGCAGCTCAGACTTGGTCAATGTGTTGAGGTTAAAGTACACTCCGACATTGTGTGCACTTGGAACAACAAATCACAAAACATATTAGCGCAAGTAGAAGAAATTGCATGTAGATTGTGGGGGATTATCTCCTTGGAGATATCAGGCCCATTCAGTGTGTTTGAATCATCCCGCAGGTATTCCATAGTGGCGGCAGACACATTTTTCAGCGATTGGAGATTACATTTGTGACTCAAGTTGATAATAGGGAGGTGGTGACATTTTGTTAAGGAATATTTCTGAGAGATTGATATACCAAACAAATTGTAAGTTATGCTGCTGTGTAGTGAACCTCCAGGAAGATGGGGAAATTCTTGAAAACACCATAGAGCAAAACATTCATGCACGTCTGTGTATTATCCTGATGGTAAATGGAAAGTGGAGATATGGGATAGAGTTTTAAAAGTGCTTGCAGCTGGCTTTATGTGAGGGTCAAAATTGGAGGTAGACATTTGAGAATATCTGACTACCCCCCAGAGTCAAAGGAATAGGTTCTCCATTTGAGAAATGAGAGGTAGGTTCTGAATCAAGCATGGATCGAAATTAAGCATGTAGAAGGATGATGAAGTTAGTGAGACTTCCAAATGAAATATTTAGGTTGGAGATTTGATGAGGGTGAAGGTAAAAAGGTCTGTGTGGAACGGACTGTCTAATTTTTTAGACACATTTGAGGTTGCGAGAGCTGGTTGACAATCAGTGGAGTTGAGTGATGTAATGTTGGGAATAAGTCTAATGAGGTAAAGGTGCCTGATTGCATCAAGACCATGGAAAAGCAGGTCAATTTATCTTAGAAAGACAAGAATAAAGACACATTGATGTGTGAAGAGAGTCAGCACATAAAGCAGTCAGTGAGCTCAAATGTTGTTGCATGATTACATTTACTAATGGATGGGTTCAGGCCCGGACTGGACGTTGCGGGCACCGGGCAATCCCCCGGTGCGCCGCAAGGGTGGGGGCCGGTTTTGGGCCCCTGGGGGACGTTTTTGTTATAGGGACGTTTTGCAGCGTTGCTGCAAAAACGGCCCTGTAACAAAATCGGCCGAAAACCGGCCGTGGCAAAGAGCGCGGTCGCACCCCCAACTCCCCCTCCTGGGGGTGGGGGGGCCGGCCGAGGACTTTGCCAGGGCCGGTTTTGGTTCCCAGTCCGGCCCTGGATGGGTTACTAATGTACATTTGTTTTTAGGATTAGTTGGTTTATCCACATTATCCTGTTTGTTACTTGGCCATATGCATTTAAAGTGCATGTTTTTTTCCCTGACGGATACTACTAATCCTAACTCCCTCACCTTGTGAATACTCACCAGGCATCAGACTGGCTCTGGAAAATTTTCAGCAGTACCTCTGTGCACTGGTAGGTGGCATCATGCGGCTCTGCGTCTATGCTCCAGATTTGATGTGCAGTGCTGCCTATAAGCTCCACCGATGCGTGCTGACATCAGTTCTTTTCTGTGCTTTCAGACGCAGATCCAGAGCTACTCTTCAGTCTCTGATGGGACCCCTTTTCTCCATATTTAGTCTTAAAATCCAGTGTGTAAGGAAAATGTAATTCCCCAAAAACCGCAAAGTTTAAACCGTGCAGGGACTGTCGCAAACAAATGTCTGTGACAGATCCGCACAAAGTCTGTTTGTTGTGCTTGGGGTTGGACCATTCTCCAAGGTGTGGCGACTGTGACCAAATGAACCTGAAGTCCATAAGGGAATGCAAAGTGAAACTTTACATCGCCAAGCCCCAAAAAACGACATTCTGTGAGTGGTTGAAGTGAAAAAGAAAGTACAGTTCCCGCAGCAGGTCATCATCGCAGTTGACGTCTTCGGATAAGTTATAGAAGAAATATAAGAATTCCATGTAGGAAATGGCCCCTTCCCACCAATCACGAACTACAGAGAAGGCGTAAGAGTGTCAATGTGCCTCCTGATCTTGCTTGTGATCTCCAACAGATTCTGATCCTGACGCATCCTGAGTTCCCATCTTTGTTGGTAACTTCAGAGCATGAAGAAGCCTTCAGAGAGGCTATGCTGCGGCTCTTTAGCACCCTACTGACTCTCTCTGGCATGCCTTCATGCCCCAAGAAACTGCATGGTCCTCTAGCCGGACTTCGGTCCGTTGTCTGCCCCTGGCACCTTCTGTGCCCCTTGAATCCACAATGGGTCCAGCTCTGACTTCAGTACCTGGTTTGGCTCCGGAAAACCTCTTGTGCCTGCCCTGTTCTCATCGATGCCAACACCATCAATTCTGTATGAGGCTATACAGCATATAGTGCTATCTGATTCCGAACTGAATCCATCTCAACCTTGATTGAAGTTGTGCAACCTCTTGCCAGTTCCTCTAACTCGGTTACCTTACCCTTAAAACATCACAGGGCCCATGCTTTACATAAGTTATATGGCCTTGATTCTGACAATGATAATTATGATGAACGGGATGATTAAGTTCTCCAACTATAATGAGGACGAGTATGAAGAGCTTTAGGATGCCTGTGGGTTTGACACTTTACCTGAAATGTAAATGTAAATGTAAATGTAATTGAGCTTATATAGCGCACAGCTACCCGCAGTGGGTGTCCCGGCGCTTGCTTAGGGAACCCTTCCTGGTATTCCCCTGTGAGATAGCAGGGTATCCACAAGGTGAAAGTCAGGCATCCCGCCGCGAGGGGCCGTTATGGAGATTAAGCAAGCTATTGCCCGGAGTCGCAGAGTGTGAACCCGTGAGTCGAGGAGGCACCGGGGCGAGAATTATCGAGTCCGAGAAATTTTTAGCCCAAGACCCGCCGAGGCGGGGAATTGAACCCTGGTCCAGGACCGATCTCAGCTTTCGGGTCTGCTGCCTCTAACCCCTGAGCCACACTTCTCCACCTGGTGTCTCCTACTTGTCCTTATAAAGAGGAAAACTCCTCTTTTGCAGTGGTGATGCAAAGTATTCGACCTACAACTGCCATACATGGAAGTGAAAACTAATGTTTTAACTGAAATTTTACAACTTAGCCAGGCTCCCATTGAACCAGCCCTACCCTTAAAAGATGAACTTACTGACACCATTTTAGGTACCCAGCCCAACACTTGTTTGGGGTCGCCCATCAACAGGTTTCCCATCACTGTCTCCACCTCTTTTCACCTGGCTACCCTCTTCCTCACACAACATCCTACTACTCCAGAGAGGCTGTTGGTCGAAGCGTCCACTAGCCGGGTCAATCTGAATGCTTTTCCTACCACTCCTCAAGACCATGAGTCTAAGCAGATTGACACTTTTGGCTAAATAATTTTCTCTTCCGCCTTGCTCTATTATTGGTCAATGCCTGCTGTCTCTTTCGCCATTATTCCCATGCTCTTTGGGATATGGTGGATCAGATTTTATCACCTATTCCAGACAACCTTCCGGCGTCCCTCACTCTGGCCATTCTGGATGGCCGTGATGTGAGTACATTTGTCATATGTTCAAGACTGGACACAACTGATTGCATACGACATGCCCTGGGCACCAGTGTGGCTGTCCGCCACGTGCCTGGATGAGGGTCACAGGTTTCTCTGGGGACGTCCAGACATCTTTAATGGATGTGCCTTTTCACAGATCTCGACTTTTCTGGTGATAAAATGGCCCTGAAGCACTTTAAAGACAGCAGAGCCACCGAATGTTCCTTGGGACTGTCTGCTACCACAAGACTATCCCATCAGCAATTTCGAATCTGTATAGCTACAGTAGAGATGTTGCCAACTGTCAACGCCAGTCCCCTCCTCCATCACATCAGGCGTTTCTCCCCATTTCATGGACGATGCCACTGTTCCCAGAAATCATGAAGCCAGCAAGGACAATGTGCATCTTAGTCCTCTGCCCTTACAGCGGTCAACCGCAAAACCTTTTTAGTGTGCCCTTATAAGCGTACACTGGCCCTGTCGGAGGCAGGATTTTATATTTCCTCCAGGGGTGACAGATCATCACAACGGACTGGTGGGTCCTACAAATTGTCCTCTGGGACTGCACCTTTGCCTTCTTTTCTACCCCACCACACAATCCACCTCCTTCACGGAAGCTAATGAGGGACCATATGTCCATTTTATGACGGGAAGTGCAGGCCCTTGTGGAAAAATGGGGCCATAAAGAGGCTTCTGTCCACGGAAGTAAAAATTGGGTGTTACTCCAGCTACTAACTCATGCCGAAAAAGGATGGCACCCTTTGTCCTGTTTTAGATCTTTCACACCACAGGGCCACTCCACCTACAGGCTGCAGCGAGCACAGTTTGCCAAACAGTCTTACTTACGCTACTTATACGGCGGGAAGTGTGTTCAGAAGCAACACAGGTCACGATGGCGGCCTGGAGGAAAGCCACTAGATGCATAGGCTTGGATGAGTGAAATGAGAAAACTTAATGTGTTTGGGTCCTGGGATCTGCTGGAAATCTCCCTGATGGGTGATATCCTGGAGAAGGGTGTTTGATGTTCTTCTCGTCCCTTCAGAGGGAATATCACATGACTGCAACCGATACTTAAAAAACGCACAACTACAACACACTTGGCAGGCTTGGGGGAGTTGGATATGCCCGAATATGCCCTTCTTAGACGGCAGGTTACTTCTAGAAGAGTTTGAGTCAAAGGCTTTCTCCCTCACCTACAAAGCACTTAACAATAATATACCAGACACACTGGCTAAGCTGAGAGCTCAGTGGGGGGAGGGCCTGGAGAGGAGAGCTCGAGGATATGGACTAGGAAGTGGCCCTGATGCACCCATGGGATATTGCCATGAAGTCCCGGCTGCGCTTGATACAACTCAAAATACTGCATTGAGTTTATGGTAAAGACCGCGTACACTATATGGGGAGGGTAGCGTCCCCGGACTGTTTGTGTTGTGGAGAAACAAGGGGTACATTTAGCCACATGATATGGAGCTGCCCAGCCATTTCGGTGTACTGGTCACGGGTGGTGGGGGAAACTAAGCAATGTGCTGAGGGAAAACCTCCCCCTTGAACCCAAATATGTTCTATTGAGGGTCCCAGGAGATGTAGATGTCCCCAGGGTGAAACTCCTCTTTGGTAACTTGGGGCTTGTGGGCCAGTGCAATTATGGACAGACCACATTTTAAGTGTTTAAGGAATTTTGGAAGTTATGTTGGGAATGTCATTTGAAATGCCTTATCCATGTCTAAAGTCGCGAAGGCAGTCGAATGATAGTTTGGATCACACACATCACATGGTTTTCAGACATTAGCTGTTGAGTGACCCACTTTAAAGCCTTCTTGAAAAGGCGAACAGCACTTGCATAGGCAGAAGGACCCTAGCTTCTTTTACCAAAGCCAGCATCAAACAGTGATAGCAGTCTGTATCATCTGCTTCTCTGCACATTTTGTTGAGTTTCAGCATGCCCTTTGATGTCGCATCCAACATTCTTGATTGGAGCTCTTCATTTTTAGATAACATCATTAAATGCCTCCAGTGATTTTGGCGCCAGTATATTTTCAAGAACTTTATCAAATTAAGATATTTGACTGTCTTGTCCTGGAGACTTGACAGGTTTTAGAATTGAGTGTACCGACATTACCTGTGCATTTCTTTTTTCTTAGTTTTCAACTTTACAAAAGTAAAAGTGAAAACGTAATGGATATATTTGCCACACACCTGTTAAGAACATACCTGCAGCATTGTGAACGTCGAGCAATTAAAATAACTGGAATCATGATATTACCTCACCCTGAATTTCGTATATGAAGCACAGTTATGTTATTTCATTTTGGAATACATGAAAGAACAGTGGTCCCTTGTATGCTCAATAAACAATAATCCTAACCAAATTATATAATTTAATGAAGGAATAATGTAACAATTAAAATTCGGGCATCTGTGGCAAACATGCTCAGTGCTCTCTGTAGTGTCGCTGTAGGCAGAAAGACGACACCAACAAGCATGTGAGGTGAGGAGATTTATTTTCTTACGACTTGTCTCCTTGCTCTCCTGCACTAAATAACTCTCCCCTTAACTCCTCCTGTTCCGTCCCCTTTAGTCTCCTCCCACTTTTAACTATTCCGTGCTGGTCCTAGCGCCCAGCACGTCTTACAATATTACATCTCCCCCTTTCTTGAGAACTTGAAGAAACATCTGAGAAGGTCGTGCACATAAATTGACTAATGATATAAAATAACATAGTTACAGTTCTTCAATCAAGCGAACCGGTCTACTGTGAGTTCACTGCAGCCGGAGGGCTGCTTCTGGAGTCGGCTGCTCCTCCTCATCAGGAGACGTGGATGGCCGCTGATCACTTGCCAACTCAGGTATAGCTCCTTTAGATGCACTGCTGGGTGCAGCCAATGCTTCCCTGACTTTTGGCGTACATTTCTGAAAGTGTGTCACATTCCTTGTAATTCTCTTGTCATCTGATGTGGCTGGGATCATGGTTCCTTTCTGTTTTGTCATCATCAGTGGGCATGCATGATATCGACAGTCTGCTTTTCTCTGTTGGTCTTGCCGCAATAGTACCCAGTCTCCCTCCTGGATGGATGGCTGGTAGCTCTTCTCCGTTTGTCTGCATATTCCTTCATCTTCTCCTTCTTCAGTCTGTCTTTTGTTGCTAATTTTTCATGATCCGAGTCTTGATGAACTCCACAAGCTCAAACTTCCCAAGCTGGTATTCTTGTGCGCACTGTGCGACCCAGCACTAAGGTTGCAGGGCATCTGTCTGTGGTAGTGTGTGGTGTGGTGCGATAGGCTTGTAACACTTCATTTAGGGCCACTTGCACGTCACACTTTGACAGTTCTGCTTGCAGGACGTTTTTTTGAGAGTGGCCATAAATCTTTCTACCATCCCATTGACTTGCGGCCACAATGGGGTAATCTTCCGGTGTTTGAAATTCAGGTGATTGGCAAAATCGGCAAAGTCTTGCCCATTAAATGGTGGGCCATTATCTGTTTTTACTATCTTCGGTATGCCCCATGCTGCGAAAACCTCATCCAGCACTGGTATAGTGATGACAGCTTTGGTTGACGCTATGAGGTGCGCAATTGGGAAACGTGAGTATTCATCCATGATAACTAGAATGTACTTGCCAGATTGCAAAGGTCCAAAGAAGTCTACTGCAACAGGTTGCCAGACACCATCCGGCAATTCTGACATTTGGAGAGGCGCGGGGGGATCTTCTTGACTCACTAGCTGACATTGTGGGCAATCTTTCAAAGTAAGTTCAACCATCTGATCAAGGGTAGAGAACCAGACTCGCTCCCGCAATGCTCTCTTCGTGGCTACAATACCTCTGTGCCCTTCATATGCTAAGTTAATGACTCCTTGCCGCAGCAGTTTTGGAATGATGATTTGTTTGTCTCTTAGTAACAGACCATCCGAGGTGATGGACAGTTCATCCTTGACATGTCTAAAGGAGGACAATTCATGACTGTCAATTTGTTCACTTTGTCCGGGTTCCTCCAGATGCCTCCAACTATTTGTCTGGATGCAATGTTTTATATTTTGCAAAGTGACATCTTGTTTGGTGGCTTCAAGGATGGCCTCCAACGGGACTGCTGGGGGTTTGGCTTGGGCCACTACAAAGGGAATGTATTCCTCCGCCAGCGATGTATTGGATTTGGACGTCGTCTTCGGATGTCTGGACATGTAATCAGCGGGATTTGCAGCCTTTCCAGGTTTGTGGATGATGGTGTAAGTATATTCTTGAAGTCTATTGCCCCAACGCTCTATACGGGGTGGCATCTTGGCTCGTGGATTTCCAAAGATGGTTATCAATGCCTGATGGTCTGTAATAAGCGTGAAGTGTTTTCCGTAAATGAAGATGTGAAAATGTTCGCAGGCCCAGACTACTGCTAAACTTTCCTTTTCAGGCTGCGAAGAGGTTCTCTCTGTATCCGTGAGACTCCGACTGGCATATGCTACAATGTAACGTTGATCATTGTCCTTGTCGTATAGAGCTAATATAGCTCCCTGTCCCACTAGACTCGCATCCACAGTGATTTCTGTTTTCCGTCGAGGATTAAAATACGCGAGGTTGTCGGCCAAGTCTACAGACTCTTTGATCGCTTGAAACGCTTGATCACATCTCGTGATCCAGTGAAAAGGGTGACCCTGTTTGGTCAATTTTCTTAAAGGATAGTTGGTCGTGACGTAATCCTTAATGTAGCGTGCACAGTAGCTTGCCATGCCTAAAAACGACCGTACATCCCCAGCATCTCGTGGCCTGGGGGTATCATTCAGGGCTGCAATCTTTTCGGGATCAGGTCGCATGCCAGCACCTGAGAAGATGTGTCCAAAGAATTTTAACGTGGATTTGTGAACTTCACATTTGTCCTTATTTAATGTGAGATTGGCATCCAACAGAGCATGGCACTCTCGGTCCAGCGCTGTGTCGTGTTCTTGTACTGTTGCTCCATAGACAAGAATGTCATCACTATAATTCAGGGTATTAGGAATGTGATGAATTACCTTCCTGATGGCCTCTTGAAAGATCTCGGCTGCAGATGAAACCCCAAAACTGAGTTTTTTTGTATTTGAATAGACCTTGATGAGTCGAGAATGTGGTAATATATCTCGATTTTTCGTGGAGTTCCAGCTGGTGATAGCCCTTGTTGAGGTCTAGTTTGGAGAATATTTGCACCCCATTGAGTGACGCAATCACATCACTGATGTGCGGTCCTGGGTGTCTCTCCCTTTCAATGGCAGTGTTGGGTGCTCTCATGTCCACACAGAGACGCACTTTGTGAGGCGAGCCCTTTTTTGGTACTACAACCACTGGAGAGACCCAAGGGGTGGGCCCTGATGTTCTCTCGATGATGTCAGCCCGGAGAAAATCCTGCAGTTCCTCCTCTATGGATTGTTGAAGATGAAATGGAATTTTCCTGTGATGTTGTGCTATGGGATTTACTCGTTCATTTATATGCAATCGAACTTGACAATGAGCCATCTTTCCAAGTCCCGTAAATAATTTTGGATACTTGTGTACTATATCGGGTTTGTCATCAACTTTGTACAATATTTCCACTAGTCGAAGTCATTCGGCCGTGGGCAAACTGAGAAGACAATCGGCCTCAGGGCCATCAAAGACGTGAATCTGGGCCGGAATAGTCCTGTCTTTGTAGGTGAGATTGGTCTGAAATTGCCCTAGACAAGGGAGAGGTTCCTTTGACATCCATGTATAGACCCGTACATTAGCTTTGAGTAAGACTAGTTGCGGGTTCATTTTTTTGTATTCTGCAACGGAAATGTAATGGAGAGATGCCCCAGTGTCCAACACAAACTTGGCCAAGTGTGTGTCCATTTGAATCGGTAGGAGCAGATATTTTTTTAGCCTGTCAGGATCTGCGACCATGCAGACATATTCATCACTGTCTTGCGATATTGGCGACAGCGACCTTGACTCACGAGATTGTGAGCACCGAGATTGATACTTCCCTCGAGAATGACGCTGGTCTGTGAAGACCCAGTGGAGGAATCTCTGTGGTCTCGCACTGCTTTAGCATGATGGCGAGTGTTGGATTGGCTGGATTGTCTGTACTTGTCTCTCTGGATGTCTTTGCGAGGTGCTCCGCAGACGTTCTCAAAGTGGTTGACCCTTCCGCACTTCCTGCATTGTTGGCCCAATGCAGGGCAAGTCTCTGTGTCAGGGAAGTCCTATCCACAGCATTTGAGTTGGCACTCCGGTCGTTTGTCGGTCCTACTGGTACTGCGACGACGACGACGACGGCCTGTGTAATGAGACTGGACTTTAGATCTGGATGATCGTTGCTTTGCAGGGGAAGACCTATTGGAGCTGCGAGATTGAAGCTGGAATGCCTGCTCGCGTTTTTCACTTCTTCCAGCTTCCATCCGCTTGGCGTGCTCTTCTGCTTGATCATGTACTCGCGTCATTTCCTCAATTTCATCCAGAGTGTAACTTTTCTTTAACAGACGTCTGCGTAGCGACTCAGATTGGCATCCTTCTATGATTCGCAGTCGAAGGGCATCTTCTGTTGTAAACGAGTCAAAGTCACAGTAGTGAGCTAAACATCGAAGTCTCGTGATGAATGTATTCATGGGCTCATCTTTTTCTTGGGATGCTAGATTGAATGTGTATCTTTTGTAATCTATATTTCGTTTGTAAAGAAATTTCCGGTTAGGTGCGTCACGCACATGTGCATAAGACGAAGTCGCATCGGCGGAAAGTTCCTTTATAATCTAGCCAACATCTTTCCCAATGAGATTGCGCAACGCAATCAGTTGCTGATCTTCCTCAGTCACATGGGAGCCTTTCATGAAGTCTTCAAAGTCTTCCAGCCATTCCTGCCAGCGAAGGCCCATGCCTCCTGCCGAGATAAGAGCTAGGGGTTCCGGTGGGCGTAGAAAAGGAACTCCCAACATCCCAAACCTGTATCCTCCAAGTTGTGACGTAGACGTAGGGGACCCCGTCCTGGCAGTGGCGTGGGCAGATGTCTGAGGCTGTCGTGAAGTTGGAGACCCAGACATGATGAACTGAGGTGCACGACACAGGAAGTCTCACAGCGCCTATCTCGTGGCGCAGATAGAATAGTGACAGCACTCTCAGCAGACGTAGTGTAGACTCAGCAGCGGAGAGTCCAGTGGGGTCGTAGTGGAGAGTTGGTCTGATAATCAATAATAGAGTCACTGAGTGTGCCGCAGGAGAGGTAGCATAGGACCCACTCCGTACACTTCTGTCAGTCCATTATGTTGCAATGCAGAAAAAAAATCAATTCTTGCAGCTTTACCATTGATTTTCAATACCTGCCTGACCTTAAAATGGCCGCTGGGGAATCCTCTCAGGGGATTGGATGAAAATGCCTGACCCCAAGATGGCCGCCAGTGAAATCTCGCACCTCGCGAGATTACAGCCTCCACACATGCAATCTAAAAAGTAAGTGCCAATACCTCTGGGCACACGGGAGGCAGCCCTCAGGTCCAAGACAGCGACTCTTCACGCCACTAAGAGTCCCGTAAGCGGCAGCGGCGGCAGCAGCTACTCGGGCGGTCACAGCCCAGCTTCACATCAGCACCAGCACACGCGACCGGGGTGGGCTCCTGGATCGCGCTAAGAAAGCAATCACAGGAACGCGACCGGGGTGAGCTCCCGGATCGCAGCGAGGTCCCCGGTGAAGGCACGCAACCGGGGTGAGCTCCCGGATCGCGGTGAGGTACCAGGCGGAGGCATGCGACCGGGGTGAGCTACCGGATCGCGGCGATGCAGCAGGATGCAGGCACAGCAGGGGCACACGCGACTGGGGTGGCCTCCCACGTCGCGGGCCAGCCTATGACTCCGAGGCAGCGGAGCAGACAGCACTCACGGCAAAAAGCGCCTCGCGACCGGAGTGGGCTCCCGGTGCGCGATCCAGCACAGCAGCTCCGATACAGCGGAGCGCTCAGCAGACACCAGGAAAAGTAGTCACATTGCACGACCACCTCGTCGCCAGATGTAGTGTCCCTGTAGGCAGAAAGACAACACCAACAAGCATATGAGGTGTGGAGATTTATTTTCTTACGACTTGTCTCCTTGCTCTCCTGCACTAACTAACTCTCCCCTTAACTCCTCCTGTTCCGTCACCTTTAGTCTCCTCCCACTTTTATCTCTTCCGTGCTGGTCCTAGCGCCCAGCACGTCTTACAATATTACACTCTCTTCAGTGTGATCCCGGGTATCTGTGACTAACATGCTCAGTGGTCTCTTTCAGTGTGATCAAATGTGTCTATCCTCTAATCAAAGCACAGCCAACTTAATTACAATAAACAATTTCATTATGGGTCCACAACACAAGTCAACGACCATCATCAGGACTATAAGAATAAGAAGCTTGAGAGACCTGAAACTGGAAACGGAGAAAGAGAAAAGTTGCAATAAATTAAACGCATGGCACGGTTACACTGAAACTAGTTATATATATATATGGTTATACTCAAAACTCTAGCATCCGGAGTATCAACAAATTACTCACATTTGAAAAAGCTTCACAGAGGCACTGAAACAGAGAGAAAAAAATAAGATGAGGTAAGGTGGGGATATTTGTGAACGTTGGATCAAAATTAAAGGTAGAAAAAGAATGGGGCTCACCTTGTTTGGTTTTAAAACAAACGCGTAGGGGCCCAGGGCATCCAGGCCAGGAAAAGAAAGTCTGCGGGAAATATCTAGATAAGAGCAGGCCAGAAGATAAAAAGAGATAAAAGGGAGAAAAATCCGCTTGAATATGGGCGTAACTTACTGGAGTTGAGCATGGGCCTGTATGCGACTCAACAAAAGCTGCAGGGCCTCAAGTTTCCAAAGGATGGAAACAGTGTAGAATAGAGTGGAGCGAGCGTAGCAGGTGCCAATGCCTGTGAAATGAGAGAGGATATTGAACAACAAATCATAGTACCAGGAACACCTTTCAGAATAGCCGCTCTCCTTTACAAATGGAAATTGTAGTAGAAAACAAGGGAAGACCCAAGGAACACTAGGGACCTGAGGGAGGAGGAGAACATTGAATAACACATTTGTAAATCAGTGTCCTCCCTCATTTAAGCAGACATTGGCACCTGGTAAGGTAAGGCAACCTGGTAAGGATCATGTATTGAGGTGAATGCAGCGAAAAAGAGCAGGCAGTGGAGAGTGGCAGTGAGAGGTATTAGTAAGGAAGCAGAGGCATGGCATCGGATGTGGTGGGTCAGACGCATGACAAAGCAGTGTCATAGACAATGGTGTCAAAATGGGAGCCGGGAACTGCAGCAAAAAGGACCCCAAAAATTTGCAGGAGAGACAGAGCAGCATGTTGTGGGCCTATTAGTCTTGTTAAGGTTTACTAGCAATTTTGGAGAGTAGGTACCTCTACAAGACAGAAGTGAGAGGTAAGGATCAGGAATCTGGGTCTTTGGTCCACCTTGGTGCAGCAGCTTTTTATATTCTAGCATAAAGAGGGCAGTGGCAACTCGCAAAAGACTGATGCACGGATAGTAGTGCGTAAGCTAGCAAACCCAGTGTGGACAAAGCAAATACCACCCTGGAGCCCAGCAACTCATGTACCACCAAACAGCTTCCCTTGTTGGCAATACTACAGAAAAACAAAAACATATTAAAAGCAAGGTGAAAAAATAAATTAAAAAACAAACCAGTAGAACAGCAGCTTCCGCTGTGGACAAGAGCAGTTATGTGATGCTCTGTACCTAATAAAACAAAGAGAGCGAGGCACCTTCACAACCAGTATCCAGCAAGGTCTGTAATGAATCCTTTGAGCGGGGATCGGGTTGCACTGATGATTTCACAATAGGAAATCATTAGAGTCCACCCAAATTTCCTTAGATATCGAGGCACAGATGATTCCTTTCCTGTATGTATTCTGTGAACCACATGTCAGACTGCCATCTTTTTACTGGGGGTTAATGTCCTTTAGCCAAGACGGACAGCCTGCTCTTGGCCTTGTTGGGTGCATAGCAAAGAAAGCGTTCCCTGACTGCAGGACTAATCTGAAAAAGACCGAACAACATGATTTCAGGTTGAAGATCAATGCACGTAGAAGGTATCTCATCTCTAGCTTCTCAAATTGTGCTAAAATGTTCCCGTATATGTGGTCAATTCTAAGCTGGGTGTTGAAAGCTAGCCTCACCATCACATCCAGGATACAACTGGACGTTGCCCAGTGATGTATCTGGAGTGTTTAGTATACCTGAGGGAATTTTAAATAAATTAATATTTATAGGTCAGGGCTACTGTCTGGGAGCAGGCAATAGACATTTGATTGTTGGTGAGAGGGTAGCCTAACTCAACCTTCCACCTCTAGGCCCGGTAGAGGATGGCACCTTGTCAGCCAGTACAGTGCCATACATATTCGAAACAATATGCCTGCAACTATTCGCTTTCAAATTGAATGCCACTGATTGAGATTTAACTAGGACTCGTGAAGACCCAGGGAACTTCTGAAAATGGCATACATAGTAATAGAATAGTTATTAGTCATTATATTCTCCTGTAACCTTTTTAAATCTAATGTGTTTGTTAGACAAACCTGTCTCATGTGTGAATCTTACTGTGCACATTTTCTTCTATGTTGTTTTTTCTAAGGCTTACTAGAGGGCTGAGCAAAGATTTATTTAGACAGAAATACAAAAAGTGAACATAAGTCCGAGATGCTTTCTACATTTCTGAGGGTTTGCATACATGTGTCACACTTTAGTCCCTGACGTCTCACCGTCAAGACTCCTGTGACTGCCATATATGAACTTTCCAAAATAAGGTCCTGCTTACTTGGGATAAGCTGACCCAGGTGAGGCGAATTGACTGTTCTGCAGCTTTTGGGCCACAGGCAAAAGGCCATTGTGTGGTTTTATCATGATCCCTGGCAGGTGATCTGTGAAAGGGAATTATTGTTGCAGGTACTATTCTCGAGAAATGGTTTCCATCTCCAGTATCTCATACCATGAAATCATGAAGTTAATTTGGGCAGTTACAGGTGAGGGAGTACTAAGAAAACAATCAATTTATAATCAAGTTTGTCAAGGGACAAGATGGTGATCGTGATCTGTGTGCATTTTGGGGTTATTAAGAACACTTCCGGTTACCACTCAATGACTCCAGGGCATTTTAATAATTTTTGTGACACAATAGCATGGGTTGCAGAAGATTTACTGCAAAAATAAGGCCGGATACAAGAAACTATAAAAGGTTACTTTCCTGCCTTAAGTCAGCCTCCATTCAGCCTTGCTTAGTGAACAAAAGTTAGAAGCAATGAAATATCTTGCGACAAGGCAGATACAAAATAAATTCTAGAAGGTGTGCTTCCTCCGAGGCAAGTTGTGAAGAAATAGAAACATGGGAGTTAAACCACAGAAAGAGTCTAGAAATAGTTCTATGAGCCTAAGATTCTGGCTTTCTTGCGGAGTGCTGACAGCGTCAGGCGTTCAAGCAATGGCAGCGAATGCAGGATCTTGTTTGCAGAAAGGTAGATCGCTGCAGAGACATGAGTCAGTGGTGAGTAATGCTATGCACACACCCCTTGCATCATAGAGCAACAGAGCTGGTGAAACCCTACGTTTTGACCAGGAATGTTACAGTTGTATTGCATACACCTATACGTCCTCTGTATTCAAATATAGTTCCATGAGACTTCCTTAGGTGGTAAACGTCTCTTCTTTTCTCTTTTTCAGATTTCTGCGGCATGTACGTTGATTTTGGTGGTGATCAATTTATAGAATAGTATATCCTACGCGTGTGTAGATCAGAAGACTGTGACAAGTTGCTGACAGTTCTGTCTCAAGCAGTGAAGTTCAAAGGAGGTTCATTCTGTTTAGCTGTGAGCAGAGCGTGCATCTGATGAGGTTTGACATTTGCTAGGCTCAGCTTTACTAAGTCTGACATCTAGGAGTTCAAGGGATGTTGCGCTTGACTGGCAAAGGTTGCAAACTGTAATACTTCGGACCATATTTCTTTATGTTGGCTCTGCTAAGATGCTATTGATGGATGTGTGCTAGCATAGCTGTGAAAGTATGACGATCCAAGTTAGTTGATGTACCATGGACAGGATTTTGGCGTGTGACATCTTAACAGAGTCTGGCATTTGATTCTATATAACCTGACACCATTACCCAGTGGAGAGAGCCTGTTAAGTAATATGTACTGTCTGTGGGATATTCTTGTGGTTTCTGCTAAGTCCTCCATCCTACCTGTATGTTGCTGTGAAACAATACAGCATGATTGACATTCTTCGAAGACATTTGATAATAGCGATTCACTTCAGTTGAATTTTTAGGAGTAATTCCATGTGTATAGCACTCAATATGAAGGGCACTACTGCTATGTGGTTGACAGATGTAGTAAAAGGGGTCTGTGACAGTTGGAAATTGATACCCGCAGACCAAACAGCTTATGTTTTCAGATCCAAATGACCAAAGCATGTTTTCAATTGCTGTTATCGGTGACACTGCAGCTGTGAGATATATTGCAAATGGTTGGATATGAATCACCCTAGTAATGGCTGAAAACATACAATAATGTCTTGTGATCTTGGCGATTAGATAACCTCTTAAACAACTTCCCATGTGAGTTTTTTGAGGGATGGTTGGACAGCGTAGAACTGGAAAATAAAATGGTAACATCAACAACCACTTTTGGATAAAATGAATTGATCCACATGTAAATTCATAAGATATGGGACACACTACTTCAAAAACAAGCAAGGAACAGATAAGGCAAATGCAAAGACCTAAAATAGTATTTATTTATTTATTTATTTATTTTATTCGATTTATATAGCGCGTTATAACCCAGGGGTCTCTAAGCGCTTTGTCAGGTAGCACAGCAAATTCCTAAAAAACCCTACCAGGAGTTATAGCCCAACCCAGGCCTTCTGAAAAAGAACAGTTTTCAACTTCTTCCGGACGGACATCAAATTGGATTCCTTCCGCAAATCCGCCGACAGATGATTCCAAACTGCTGGGAGGGTATTGGAAACGGCGCGGCCACCCACTGTGGCCAATCTGAAGCGTGGTTGGGTAAGAAGGGTTGCTTCAGCAGATCTTAACGCCCTACCCGGTATGTATGGAGTCAAACGGGTCTTGATATATCTTGGGGCCTTTCCATAGAGCGATTTGTGTGCAATGCAGAGCCCTTTAAAGAGCACCCTCTGCCTTACTGGCAACCAGTGTAGCTCGCGCAAAAGTGGGGACGCATGCGAGCTCCTTGGTTTCTTAAAAATGAGCCTGGCGGCATCATTCATCACCACTTGAAGTTTGTCCAGCAGTTTTTGGGGCAGTCCTAAATACAGCGAATTGCCATAGTCCTACCTTGATACTATCATTGCGGATACCGCCCGTCTCAAGGTGGAGAATGACAATAATGGCGCAATTTTCCTAAGTTGTCGGAGAAGACCGACACAGGTTCCTACCACCGTGGTGACTTGCTTCCGCATGGATAGTTTATCATCCACATGGATGACTAGGCTTTTTACCACCGCTGCAGGTTCTGGGGGTGGCCCAAGTTCTCTTGGCCAAAACCCATCGTGCCAAGGATTACCAGCAATGGTGATTGGTAAAACCTCCGTCTTGTCAGGGTTGATTTTTAAGGAGTTCAAAGACATCCAATTGGCTGTATGCTTAAGGATATTTTGCAGCCTTGCTAACGCCCCAGGAGCATCATCCAATTGGATGATGATTTGGGTGTCGTCAGCGTAATTATACACCTGACAATCCATTTGATTGAGGAGTGAAATCAACGGTTGTAGGTATATATTAAATAAAAGGGGCGACAGAGCAGACCCCTGCGGCACTCCACATGCAATTGGCGTTGCAGTGGAGAGCAATTCTCCCAGCTGTACTCTTTGCGTCCTCCCTTGTAGGAAAGAGGCGAACCAGGCAAGAGCTGTGCCCCGAATGCCGAAATCCCTCAACCGTGACAGAAGTTGTTTATGACACACGGTGTCAAACGCCGCGGAGAGGTCTAACAACACCAGGGCACCAGGTATCTTCCTATCTGCCCTATTCCTGAGCTCATCTAAGATAGACAGCATGACCAGCTCCGTGCTGTGATTCGCACGGAACCCCGATTGATTCTGTTCCAGCAAACCATTCCTTTCCAGATGGCCGGAAAGGTCGGACAAAACATGCTGTTCTAGCACTTTGGCCAGGAAAGGAATCTGGGAGATAGGCCTGAAATTTTTCAGGCATTTCACGTCTGCCCCTGTTTTTTTTAGCAAAGGGATCAGTCGTGCTTCCTTAAAGGCTAACGGAACTTTGCCTAATATTAAGGATAAATTCAGGAGAGCCAAAACCTTTTCCACTATTCCTGGCATAGCCAGTTTGAATACTTCAGGGGGGCAAGGATCGGCCTGAGAGCCAGACTTAACTCGCCCTATAAGCAATAGCAGTCCATCCTTCGCAATCAAGGGTAGAGTGTCCAAAGGACTGTCCACCAGCTTCTTAGCTGGGAGGATCTGTAAGGGGCAAGCATGTGTGGGCGTACAAGCAATTTCAGAGATAAGATCTGTAATTTTGCTGGTGAAAAAGTCCTGAAATCTCTGACAGTCCTCTAGAGTGAACTCCGGCCTCTGTTCTTTTATTTTCCTGAGTTCGTTTAGGACTCTAAAGATTTCTATTAGAGCACAGGATAAGAACTTAGACGCTTTGATTTCATGGAAGGTTGATAGACGGGAGCCCTGAACAAGCCACCAGGACATGGTCATCAATTACACATTTATTGTATGCATGTGGTATTTGTATACGCTTGCCTAGCCAAAAAAGTTAGCACAGTGCCATACAGGGTATAAGTCAGGCATAAAGTAGACAAGTGATAGAAGAGGTAGCTGGTATTTGGATTGTTGGAGCATTGTGATGTAATGTTCTTTTAAGAGATGAGTCTTCAGCTCTTCCCTAAATTGGAGCAGATTTTGGGAGGAGCTTATGAATATTAGGAAGTCGTTCCAGAACCTGGGCGCAAAGATGGAAAAGGCCTGCAGCTTCCTGTTTTATTGCTTACACTTCTTTGTCTCCAGTTTAATGCTGACTCGGCTGCGGGTGAGCAGAGAGCCACCAAAGATGGTGAGCTAGTCTGCAAAATAATCTGAGGGGCTGTTCATAATGACTTTGTAAATGATGCAGCTTCTTATGAAGATGGTGCGGGCCATTAAGGAGAGCCAATGGACTTCATCAGGATGGGGGTGATGAGAGGATATTTCTTCTGGCCCTGGATGAGATGTGCTGTGGCACGTAGTATGCCCTTAAGGGTTGCCAGTGTTGCATCTGAGAATTTTATACATGTAGTCATTTTAAATACACAATTAACCGCATGCGTGCGGCATGATTTCCCCCCGTACGCTGAGATTTGCGGATTCGCACTTTACATGACGAGCTGGGCTCGTCATGCGCGTGCGAGGAGGCTACCTCATGACGAGCCCAGCTCGTCATGAGCGTCGAAGGGGTTAAAAGCAGCTATGGTTGTGAAATAAAATCGAAAACCTCCTGTGATTCCACAGTTATGGTGAGTTCTGCAAACCATATCTCGCATACTAACCATGCAAACAACTTGTATACTAAATGCATCATTCATGGGATTCGTTTTTTGGTTTTGTTCTTAACCATAACTGCATTTTAATTGTGTTTTTTAATGTTAAAGTATTGTAACATATATTAAAGTATTATGACCAAAGCTAACCATAACTTCCTTTTACTGTGTTATATTCAGTTAATTTCTATTTTTTATGATGTATTACTTTCAATTTCTTTACTTTCGGTAAAAGCATTACCCTCCACAATCAAATAACCCCTGATCTCAGTGGCCTTCATCTAAGCAAAACTGTGGTTGGCTTCTGGTCATATGCCAATTTGGACTGGTGTGAAATGTTGGTTTTCATGCCATATAATTTTTTTGCATTAGCAGTGCACCAACATGATCTGTTATAATGCATCCAAAACAACAAATTAAATGCCACATATTCTGACAGTATTGTTTTTATCAATTTGAGATAGAAGGAACTTATTTTGTGAAATGTGTAAATTATGAGGCAAAGTGTGTGATAAATCCATAATTAAGTTCTAAATGTAGAATATCATAAATCCACTGGGCCTCTCCATTGCTCATTCTTTTACAATATATTCATGAAAGGAAAACCTAAATATACTAATTCCAGTCAGTGCTCATTATTTTTTGGACTCTGATTAAATAAGCTTTTCAGATATAAAAAATACATAAAGGATAATGTGTAATATGATCCATTATTGCCAACTTGGGGTTCTGATGACATTTACTATCCACTGGGCCTTGGGTTTATGATGTCACCAGAACCATTCAGTGATGGTATTTGACCCCGTTGTGTGGTTATCCGTTATGTGCCCATCCCCCCTGTGTTCATATATGTGTGTGTATGTATCAGATATTGTTCAGACGGAAAAGTTATCTGCATGGTAATGGACATGCACCCCTGCCCTGACTGGCAAACTGTACTGACGTTTGTATCCCTGATGCTGATTTTCTTGTTGTCATAGGCAAACATGGATAATTCATGTGCACCATGACATAAGCCTGTCTCACGAACTGCCGTCTTGTTGGACCGGAAGGAGTGTCCAAAGCTCTACCCTCATAGTGGTGGAAGGCTACTGCCTTCACCAGGAGTTAGCGGTACAAAAGGGGGTGGTGATGGACGGAGCATCTGAACCAATCAAACACTCACACCCAGTCAAAAGATCTGGGTTTGATCCATCACGTTCTTTAGCCCACTCTGCCACCCCAGTTCAGACATGGCTATATGCAAATCAGTCTGACCCTGTGCCTCATGGGAACAGTCCAGCCCGAACTGCCAAGCCATGCCTTCCCTGGACCAGAAACAAGCTTCCAAGGACCGGTTTCTGGCATTCCAGCCGTCTTCAGCCCGGCTTGCTTGAATCCAGTGGCAAAGTGAGCAAGGGACTCACGTCTGAGCATACCCTGCCACACTTATGGCGGCCAAAGCGGTACAAAAGGGGGTGGTGATAGACGTAGCATCTGAACCAATCAAACACTCACACCCAGTCAAAAGATCTGGGTTTGATCCATCACCGTTCTTTAGCCCACTCTGCCACCCCAGTTCAGACATGGCTATATGCAAATCAGTCTGACCCTGTGCCTCATGGGAACAGTCCAGCCCGAACTGCCAAGCCATGCCTTCCCTGGACCAGAAACAAGCTTCCGAGGACCGGTTTCTGGCATTCCAGCCGTCTTCAGCCCGGCGTGCTTGAATCCAGTGGCAAAGTGAGCAAGGGACTCACGTCTGAGCATACCCTGCCACACTTATGGCGGCCAAAGCGGTACAAAAGGGGGTGGTGATGGACGGAGCATCTGAACCAATCAAACACTCACACCCAGTCAAAAGATCTGGGTTTGATCCATCACCGTTCTTTAGCCCACTCTGCCACCCCAGTTCAGACATGGCTATATGCAAATCAGTCTGACCCTGTGCCCATTGGAACAGTCCAGCCCGAACTGCCAAGCCATGCCTTCCCTGGACCAGAAACAAGCTTCCGAGGACCGGTTTCTGGCATTCCAGCCGTCTTGAGCCCGGCTTGCTTGAATCCAGTGGCAAAGTGAGCAAGGGACTCACGTCTGAGCATACCCTGCCACACTTATGGCGGCCAAAGCGGTACAAAAGGGGGTGGTGATGGACGGAGCATCTGAACCATTCAAACACTCACACCCAGTCAAAAGATCTGGGTTTGATCCATCACCGTTCTTTAGCCGACTCTGCCACCCCAGTTCAGACATGGCTATATGCAAATCAGTCTGACCCTGTGCCTCATGGGAACAGTCCAGCCCGAACAGCCAAGCCATGCCTTCCCTGGACCAGAAACAAGCTTCCGAGGACCGGTTTCTGGCATTCCAGCCGTCTTCAGCCTGGCTTGCTTGAATCCAGTGGCAAAGTGAGCAAGGGACTCACGTCTGAGCATACCCTGCCACACTTATGGCGGCTAAAGCGGTACAAAAGGGGGTGGTGATGGACGGAGCATCTGAACCAATCAAACACTCACACCCAGTCAAAAGATCTGGGTTTGATCCATCACCGTTCTTTAGCCCACTCTACCACCCCAGTTCAGACATGGCTATATGCAAATCAGTCTGACCCTGTGCCTCATGGGAACAGTCCAGCCCGAACTGCCAAGCCATGCCTTCCCTGGACCAGAAACAAGCTTCCGAGGACCGGTTTCTGGCATTCCAGCCGTCTTCACCAGGAGTTAAGCAGCACAAGCATGGTGGTGACATCATAACGTATTGTGATCAGAAGGAGTGAACAGTTCCTTTCTAACCAAAGTCATTAGAGTGAAGCGTTCAGTCTCGCTCATTTTAAAAGTTCAGCTGTTGGGATCTTAACTCACACTTGGCCTACAAATGTGTGTTGTGAAGTGCTGTGCAGCGCTGCTGTGGTGTATTTGCACTGGATGTATGTGTGCCTGGGGAGGATCCAGTACGGGGATAATGCAGTACTGAGCAATGCATGCATGTTGGATGCATATGCTGGGTATATATGTGCCTATGAGGGGTACAATACCTGAAGGATTTAGTACTGTGCAATGTGTGAAGGATGAACACATGCTGGCAGTATGTGTACCTGTGAGGGGTACAATACATGAAGGGTGCAGTGCCTGTGTGTTAAATGCATATGCTGGATGTATGTGTGCCTCTGAGGGGTGCGGTACATGGAGGATACAGTACTGTGCAGTGTGTGTATGCTGTGTACATGCACTGGATGTATGTGTGCCTGTCAATGGTACAATGCTTGGAGGGCCTGGGTTCTATTTTTGAAAACCCAGGCCTGCATGGTGAAGCATGTGGAGGAGGCAGAGAGATAGCCCAGACAGATTTGTGTATTGCAGCATTCCTGTAAGCTGGGTGGGACACACACACAGGAGGGGAGAGCGAGGCTTCCTTCAGTCACTTCAAAGAAGGGTCTTTGATTTGGTGAGAGGTCACCTGGAAGGGCCTTGGGCAAATCTCAGGAAGGAGCGGGGGCTGATAAGAGTATCATAAAGACTAAGGCTGGGGGCCCTGTGCTAACCTTTTGATAAACATATTACTGTGGCTAACATCAAGGTGTGAACTCTAGTGACTCCCATGTCCTGTGTTGTGAGACTATCTGCTTTGGAGACATTCCTGCTGTAACAGACTGCTTTTCAAGAGGAAGAGGGAGCAGAGGAGTGGGCACTTCAAAACAAGAAGTGATCCAGCGGCGTACCATCGACAGATACTCCAATACCATATACTCACCTGGGCCCATAAACACACACACACAATGTCTGAAAAAACCGCTGGAGTCAACGTTTATTATCCTTCAAACTTCAAGATTGATTACCTCTTATTTCTTATCAACCTTTCTCTGATCAAAAAGTTCTTTCCTCTGGTTGATGGATCATTAGTTGAACTAGTTGATGGTGAAAATTCTAACTTAATTCTAACCTTTATTCCTTAAAGTAAATAACCAGAGACTCAGGAAAGTTTTAAGTCTTTATCTAAATTATATGCTTGTGAACCACACCAAAGTACATCACAGTAACCGTCACTCATAGGATAGAAAGTTCAATTAATCAAATCATCAACATATACTTCAAACTTGCAATGACTTATGCTCAGAAAGGAGAGGACAGAGAGACAAGAGCACCTGCACATTCACAACATTTATATTTACCTAGGATGGTTTGAAGACCAACTGCCTGGCCAAAGGGCTGGTATGGGTTCCCCAGGATAGATCAGGAGACAAAGACTTCAGGACAGGATAGATGACCTCTCTAACACCAACGGTTGTGTCGCACCCCTCTATGACACTCTTCCTTTTCGAGATTCTTCAGCGATCTTCTTTCTAAGCCTAATAATAAGGATATTAAGCTCTGCATTCGTTTCTTCATCAGCATCTCTCGTCACTCCAACAGCATATCCCCTCTGCAGCATTCAGCAATTCACGCCTCCCTTCAGCATCTCAGGAACTACGTCTTTGGTTCTCTCAGACAGCGTTCTTAGCTCTGCACTAATTAACTAGCTAAAACTACCTCAATTATACCTTTTCTTTTCTCCTGTACCACCCATTAATGTTGCAATATCATAAAATATTAACTCTGATTGGTCAGGCAAGGGGGGAAGATCATCACACCATGCCTACATGTCATCCTTTTCAGTCAGCCCATTGTTCTTAGATCCATCCCCTTAATTTTTATTCACAAACGTTATTCCCACTCATATTCACATTATATTTGCAGCATTTATAATAACCTCCACATATTCGTTCATTCCTCTGCGACCTTGGCTTGCATTCAAGTTTGTAGTCATCGTTCTGGGTTCACTCTCAATAGGCATGAGCAGATGTACGATTCAATCACATGGCTCTGCTTACTTCTGTCATACTTGAGAGGCCCAACTGCGCACTAATAATATAGTCAGAAAGACAGATGGTACTTTCAAGAATAAATGGTTTCACTGTATACAACCCATCTCTACTCTAACTCCCTTTACTCATTATTATCTTCCCTGCATTAGCATTAGTAAAATAGCTTCATTTAGTTTCAAGCAAGCAGATGCAAAGCACGTGAGTCTTCAAGCAGCCATACTAGCGTTTTCTGTACTTGCGCAAGAATTTCACTCCAAGCGATAGCTCGTCATACTACCAATAAAATATCAAGAGCAAGTCGATTTTGTAAAACCATAGATCTAATCCCAACCATTTCTGTATTAATCATCAAGAAACCCCCAGCAATATTAGTCGAGAGACGATCAACTACTGTTGACAATTGGCAAATTCTATACAAATTTAGAATAACTCCCAATGAAGGTATCAATGCACTAAATATGTCACCTACTATTTCTGAAAAACTAGCTCTCTTTCTTCGTGTTAGTTTGTTTGTGCCTTCATTGCTTCCAGTGATTCTTTTTACATGGTATATTTTCGAAAATACTATCCCAAAGTAGCAATTCCTGTACCACCGTGCAGGCAGTTTACAGTAAACATTATTCCCACACACGTAGTAAACTCCAGGAAATACAGGATCAGTTCCCCCTTTTAATCCCCAACCTCCCAGAATTAGGACGTTTTGTTCACATTCACTGGAACCAATGAATACGTTAATATAATACGTCTTTAAACTATGGAGGCAGGTTTTCCCTTTCTTCTCGAAGTCTAGAGACATTGCAGCATGAGCCTTGTCAGTTGCATGAATTCCTTCTTTGCCAGCCCATGGAGGTACATGGGTTTTCTGTTCCGCAGCCTTCTTTTGAAAATCCTGTCTCCTTTCCTTAACTAAATTCAAAAACACTTCTCTTCTTGACGTAATATGCATGTTAACCCCTTTGCTGCTAGGCCTCCCCCCCCCCTGTGCTAAGCCTTTTTTTGCTATTTGGGGGAGTTCACGCTTAGACTCCTGTAACTTTTTGACCACATAAGGTATCCGTGCCAAATTTGCGTCCTTTTCTTCCAACATCATGGGGGTTCTAAAGCTACCCAGGGTTTGTGGATTCCCTTGGAGGGGACTCAGAAATTAGACAAAGTACAGCTAAATTTTGTTTTTTGGGGGGGAAAATGGGAAAAAAACTGCTGCAAATGAAAGCGTCTGTTTTTTCCCCTGCAAATGGTATCCAAAAAGGGATTGTAGGGCTGAAATCACCATTTCCCAGCGTTTAGGGAATTACAAACGTTTATCAGAAAACCCACATTTTTTACCCTTTTTTATCTTTTTTCTGGGACATAGCCTATTTTTGCTATTTTTTGTGCTTTCACCCTCCTTCCAGTTAATGGTAGAAATGGGTATGAAAGCAATCATGGATCCTGGAAAGCTATACATTTTTGAGAAGTAGGCAACATTTTGAATTCATCAAGGGGTCATTTGTGTTGATCCTTCAAGGTTTCTTTATAGAAACTAACAGTTAAAAATAGGAAAAATTGAAAATTAGTTGAAAAAACCAGCCTTTTGTGTCAACGTTTTCATCTGTAACTTCTTCTAATTATGACAGCTCTTTAAAAGCAATATACCGTTACACCCGCTGGACCTTACTGGTTGAGGAGATACATAGGACTTGTAGGTTCTCCAAGAACCCAATGAACCCAGAGCCAAAAACTGAGCAGCGACTTGCAATGGTTTTTTATTATGTACCGGGTATATAGCAATTATTCTGGGAAAATGTATACATGGAAAAATAGGTATGAAAGACACCTATGTATTTCTGAAATGGGAACAAAATATAGAGTTCAGAAACAGTAGATATTTGCATATTTCCAAAATTGAGAATACTCATACTAGCATGAGAATTATCTGTAATTTTTCAAAATGACTACTTTTTTACACATTGTCTTTCATTTGGAAGGCAGAAATGCATCGAAAGTCAATAGGTTATAACATTTGCTTTATAAACCTGAATTACCCTAAGTCTCCCAATAAAAATGGTACCTCACTTGTGTGGATAGGCATAGTGCCCACGACAGGAAACGTCTCAAAACGCAACGTGAACACACCACAATTTCGCAATGAAAAATGACCCTATTTGCCTAGCTGCAGTTTTTTAACCCCAGCTCTGCCGGCACATAGGGAAACCTAGCAAACCTATACATTTTTGAAAACTACACACCCAGGGGAATCCAAGATGGGGTGATTTGACTGCCTCTCACCAGGTTCTGTTACCCAGAATTCCTTGCAAACCGAAGAAATTGTCCCAAAAAAAATCCTCACATTTCTGTGGTGAAAAGTTCTGGAATCTGAGTGGATCCACAAATTTCTACTCACCCCGCGTTCCCCAAAGTGTTCCGAGAAAAATGGTACCTCAATTGCATGGGTGGGTCAAGGACCCGTGACAGGCAAGGGCCCAAAACCTATTGAAGCGACATCAAAATTAACTATCACAAAACAACCTGGTTTTACAAGGGAGATCCCATGAGTTTTTGGCCCCGGGCTCGGCGGCCATCAAGGGGAACCTACCAAACCCACACATTTCTGAAAACTAAACCCCTGGTGGAGTCCAGACAGGTATGGCTTGCGTGGCTCCCCTAATGTTTTTCTACTCAGAATACCCTGCAAACCTCAAATTTAGCTGAAAAAATCACTTTTTACTCAAATTTCTGTGTGGGAAAGTTCTGGAATCTACGTGGATCCACAAATTTCCTCCCACCCAGCGTTTCCCCAGATCTCCCAATAAAAATGATACCTCACTCATGTGGGTGGGTCAAGTACCCACGACAGACAAGGGCCCAAAACCTATTGAAGTGACGTAAAAATGACCTATCACGAAACAACCTGGTTTTGCAAGGGGTGTCCCATGAGTTTTTGGCCCTGGGCTCGGTGCCCATCAAGGGAAACCTACCAAACCTACACATTTCTGAAAACTAGACACCCTGGGGAGTTCAGCGAGGTATGGCTTGCGTGGGTCCCCTAAGGTTATCCTACCCAGAACCCCCTGCAAACCTCAAATTTAGCTGAAGAAAATCACTTTTGTTCTCAAATCTCTGTGTGGGAAAGTTCTGGAATCTCTGTGGAGCCACAAATTTCCTTCCACCCAGCGTCCCCCCCGGTCTCCTGATAAAAATGGTAACTCACTTGTGTGGGTAGTAAAAGTGGCTGAAACAGGATATGGCCAAAATCGTATTGTGGAGACTTCAAAATTACCTATAACAAAACCACCTGGTTTTGGCGGGGGGGGGGGGGCACCTGGTCTTTTGTCCTCGGGCTCGATGCCATCTAGGAAAACCGACCAAATCCACATGTTTCTGAAAACTAGACACCCCGTGGGAGTCCAATGAGGTATGGCTTGCGTGGATCCCCAACGTTTCCCTACCCAGAATCCCCTACAAACCTCAAATTTAGCTGAAAAAACTTATTTTCCACATATTTAGAGCTCTTTTATTTTCGTTATATTTAGGCAAAATCCGTTCTTCCTCTTCTTCAGAGTCACTATCTACCTGTTCCTGTTCAGGTCTTAGGTTTGTTGTTTCGTTCTCCTGAACTTGTTCTTCCTCCTCTATCTGGCCCTGTTCATTTCTTATTTCAACTTGATCTTCTTCTGCCTGAACCTGTTCTTCGTCTCCTAACTGGTCCTGTTCAGGTCTTACTGCAATTTGGTTCTCTGCTACCTGAACGTGTTCTTCTTCTCCTGTCTGTCCCTGCTCAGGACCTTTGGTATATCTTTTTCCCTGAGTATGTTCTTCTCTCCCCGTCTGGTCCTGCTCAGGGTCTCGAGTAACTTTATTCACTTCTTCCTGAGCGTGTTCTTCTACACCTATCTGGTCCTCACTTCTTTCCTGTCTGTCTAACCTTGTTCTGCTTCTTGTTTGAACAATAACTTCTGGTATGTCAACTACTGGTATCCAGTCCTCCTGACTTGTGCTCGGTTTATCTCCGTCTATTTGTTCTGAATCTGATACTCTAGATTCTTAGACTCCCCAACTCTCAGCTATTTCAGCTTGTTCATTCAGTTGTTGTCTCCTTTCAATGGGGCCTGGTACCTTTTTGGTGTGACTGACATGAATCCAATTGGGCAAACCTGCACACTTCACTGCTGTAGTAGTGACCAGTATGACTTGTCGTGGTTCATCCCACCTGGGTGCTAAGCACGTTTTTCTTGCGTGTTTCTTCACTACCACCTGATCTCCAGGATTCAAATCTTGCGCTTGTGCTGGCTGCCTGTCAACTGCGTCTTCTCCAATCTAGCGAGAGACAGAACGCACTAGGTCAGCCAATTCTTTGTAATAATTCAATACCAGATCATCAGTTATATTCATTAATTTGTGACCAGGAATAAATGCTTGTCTCATTGCCCTTTCCATGAGCATTTCATGGGGACTCTACCTGTCTTTCTGTCAGGGATACTTCGGAGTCCCATCAACACAAGAGGCAATGCATCAGGCCATTTCAGTGATGTGGATGCACACACTTTGCCTAACCTTGATTTGATTGTGCCATTCAATTGCTCAACCACTCCAGAAGCTTCTGGGCGGTATGCACAGTGCAGTTATTGGTCAATTTTAAATGCTTTACAGATTAGATGAATTATTTCATTATTAAAATGAGGTCCTCTATCTGATTCCAAAGTTACTAGGAAACCAAACCAAGGTATCAGCTCCCTCAACAGTAATTTAGCAACTGTGAGGCTGACATTACTTCTTGTGGGGTATACTTCCACCCTTCGTAAAAAAAAAAAAACAAGCACACTATGACAAGGACATATTTCATTCCATTGCTTGGGGGCAATTCTATGAAATCTAGCTGTAATCTTGTGAATGGTCCTTCTGCCTTCCCAATTTTTGCCCAACTGACCACTGTCCTTCTGCCTGGATTTTGCTGCTGACAAATTAAGCACCTATGGCAAAGACTGTCTGCAACTGCCCTAAACCTTGGATTGTACCAAATTGGTCTGAATAGTCTCATCATGGCGATGCTGCCTACATGTGTGTCTCCATGATACATTCTTGCCATTTGGGAAAGCAAGCAATCTGGCATGACTGGTCTGCCATCAGTGTATATCCAAACATCATCTTCTGTTCTCCTTGTACAACCTGATTTTATCCAGTACTCCTTCTTGCTTGCCTCCACTTCATCCTGCAACTGTCTCACCTCATCCCATGTCTCTAAGGCTGAGAAAAACATAAGTTGGCAGCTGATTTCACTTGCTTCAATTTTTCCAATAAGTGCCATGTTATTTCTTGCACACTATTGAGTAATCTGGTCAGTATATCGGTTACCTGCCGTCACATAGTCATTTCCTGTCTGGTGAGCAGCACACTTGACCACTGGTATTTTCCAATAATTCTTTCACAATTTTACAGTTTCTGATAGGGGATCCGGAAGAAGTCAGAAATCCCCTCTGCATCCATAACTGGCCAAAATCATGCAAAATCCCGTAACCATATTGACTTTCCTTAAATATGGTTATTTTCTAATTTTTCATGCCTTTGTTAAGGCCACCAATTTGGCTACTTGTGCAGGCTTGACTCCTGGTAAACTGGATGCTTCAACAACCCCATTTACTTTGAATACAGCATAGACTGCACTGAGTCCTCCTCCCGCCAGTCTTAGGCACGAGCCATCTACGAATAGTTCGTGGTCTGGGTATTTTAGAGGTTCTTCCTTTACATCAGGGCGGGGCTGAAGGCACATCTCAGTCACATCCAAGCAATCATAATCTCCTTCAACTTTCACTTCTTCACAACGTGGATCTGGTAATAGTGTAGCTGGATTTACCATGGTACACCTAATTACTGTAACATTTTCTGCTCCAAGAATCACTCTTTCATATTTAGTCATCCGTCTAGGGGTAAGGTGCTGTGTTTGAGTTCTTGTTAAAAGAATCTCGCCTGAATGTGGGACATAGACGTTAACTGGATGTCCCATCACAATTGACTCACTCTGCTCCAGACTCACACAGGTAGCAGCTACTGCTTTTAAGCAGCCCATTAAAGCTGAAGCCACAGGGTCCAAAGTAGCAGAAAAATATGCCACTGGACGTCTGCTTAATCCATGCCTTTGTGTTAGGGCTGAAAGTGCACACCTCTCTCTCCCACAACAAAATAGTGCAAATTATTTCACATATTCTGGCATACCTAAGGCAGGGGCCTCACACAGAGAATTTCGCAATCTTACGAACGCTTCTATACTTTCATCGGTCTAGACAATTGGTTCTTTCACTCTTGTTCATGTCTTCTGAATCAATGGTTTTGCCACTAGGGAAAACCCAATAATCCACTGCCGACAGTATCTAACGACTCTGAGAAACATTCTTATCTCTTTTTGTGGTTGTAGTAACTGCATTTGCTTGATAACTTTAATTCTTTCTGGGTTCACTTTTCTCACTCCTCTTTCAATTTTGTGGCCTAAATATCTAACTTCTGTGCGACAAAATGGTAATTTTTCTGGTGACACTTTGTGTCCTCCATTTTCCAAATGGTTCAGTAGCGCAATAGAATAAGTAACACAATCTTCTCGCGATTTTGATGCCACTAGTAGGTCATCAATATATTGCACCAGGACTGAATTTCTGGGCATGACTAATGTTTCCAGACACTTTTTAAAAATCTGATTGAAAATTAAGGGACTCTATGTATGCCCAAGAGGAACTCGGCACCATGCCAAAATGCGGATTTAAAACTTAAAAGCAAAAAGATACTGGCTATCTGGGTGCAAAGGAATAAAGAAAAGGCTTGGCATAAATCAATTACTGTAAACCAGCCTGCATTCCAGGGTTTCTGATAAAGAATCACTGCTGGATGTGGCACTATGGGACAACAAGGCACCACAATTTGATTGATCTTTCTCAAATCCTGCACCATCCTGTATTTTTCGCTAGGCTTTTTAAGTCCCATTATAGGCGAATTACAAGGACTACTCATTATTTCCTTTAAAATGCCTTGCCTAATCATTCGGTCGATTTCTGAAGTAACTCCTGCTTTAGCTTCTGAACTAGCTTCTGAACTCATTTTGTATTGTCTGGTGTTGGGATAAACTGCACCTTCATTTACTGTCACTTTCACTGGGTCGACTTTTGCCATTAATCCAATTTTTTTCCTGTGAAGTCCCATACTTCTGGGTTCACTGTCGTTTTCAGTCCTTCTGGTAAATCATTTATTGTCATTAAAGAGTACATTTCATCTACTTCTGTGCCTTGTTTAGCTAGCATGATTTTATATACAATATCAGGAGTTTGTAATGTAACACCATCCAGTGTGCAATAGATTGTGCAATTAATTTTTCACAATAGGTCTCTTCCTAATAGATTTGCTGGACTAGATTCGCAAACTAAAAATCTATGTATGTCCTTAAAATTTCCAATATGCACTTTCATTGGTTCTGTTATTGGGGTTCTAATCTGTTGATTCAAGATTTCTACAACTTAGATCGAGTCTCCCGAGAGGGGTAGGTTTGGGATGTCTGCTGTTCTCACAGTAGAACTGGTAGCAACAGTATCCAATAGAAAAGTTATATCATTGATTTCCACTTTCCCATCAACAAATGGACCTGACTGATCTACCTGCATGGATGCAGCTAGTACGCACTCCTCTCTCCCCCAGTAAGGCACCGTCATTGCAAACAGCTTATTTTGTCATTATTATTCTGCAAAAGATATTGCGAAACATTTTTCTTACCACTTCCTCCTTGAAATCCGGCATCCGCAGAGTACTTTGGTTGGCTCACAAAATTTGGCATAGGAGCTGGGGGCACCTGAAACTGTTGATTAACAGCCTGCTGCGGTTGATTCATAAGCACTTCATTCTGCGTCTGTGCATTTAAATTTTGATTTAGCCCATTATTATTCTGAATACTCTTACACTCTTTCCTCCAATGTCCAAGCTTTCCGCACGCATGACAAGGACACTTCTTCTTCGCATCCTCTCTGTTCATTCGTCCTTTAAATTTACCACCATTCGCCGCCTGATCATTCTGAGTCTGTTCTTTCATCTGAACATCAGGTTGACCATTCAATTTAATCTCCTGCTGTTCTGCTAATTTTACTTGTGCCCACATCATTTTCTCCTTTAACTTTCTGTGCCTGGCCTAAATATCATCTCCACAATACTTCGCGTACTTCAAAATATCATCTATCGGCTATCCCTGCCAGCACAACATGTGCTGCTGAATCATTAGACTAATATCCGGTTTCAGACCATACACAAACCAATACAAAAAATGTCCCATATCCTTATCTCCAATATTCTCGAATCCACTATACTGCTTAAATACCCGTAGCAGTGGCTCATAATATGTATGTACCGACTAGTTTGGCTCTTGAGTTGTTCTATCTATCTTTACCCAATCTGTTTCTTTGGGTGGGATTTTTCTTTTCAGGAAAGTAATCACTTGGTGATATTTCTTCATCACTTCATCTGAAGGTGCCCCTGTTTTAGAATCTCTGGGGTACTCCTCACTTGACCAATCAATGGTAATCTTAGACTCTGTCCACAAATCAGTAGGTACAACTATGTCAAACAAACCATCCAAATCCTTCAACAAAACTTTTGAAACTTTCACAAATCTCTCAATTTGTTTGTACTATTCAACTGGTTTCTCTCTTAACCAAGGGAAATCATTTGTAAATGACAAAATATCCTGTCTGCTCCACGGAATATGAACATATCCACTACCAGGTACCTTTCTCATGGGACACATTTTTTCTGCTTTTTCTGATTCTTTCAACTAAAATGCAGACGACGCTTCCTTCGCCTGAGCTTCTTCCTTCTTTCTTGTTCAACTAGTTCTCCACTTGTCAATGTCTCCCATTTTTTGCAAAATATTCATTAACTCCTTAAGCTGTAGTTCCTTACCAGACACATTCATATTCTCCAAATCCTTGTCAATAAACTCCCCTCAATATGGTTTCTGTAATACGTTTGAACTTCCTATATCTATTCCCATCTCTGAAGCAAGCTCTGTCAATTTCTCATTAAATATTTTTACATTTCTAGTTACATTCCTGCACACAAACAACAATCTCTCCTCATTATAATGATCCAATATTTCTATTCCCACGTTTCCAGCTCTAATCTCTTTCAATTCTACTTTCAATTTGTAAATAACTTATATCTTTGGGGGGGTGCTTTGCTTTTCTATTCCCTGTGCCCATCTCTCTAAATCTTCTGGGGTTACTGTTGCTGAACTTCTAGTTCCTGAGGGTACCACAGACCCTTTCTCTTTTGAACTACTGGGTGTAACTCTCTTTGGGGTTTCATTTTCTGATTCTCTTATCGGTAAATCCATTCTTTAAATGACTGAATCGCATTCACTGACTTGATCATCCGTTATCACGATCTCTTTTCTGGGATTAATTAAGGGAGTTGTTACAGCTTGGGGTTTTGGGCAATTTATTTTATCTCCATATAATGGAATAACAGGACCTATAGTCACTGGTACTGTCAATGCTTCAGGGCTTAAACTTAATTGGCCTTTTTTCTGCATCAATTCTTCCTTATTTTTTATTTAATGCTTCTCTTTCTCTGTCTTGAAGCACCCTATTAACTGATGTATCATGTACGATTTGTGGAATTAAGGGTGTTCCCATTACTGGTGCACTTTGGGTAACTCTACTGGATCCTTCTTGATACGGTCGAGGGTTTTTAGTTAAAATGTCCTCCAACAATTCACCATCTGATTCACCATATCCTGTCACATTCAGGTGTTTTGATTTTTTCCTACACTTACCCCCTGACAGTTCCTAAGCCATTAACACTGGGTATAATCCTTCCGATACCATAGCTCTCTTCCATTGTTTCATCTGATCCTCATGTGACATGCGAAAACGTTGCGGAAAGTTTCCATATTTCTCCGACTCCTGTTTCTCTCACGTTCAAATGCTTCAGTCTCCCACACTTCTAACGCCTCATACTGAGTTAATCTAGGTCTTGGTTCAAAATCATTCATTTTCATCCTTAAATTCAGAAGGATTCTTCCATTAAACTTGCCATGTTCTGGGACAGCTAGCACTCTATCACCTTTGGTATATTCTATCCAATTCTCCAACCACACACAAGTATGATATCCTCTTTCCATCATCATAAAAGAAGCATGTTTTTTCGGTAGTGGAATAGGAATTCCCTCTCTAGTCAACACAGGTCTATCTTTATTAAAGAAATTCTTAATTCTCTTTATTAATGACATCTCTCTTTTTCCTCCAAACATTTTGGATGAACGATGTATAAAATTGTATTCCGCAAACCTTGAAAATGTTCGATCTGCGTGTCTCACACTATTAGTCAAACGAGAATCCAACATGCAATTTCCCTTCCGACCAATCCTAACGCAGCTTCTATCTTTTCAACCAATCAAACTCAGGCTCACACGCGTGGTCTGGCCAATGCTAGCGCGGCCTTTCTGTGACATCAGTTTCACTCCTTACTACTGACCCCTCCTTTACAATCTGCTTCTGTCTCACGCCTGCTGTTTCAACCAATCCCACCGCGACTTTCTGTGACGTCAGTATTACTCCCGCGACTGACCCTCCCTTCACAAGTTAATACGAGAACTTATTTCTTTACTTTTCTTGAAATTAAATCCATTAATAACAACATAAAAACATTCGCTACTTTACATGTTCCACTAAAGCAAAGGATAGATCTTCGATTAATTTCTGGAGTCTCAGAAATGCTCCATTTTTTACTGCGAGTAAAAAACACTGTTTACCCTTCATTCAAGCTCGAGAGAACCTGCTACTTCTTCAGCGTACACTTATTAGGTGATATAAGACCAAAGTTTCACCAGCGAACCTTCCGCTTTTACTCACTCTCGACTTTTATACAAAATAGTCCCTAATTTAACACTGCCAGCCCTGCGTAGCTTCTCAGTGCTATTCCAACAGACAAGTAACCTCACTGCAGTGTGGCTTCTGTTACCACCCGCTATTAATTCCCCGGGAATTCTCCAGACAACATAAAACAAGACATTAACTCTTTTTGTTAAACATCAATCAAGACTCAAAAATAAATATTTATCACCAAACTAGTCAATAATAACCATAGCTCTGCTACCAGAAAACGTATCCAGTGGCGTACCAGCAACAGATACTCCAATACCATATACTCACCTGGGCCCATAAACACACACACACAATGTCTGAGTAAACCGCGGTCGTCAAAGTTTATTATCCTTCATACTTCAAGATTGATTATCTCTTATTTCTAATCAACCTTTCAGTGATCACAAAGTTCTTTCCTCTGGTCGATGGACCATTAGTTGAACTAGTTGATGGTGAAAATTCTAACTTAATTCTAACCTTCATACCTAAAGTAAATAACCTCAGACTCAGGAACGTTTTAAGTATTTATCTAATTTATTTGCTTGTGAACCACTCCAAAGTACATCACAGTCAGCGTCACTCCTAGGATGGAAAGTTCAATTAATCAAATCATCAACATATACTTCAAACTTGCAATGACTTATGCTCAGAAAGGAGAGGACAGAGAGAAAAGAGCACCTGCACATTCACAAAATGTATATTATACCTAGGATGGTGTGCAGGTCAACCCCCTGGCCAAAGGGCTGGTAGGGGTCCCCCGGGATAGATCAGGAGACAAAGACTTCAGGACTGGATAGATGACCTCTCTAACACCGACTGTCGCGCCACATCCCTCTCTGACACTCTCTTCTTCCTCGAGATTCTTCAGTGATCTTCTTTCTAAGCCTAATAATTTGGACATTAAGCTCTGCATTTGTTTCTTCATCAGCATCTCTCATTCAGCAATTCACGCCTCCCTTCAGCATCGCAGTAACAACGTGTCTGGTTCTCAGACAGTATCTTGAGCTCTGCACTAATTAACTAGCTAAAACTACCTCAATTATACCTTTTCTTTTCTCATGTACCAGCCATTAATGTTTCAATATCATAAAATACTAATTCTGATTGGTCAGGCAAGGGGGGAAGATCATCACACAATGGTTACATGTCACCCTTTTCAGTCAGCCCATTGTTCATAGATCCATCCCCTTAATTTTTAATCACAAACTTTATTCCCACCCGTATTTACATTATATTTGTAACATTTTCTCAAAGATGACGGCGATAATAGGGCAGGAGTTAGAGCCCGACCTGTCCTTGGTGCTGCTAGGCTATTCAAAATTAATACCAAAGGGGCTCCGTAGATTGATAAACATGGACTTTCTAATGGCCAAATGTAGAGTTGTGATCTGCTGGATGCGGGGACCGCTTCCCACGTCCACACAATGGGCGAGGGACATGTTATATTGCTGCACTCAAACGAAGCATTACAGTAACTCTTCCCCCTCAAAATCGCCCCAAGAACTTTTGGGCCCTGTACAGTGCTTATAGAAAAACAGGAGGCGGTGGGGAAGGGAATATTAATTCGGAGAGCTGTACTGTGAATGTTGATAATCCTGTCTGATTGGGTACGTGGAGATAGATCTAGGGAAATCCGGAATGGCATATTATACCACATGGACATATCAGGTCCAGAGTTATGCATATTGTCTCTGGGTTATCCTGGGATGGAATGTGCACGGAATTCCATTATCCTGTGCTGTGGGAGAGTACAACTTGCTGCCTAAACACGATACGATACTGTTCAGTTATTGTAATTTATTTTTTTAAATCATTTTATTAACTGTGCTCATGGTATCATACATTACAGGACAGTGTTCATATAGCAAGTGGTAGAGTAACATATTACAATACAGTGTAAGGCCGTCGAAAACACAAGCTGGGCATTCAACTTTTAAAATCATGACCCTGACCCTGCCCCCAGCGCCCTGTTACTCCGCCAAGGCCCCTGAACTTTCTTCCATATCTTAGTGCAACCTCTACTCTTGTAAATAGTTTCCTCGACTCTCTGGCACCAATCTAGGTCGTGTAACCACTGGTCCCACTGCGGAGGAGCCTGCGCCCCCCAGCCACTGGCCATGTTCCTTTTTGCCATTGCCGGCCAGACCTCATTATATCTGGACCAGTCAGTGGCCCCCTTGCTCATTAGCAGTAGCCACCTGGGCTCTAGTGGGACCGGTGAACCCACAACCGTTGCCATCGTGTCCGCGACCTTAGTCCAGGAGGGCACTATCTCTGGCCACTCCCATAATATATGGTAGAAGGTGCCTTCCCACCGACATCCCCGTGCACAGAGGGCCGAGTGACCTCTTCCCTAGGCATATAGGTGAGTACCGGGGTAGTATACTCAATGTTGCTTTGTAATATTAACCTGCAAAACGTACTTGTAACTGTGTTGAGGTACGGCTAAGTTAGTGTCCTACAATGTAAATTTAAAATAAAATAAATGAATAAAAAAATATATATGTGCAACATTTATAATAACTTCCACATATTCTTTCATTCCAGTGAACTCTTCACCGCTTAATTCTCAGGCCAGAGCTCTCTGTGACCTTGGCTTGTATTCAAGTTTGTAGTCATCGTTCGGGTTCACTCTCAATAGGCATGCGCAGATGTACGATTCAAACACATGGCTCTGCTTACTTCTGTCATACTTGAGAGGTCCAAATGCGCACTAATAATAAAGTCAGAAAGACAGATGTTACTTTGAAGAATAAATGGTTTCACTGTATACCACCCATCTTTACTCTAATTCCCTTGACTCATTATTATCTTACTTGCATTAGCATTAGTAAAATAGCTTCATTTAGTTTCAAGCAAGCAGATGCAAAGCACGTGAGTCTTCAAGAAACCATATTAGCGTTTTCTGCTCATGCGCAAGAATTTCCCTCCAAGCGATAGCCCGTCGTACTGCGTAGATGCAGTTGACACATGTGCAATAAAGATTTCACATTAGCAGCCATTTTAGAACTTTGCTCGAGTTACTTACATTAGTAAAAACATAGGCAAGCTTCTCCAGCCCTTGTTTTGATGTGGTGCATATTAGTTTACACAATACGTAATTAATAACATGTTAGAGAGTTAAACAAGAAGATTGCTTTTTTTCTACAAGTTTTTGCTCCATCAGTAGCCCCTCAACATAACACTTCAAAGACCCAGGCCCTAAATCACATTTGGTAGCTGGAAATGGACTATCAGAAGGGGAGTTTGAGACCTAAAACATGGTTATTTGGCAAGCAGCCAGAGGGGCTGTGTGAGGAGGAGAAGCTCTGCAATTGTCCTGCCTGTGACCAGGATTGGGGGCCAAGCTCTGTTAGTCTTCCTGCTGTATGAGGGAACATCACACAGGGAATCCAAGACCGCCTGCCCTGGAACCTGGATCATTATTGCTTGCTTGCCTGCTTACAAGTCCAGTGTGCACTTTGAGGCAGAGGTGAGCGTTGGAGGAAGCAAGTCCATTGGTGAGCCGTGTTGTGTGTATTCCCTTTGTTAGGTGTTAGGTAGGGGATGCTCCACTGATCGGTACGTTGCCCTTGTGCAGGACAAAGTCAGCAACACCCATATGCCAGGAGAGGGCAGCAATAAATTGATCTGTGTGTCATGCTGTGCAGATCTGGCCCGAACTCATGCATAGTTCTGAACCTGCGACTGTGTGTGCCAGGAGGGGCTGCCATGGAAAAGACTGCCATGCGGAAAAGGCCGTAGCTTTGTTTGGTAGCTCGTAGCAACTTCATATGCCAGGAGGGGCTGCCATGAAGATTTTTCACTGTGCCGATCGGGCAAGAGCCCGAGAACTGTGAGTTGCCGTGACCCCATACATCGAAGGGGGTCACCAGAAGCACCAAGAATTGCGACCCGTTCTGCCTAAAACACCCCCTCCCCCTCGCCAGAGAAGTGAAGACTCTTGCACACCATCACCCAGCCAAGGGACCCAAGATATTAATGACACAGCCACTCCCCACTGAGAGATGAACCAACATTTACCCCACAGGAAATGCCGCAAGAGAGCCTCAGGTCTTCAGGAGTGCAACCTTGAGTGGAGACTCTGCTCCCGCTCTGTGCAGCCGAGTCACCTAAATTCAGCTGCAGGCACGTCAAGTTCCCGCAGATGGAATGCACTAAGGAACTCTGAGCACTTTACACCTGTTGGTTTAGGTAAGACTGGTTTCAGTCCTGTCGGTTGCATGGAAACTTGCTGCTAAATTAGCACAGTAGCGCTAGAACACTATTGATTTTAAGTTAGAGTGATAGTGAAATTGTGAGAATTTGACTGCTAGTGGGGCATACCCTGGATGTTACCACTCGTAAATGGAGATAAACCGCAATCGCTAAATTCGAGAGTGAGCAAGACAGAGAATCGTCAAAGAATCACTAGATCCTGGACCTCAGGGGAGGCCTCTGTAATTGTTTGTGAATGTCGTATTTCTCCTTTGCGTGGTTAGCAGTAGAAATTAAATACTTACCCTTTTTCCATAAAAACGTGAGTATTTGGCTGAACAATAGTTTATTGCTGCTGCTGTAAGCATTTTGAGTTATGAATCTGTGTTCACTATTCTGTACCCTCCCAGTTGTTCAGGATCCATCATAGTAGGTCAGCCCCTGTACGTCAGGAGTAAAAGACCTCATCCCCACGGTTGGGCACAGTCACCCCTGCACGCCCTGTGGCCCTCTAAATGTGGTTCTGACAGGTGGTAATATATTCAACCTCTTTTTATTTCTCTCTATGTGTATTAGACATGCACATACACAGCATCCCCCCACCCTACACACACACCTCCCTTTGCCAATCTGCACCAAACTTTCCAAAACAAACATGCATTTTGCTCATTTTGAATGTAGAACATTTGGAGCAGAATTGCTGTTGAAATAACAACAATGTGGTGAGAAAGGGAGGTCCCAAAGTACCATTCCCACTGTAACCTTCTTCAGGAATTTGCTGTGTTAACTAGAGTAAATGGCTGAATGCAATTGCACCACATTTGGCAGTCATGTAGTGGCTGATTCCATTTAATGCCTTATCCTGGGTTGGTGAATTTGTGTGTCTTCCTGTGCACTGCCATTAGGGAGATCGTGGGAGTAAATGGTAGAACTGCAGACTTTGTTGTTCAGAGTTTGTAGGATCCTTTAGGTGAGGACAATCTTTTGTCTCTTTCCTGGTGACTATTCAGTGTGGCTGTTGGTAGCTAGGTGCAGGAAGCTCACACTTCTTTGTACCTTTGTTGCGGGTGCTCCGGGCCGCAGGCTGCTCCGCTGCAAGGAGCATCATTCTATACAAAGTCCATGTCTGGAGAACTGCCATGATAGGAAGTGTGAAAAAATAACCACCTCAATCCAGTTCTGAAAGTACATACATAGAATCCACATCCCCTGTTTACTGTGATTGTTTAAAAGTAGAAGCTACAAACTCACTTGTTCCAGTTCCAGTTCTCACTTGTTCCAGTTCTCCTTCACCAAGGTTGGAAGTGCAACCAGAGCACGGTGTCTCCCTAACAGCCAGATTCACAGAGGTAGGGGGACTTCACCAGGAGTCTGGCCTTGAAGGGAGAAACTGTGCCCTTGCCTGAGACGACTAGAGGCCTACCTGTCTTCTGAGAAAGCGAAGGAGCGTGCCAACCCTGCAGAAGCTGTGATTGTCCAGGATGTGCCAAAACCTTTTGATCCTAGAGCTTAAGGGTCCATCCACTCAGGAAAACAAAGGCGACCAATCTTCGTGCTCAATGGACCAGAGGATAGTCTCTTCTGAAGAGCGACCGGCAACATCATAACGTTGTAATCGAGTGGACTATGCCGTTGCAAGTTTATTAAGTTGTGCCTCTGAGCAGACCGTGCTGCAGCAACATCGTGAAGTTTTACCCGACTGGACAAACTTGCCCACTGTGACTTTGAACTGCACCTAATCATAATCTGCCGCTAACCCAGCAACATGAGCCGTGGCTCCTGGAAGACTCTTGTCCCGTAAGCATGGGGAATCAAGTACTGAAGGAGTTGCATTTGGCCAGTTTGCAGAGCCATAGTAGGATGGTGTGATCTGACCCCCTTACCAGCCTCGCAACATCGCCATTCCCCGGGGCCGGACTCGGAAGCATCCACTATAACAGAAGCCCCACCCCCCTTTCCTCTGTCATTCCAGAGACCAATACCCTTCCGAGGATAACCGGAAGAGATCCCTGCCTACCCCGGAAGTCCAACGCTTCGGGAATTGAAATCAGGAAGCCGTGAACCAGAAGACAGAAGAACTGCGGGAGGAGAGACGGAGTTGCAGGAGTTCCAGACTGACGGTGGAAGAGGAGACTGAAGGCGGAGAAGATGAGTGGAGCGAAGAGTGGTGGTGTCCTACGGAGGTGGCTGGGGAGCGGCCGTAGCTCAGGAGAGCTACGGCGGAGTCGGTGAGTACACGCACCCAGGGGAAGCACTGTAGTAAGGCACCAGAAGGGGGTGGGGAGCACGTTATATGTATATAAACCGGCCACCCGTAGAGAACCTCACCGGACACTGTATATATTGTACAGCACTTCCCAGCCCCACTCCCTTTCCTGTTGTTCCCATCCTACACACGCCCTAATACCCGAGCACGGTTACCACTTCAGGAGAAACGTCTATCTCTTTCTTTTCTTGGACTTCCCTTCCCATTCTATCGCCCCCCTTACCCGAACCCGGACCCTCACGTTCCACTTTCTTATATCCATCACTTTCCCGGGCTTTGGTGAACGGTACTCAGCTCGGACCGTCCGACAGGACTAACGACTCCTTTCTTTGCCTCCCACACGCCCTCCACGGACTGCCCGGAGTCGTTATACCAGAAAGGAGACGTGGCCACACCGAACCCCTGAAGAACCAAAGACGGAAGAAGAACACCTGAAGTGTGGACTGTTTTGTTGCTCTACTCGAACTGTCCCTGTAAACCTCATTAAACATTGCTAACAGTTCCAACCTGATACGGCCTCCACGCCTGTTTTTCCGGCCTGCACTCCCCCACGTTCACAGATGGATACCTTGATTATCGGATGCAAACAACCCCAGCTCCCACAGCAGAGGCCCAGTAGCCAGTTTGCCCTGTGCCCGTCTCGGATAGAGTCTGACAATCATGAAAATTAAAAAAAGAGAAAACAAATTGCTTGCTTAGCTGCATTTCTTATGTTTGCGACTGATTGGCTGAAAGATTCAGAATATTTCTGACGGTCTCCACCTTGTTCCAGTGCATGCCTTTCTCAGAAATGGTGAGCAAAGTATAAGGATATGGTAAGTTTTTTTGTGTTTCTTTAGGGGGGGGGGAATGACCTTTGCCCTAAAAAATGCTTTGAATGTTGGCAAACACTGGGAAGAGTTTTTAAAAAACACTGCACGCAGTGGGAGATCAGAGAGGAGTGTGGGGTTAAGCCTTGACACTCCCTCACTCTCTGCCTTGTTGAAGGACCAGGGACTGATGCCTGTTCCACAAAGGCAATCAAGGCCTGGGTTGTTTATGGGCTCTTACATAGTATAAGGGTCAGGGAGGTTCATAGTAACAATTTCTCTCTAGTTATATGAGCCTGGGCCACAGTCCTTCCCACCTTTTCCGAAGACTTTTCATGGTAGGACAGGACCGTGCTCCCTTTCTCTCAGCCTTGACCAGTGGCTCGGGAGGGACCTCTAACTGTAGGGAACCTATAGTTTACCATTATAACCTTCTTAACTTTAGGAATCTGAGCCCAGAAAGCGTTATTTTGTGATATAAAGCTGTTGTAATATGGAATGTATCCTTTTGTTTTATTAAATAATGTTATTACATTTTATATTTATACCGAATTAAACAACAGAACCATTAAATAACACTGCCTGCCATCCTCTTGGAGAGATGATGTTACGGGTTCATTGTACAGGATTGTCTGTCATGTGCCTAAAAAGCTGATCCCTTACCTGTATCTCAGGATAGTAGCCTCACAGTTAGGTATACACACGGGGTCTTGAATCGTTCTTTTACCCACCATATTTAGCAGATTTTATATATTTAACTGTGAGCTTTTTGGTTATGAAAAACCAAATAAAGTATTTTTTTGACTGAATCGTTCTTTTACCCACCATACCATTTTCAAATCATTCTTGGTTCTGCTCTTGTAGGAATAGTCCAGTTGAAACTGCCAAGCCAGATCTTCTCTGAACAGGAACACAAATCTCCAAAAGCGTTTTTAGCTTTCATTGGACCTCTTCAGTCAGCTGCAACTTGGTTCCAGTGGCGTGTGAGCAAGGGGCACATGCTTGGGCGTATTCTTGGCCACTTAGAGTGGTACATCAAATGGACAAAAGGTGAAGGGAGGAGTGCTTGCAATTTTCCTAGCTACTTGCAATCGTTCGGGGTAGCACTCCAACCGATCACTCTTTTGTCCACTCTGCCAACTCAGAGTAGACATAGCCATATGCAAATCAGTCTTGGTCCTGCTCCAATAGGAACAGTCCAGCCCAAACTGCTAAGCCAGGTTTCCTCTGAACCAGAACTTTCTATCACCTCCTTTTAGAGCACTTCTGTTTTGCCTTATTGTAAAATTACCCAAGGCCCCTGTTTCAAAATGGTAGAACCGTCTGCCACCAAGGATTTCTTGCTTCAGCTCTCCAGCCACTCCCTTATTTACATGAGCTCACCTCCCACATGACAGTGTAAAAACCATCTCTGTCTCTGGGAAATAATGGAGCCATTACCTCTCCTAGCCAAGGACAAGTCCTCCAGCTGTGGGGGTATGATGAATGGTTGATCTGGTTTTAAGCCAGTTCTGGCCCAGGCAGCCTAAATTGCATTTTTATAAAGTTATTTTTCCACTAAAGTTATCAAAAATCTGATATCACCATTAAATCAGAATTAAAAATGAAGTGGAAAATAACTTGGAATTATTTCATAGCATTTTACGAAGAGTAAAAAATTGATTTTAATTACACCTATGCCTGGGTTTATGGAAGATGTACCTGATCTTTTATAGTCTAAATCGTTTTTAGACTTTCAGTCACTGCGAGATCACACAGTCTAAATATACAATGTGCTACCGTTTTCTATATATTAGGTAGTCTACCATGTGGGATTATAATCCTCAATTTAGAGGTGACACACTAATATATAAAAGTATATTTCCTTACATGGTAAAAGTACTTTTTCTCACCATGTGCTACTGCCATGATTTACATATATGACCAGTGGTGCTCTGGGTGGTCATATATTTGTGACATATATGTGGGTTGTATAAATACACAACTGCCATTGGTGCAATTTCTGAGCCATTTACCATAGTCTTAAAGGAAAAATAAGCAGAGAAAATAAATCGAAGAAAACACTTTTATTAACAGGTTGGGCTGAAACGTGTTTTGCAACTCCCGGTTGGTTTCTGAAGGCTGAAAAAAAGGAATAAAAAAAAAGAAAACTCAAAACAAAAATATTTTACAAAATGTATGTATACTTGTTTACATGTCATGTTATCTGTTCAATCAGTAAATCAATATATATTTCAAATGTACAGTTCTAAATGCCATCTCACTTAAAAAGAGAACGATAAACCCATCACCATGCTATCAAATTTAGTAATTCATACTGATAATAGCGACCATAATCATAAACGTGTTGTCAAACATAATTGCTTGTTAATCCCACTAACAAAGATCGAACATTCTTCATCTTCCCATAGTTTACAAGGAATATAGTTGTATAGTTCTTACAACATGAAATGTCATATGGCATAATGGATATTTTAACCCCTTCGCTGCTAGGCCTTTTCCCCTCCTGTGCTAAGCCATTTTTTGGCGATTTGGGGTAGTGCGCGCTTAGGCCCCTGTAACTTTTTGACCACATAAGATATCCACACCAAATTTGTGTCCTTTTATTCCAACATGATGTGGATTCTAAAGGTGCCCAGGGTTTGTGGATTCCCTTGGAGGGGTCCCAGAAATTAAGCAAAATACAGTCGAATTTTTGTTTTTTTCAGAAAAATGGGAAAACGGGCTGCAAATGAAAGCCTCTGGGTTTTTCCCTGCAAATGTTATCAAAAAAGGGTTTGTGGGGCTGAAATCTCCATTTTCCCAGCTTTTAGTGAATGACAGTCTTTTGTCAGAGAACCAACATATTTCACACAGTTTTGGCATTTTTCTGGGACATAGCCTATTTTTGCTATTTTTAGAGCTTTCAACCTCCTTCCAGTTAATGGTAGAAATGAGTTTGAAAGCAATAATGTATCCTGGAAAGCTATACATTTCCGAAAATTAGACAAGATTCTGAATTCAGAAAGGAGTCATTTGTCTAAATCCATGAAGGTTTCTTTATAGAAACTAACAGTTAAATATTGGAATAATTGAAAATTAGTTGAAAAAAACAGCCTTTTGTCTCAACGTTTTCACCTGTAACTTCTTGTAATTTTGACAGCTCTTTGAAAGCAATATACCGTTACATCCGTTTGAGCTTCCTGGTTGTGGGGATATATAGGACTTGTAGTTTCACCAAGAACCCGACGAACCCAAAGCCAAAAATTGAGCAGGAACTTGTAACTGTATTTTATTATTTACCGGGTATAGAGCATTTATTCTTGGAAAATGTATACATGGAGAAATCGGTATGAAAGACACCTATGTATTTCTGAATTGGGTACAAATTATAGAGTTTAGAAACAGTATATATTTGCACATTTTCCAAATTGGGAATAGTCATACTAGCATGAGAATTATTGGTAATTTTTTTAAATGATTTTTTTTTTACAGAATGTCTTTCATTGGGAAGGGAGAAATGCACAAAAACTCAATAGGTAATAACAGTTGATTTTCAAATCTGAATTACCCTAAGTCTCCCGATACAAACGGTACCTCACTTGTGTGGGTCGGCCTTGTGCCTACGACAGGAAACGGCGCAAAATGCAACGTGGTCACACCTCAATTTTGCAGTTAAAAATTAACCCTTTTATGGCAAAGTGCCTAGCTGTAGTTTTTGCACCCTAGCTCTGCCGGCACCTAGGGAAACGTAGCAAACCTATACGTTTTTGAAAACTAGACACCCAGGAGAATTCAGGATGGGTTGACTCGACTGCCTCCCACCAGGTTCTGTTACGCAGAATCCCTTGCAAACCTAAAAAATTGGGAAAAAAAACATTTTCCTCACATTTCTGTGGTGGAGAGTTCTGGAAACTGCGTGGATCAACAAATTTCCACCCACCCCCCATTCCCCAAAGTCTTATGAGAAAAATGGTACCTCACTTGACTGGGTCTGCCTAGTGCCTGCGACAGGAAACGGCGCAAAACGCAACGTGGTGGCACCTCAATTTCGCAGTCAAAACTGGCCCTTTTTTTGCAAAGTGGCTACCTGTAGTTTTTGAACCCTAGCTCTGCCGGCACCTAGGGAAATCTAGCAAACCTATACGTTTTTGAAAACTACACACCCAGGGGAATTCAGGATAGGGTGACTCAAGTGCCTCCCACCAGGTTCTGTTACCCAGAATCCCTTGCAAAGCTAAAAAATTGACAAACAAACACATTTTCCTCACATTTCTGTGGTGGAAAGTTCTGGAAACTGCATGGATCAACAAATTTCCACCCACCCTGCGTTCCCCAAGGTCTCCCGTGAAAAATGGTACCTCACGTGCCTGGGTCTGCCTAGTGCCTGCGACAGGAAATAGCGCAAAACGCAACGTGGTCGCACCTCAATTTCGCAGTCAAAACGGGGCCTTTTTTGGCAAAGTGCCTACCTTTCGTTTTTGAACCCTAGCTCTGCCGGCACCTAGGGAAACCTAGTAAACCTATACATTTTTGAAAACTAGACACCCAGGGGAATTCAGGATGGGGTGACTCAACTGCCTCCCACCAGGTTCTGTTACCCAGAATCCCTTGCAAAGCTAAACAATTGACAAAAAATGCATTTTCATCACATTTCTGTGGTGGAAAGTTATGGAATCTGCGTGGATCAACAAATTTCCACTCACCCCACGTTCCCCCAGGTCTCCCGTGAAAAGTAGTACCTCACTTGCCTGGGTCTGCCTAGTGCCTGCATCAGGAAACAGCGCAAAACGCAACGTGGTCGCACCTCAATTTCGTAGTCAAAACGGGGCCTTTTTTGGCAAAGTGCCTACCATTCGTTTTTGAACCCTAGCTCTGCCGGCACCTAGGGAAACCTAGTAAACCTATACATTTTTTGAAAACTAGACACCCAGGGGAATTCAGGATGGGGTGACTCAACTGCCTCCCACCAGGTGCTGTTACCCAGAATCCCTTGCAAATCTAAATAATTGACAAAAAAACGCATTTTCATCTCATTTCTGTGGTGGAAAGTTCTGGAATCTGAGTGGATCAACAAAATTCCACGCACCCAGCGTTCCCTCAGGTCTCCCGAAAAAAATGGTACCTCACATGCCTGGGTCTGCCTAGTGCCTGCACAGGAAACAACGCAAAACGCAACATGGTCGCACCTCAATTTCGCAGTCAAAACGGGCCCTTTTTTGGCAAAGTGCCTACCTTTCGTTTTTGAACCCTAGCTCTGCCGGCACCTAGGGAAACCTAGTAAACCTATACATTTTTGAAAACTGGACACCCAGGGGAATTCAGGATGGGGTGACTCAACTGCCTCCTACCATGTTCTGTTACCCAGAATCCCTTGCAAAGCTAAAGAATTGACCCAAAAACGCATTTTCCTCACATTTCTGTGGTGGAAAGTTCTAGAATCTGCGTGGATCAACAAATTTCTACCCACCCCGCGTTCCCCCAGGTCTCCCAAACAAAATGGTACCTCACTTGCCTGGGTCTGCCTAGTGCCTGCGACAGGAAACAGCGCAAAACGCAACGTGGTCGCACCTCCATTTCGCAGTCAAAACGAGCCCTTTTTTGGAAAAGTGCCTACCTTTCGTTTTTGAACCCTAGCTATGCTGGCACCTAGGGAAACCTAGTAAACCTATACATTTTTGAAAACTAGACACCCAGGGGAATTCAGGATGGGGAGACTCAACTGCCTCCCACCAGGTTCTGTTACCCAGAATCCCTTGCAAAGCTAAAAAATTGACCAAAAAAACGCATTTTCCTCACATTTCTGTGGTGGAAAGTTCTGGAATCTGCGTGGATCAACAAATTTCCACCCACCCAGCGTTCCCCCAGGTCTCCTGTGAAAAATGGTACCTCACTTGCGTGGGTAGGCATAGTGGCTGCAACAGGAAAAGGCCCAAATCGTACGGTGGAGACTTAAAAAAAAAACCTATAGTAAAACTACCTTATTTTTTGGTGGGGGGCACCTGAGTTTTTGGCCCGGGGCTCGGCGGCAAACATGGGAAACTACCAAACCCAAACAGTTCTGAAAACTAGACACCCGGGGTAGTCTAGGGAGGTATGACATGCATGGGTCCCCCTTCGTATTCCTACCCAGAATTCCCTGCAAAGCTTAAAATTAGGTAACAAAAACACTTTTCCATACATTTTTGCGTGGGATCTCCCTGCCGGCAAAAAGGTCCTACCACCCAGTGTTCCCCTTGTTCTCCCGAGTAATATGATACCTCACTTGTGTGGGTCGGCCAAAGCAAAACAGGCCAAAAATGTATTTTTAAGAAATCAGAGCGTTCTGGATTAACAAATTAAGCACAGAGAATTCTACTGTTTTGGGGTCATCCTAGTCACAGGCCTTTGGCCCACCCACACAAGTGAGGTATCATTTTACTCGGGAGAACAAGGGGAACGCTGGGCGGTAGAACATTTGTGCCGGCACGGAGATCCCACACAAAAATGTATGGAAAACTGTTTTTTTTTAACCTAATTTTAAGGTTTGCAGGGAATTCTGGGTAGGAAAACATTGTACGTGTGACACATACAAAACATTCACACCGCCAGCCGCGGACCCATCACATTACAACACTCACACTAGCAGACAGCGCCATTCAAGAGCCCATCACTTTCACTTGCCCACATTCCTGACCCTGCAACTACACAAAATGATGGACTGCGTGGAGTATCACTCAACTAGCAGTGTGTGTAGTGACCAACAAAAAGTAACTACTCACACACCGCCAGCCGAGCGCCAGTCCACCCACACCACCATCCAAGCACCAGACCATGCACACCGCCAGCCAAACACCATCCCGCGCACACCGGCAGCCAAGTACCACTCCACGCACACCACCAGCCAAGTGCCACTCCACTCACACCACCAGCCAAGCACCACTCCACGCACACCACCAGCCAAGCACAACTCCACGCACACCGTCAGCCAAGCGCCACTCCACACACACTGCCAGCCAAATACCACTCCACGCACACCACCCGCCAAGCGCCAATGCATGCACACCGCCAGACAAGCACCACTCCACGCACACCGCCAGCCAAGCACCACTCCGCGCACAGACAGCCAAGTCCCACTCCACGCACACCGCCAGCCCAGCGCAACTTCACGCACACCACCAGCCAAGCGCCACTCCAGGCACACCACCAGCCAAGCACCACTCCACACACACCGCCAGCCAAATACCACTCCACGCACACCTCCAGCCAAACACCACTCCATGCACACCGCCAGCCAAGCATCACTCCACGCACACCGCCAGCCAAGCACCACTCCACGCACACCTATAGGCCAAGCACCACTCCACGCACACTGCCAGCCAAGCACCACTCCACGCACACCGAAAGCCAAGCGCCACTCCACGCACACCACCAGCCAAGCGCCACTCCACGCACACCACCAGCCAAGCGCCACTCCACACACACCACCAGCCAAGCGCCACTCAACGCACACCACCAGCAAAGCACCACTCAACGCACACTGCCAGCCAAGCACCAATCCACACACACCGCCAGGCAAGCACCCCTCCACGCACACCGCCAGCCAAGCGTCACTCCATGCACACCGCCAGCCAAGAACCACTCCACGCTCACCTCCAGCCAAGCACCACTCCACGCACACCGACAGCCAAGCACCACTCCGTGCACAGACAGCTAAGTACCACTCCACGCACACCGACAGCCAAGCGCCACGCCACGCACACCGCCAGCCAAGCACCACTCCGCCCACACCGCCAGCCTAAGCACACCGCCATCATATTTAGAATTTTTTTTAACAAAATAATTGCAAATAGATAAAAATCTAGTAACACAAAATCTGTAACTAAAAACATTGCACAAATGCCAACCTTAAAAAAGAATACTAATTATTTAAAAAACACAGACCAGGCAGTACATTTTACCACTCATGGATACACCCAAAAATAATTTTGTGTGTGGTAAGCTCTATAGCAAGCAGGCACACACAGCCCAGGGTTAGAAGGACACCCAGGGCAGTAAAGACGAGACTCCTTCCGCAAACCTTTTCGCCAACAGACTCTACATCTCCTAGTGGGAAAGTCTTTTGTAGATGTGGGAGGAATGTCATCTGGAAAGTGGCGATCTTTCAATCGAGCCACATCCTCCACCACTCCAAATCTAGGAACACTTACTTGCTCCACAACAACAAGGCTAGATATCACAGAGTGCTGAAACTGAAGAAAGGTCAACTTTGACCCAGGAGAACACGCCTTGAACACAATAAAAGCATTGAAAGTTGCTAAGTTGAAAAAATGGATAGCCAACTTCTTATACCAAACATAAACCTTCCGAATAGCAGTGTAAGGTTCCAACCGCTGATCTACTCTGTCAACACCACCCATGTACTTATTGTAGTCCAGAATGCACACAGGTTTGTGCACTTCAGCAACCTGACCCCAAACTGGCAGAGGTGAAGTACTCTCATCATGGATGGTACTCAGCATGTACACATCCCTCCTGTCCACAAAGTTCACAGCTAGTAGTTCGCCACAACGTAAGGAACTGCACTGACCCCTCTGAAGTTTCTTGCAAACAAGCTCCTTTGGAAAACCTTTGCGGTTAGAGCGGATTGTGCCACATGCAAAAGTGTCCACTTTAAACAATTCCTTAAACAATTGCACAGCAGTGTAGAAGTTATCAAGGTACAAAGGGTGTCCTCTGTTGAACAGTCTTCTAGCAAGATCCCACACAATTTTCTCTGACACTCCAAAAGTGGACGGACAACCAGGGGGGTCAATAGTGGAATCTCTACCAGTGTACACACGAAAATTAAAAACATACCCTGTCTTACTCTCAGACAACAGATACAGTTTAATTCCATAGCGTGCCCTCTTGCTAGGGATGTACTGCCTAAAAACCAAACGACCCTTGAACAAAACCAAAGACTCATCAATAGAAATTTCTTTCCCAGGAATGTAAATCTCTGCAAAAACGATCAACAAAGTGATCAAGAACAGGCCAAATCTTAAAGAGACGGTCACAGTCAGGGTGACTACGTGGCAACGCCTCAGAATTATCCACAAAATGCAACATGCGTAGCAAAAGTAAATACCGATCATGAGTCATAACAGCTGGAAATATGGCTGTTGCCATCAAAGGACTGGAAGACCAATATGAAGCCAGGTTCGGCTTCTTTAACAAACCCATCAATAAAGTCAATCCCAAAAACTTCTTCAGCTCTTCCAGATTTGTGGGAGTCCACCGGGTAGCTCTAGAGTGGGGCCTAAGTTTGTCACTGTTGACCCTCAAAAACTGTTCAGCATACAAATTAGTCTTCTCAACAATCTCACCCAAAAACACATCATCCATAAATAACTGAAAATACTGTATAGGCAAGAAGTTTTCACAATCCACTCTACACCCTGCATCACCACTAAAGGCAGGCAACACCGGCTGCACCATGTTAGGATCAACCCAGAGTCCAACACTTCCAGTAGGAAGACTAGCAGCCTCTGGCTGCAATCCAGCTGCCTCTTGCACCATCGGCACAGCAGTGTCCTCCTCTAACACAGGCCCTTCATCTGCACTGCGAGTGCCTTCATCATCCGATTATTCCATGTGGAGAGAAAACTCACTGCCAGAATCTTCCCCTCCCTCCTCTCCCTCAGACGCACTGTCAGTGTCATAATCCGGCTCAGAGGAAGATTCAAGAAGCATACCTACCACCTGCTGAGCAGTCATTCTACGGCTAGCCATAATGATTACTAACAAAGGTAACTTGACACACAAGTCAACAACTACAATCACTATGTGAAATAAGCAATGAACAAAATTCACCTTTATCAAAAATAACTACACAGTGCAAAACAATACCACTCACTTGCCAGAAGCAACTAAACTCACCACCACGTAGTCTGCACTGACACAGTATGGATCAACAATATCCCACTAAAAAAGAAAGAGAAAAAAAATAGACATAAGACAATGCAAAACACATCACAAAAATGTTCATGCTCAAAACACTAACAAAATGCCACTAAGACACCACTTACAAAAAGAATCCAAACATTGCAATATTACTCATTTGGAGTACATACAACAAAAATAATTTTCTTACCTACAAAAATGCAAATACACAAAACTGCAGAACAACCACTGTCGAAACCGCAAACAGGAATCAAAAGCTTTAGACTAGATTTAAAAAGAAGAAAAAAACATTAGATTCACATACACAAAAAATACACTAGTCCAACATGCCAAGTTAAGGGGTAGGTGGGCCTAACAGTATAAAATCAATAGGAGAGCAACCCTTGCCCTTGAGGCCACCCCCAAAAAGACAAAAGTTTTAAAAATTCTGGTGTCTACTGGCTTCTGCCCCCCTTGGGAACAGATGGGACTGCTACTCTGCCACTCAAAGAGGGCAGAAAAGGCCACAATTATCCTCCCATAAAGGGGGAATGACCTATGTCCAAGGGACGGATCTCCAACATAAAAATAAACCCTGATGCCCTAGTGACCCATAAAAAACCCAGCAAAACTGCCCTTCAAGACAACACCAAAAGGGGGATGATAGACGGAGCCCTGGAGCAAATCTAACACTCACCCCCAGTCAACTGATCTTGGTTTAATCCATCATCATTATTTCGCTCAATTCGCCAACCCAGGTTAGACATGGCCAAATGCAAATCAGACTGACCCCTTGCCCTAAGTTGGCAGAGGTGGGTCCCTTGCTCACTTTGCCACGGGACTCAAGCTAACATGGCTGATAACGGCTGATTAGCCAATAAGCAGTCCCATTATGGTTGTTTCCGGGCCAGGTAAGATATGGCTGGGCAGTTCGGGCTGGACTGCTCCCATGAAGCATAGGGTCAGACTAATTTGCATATGGCCATGTCTGAACTGGGGTGCTGCAGTGAGCAACAACCTAACATCATGGGCATACCAAAATGGCAAGGCAAAATATTTGTGCCAAAAAAGGGTAGTGACCTTTGCACAAGGGGACACTCCCCACTACATTTACACAATTGGCACAGTGTGTCAAACAAATTATTACTACTTTTAATTTTCCCACCCGCCAAGGGGGCAAACAAAGCTAAAAGGATGGGCCCCAAAACTAAAACAAAAAATGTGGGCATCCAAAAAAGGCCCCCAAGGGGAGTGACCCTTCTCCAAGGGGCCACTCCCCAGCACAAATAAAAAAAAAATTGCCCCCAAGAGGGGAGCGACCCTGGTCTTAGATGGTCGCTCCCCTACACACACAAAAAATTATGGGCTACCTAAAATGGCCCCCAAGGGGAGTAACCCAAGCCAAAGGGGCCACTCCCCAGCACATCCTTTAAATTTTTGAAAAATTAGACTCCCCCGGGGGTAGCCAAGGGCTTACGAAATGTCCCCTAAAGGGGAGCGACCTTTGCCTAAGGGGTAAATAAAAAATGTTTTTTAAAACCTAAAATGGCCCCCGTGAGAGTGGCCCTTGCCCAAGGGGCCATTCTCCAAAACAATGCCCGATTTCATAAGTTTAACTGAAAATATAAATAAAGTTGTGCCCCCTCCCGGGGGGCCAACAAGTTAAAAAATATGCCCCCTAAAGGGGAGCAACCCTTGCCTAAGGGGTCACTCCCCAAAACTAAATTGAACACCTAAAATGGCCCCCGTTAGAGTGGCCCATGCCCAAGGGGCCACTCTCCAAAACAATGCCCGATTTTTTACGGCATTTAAAATTAATTAAATAAAGTTGTGCCCCCTCCCGGGTGGCCAACAACTTAAAAAATATGCCCCCTAAAGGGGAGCGACCCTTTCCTAAGGGGTCGCTCCCCAAAACTAAACAAAGCACCTGAAATGGCCCCCGTGAGAGTGGCCCTTGCCCAAGGGGCCACTCTCCAAAACTATGCCCGATTTTTGGGTATTTTTTTTTATAAATAAAATTAAGTTGTGCCCCCTCCCGGGTGGCCAACAACTTATAATATATGCCCCCTAAAAGGGAAGCGACCCTTGCCCAAGGGGCCGCTCCCCAAACCAACAAACATTGCCAAATATAAAAAAAACAAATCCCTGGTGTCTAGTGGGCATTCCTGCTGCACGATCGCACGATCGTGCAGCAGGAATGCTCTAAAGAGGCATCGAGGGAAAGGAAAACCCTTTCCTTTCCTCTGATGCCTCTTTAGTTTAAATCCCCCTGCCCCAGCCCCCAAATGGCTTCCCTGCGCGTCGGAGGAGAAAGGGAACCTCCAAAGACGTCAGCGCGCCTCGCGCGCTGACTTCATTGATGACGCGGGAGGGGGGGAGGGGGGAGGCAGGGGAAGGTCTTCCCCTGCCTTCCCCGCAGAAACTTTGAAAATCGGCAACAGCGGGGGGAGCGCTGTATGCCATGACGAGCTCAGCTCGTCATGAGCAAACAAGGGGTTAAGCCTTGCTGTACTGTTGTGTTTAGTCAAATTAATTAGATTGAATACTATAGAATAAGAATTGTCTTAAAACCTATTTTTGTGTGAACTTCACCGTCACAGACAATCGGTATCACATGTAGCACTCCCCCATGAAGGCTTTTGCAAGAAAATATTTGGATACTTAATCAGCTGTATTAAGACTGTTCTGATTTCACAGTGTGGTGGCAAAGAACACCATATTGTATGCTGAAAAACATATAAAGTTACACTCGAAGTACAAAGCAGATTTTTTTTAATAATAAACCTTTCATGACCAAAATATATATAATCTAGAATAGAATGTAAGAACATTCAAGTTTAAATGTACATGGGATTGATTACAATCAACTTCTTGATTCCAGAAAGGCTTTCAGTATTCCTTTCTTCAGCAATTGAAAAGCTACACATAAAAAAGAACATCATAATTCAAGGAGTAAAACGTTTAAGTCAATTATTATTACAGACAAGAGAAATGCCCCCATCAACAAGACCTTAGAAAAAAGAGTTAGTGATAGATCGCTACATGTCATTCAAGCTTAAGGAGTCCAAAAATTGATCCTTTCCGGCCACACAGAAACATCTGATACGGTCTCAAGTAAAAACTATAAAATACTAATATCATGTGCCACTCAATATTGAAAATAAGCTATCTTATAGCTATAACACATCCCCTGTTTATTTTCTCAGAGACCGCTTTTCCCACCAAGAAGCTTGTTCTTAGGGTACAGTGACCTTATAACACTTTTATTGAAATAGTATATGGTTGCACTTCAAAAAAGGTCATCAGAGGTTGTAACGCAATCTGACTGAAACCAGAAATGGCAATTTGCAATATTTGTATTTCTCCGTAATTCTTCAAGGTAATCCAACTAATGTCCTTGTCTGCAAGTGAGCAAACTATGTGCCGGCCATTTAAAAAATGAATAACAAATATTAAAAATATAAAAAGTGAAAAATAAAATGTCACACAATAAAACGTCAAACCATAGAAGCCAATCAGCCATGGCCAAACCTCTGATGTTGCACAGTGAAGAGATCACCTTTCCAACCTCTGTGCCAGCCCTTCAGTTCCTAACAAAGAGTACAATGTCACCTAATTCTATACAAATAATAAGTGAAATTTAAAAAGTTAAAAATTAGAAGCCATTATGCTGCAGTAAAGAAGAAAAACAGCAAAAAGGGAAAAGATAACAAAAATGGAAATCAGCCAACACAAATGGAAATCAGCCAACTATAGTCTCAAACCTAACAGCTGGTTGATGGAGGGATCGCCCTTCTAACCTCCATGCCAGGTCTATAGTCACTTGTTCTCAAAGTACGATTGTTAGACCTGGTATCACTGGCTTGAGTCTCCCTTCTATTTTTTACTGATTGCCTCCTGTGAGAAGTTGGCCTGATGTATGATGTCTCCAATTCTGGGGGCACCTTGTATCAGTCCAAACAATCCCTTATGGTGGTGGTTGTAAGTTAACCTGTAGACAAGCTATCCTAATGGTAGCATGGACTAAGCAGCCTTTAGGCTAAACTCAAGAGGGCATGTGAAGCCAGCTGTTTTACCATATGCAGTCCTGTAATATCCAATGAAAGGACACCGCACAAGTTATATCTTATAAAAATATATGTATTTATTACTAGAATAATCCTCTGTACTCTTTATAAGTGCAGAGGCACAAGCGTTTAAACAAAAGCACAGTTAAACATTCAAAAGTTGCACAATTATGGATAGGGCAGGTGGCCACTCAAACCATATATCCAATCCAATCCAATCCAAAAAATCTTTATTTCGGCCATTTAGCCATAAAAGATACCTATAAAACCACATATTTACAAGGAATACATATTATATTTAAAACATTATATTAAGACATACATTGAAAAGATAAATAAAAACAAATATCAATTCCCGATTGGTAACCAAGAAATACATTGGCAATACGATTGTATAAAAAAAAAATCCATCATTTGGTGGTCAGAGTTTTAAGAGCTTCCTCCTAATGTGCCACATGGCCATTAAAAATTTAGCAACTGCAAATACTATATGAGGGGAAGTATTTGTTTTTAATATTCTGTAAGAAATCACAAAGCTCTTGACGCCCAAATTCCTACATAAAGACACTAGCCAGTGTTTCCTGGGTCTATTGTAGGCTGGGCAGAAGAACAAAACATGAATTTCCTCCTCAACATAGTTGCAACAGCCAGGGCACGTTTTGTCATCCTCCTTGGCCCATTTACATGTAAAAGATTTAATGGGCAATGTACCGAACCTCCATTGGATGAATAGCTTTCTTGCCAATATCGGGAAGATAATGTCCATAAAATTTTCAAAGTAATAAGAATTTTTGGAATCCAGGAAACGTTCAGGTAAAATCCCGTTGTGAGGTGCAAGCACAAGGGAAGCAAGACTTCTCTCCTTGTGAATCTCCACAAGTTTTTTTCGGGAAACTTTTTGGCAGCCTATCTCAGGAGCCTCCCAGAGCTCGTGGAGACTCAACCGGTACAGTTCTTTCTTTACAAAAGCCAACCACGGGATTCTGTCACATTGGTTCAAGTTCATTACATCGGTGAGATCTTGCCTTTAGTGTACAAGCTCAGCGGTGGTCCAAAGCCTGTGCCAGAATCTTAGTGGCTTTGATTCCAGATCCTCACCTATGGGGGGAATACCCAGGTCTAATCTTAGCGGAAGCAGGGGCGTGCCACGGGGGAGGGCCAGGAGGCGTCTCAAAAAATAGTTTTCTACGCGCGCCAACGCTGACCCTGCTTTATACCCCCGTAGCTCACTGCCATAAGATGCAGCAGCTTTAGCTTGTGTTTTGTACATTTCAACTGCCGGGGCAATGGGTTTGAAGGTAGAAGTGTTCGTAACCTTCAGAATTGCCCCAGACAGTTGAGACAGCCTTATCCGAGATCTTGCTATTTGTGGTTCCCAGGATAGATTCTCATGCAGGGTAACCCCCCAAATACTGGAATGTTTTTACCCTCTCCAACCTTACAGAACTCAGTAAGGGATTTGGTCTTGTCTTGGGTGAGGGATTAAATATCATGAATTTGGTCTTTCCTGTATTGATCTCTAGACCATGTTGTCTACAGAAAAGACCAAATCCATCCAGGATTCGCTGTATCCCCATCGGGGATTTGGAGAGCAGGAGGGTATCGTCAGCAAACATGATGGCCGGCACCCTCCTACCTGCCAAAACTGGAGCATCATTATCCCTTACATTACAGAGATGAGATATAATGTTATTAACATAAAGACAAAACAGGGTTGGCGCCAAAACACAACCCTGCCTTACCCCCCTAAGAACTGGAAACCTTTTTGACAAAGCACCACCCCTCCCACACCTGACCTGAGCGAAATTACCATCGTGGAGCCGGATTATGGCCTGAAGGAGGTGTGTAGGAACCCCCATCTCATTTAAAACCTTCCAGAGTTTCTTGCGGGGGACCAGGTCGAATGCTGACCTCAGGTCCACGAACACCAAATACAGCCTCCCCCCCTCGATCCTCACAGTTTTCCAATAGAGGAGTACGAGGCGGAAGATCTGGTCCATGGTGGACGTGTTTTTCCTGAAGCCAGCCTGAAGGGGGCTTAGGATGTCTTTATCCTCCATCCAGTCCAGGAGATGGTCCAGCATGAGGCGTGAAAAGAGTTTTTGGGGCACATCGATAAGACTAATCGGCATGTAGTTGGCTGGGAGAAGAGGACAGCCCTTCTTGAAGATGGGTACTATCTCCGCCCCCAGCCAAGTACAGGGGATCTCCATGCCTCCTGCAATTGAATTGAAAAGAATATGAAGGTACGGGGCCCAAATCTCAGGATGGGTCCTAAAAAGGTCACCAGGCAATCTGTCAAGACCCGGAGCTTTACTCAACGCCAGCCTCTCTATCGCGCTGACCACCTCCCCAAGACTAAATTCCAATCCGTCGCCAGGTTGGGATAGGACGGCTGCAGCCACATCATTGGTACCTTCATAGATATCTTCATAAAGTTTACCAAAGTGGGCTTCCCACACAGGAGCTGCAATATTAGGCTCTACTGCAGTTTTTGGTTCACCTGTGCCAATGTTTACCAGGGACCAGAATCTCCTGGAGTTCCTTGTTTCTAGGGCGAGAGAGAGATCCTGCCATCTGTCCCAGTCCCATTCTGACCTTGCCCGTGCCATTATCTCCTTGTATTCGCGCCTCAACACGGCGACCTTGCCCCTATCTGTGCCTGCTTTTAATGCTGTTATTATCTCCGTCTTAGCCTTTTTACAGGCTGAGTTGTACCATTTAGAGGTTCGGGGCTTTTGTTTATGCTGCACTACCTCCGGGTAGAGGACCTCACCCAGAGCACCCACTAACTCTTCGTGGATTAGGGCTAATCTCTTATTAAAATCTTGCAGTCTAGATTGATTAATTAGATTATCCAGATCCATTAGCTTGGGGAGTGCTAGCTCATACAATTTCCTGGTACTTTCTTGCGAATTTACCAGTTTCTCCCATTTTACCCTACGCCTATTAGAAGTGAGAACCAGGTTACATGGGACATCCCCGGTCTCAGCGGGTTCCGGTCCAACTGCGACTACAGAATGCACCAGGTCTAGTAGAAGTGCATTATGGTCGCTATCAATTCGTGCAACTACTTTAAAATCCTTCACCTTAGACCACAGGCTAATATCTACAAAAATGTAGTCCAGCCGCGATTCCTGGCCCTTCCTATTAAAGGTACAATGTGAAGGGGTGTCTGAAATTGTTCGGCCATTGCAAGCCCTTAGCGCAAAGTTAAGTGTCAATGACATAATTTGCACCGCAAGTGGAGACCAAGATCTGGGGTGGGGAGATTGACACACCGGAACACCCCAAAAGTCGTCTTCTGCAGAGAGTGCACCTTCCCTCAACCCTTCCAAAGGTTCAAAGTGACAATTAAAATCACCACCCATCACTATCTTGCAATCTTTGGGTAGCTGGCCCATAAAGGACGAGAGATCTTCAAGTGTGGGTGACTCCATAGTAGGGCCAACCGGACGAGAGTACACATTTATAACTGCTAGCTTTGGGGCATTGGGCCACTTAAGTAGAACACACTGTATGTCCTGGGAGAGCGTAACTACATTCTCCGCAGTGCATACAATGTGACTGGCTACCCACACCGCCAAGCCACCCAAGGGCCTCCCTTTGCCACTCCAGCTAGCCTTGATTTCAAAAATTGCATATCCCGTTCTGGACAGGGGTTCCCTAGCCCAAGTCTCTTGAAAGAGACACACATCACTGTTAGCTACTAGGGAGTCCCAGTCATCAGTATGTATTTTGTTGGCAATGCCCGCAACATTCCAGGACAGAACCTTCAAAAATTCCGGTAAAGCTTTTGGTTTGGAGCCCAGTGCCCCAGTATTGGCATGATCAATGACCACTCGCTGAGCAGGGGACCCTAGTAATTGTGTTGGTTCCTGATTGGGTGAGACAGGGGATGTTAAAATCGAGTCAGGCTGATCAATGAGTATCAGTACACGAGCATGTACACTCTCAGGTAAGATAATTTCTTGAGCCCGCGCATTGTAAGGGGTTGGGTTTTCTGGGAGGGGCGTTTCGTTTTCCCAAGTAAAACTGGCAGCATTTTCACCCACTGTCCCCTGGCCTTCATATGCACCGGAGGTTGGCCGAGTCTGTTTACAGTGACTCGAATACACTTTATTGCTGTTATTCCTCAGGGGTAACGATGAGTTAATTGAGATACCCCACCGTCATTCGCAATCTTCGAGGCCTGATAGGACTTCAAATCTATTGTTGACTTCTAAGGGAGTAAAGGGTAGCAGATGTTCCATCCCCCTTGTTTCTAACATGTGATCTGCCCTCCCGAAGTTACTTCCTTGGCCCCTATAAGGCACGTTGTCCCACCCAAATACAGTCTTTGGGGCCGTGGGATTGGGTAACGACGAGAAAAACTGATTATTGAATTTAGTACTTGGATTACTCAATAGGGCAGGGAGTGGCCAAGGACATAACATGGGAGCCACTAGGGCTCTTGGGTAAAAATATGTAAGGTCACAGGGGACAATTGATTTACCTATGTTCCCTGGTGTCCAATTAAGAATGTACCTGACCGCTCCCGGATCTCTAAAATTTACCACAATGAGATTGCCCTTAATGTCTTTTTCTCGACTCCCCAACCAGGGGAGACGGCGTACATGCACAATCTCCCCGTTGATGTTACCAGGGAGCGATCTGTTCTGGGTAAACCAATGCATGATTTTGTTTTTGAGCTGAAGGGGGCCTTCTCTCTTATCAGCCTCAAGTGTAGGGACACCCGTGAGCACCACCACATAGGGAACCGCTTCTGGAGGGAGTTCAACCTGGCGGCCCCTGCGGTGTTCAGGTCTGTTTGGGGACATCCTCCCTCTTACCTCCCTCATGCTTCTTGCAGCCGGACTATTTCTCCCCTTCGGGATAGCGCCAGGAACATGCGTGGCAGGTGGGGGAGCAGGTTTAGAAAATGTTACCCCTTGTAGATTACGACTCGCTGTTTTACTGGGTACATTTGAATCCTTGTAAGATGAGGTGGCAGAAGATGTAAGTGCAACGGCAGGGGTTGGAATTATTTTAACAGGATCTTTCTGTTGGCCCACTTTGATGGAGAAAGCCGATTCCAATTGCCCCAACCGTTGCTCTATCCCCATTATTCTTTCTAGAATTGGAAGTGTATATGTCCTTAGTAGATGCTCAAGGGTATCAAAAGAGGGGACGGATGACTGTGAGTCCAACAAACTGCCACTTGAAAATTCTGAGGCAGTTTTCGGAGCAGTCGACATAATAGGTGAAGGTGTTTCGTGGGGAACTGTTGGGATTTCTTCGGATGTTAAAATGTCCTTTATTATAGGGGCGGAGGCTGTGTTAGCCACAGAAGCTGGATTGGCCCCTTTACCCTTGCCAAAGTCAGAGTGGCTAATTCTACCTTTTTGATTTGAACCCTCCCTCCTCTGTCTTTTAATAGGGGGCGGACCATGTACCTTAGGCACCTCCGATTTTCTAGGTTTATTTCTAGCAATCATTTTTGCAACTCGTGGGGTAGCAGATGAAGCTTCTAGCCCTGCAATGGTGCTGCATGGGGTTAATGTGATGTTAGTAGCTGTACTGCTAGAGTCAGCTATTGTGTGGGATGAGAGTGGGATGCCTCGTAAAAGTACAGGAATACCCTGGGTGGCAAAAGGATCCTCGCTTGCTGGGGCCACACCTATACCAGGGGTAAGGGTCTGGGGTACTGTAGATGAGGAAAGTCTGGCTTTGATACCTTTAATGTAGCGACGTCGCTCTACCCTTCGTTCGGCCAGTACATTTTCCCTATCTATCTCAGAGGTGGGTATTTTGAAGTAGCTGTCTAAGGTGCCTTTACTGTTATTTCCCCCCACAATGCTCAACGCGGGTGAGTCCATGACGGTAACTATAGGGAGAAACCCTCCGAAAGGCAAAGTTTGTGGAAGCCTTAAAGATAGCCTGGGAGACTAAAAATGTTCACAATTGGCCGGAACTCACAAAAAAGTTATTTACTGATAGCAAAACAGGTCCACAATTGACATCACCATGACCCGGGACTAAAAGGAGTAAGTATTAGCTAGAGCAATTAAAGCTGACCACACATATCACCTGTACAGTAAAAGTCCCACGGCGAAAACGCCAATATACTGACAATAAGTAACCAGATATATACTTTAGGAAGCCGGCTGTCTAGCAGGAAAAGGAACAGCCTGATGAATGGGAAAAATGGAGACCGAGCCCAGCCCAGCCTCCTACAGCCACCTAACGGCCACACAACAGCCCGCCCTTTGCCCGGGCTTCGCTCCGCGCTTAACCCCGCGCGCGTCCCGCGTGCGCGTAGGACGCTTTCTGATTATAACGGGAGGGGGGCGGGAAGAGGACCAGCTGCGTCGAGTCAACAGACGCAACGCCCGTTGGTCCTCGCAGTCCCGCAAGGGCGGAAAGCGTCTCCAGCAGCTCCTCTCGCAAACGGTGAGTCCCCGGTGATGTTGGCCTCGAGCGGCTCCCGCGCAGCGGGGGCCGCGAGGAGTGGGTGAAGAGGTGGGTTAGGGAACAGGAACAGAACACCTGGCCAGGAAGCAGTCAGAAAAGCACGTCGACCCTCTCTCAGCGACGAGCACTGAGGACCCAACATGCAGCTCTTTTAGTCCAGGCGGGAGGGGGGCGGGAAGAGGACCAGCTGCGGCGAGTCAACAGACGCAACGCCCGCTGGTCCTTGCAGTCCCGCAAGGACGGAAAGCGTCTCCAGCAGCTCCTCTCGCAAACGGTGGGTCCCCGGTGATGTTGGCCTCGAGCGGCTCCTGCGCAGCGGGGTCCGCGAGGAGTGGGTGAAGAGGTGGGTTAGGGAACAGGAACAGAACACCTGGCCAGGAAGCAGTCAGAAGAGCACGTTGACCCTCTCTCAGCGACGAGCACTGAGGACCCAACCCGCAGCTCTTTTAGTCCAGGCGGGAGGGGGGCGGGAAGAGGACCAGCTGCGGCGAGTCAACAGACGCAACGCCCGCTGGTCCTCGCAGTCCCGCAAGGGCGGAAAGCGTCTCCAGCAGCTCCTCTCGCAAACGGTGAGTCCCCGGTGATGTTGGCCTCGAGCGGCTCCCGAGCAGCGGGGGCCGCGAGGAGTGGGTGAAGAGGTGGGTTAGGGAACAGAACACCTGGCCAAGAAGCAGTCAGAAAAGCACGTCGACCCTCTCTCAGCGACGAAAAAAGTGGTATAAGTATCACTTTACGAACAGTGGTAAGGCCTGGGGCCTTGGGAATCGCTGTGACTACACTGGACTAACAGCAGTTAGGACGGGAGTAGCCCGCGGGAATCGGGTGCTGCGCTAAAAGCACACACATGCACCAATGCAAAGTCAATGGTGCGTAAAAGTTACAAAGTTACTGTTTTGGAAGTCTTCCGACTGGAATAGAATTACCACACTTTGAACTACAACACTAGAGGTGTAAACCACTACAGGAGCACCGGTGTTAGATCGTTACCTCACCCACAGGAAGCGGGTGCATAGGTGCCAAAGTGTGTCGGGTTTCGTCGTGTAGATCTATGGAGCCTGGAGATGAAAATGCTGCGGGCGGCCAGGAGAGAAGAGTCCGGTTGGATCCAAGGGTGGATCGAAGATGTAGAGTACCTGAAAGCAGAGGGGACAGAGTCTGGGTCACTAGCCAGTGACCAGGATGGAACCAGGAAGGAACCAGGCGATGTCGGGCGCAATCAGGTGGTTGTCGAGAAGCTTGTCTCCGCTGCCACGTGGACTCTGGGGCATCGAGGATGACCTGGAGTGAATCACGGGCTGTCCCACGAAGGTTCTCGCTGTCGGCGGTGTCGGCTTCCGGATCGGAGTTAACAAGCATTGGCAAGTGCAACCCACGCAGGATTGGAAGATCGCTTCTTGTTCGGACCAGCAGATTGCTCCTTTTTAGGGGAGTGAGGGCCAGTCTGGAGCAACCATACCAGCAGTGTAAATTCAAGGTTTCGTCGGTATGGGGCCACTAGCCAACGGGCAAGTGACCAGACCAACGCATCGAGCAGGAAAATGCAAAAGGGCCCCACGCAGCACTCGATGAGTGTGGAGGGGAGATCTTCGGTGCAAAAGCTGCTCGGGGCTGGGGCTTCTCAAACCCCAATGCACAGCTTTGAGGGTGCCTCAGGAGCTGCACGGTCAGCACTTCGTACTTTTTCCAAGATGGCCGGCTCCACGCTACACGTCGCCTCCACGGGTCTCAGATTCGCTGGGACTGTGGATCGGGCTGTTAGAAGTCAGGGAAGCTGGATCTTGTCGCTCTCTGTTGCTCGAGTTCCGGCGGGAACTGCAACAAAGCAAACCGTTGGGCGCTGAATGGTGCCTGTTTGCACAGGGTGGTCACTCCTTGACCACAAGGGATAATCTTTAGTCTTCCACGTCGAGTGGGATGTCGAAGGGTCCAGAGTTCTGTATCAAAGTTTCAGTCAGGATAATCTGATGTGCACTGGCGCAGCTCCTACCTTTATTCCAAATCAAGGGGCTGGATTACCTGCTAGGTCCCTCCTATGGGTGGGACCAGGGAAGGGGGTGGTTACACCCCTTTCCCTTTGTCCAGTTTCGCGTCAGAGCTGGGGCTGGAGTGCCCCAGAACCGGTTTGACTGGATTTTGCATGGGACTCCTTGTGTGCCCCAGGCAGTGTCTAGTTTCTTTCAACCCTCCCTGCTCCAATCCACTATCTCCTGTCTGGGGTGGTGAAACACCTCCCTGTGACAGGAAACTCTTTGTCTAAGCCTCCTCTGCCAAGTTTCGGTCAGCAGCAGGAGGCCAGACTTGTGTCGGGGCAGCAGCATCCATTTTGTGATGCTGAGGCTTTGGTTAGATTTAACCGCGTTTAAGTAAAGTAACATGTCTTCTCCCTCTAGAAGGGTGGAATGCTACCCCCGTCGCCAGAACTGGCGAGGGGGTAGTATTCCAAAGTGTATGACATCTTACACGACATGTTTTGATAGAGCCAAACCAAAGTTAGCAATAACCGCGAGGATTATAATGCACTTAAGAGTATATGGTATATGGTATGGCAATATCCTGGAACAGCTATAAGGAAATGGTTCCGAAAGCTGCAGACAGGCTCAGCTCATGCTAGAGCACCATCTCACATAAAACCAAGCACTTTGCCTCCAGGATTGTTAAGGCCTGCCATAGGAGTGACTTATAGGCATATATGTGTCCAGATATAGGTTTAGATATAGGTATACTATATCCAAGCAAGGGGTGATTACACGACCTTGCCCCAGCTGAGTGATCAGCCAGTTGTGTCAGTTTGGATGGCCAGCCAGGGGTGGCAAAAGATATGCTGCAGCCCCTGGTAGGCCTTGGATGCACCTATGCCCTGGGTACCTATAGTACACTGTACAGGGGCTCATAAGGTGCCCCAATCCAATTTAGTTATGAACCTAGGGTACATGGAGTCCATTTTAAAGAGAGAGCAGATAGCCTGGGGTCCTGGTTAGCAGGGTCCCAGGCCAACTAAGTCGAAAACCAGCTAAACACAAGGCAAAACATCTGGGGTAACCATAGTCAGGTATCCACCTTCCTACATAACCCCCCCCCCCCCCCAAACGAAAGGAGATAAGGCTATCCTTGACCAGGTAAGCCTATATTGCCTAAGTGGCCATATAAGTAAGTACCTGCACTAGCATGGTTACCCCCTGTTTCATGGTCCACTAAGCAATCCCTCACCCTAGGGGTATCATAGGGTTTCCACCATAGGGAATCACTACCTGTGGTGTGTTTTGGCAAAGTAAAAGGCTGGTGTTGAGGTGGAGTACTGAAGTGAGGCTCCACTAATGTAGGGCTCAGCTTCCTCCAATCATCTTCCACCATGTGTGCCTTTCTTTCCTTTACTGAGTTGCACTGTGCTCTCAGGGTCAACCTCTGGCTGCCTACAGCTGGAGGCTGGGTCCCTTTGGTTGGCTTACTGGAGGGACAGGTCAGGTTTGGGGCCTTGGGGTCCCAGGTTTGGCTGTGCCCAACAGTGTCCATTTGGGGGAGGTCCCTAACTAGTTATAAGGGGGATCCCTCAGGAATTTTAAATGTTTTCACCTTGCTAGGGCTGCTAGCTTTGGTGTCCCTAATCTGCTGATGGGGGTGTCTTATTTGACAGGGGGCCCTTTGGGGCTCACTGACCTCTGCAGCCCTGGGCTGACTGAGGCAGGGTAGAGAGGGGCAGGTTACCTGCTCCAGACTGGGTCCCACCTTGGAAGGGTCCACTGACATCAGGGGCTCTGCCAGGCTAGGCCTGACTACCTCTGGGGCAGTTTCTTCACAAGGGGTAAGATCAGTTCCCTGAGAAGGCTGATCCTTTCCTAATGTCTGGTGGGAGGGAGATTTCTCTTCCTCCCCAATGCTCTCTGTTTGTGTGGAGTGATCCATAGTTTCAGGCTTCACAACACATGAATCAGTTTGAGTTTGTGCTGTGGCCATCACAGCCCCACCAACCTTTTCAGGAAGGGACTCAGTTTGGGTATGGGCTGTTACCATCACAGGCCTGCTAACGTGTTCAGGGAAGGAATCTGCTGAAGATGGGGCTGAGTCTAACACAGCCCTACCAACCTTTTCAGGAAGGACATCTTGGATTGGGGCTGTGGCCATCACAGCCCCACTAACCTTTCCATGTAGATTTACCATTTTAGAATGGGTTTCTTGTTCCACCTCAGCCCAGGCTGAGATTTGTAAATCATTCCCAAGTAGACATTCTACAGGCAAGTTTGTTGACACTGCCACTCTCTTTGGGCCAGTGACACCTCTCCAGCTGAGATTTACTACTGCCATGGGATGATTTTTCTGCACTCCATCAATATTAGTCACCTGATATGTGGCACCAGGTAAAAGTTGCCTTGAGGGGACTAGATTCTCAGTCACCATAGTGATACTAGCCCCTGTGTCTCTATAGGCCTCAACTTTTTGACCATTGATGAGCGGCTCCTGTCTGTACTTGCTCAAAGTGTTTGGGCAAGCCGTGAAGTTGGCAAACCCCATGCCATTTTCACCGACAAGAGTAGCTGTAGTGGGGGACCTGGTTAGGCCAGAGTCCACCTGAGTTCCAAAAGTAAACCCAGCCAAATTTTTGGGGGTGCTCCCACCACCTGGGGGATTACTACTGATATTAACAGGAGGTGTTGGAGCTTTACTTGGAAGAATATTTTCTTTATTGCTATTCTTTGGACAGCAGCTATCTGTTTTCCAGTGGCCAGTCTGTTTACAGGCATGGCAGTAAGGTTTCTTCTGGGTAGAGGAAGTGTTTTGGGACCCACCCCCATCCTTGGAGTTTTGGGGCCCTGTGGGAGACTTGTCTTTAGATTTATCCCCCCTTTCTCTTGAGCCTTCGAAGTATCCTTCTTTTGGTCATTACCCTGATTCTTAGGCCTAATCCTGGTTCTGACCCATTTGTCTGCCCTTTTACCCAATTCTTGTGGAGAGGTCAGATCTGAGTCCTCCAGGTGCTGGTGCAAAAGCTGGTTTTGACAATTACTAAGGATCTGCTCCCTCATAATCAAATTATACAATCCTGTATAGTCATGTACTTTTCTGCCAAGTAGCCAACCTTCCAGAGCCTTAGTAGCACAATCTCCAAAATCAGTCCAGTCCTGAGTCTGAGCTTTCTGGGTATCTCTGAACAACAACATGTATTGCTCAGTGGTTAGGCCAAACCCATCAATAAGAGCACTCTTCAGGACAGAGTAGTTTTTTGCATCCTCAGGTCTAACAGTGAGGAGCTTATCTCTCCCTTTCTCAGAAAAGGAGGACTATAAGATTGCTGCCCACTGTTCTTGAGGAACCTGCTGTACCATGCAGGCTCTCTCCAGAGCAGTCATCCATTTGTGGATGTCATCCCCTTCCTTGTAGGGGGGCACAATCTTTGTCAGGTTTCTATTATCATAGGTCCTGTCTTTCTCTTTAGGAATAATGCTGCCACCAGTGGGTATCTCCCCACACAATTTTTTTTCCCTTGCTAAAGCAAGTTTCGCTTGGGCCAGGGCTATCTCTTCCCTCTCTATCTGGAGTTTGACAGCTCTCATCCTGGCCTTATGCTCTTTTCTCTGGGGGGAAGTCATTCCCCCTTGAGTTTCCCTTGAGGCTCTAGAAAGGTGAGATTCCCTGGAAGGCGATCTCTCCCTTCTATTGCCTGGGAGTATTCTGCTATTGGGTCTGGGGAAGTGGTTCCCTTCTCCATTCCCATGTAGGACCAAGTTAGCTTGGTTAAGCTCCCTAACTGGTACCTGGTTATCCCCTGGATCCTGATCTGAATCTGAATCACTTGAGTCTAAGTCCACATCTACCCTTGGAGTGATGGGGTCAGTATCTGGGGGTTTACCTCATCCTCTGGATTCCCTTTGGGATCTTCTGTACCCTTAACTAGATCATCTGCCTCTAGGATACCTATCAGGATTGAGATAGTGGGGTTGTGACCCCTTTTCAGCCCCCTTGAGTTGCCCAAGCCACTCAAGTCCTTGACGCTGAGATTTGCATATCTGGAAGGTGCCTTGGTCAGGTCACCTCTCACAGGTAGAGAGCTGGAAGCTTCACCTGTGCCAGACATGCTTCTAGTGAGGTGTAAGTGATGCACTTACCTACACTAAGTGTTTTCCTACTGTACCTTGCTAGTTAATTGTAGTCAGGGTGTGCTACTCCCTTTAATCTACATCTACTAAGTTCAGTAGAACTTAAGTATGTTAAGCTTTTGTTTTATATGTACCTATAGTACTTAATGTGATCTTTCAATTTGATATAAAGATTGCAATGGTAAAACAACAGCAAGCTCAAATCCCAACCGCTGCACACCAATGTGAGAAGTTGGCCTGATGTATGATGTCTCCAATTCTGGGGGCACCTTGTATCAGTCCAAACAATCCCTTATGGTGGTGGTTGTAAGTCAACCTGTAGACAAGCTATCCTAATGGTAGCATGGACTAAGCAGCCTTTAGGCTAAACTCAAGAGGGCATGTGAAGCCAGCTGTTTTACCATATGCAGTCCTGTAATATCAAATGAAAGGACACCACACAAGTTATATCTTATAAAAATATATGTATTTATTACGAGAATAATCCTCTGTACTCTTTATAAGTGCAGAGGCACAAGCGTTTAAACAAAAGCACAGTTAAACATTCAAAAGTTGCACAATTATGGATAGGGCCGGTGGCCACTCAAACCATATATCAAAAAAGTGGTATAAGTATCACTTTACGAACAGTGGTAAGGCCTGGGGCCTTGGGAATCGCTGGGACTACACTGGACTAACAGCAGTTAGGACGGGAGTAGCCCGCGGGAATAGGGTGCAGCGCTAAAAGCACACGCATGCACCAACGCAAAGTCAATGGTGCGTAAAAGTTACAAAGTTACTGTTTTGGAAGTCTTCCGACTGGAATAGAATTACCACACTTTAAACTACAACACTAGAGGTGTAAACCACTACAGGAGCACCGGTGTTAGATCGTTACCTCACCCACAGGAAGCGGGTGCATAGGTGCCAAAGTGTGTCGGGTTTCGACGTGTAGATCTATGGAGCCTGGAGATGAAAATGCTGCAGGCGGCCAGGAGAGAAGAGTTCGGTTGGATCCAAGGGTGGATCGAAGATGTAGAGTACCTGAAAGCAGAGGGGACAGAGTCTGGGTCACTAGCCAGTGACCAGGATGGAACCAGGAAGAAACCAGGCGATGTCGGGCGCAATCAGGTGGTTGTCCAGAAGCTTGTCTCCGTTGCCACGTGGACTCTGGGGCATTGAGGATGACCTGGAGTGAATCACGAGCTGTCCCACGAAGGTTCTCGCTGTCGGCGGTGTCGGCTTCCGGATCGGAGTTAACAAGCCTTGGCAAGTGCAACCCACGCAGGATTTGAAGATCGCTTCTAGTTCGGACCAGCAAGGTCAGATAGATTGCTCCTTTTTAGGGGAGCGAGGGCCAGTCTGGAGCAAGCAGACCAGCAGTGTAAATTCAAGGTTTCGTCGGTACTGGGGCCACTAGCCAACGGGCAAGTGGCCGGACCAACGCGTCGAGCAGGAAAATGCAAAAGAGATCTTCGGTGCAACAGCTGCTCAGGGCTGGGGCTTCTCAAACCCCAATGCACAGCTTCGAGGGTGCCTCGGGAGCTGCACGGTCAGTACTTCGTAGTTTTTCCAAGATGGCCGGCTCCACACTTCACGTCGCCTCCACGGGTCTCAGATTCGCTGGGACTGTGGATTGGGCTGGTAGAAGTCAGGGAAGCTGGGTCTTGTCGATCTTTGTCGCTTGAGTTCCGGCGGGAACTGCAACAAAGCAAACCGTTGGGCGCTGGATGGTGCCTGTTTGCACAGGGTGGTCACTCCTTGACCACAAGGGAGATTCTTCAGTCTTCCACATCGAGTCGGATGTCGAAGGGTCCAGAGTTCTGTATCAAAGTTTCAGTCAGGATAATCTGATGTGCACTGGCACAGCTCCTACCTTTATTCCAAATCAAGGGGCTGGATTACCTGCTAGGTCCCTCCTATGGGTGGGACCAGGGAAGGGGGTGGTTACACCCCTTTCCCTTTTCGCGTCGGTGCTAGGGCTGGAGTGCCCCAGAACCGGTTTGACTGGATTTTGCATGGGACACCTTGTGTGCCCCAGGCAGTGTCTAGTTTCTTTCAACCCTCCCTGCTCCAATCCACTATCTCCTGTCTGGGTTGGTGTAACACCTCCCTGTGACAGGAAACTCTTTGTCCATGCCCCCCCTATGACAAGTTTCGGTCAGCAGCAGGAGGCCAAAAGTGTGTCGGGGCAGCAGCATCCATTTTGTGATGCTGAGGCTCTGGTTAGATTTAACCGCGTTTAAGTAAAGTAACATGTCTTCTCCCTCTAGAAGGGTGGAATGCTACCCCCGTCGCCAGAACTGGCGAGGGTGTAGTATTCCAAAGTGTACGACACCTTACACTACATGTTTTGATAAAGCCAAACCAAAGTTAGCAATAACCGCGAGGATTATAATGCACTTAAGAGTATATGGTATATGGTATGGCAATATCCTGGAACAGCTATAAGGAAATGGTTTGAAAGCTGTAGACAGGCTCAGCTCATGCTAGAGCACCATCTCACATAAAACCATGCACTCTGCCTCCAGGATTGTTAAGGCCTGCCATAGGAATGACTTATAGGCATATATGTGTCCAGATATAGGTTTAGATATAGGTATACTATATCCAAGCAAGGGGTGATTACACGACCTTGCCCCAGCTGAGTGATCAGCCAGTTGTGTCAGTTTGGATGGCCAGCCAGGGGCGGCAAAAGATATGCTGCAGCCCCTGGTAGGCCTTGGATGCACCTATGCCTTGGGTACCTATAGAATACTGTACAGGGGCTCATACGGTGACCCAATCCAATTTAGGTATGCACCTAGGGTACATGGAGTTCATTTTAAAGAGAGAGCAGATAGCCTGGGGCCCTGATTAGCAGGGTCCCAGGCCAACTAAGTCTAAATCCAGCTAAACACAAGGCAAAAAATCTGGGGTAACCATAGTCAGGTATCCACCTTCCTACACCTCCTCTGTTTTTGATCTGGTTTGCTGGTTAGATGCTTTGGGCCCTGTGCCACTTCTATTTAGTGCCACAGTGCAAGTGCTCCCTATGTTAAATTGTTGTACTAATTAGTGACTCCATGATTGGGTTATTTAATTTACTTGTCACACCCTAGTACAATGCACCATGAGTGCACAGGGCTTGTAAATCAAATGCTGGTGGTGGGTTTGCAGCACTGGTTGTGCCACCCACAGAAGCAGCTTGTAAAGTGTGTCTCAGGCCTGCCATTGCAGAGCCTATGTGCAGTATAGTACTGCTATGTCGACTTGGTAGGTGCACCCACTTGCCAGTCCCTAAACCTTCCCTTTTCTTCATATCAGACACCGCTATGGTAGGCCCAAGGGCAGGGTGCATTGTAAGGATAAGGGAGGACATGCCCTGGTGTGTGTGGCATGTCCTAATAGTGAATTACAGCCATTTTCGTTTTTCACTATTGCAAGGCCATCTGTTGGCCATATACCAGAATGGGCAGTTTGATTATTACATCTTATAATCCTAACTGACCCAGGGAACATGGTAGAAATTCGAATTTAGTATGCCTGAACTCAGAATGATAAAATACATCTTTTAGTGATGTTGGTTTTAACATTCTGTGTTTGAAAATACCACTTTTAGAAAGTAGGTATTTTCTTAACTAACTATCCAGTCTACCTCTGCTAGGTTGTGTATTCCTTGTCTAGAGTTCGAGTGACAGGGGCTGGGGGATTGCATGAGACAGGGTGAGTCAGCACAAGGCTGAATAGAGATCTGCTTGTAGATGGGTGGGAGGAGTTGCAACTGGGACCTGAATAGTGCTGTGCCTTCCCTCCACAATGCTGGCTCCACCTCCTGTAGCGTTTCTGATGTCCCTGGCCTACACTGTGAAAGGAAAGAAGGAGTCTTGTCAACAAAGTGCTCCAGGACTGACCAGAACTGGTTTGGACTAGGCAGAGGCATCTCTGCCGTCAGAGAACAAAGAGAATAGTAGTATAAATATGGGGACCCAGACCCCAAGACTTTAGATCACTTCTGGAGCAACAAGACAAACCTTTTGTCAAGGAGAAGAACCAAGGAAGCTGCAGGAGTTTGGACTGCCCCTCTACCAGTGTGCTGTTTGCTGGGTCGGCCTGCAGGGGTTTCTTTATTGCCAAGGAAAGAAGAAGGAACTTTCAAAGAACTTTCATCATCTTGCAGAATATTACTCCAAGGGCTTGAACTTGTGCTTGCCTCCTGCTGAAGTCTCAGGGACAAAAGACTTCATCACCAGCTCCCCTCTGAATGTCCTTGCTGTGAATTCTGTCTGCAGAAGCCTGCATGTCACAGGGGGCTGGAAGCACGACACATTGAGAAGAAGCGTGCCGCAGTCGCAGCTGTTGCTGTCGCATCGCCGGAGAAGCGTGTCGCTGCCGCAGGGGTTGCCGCCGCATCACCAGAGAAACCTGCCTTCGTTAAAGCTGTTACTCGACGCTGTACCGGAGAAGCGTGTCGCCACCGCAAGGTCGCCGTCACATCACCGGAGAAGCGTGTCGCAGGGCCTGTCGCGGCTCCAAAGCTACAGAGTTCGCCGCATGACCACCGGGCGTTCACGCATAGTCTTCACGTCTTCGCATCAAGGGCGCCATCTTATCGCATCGCACCGGATCGTCGCATTGCGGCGCCATCTTGTCGCATCGCAACCGATCACGAGAATCTACGCATCACCTCCTCTCCGGTAAGGACCAAGACACATCCCCTACTCTGCGCAAGCATTGAGGCGCCACGCATCGTCTCCCCCGAAGCAACAAACCAACGCATCTCCCTTCCTGCGAATGTTTTGTTTGTTTTGCGTTACCCATCCAGGTACTTTTGTGAGAACTTTGTCTAATTCATCAGTAATTTGAATTAAGTAACTTCTACCATCTTTAAGCCGATTTTAAGTACAGTACTGTGGATTTTTTGTCATTTGTGGTCTTGTGTTAAGTCTATATAAAGAATACTTATTTTTATAAAACCTGTGTGGTGTCCATCTGTAGTGTTTTCTCTCTGTATTACTGTGTGTATTCACAAATGCTTAACACACTGTCTCTGAGATAAGCCTGTCTACTCGTGCCAAGCTACCAAGGGAGTGAGCAGGGGTTATCCAATAGTGTAATCCCCTTTCCCTGACTTAGAAGCAAGCATCCCTACTTGGTCAAAGGTGTATACCATTGCCAACTAGAGACCCCCAGTTCTAACAGCGATCATGTAATTAAATGTAATGAAGGTTTCTCCATATAGGCTTATAGCTTTTTGTATTCTGTTTAAGTGATAGTGCCAAGGGCTGTGATACTGGCTGTAATTTCCATTTTATACAGAGAGTTGAATTAAAGAATGCTTTTGGAAAAAGTCCACACAGGAGGTTAAATTAAAAAGTGCAAACTTGAAGACCCCAGCTTGCAATATCTACAATATCTTCACAGATTAGAAGGGAAGCAGAGTTATGAAGGTATACTGATCAAAAAAATATAATAGTACATACTTTTTAAAATCTATATTCCAGATAGGAATATCATCAACTTGATACCATATCCATTGCCAACAACAAGATCAACGTAGAAAGTTTGACAGTTTATGACTTCCAACTTTTGCTCCTAGCAGGGATAACACCAGGTTCATGTCATATCATTTCTAACAGCTAGAGAGAATCATGTGTTAATTTACAGCCAGCTAAAAGCTGTGCAATTCACTAATAACACTTTCTAAAAGTAGTACTCTGTAGAATATTAACCTGTCTAGTGCAATGTCTCTAAGCCTGTGGTCAAGGGATCCCCGGGGCCCAAAAAGCTCACTCGGGTCTGCGATTGCTTAGAAAACTAAATAATATTAACAGATTAAGTGTATGTAAATAAAGAAGCTATATGTCAAATTGAAAATGTTAAAACATTCTGTAAATGTGAAGGGAATTTAAATTGGAAGCTAAAAATGCAGTTGGTATCCTCAGTTTGATTTGTGGGAACAATGCAAGTGCATCAAACAGAATATAGTGTGGAAGATGAGTCACTGCGGTTACATTTAGAAAATCTCCAACCTTCCTATTACAATTGATATATATTTTTTTATATTTGTTTGTGAATTAAATATAATAATTCTTAATTTGTGTATTTGTTTGACGAACGCTGTTTTTGTATCTTGTTATGTATTGTTTTGTGCTTTAAATCATCGAAAATGTTGAGGACGGGGTCCTTAGCTTCCAGTAAAGACACAGTGGGAGTCTCCAGATGCAATAATGATTAAGTGGGAGTCCACAGAAGTCAAAAGGTTAAGAACCACTGGTCTTAAGTGACTATACCTCTCTCCCCAAGACGGTCTGGTACACTGTGTTAAATACCAAGGAGTTTGAAATAGGCAATGTCTCTAGCACCATGAAAAGATCAAAAGTGTTTTGATACTGGATAAGTAGTGTCCTGATTTTTAAGGGCTGGAATGTGTTTCCTCCACCTTGTTTTCAACATTCTTGGTGGAGCCCAAATAACCGTTTCACACAAATAAAATACAGCAGTGCTTAATTTGGGCTGGTGGGGCCCACCGGAACTCATTTCTGAGACAGGCACTTAGTTTCCCTCAACAGATATTGACCTTGAGCAAGAAAGTGAAAAACTCAACACAGGAAAAAGGAGGAAGAGAAAGATGGTAAAAGGGCCATGAAGAGAGAAAGCAGGAACCGGCAAGGGTGAAGGGAAAGAAGTGTCTGGTAGTGGATTAAAGAGATCTGGAGTGAATTCAACACTATGCAGCCCTGTTATTTGCTGCACATATTTAATAACACAGCAGAGCAGAGCTATGGGCACCAGCACTCATTCTTTAACAAATTAAGAACTGCAGTACATGATATAGATACAAAATGTTGTGATGTAGTTGACAAATTCTTTGATTTCAAAAACTTTCTGCTATCATTGCCTTGAGAAATGTTTGCATTTCTTTTATGCATCTTTGCAGCATGTACTAGTTCTACATTTATAGTAGCCATTTGGAGATATGTGTTGTCAACTCTGTTGGAGTTACTTATTATCGCTAGGGCTAAGATGCCTAGAGAAAGATTTGACTTTTCTATATGTAAACCTGGGTTTAGATGTTATAACCTTGCACATGTCTGTATCCAATTTTAACAACTGCCAATGTTTCTATAAAGTACAAAATAATTTTCTCCATACAATAAGTCTTAATGCATTATACTGTATCATTTTGGTGACTTTTTCTTACGTTTGTCTAGCACAAGGTCCTAATTCCCATTTTATTTAGGGTTGCACTTGGCTTCACAGCTTACATTATCACTTATGCATCCAGTTTAAGTTCCAATAACTTGTTTTAAAGTAAATAGCATTTCTCTTGATGCACAACATTCAAAATGAATCAGAAACTTTCCACAGTGCTCCCATAGGTACAAACCTCAGCAGTTCTCTTAATGGAAAGTATATCATCTTGGTAAAGAACACCCTTGGTATCGCTGATCTGTTACCCAGCCTTGAATTTCGAACCCCAAAAGAGATGGGGCAGAGAGGGAGTGGAACAAAAACACAAGACCTAATAAATGAAGGAAATTTAGTCACTCCCCTCCTGATCCTGTTATGAAAGACAAACATCAGACTGTAGGAAAAAGGGAGAGGCACAGATGTTGAGGACAAACAAAATTCCTAAATTGAAACCCTGGTCCCAGTTGCCTCTCGTTTTTCAGGATGTACCCCCAGAATGGGTAAAGATATACTCTTTCCCTTTGTATTTCGCCCCAAGTGCCACTGGGAGTAACATGAAGAGTCACATCCCTGCCCATCATTTCTTTTTTTAATCTACTGCTGTTCTTGTCTCCTCTGAATAGTCATGCTGGTGAGATCCATTAACACATGGACCATCACCCCTAGGAAATGAAGGTCAGACATCTGAGCTGCCACTCCGGTCATTGTTTCTGACTGTGCAGGACTAGAAAACTCTGCGAGCAAGGTGCCAGTACTTGAACCTAATACCAAAAGTCCCTTCCTCAGTAGTCTGCTAGTTCTCAAAGCCACCATTTTAAGTATCGACTCAGTACCTTGCACCTCTGTCCAAAAAGCCTCTTGTTGGCCCTGCTTCATATTTGTGTCATTGATAGGTGAGGGTATGTCCCAAATCCTAAGAAGGGTGGCCTTCCTAAATTTTTAAAGGTCTCTCGTGTAGAATGCAGTTGGCATAAAGTATTTATCTCACACGGGTGAAAGTCCTCTTGATGCAATGTTCAACTTTCTTTCTGACACTTCCCTATTTCAAACTCTGAAACTCTGGTCCAGCTGAATCGCTGTTCCTTCCAACTAAGGTATAAGTCCTTTTGACTTCATCCATTATCCTCCTTTTTAGAGATCATTCGCTATATAAGTCACTGATCAAGAGGGATTCCCACCACTTGAGCTTGAGTGTCTCATAGTCATCATACCATCATTTGCTCCTGAATCCTCTTCTGATTCACCAACTCGGTGTGTAAAAAGGCTCACTTATACTTTGTTATTCTTTGTTTGGCTTCCTTCAGTGATATTGTCCTGGGTACCCAGCATCCCAGTCCAATGCCCATTTAAACAACTCCCTCTGTTTAGCCACTAGAGATCCAGATCACTCTCGCCTATGAAAATAGCACGCTCCAGCTCGCCTTCACTCTGCAGACACCTCATAGCATGCTTCTTGTGTGACCAGCACCATCTCCTCCTATATGGGCCCCTCCTTTCTTGATTCTGCTGATATTTAGGTGATGCACAAGAATGGACCACAGCTTTTGCCACCCGAGGAGTCTGCCTCATCAACCTGATCCAGTGGGCATTTTAGATTAACTTAGCCAGTTCAACTAAAGACCATTAACCTAAAACATGCAGGGAGCATGTTAAAAGTACAGTAACCATGGCTAAATACCTTAAATGCAGTGGCATAAACATTACAACATGTTGATGTAGGATATAGGAAAAAGCACAAGACAGCTTGATTAGAGAAGCCAAAAGACTATACCATACCCAGGAAATTCTATCCACCAATAATCTACTTTACGTAATATTCCACACAATTGATCCCTTGAATAATTCTCTTTTCTCAAATAATATTATCTCCTCTCAATAATTTGTATACACCTTATCCATTTTTCTCCAGAAAAATATCAAATAGATTATAGATCAGTTAGAATATAATCAATTTGATTTTTCTGAAGAAATTCAGTTCGCAAATGTTCACGTGGCGACTTAGTTTAACAAAACCTTAAAATGCAACAGTCAAAGAATGTGAAAATCAAATTGAAACCAGCATATCTTGAAATAGGTCTAAAGCTTAATGAATCAAAGGGGTCAAGCAAGATTTTTCTTTTTGTTTAAAGCAAAGGGTGTAAAATAGCTACTTTCAAGTTTTCTGGTATCAATCTTGCTAGAAAGGAAGAGTTTACAATTTCACACACATACGGAACAACTTACTCTTTAATAAGTTGCCAGAAAACGCTAGGAATAAGATCACCTGGGGAAACTTAATACCTGATCTGAAATTTACTGGAAAAGACGTTGGGTTCAAGATACTAGATTTCCTGCATATCAGTTACCTCCTATATCGAATGCAAGCAGGCTTCATCACTTATGACTTTTATAAGATGGTAGACGAATGCCTAACATCACTTGCAAATGGTAGAAATGTTTTAACAAGGTTATCTTTCTTTGTGTCATTGAAGATCCCAGTCCTTCTTTGCGGGTGATTTTTTATCTCATCCCCTAAATCTGTACTGTGTGGTGTTCTACAAGGCTCACCAAATTTAGCTTTTACTATTTAACATTTATCTTTTCCCTCTAGCACACCTTGTGCAAACGTTTCAAGTCAAAACTTATTTTTATGCAGATGATATGGAATTTATAGTTAATCTGTATTAATAATCCAAATACTCAGGCTCGGATCTCCCATTAGTTTTGGGAACAAACACTTATTTGATAGCTAAGACTTTTTTTAGGTTTACCCTTTCAAAAATGTTAATTTCTTATGGATACTTCTAACTGCATATTCCTCTCCTGTAAAATATCGCCAGGCTCCAGACTGAATCTAGAATATATTTAAGCATTGCTCCTGCATGCCAGTATGTGATGTGAGGATACGCTTCATAGAGGTACCACACCGGCTCAGTAACTTTCTTTCCACACCTTTGTTTTGAGAATCCAAAGCGATCACCTACTTTTTTCTTGTCTGTTTACGAACTCCTAATTTATTTTCCAGTGTGCAAGGAAATATTTCCTCTCGTACAACTACAGGGTTTAAGCCTAGTAGGGACTGTTGGAAACGGATGTGTGTAACAGATCCCCACAAGGTGAGTCCAGGGCGTTTGGGGTCAGGCCACGACTGAAAGTCGTGTGAGAAATGTGCCCTGATGCCCCTGAATGCGACCTGGGACCACAAAGCTAAGCTGTACATCACTGAGAATCAATGGAAGTCGTGTATAGGACATTTGAACTGACAGACATAAACCCATTCACTGTTGAAGTTAAAAAAGGTATACAAAAAAATCCAATCAGGCCTCGTCCTAGCCTTTCCACTCTCTAACTAAGAAGTCACAAGGACATCAAAGTGCCCCATTGTCTTGCTCCATGAATGAGGTGCTGATTCCGCGGGCTAATCACGAAGCACCCTGAATTTCTGGATCTCTCGGTGACACCAAAACAGGTTAAGGGCTGATCTCCCACACTGGTCCTCCCATTGAATCTGCTTCTTTCGATTGGTTGATCGGATAGTCAGCCGAAGTTTTGGATCTACTAATGCTTTCCCTTGAAAATGAAAACGAATTTCCTCACGTAAGTGATGCAACACAGCCAAGACTCATCTTGATGCCTACTGTCACTCAAAGAGTCCCTGACCGACATAGTCCAAACCCTGCGCTTGCCCACCTGTAAACAGACAAGGGGCATGTCACCACATACCCACTAGCAGGATTACCCCCAGTTGTTTTCCCAATACGCCCCAGACAGAAATGCTAAAGAATTGAGGAATTTGGGAAGAGAATGTTTTCTTCTGTTGCCCTCAGCCTACACCAGCCGTTTGCTTGGAGCGTGCTTCCATGCATTGTGGGACTTGGTTCAGAGATTTCGCTGTCCAGGAGGAATTTTGCGGCAATGTAGCACAGACAATTTAGGATGGCCAGGTTGTGCCCAGTACATTCTCCAGTCTGGCCTGGACCAAACAGACTGCTGAGAGCAGTTGGCACTAGTGTTGTGCTCTGCTGCACTCGTGGAAAAGAACCACAGGGTTCTCGGGTGATGTTAAGGCTTTGCTCATGGATATGTCTTGTGGCAAGTCTCACTTTTGTGGCGTGAAGACAGCCCTCAAGTACTTAAAGAGAGTAGAGCTACTGCCACTCCCTCAGACTTTTCACACCTGCGAGGCAGTATCCAATTTCATCTCTTTCAAGGCATCGCTAGGGGCTTCACATTCAACCAGCTTCAAAGACCACCATCAACAATAGGCAAACCCAGTCCTTTCGGGATCTGGGTAAGGCATCTACCATACAGTTTCCTCCAAGGCAGCAGGGCCAATGAACTTCCTAATCCCGAGTCCATACAGTAGCAACCTCCAAGTTGCATTAGTTTGAGCAGCACACAACCACCCTCTGGGATGCAGATTCACTCATTTTCTCTGTGGGTGGTAAGCCATAACATTCGGCAGGTGAGTGCTGCGGATAGTACAATGGTCCTATGCCCTGACATTCTTTTCCTTCCTTCACCTCTTCCACCTATATGAGAGCAGCTTTTGGAGGACCATTTGTCCAGTTTGCTATGAAAGTTCAGGTTCTTTTGGAGAAAAGAGCCATAGAGAAGGTCTTTGGTTCGTAAATCTGAACTGGGTGTTATTCCTGTTATTTCTTAGTGCTGAAAAGGGCGGAGGCCTTCACCCTATATTAGATCTTCGACCACTCAATTTTTTCCTGTGGAAGGACGAATTCAAGATACCGGGTTCTATCTGCCTTGATTCCCGGAGGCTGGATGTTGGTGCTGGAGCAGGAGAATGTCTATTTCCATATCCGGTCCCTGCAGGGCCAAAGTGGAAGAGGAGTATTTTCAGTTTGTCATTTTCCCTTTCAAGCTCAACAGTGCCCCTTGGTATTCACTAAAGTGATGGTGGTGGTCGCAACATACCTTCGGCTTTTGGGGTAATAGTCTTCCCCTAACTCAGTGATGATCTGTTGAATGCAGGATAATCACAGTCTGTCCCGGACCACCTCCAGATGGGATTCACTATCAACGAGCCAAAGTCCCACCTGACCCCTCCACAGAGGCTCCCTTTTATTGTAGCCATGCTGGATATGGTTCACTTTCAGGCATTTCCTCCTGAGCAACAAGTCCAAGTCATTGGGGCCGCGATCTTCAGTCCATCAGTCCTGGATCTCAATAAGAATCGCTCTCTGAGATTTCTTGATCTAGTGGTCTCCTGCATCCTGCTAGTTGACCATCCCAGAGAACATATGCAGACTTTGCAGTGGCACTGCAGTGGGATCTGAAGTCTCAGATGGCCTAGCTCCAAGGGAACCTGTTGGACTCCATCCAGGTTTCAGAGAAGACCGCAAAAGATCTGCAGTTGTGGCTGCTTGACTGCATTAGGACCAGCAACAGATGGTTCTCCCTACCCGACCCAGAAATGATTGTGGCGGCAGATATGTTACTACTAGATTGTGGAGGCCATCTGGGAGAGGAGAAGATCAAAGAACTCTGGTCCCTGACCGAGACCCACCCCCCACATCAACCTCCTGAAGTTGAAGACCATTCACTTTGCATTGAAATTCTTCTTGATGTTCATCAAGGAGAGAGTGTTTCAGGTCCTCCTAGTTGCATTACAACAAGTAGGGAGGGACGGATCCTGGGCTCCGTGCCATGACCTGCTGAATGGTCATGGCATCTTTCTAAAGGTACACCACCTGACAGGATCTTAAACGCCTAAGTGGCTGAACTCAGCCAGCAAGGCCTAGCAGATCACAAAAATGGCAACTGCATTATGTGTGGTATAGGGCATCTTCCAGCATTTGGGAGAACTCTGGCTTGACCTCTTTGCCACACCATGTCAACATTTTTGCGAGTTTGAGTTTGTAAGAAGGCTGTCTCTTGGAGATGCATTCGGCCTACAGTGAAGCATAGTCCCCAATGTTTGCTTTCCCAACGATACCTTTCAGGACCCGAGTTCTGAACAAGATAAGAATGACATGGCCCAAGTCATCCTAGTGGCTCCTGATTGGGCTAGGAAAGTGTTGTACCTGTAACTTGTGAGCATCTGTCCTCCTATCAGTTTGCTGCTTCAGGAGGATCTTCTGTCGCGTCACCAGGGATGGAACTTGTAGTTGACTGCATTCAATCTATCTCCTGAAGAAGTGGGTGTCATTGTAGTAGCCAGATGTCCTTCTACAAAATCTGTTTACGCTGGACACTGGGACAAGTTTGTGGACTGGTGTGGGACCTGTAACCTGGACCCACTGCAAGCAAAACTGTCATATGGGTTACTGTTTGGTTTGTCTTTCTCCCAGCAAAGTCGAGCAGTTAAATGGTACCTGTCCGCCTTTTTTTTGTGTTAATGGACCAACCGTTCAAGCCACCTGTTAGGTTGCAATTGGTCCATATTTTCCATCCTAAGCCTTTTGTGATTTCGCTGTAGGACCATCTTTCTAGCCAAATTGGTGCTGAGGACTAAATAATTCTCTATGGACAGTTGTAATTTCCTTTCATGTAAGGCAGTCCATCACTCTTCCAGCGTTCTTTGCTCCATCTCACCCCTCAAAAGGGTAGGAAAAACTCCATTGTTTGACCCTTATAGAGCGCTCAGCTTGTACATCGATCATAACAAAGACTATTCCGTGGGCAATCAGCTGTATGCGTGGTTCTCTTGGGACAAAAAGTCAAAGCAGTACAGAAATGGACTCTGTCCAGATGTCTAGTACTCTGTATTAAAATCTGCTACTTGATGGCAAACAAAGATCAAGAAGGGTTCAAGGCTCACTCCACCTACTACCATTGCATTGGCATTAAGAGTGCCTGTCTTGGATGTCTGTTGGTGCTGCAAATTTGGAATAAGTGCACACGTTTAGGATGCACTTCTGCCTTGGGTATTTGGGCTGTTTGAATCTGCAGGACTTTTTTGTCTGACCATACCCAACACCGGGCATGGTCTGGCGGATACTTTATCTAATCACTGCCCTCTTGACTCTCGGTTTGTAGGATGGACTCTTTTTCATCTAAAACGGTCCAGAGCTAGAGGTCTGTCCAGTGGCACACACAGTTAGTTTTCAGGCTCTACATCCAAAGTTGTGGATGATATCCAGAAAAAATCCAACTTAAAACAGACTGTCTAAGTGGGATAATATGTTATGGTCCTTGACAATTTACAATTGTCCGAAGCCCATAGACGCAGTACTAAACATCTGTCCTATCCTAGAGTTCCATTTGCTCATGGAGCCCTAGTAATCAATAGTAGGAAAATCCAGCTTTTACCATCTCAGAACAGAGGAGGATCTTATAGGCGAATATTTCTGTTCAATCTTTCTCTCGTAAAATTGTTGCCAACGTCTACATTCAATCAGGGCTTGTTTCAGGCAGTTCCATTTTTTGGTACTCTCCAGAAAAGGTATAGCCGGACTCCCTCGAATTCAGAACATAATTCTTGGGATGCTGTTCAACTTCAAAAAGTTGGACCATGACTGAGAGCTTCTCTAATAACTGCGCTGGCTCACAATTAGCAGGATAATTCAATTAAAATCAGCCTGAATACTTCATCATCATCACTACAAAAATAGCTGTGAATTTCTTTCTCAGAAATTCAGTAGATACGTCCCTTGCTCACCATCTTATATTGTTGAACACACTTGAGTTCATGCTGAAAAAAAGGCAAATGAGCAAAATGAAGAGGTATTTATTACATATGAGGTGCTAAGCTATAGCAATTGTTACCTTGTCCCCAGAGAGCTGAACCTAGCTGCCTCAAATTCAGAGACACGCCTAAAAACGTGTTTTTTTACACAGCGGACCCTTTTGCTTGTCCTAGGTTTAGAATTTTCTCTAAAAGTGCCATGAGACACTTAACTGTAAGGGGCAGTGTGTCATATAAGAAAATATAAATAAATACATATTGTCCAGAGAAGATTCATTTAAATTTAAACGGTCTCCAATCTACAAAGTATAACCAGTTGAGATCTTGGTCTGGAGTTTTAGATTGGTTGCCTGTTTACCTGTTAATCTAGTCTCGAGTCATCACTTTGAAGTAGAAATTATTTTCACATTGCTTCCACCCATTGCCTTTCTTAGATGATTACTTCTACAACTAACATGGCAGATAAGTAAATCAAATGGGGAGTTGCACAAGCTCAATAGGTGGTTTAGAAAAGCTTAATGATGCTGAAAAGACAGCACTAGGCTGCAGAGGCAGGCAAGTCCTTTTCACCACAGAACAGCTTTAAATATTGTACTGCTGCAGAGGTAGAGCACGTCCTTTTCACTCATCGTGGCTGTCTTCTGCATCCGACTTTTCTGCTTGCAAGGATGCAAATGGCTCTTATAAGGAAAGGTCACTGTGAAAGGATCCATGCACCCTAATAGACTTTTTCAATAAAGGGTAAACATATTCGTACGCCCCCTGGTGGAAGTAATTTAGCTCCATGGCGTTAAGTTAGTGGCATATGCTGATGACACTCATTTGATTATTACTTTGGTGCAGGACGAAGGTGAAGCTCAGCTATGGATGGCCGTCAGCTGCCTAAGACTGAATGCAGGAAAAATAGAGTTCCTGGTGGTATGAAAGCACCCCATATGGTCCACTGCATGGTGGCCTAGAGAATTGGGCCCGATACCCACTGCTAAATTGAAGGTAAAAAATCTTGGTATCTGGTTTGATTCCACCGTGTCATTCGACAGCCAGATCGCTGCTCTTGCCGAAACTTGTTTTGGAATTGTAAAGATGCTTCGTAAGATCCTAAGACTCCTGCCTGACTCTGCAAGGAAGACTGTACTCCAGGTGCTTGTGGTATCCCATCTGGATTTCTGTAATGTACTCTACTTAGGGGCCTCTAATAGTAGGCTGGGAAACTGCCACTGCCAGGATGCTCCTGAACATCCCTAGACACTCTTCGACTGGTACATCTCTACCACAGCTTCATTGGCTCCCCATCAAAGACAGAGTCTCTTTTAGAGCACTGTTTCTGCAACAGAATTCTAAACCAGAAAGGTCCTTGCTACCTTTTTCCTCTAGTTATATTTTTATCACCCCAGCAGATGCCTTAGATACTCAGGGACTGCTCGAACAGTGATTTCTAAAATAAACAAGGTTCGTTTGGGAGGTGGTTCCTTTAGTGTTCTGGCTGCCCCACTCTGGAATCTACTCCCCTTAGGCCTTAGAATGGAAACTTCTAAAATGTTGCTCCGAAAAAAACAGAAGATTTGGGGCCCGATGTAGGTAAATCTGATTTACCGACTCTAGAATACCGAATTTTACCGATTCGGTATTCTAGATTCGGTAAATCAGATGTAGGAAAAAATTCGGTAATTTTTACCGAATCTGTATGATTCGGTAATTACCGAAACGGTATTTACCGAGTGGTAATTGCCATTGATTCCTATGGACCTTGAGGCCCATAGGAATCAATGTCAATTACCGAATCGGTAAATACCGATTCGGTAAAATTACCGAATTGTCAAGGGGGACAGGGTGTCTCTTTGACAGCCTGTTGCACCCCTGATTCTGGCTTGTGTGCCATGTGGCACACATACATGCCCTAAGGGCATGTATGTGTGTCACATGGCACAGGTGTACATGCACAGATGTGCATGTACACAGGAATTCGTTATTTACCATGACATAGTATGTCATGGTAAATAACAAATTATTAAGGGCCTGTGGCACTATTTTAAGTGCCACCTACATCTAGATTTACCGATTCGGTAAATTTACCGATTCAGTATTTTACCGAATCGGTAAATTTACAGAATCGGTAAATTTACAGAATCGTTAACATTTGGGCCCCCTACATGTCACAAACCAAATACCGGTCGGTAACGGCCGAAATCGTCCGTTACCGACCGGTATTTGGTGACCTACATCTGGCCCTTGGTTTTTAAGACAGTCTTATGTCATTAGTCACGTTTGGGCAGATTTTGCGAGGCTCTTAAGTAGGAATCTAGTGCGGGGACACCCCAAATGGAGTAACCATTGCTTTTGATCAAATCCTGACATAACATATTTACCACAGGCGGCCACCCACATTTTGAACAGTGCTTCACCGAGGCTGGGATAGCACAGAGCTTATTGCACTTGCATTCAAAACCTTTTTCAAGAGGTTGGCACCTTTGTGCCTGCCCAGAGCATAGTTACTTACACCATGGCATAACATTAGTTCCCGCGGTGCAAGTGGGCCTGAGCTCCAAGGGGCCCCTAACTGAGAATGGTGTCAGAACTCATATATATTTAATCACTCATCTTACTTTTCATTCCTCTCAGTGGATTAAACACCCACTCCAGAGGTATGTCTTGGTTACAAGTGACCATGTAACACTTGTCTTAACTTTACATGGTCTGTGAGTGATAAAAGCTTGTACTAGTTTGCCTTGCCTGATCTGTTCTGGATTACCAAGTATTCTCAACACCTTTTTGACCCACTGACAGGCACCATGAGAAATCCGCACTGTCTTTAGCCTTTGCTCTAGAGCTCTCAATGGTGGCTCGTTAAAAATGCCTGAAGGCGTCTCAGTTCAAAGTATGCACTGTACAAGAGAAATATGCTACACAAAAAAATACAGAAATACAACCTTCTGGAAATAGTGAGCACTCTTTAAGGAATACAAGATTGATTAAAACATGTGAAATATAAACAGGAACTAAATCACTGCCATGGAATACCTTAACATTTTATACATTCATTGTTCAGAAATCGATCAGTGTTATTTGCCAGTTGTGGAAGGGTGGATTGGTGGATGGATGCATGCAGGTATGTATGGAAAGATAACTGGTGATGTGGATGGATGGGTGGGTGGTGAGTGGATAAATGTGTTTGAGGAGGATGGCTGGACTAATGGGCAATTGTGCTGATGGTTGAATGAATGCATGTGTGGTTTATGGGTGAGGTTGTGGGGCAAACAGACATATGCAGGATAGAAGGGTGGATGGATGGATGAATTGTACAGAAGAATAAAGAAACTGCCACTGCCATAATTATGCAGCACACGCTGCTCTGAGAGGGTCTCACGCCGGCCGGGCTTTGCTCCGCTGAGGCGTTTGAGGCTTACCTTACTTGTTGGGTGTAGCGGCCGGGCTTCGCTCCGCCGAGCGACCTACCCCCACTGCTCTCCTGTCTGGCCGGGCTTTGCTCCGCTGGGCAGGACTACGTTTCCCTGCAGCCCCAACCCAGGACGCCGCCACTGTTGTCATCATCCTGCGCCAGGAGGCGCTTAAAGATCAGTGTGCTCTCAAGGACCCTGTGCTGCTCTGAGAGGGTCTCACGCCGGCCGGACTTTGCTCCGCTGAGGCGTTTGAGGCTTACCTTACTTCTTGGGTGTAGCGGCCGGGCTTTGCTCCGCCGAGCGACCTACCCCCACTGCTCTCCTGTCTGGCCGGACTTTGCTCCGCTGGACTAGGTTTCCCAGCAGCCCCAACCCAGGACGCCGCCACTGTTGTCATCATCCTGCGCCAGGAGGCGCTTAAAGATCAGCGTGCTATCTCGTCCCGCGAGGACGCGCGTGGGGCGCGCCGGGCGGAGCCCAGGCAGAGGGCGGGCAGTCTGGGGCAGGAGGAGGCAGGGCAGGGCCACCACTCTTGGTTCCATCATTCGGGACATTCTCTACCAGGTAAACTGTGTTGACCAATACCAAATTACACGTAGCTGATTGTACTACACCTATAATAATGGCGACAAAGTCTAAAATGGGTGTAAATACCCCTATGTCAACACGCTCAACATCAAGGAAAAAAGAACTAGCTATCACCCCACTACCAAGCCTGACGGCGATAGATAGAAGGCTACAAAAAACTATTGGGGTCGTTGTCACAGCAATAGAAAGTACTGAGAGACGGATGTCACTACCACCAAGCTTGTGTCTATCAAATCTATCCACCCATGATGGGAATACTCATGTAAATACATCTGCAACTACAGCTTATTCTCAGGACTCTATCCTAATGGAATCATATGCAGACTTTCCAGGGAAAGATCATAACTGCGTTAGTTTACCACAATAATCACCCCCCATTGATTTTCCACGTTGAGAAAACAGATTGTCAGTAACTCCCAATATGCGAACAGAGGAGGAGCCCCCTATTTTAATCAATGTATCTGATGATCTGGGGAGGTTGAATGAATGCAGTAATGTTAATACTAATTTAATAGATAATATAGATAATGTGAATACCCCTCAAAATACAGGTGGCAGAGGCTCTAAAGGTAAACTTGCACCCAATAGAAAATTGTTGATTGCACATAAATTCTGGGGAGACCAAGGGGTAGACAGAAGAAAATATTACCCCTTTTCTTAAAACAAAAGGGCGACAAGAGCAAGACACCAAATAGTTCTGACTTGCAGCCCGATGAAGATAGGTGCACTACCCAACAGGAAACAGCATCCCTATTTGTAGCAGACCTTTTGACCCAACTTGAGCAGTTAATTAAGTCACTTACCTTACCAATAGTGGAAAGATTAAAGGTTTTAGTAGACAAGGTAGGGAACCTAGAAAAGCTAGGTATAGCCCATTCAGACATGCTTGAAAATATGAATACATCTGCCAGGCCAGCCCAGGAAATTGCCTCAAAGGAAAAACCTCCGAACAAACCGGCTATTGGTGGACCGAGAGTAAAAACTCATACTGCACCAACTAGACCAGTCATTACCCCGGAAAATGCAGCACCCAATGGCCGCACTGTAACTACAGGGCAATCAGTCACTGCAGTAAAGCTCAAGAAAGTTAGCCCAGAACCTATTAACTCAAGTAAGGCAGTCTCTATGCAAAAAATATATAACATCATTCCTGCGGTTATAAATCTACCCCCTGAAAGCAGTGCCTATGTAGCAATTCTTGCTAACATACCAAAATTAAAGCCCACACAATTTGAAAATCAAGCAACGCTTAAAAACAAGACATTACACTGGCTCTCTAGAAACTGTGGTTTCCCCATGCATGGGGCGAACCAGATAGTATTGGTTCAGAGAGTGGGCTGGATAGGCCCCAGTAAAAAGGAAATTGACGGCGATTGTATCGTTATCAATTTCAGAGCACCAGAATGGGCGAGGGACTCAATTTTAAATGCGCCATTGCCCTCTAATTGGGAATATAATACCACTCTACTCCCGCTAGATTATTTTTATAGGGGCCAGTCAGGCAAGCAACATAAAGTACGAATGATTGATCAACCCAGAGTTAACTACCGCAACATAGCCCATAACTTCACTACCTCACCCATGTTAAGAGATAACTTCCCAATTCCTATCTACAATAGATTTCAGGTATTTGACTCGATAGACGAGATAGATTGACTTAGCGAGCAACCTGAATTCTCACATGTAGATATCGGAATAACTGATAGTATGGGAAAGGCCCTTCGAGGACGCATAGCATCTCCCAAGGAGACTTTGTCTACATTTGGTATTGACCTCGAGGTGGCTGAACTAATTAAAGAGGTCGTGGATAGTGAGGAAGAAGCTGTGAGAGGTGGCATGCATTCATCTGTAACGATAGTTCAACATGACATAATTCCAGCTACAGATACTTGTTTAATAGATAGCTCAGTAATAGTCCAACCCCACATTATACCAAATAATACTAACGATGTGGGTCTTAACATCACCACTTGGAACATTGCGGGAATTGCCGGAAAACTTACCACCCCATTCTGGAAGAACTTTATTAACCAAGGGTATGATATCATTTGTCTCCAGGAGACATGGATTAGAGAACAAATTCATATGGAGGGGTATATATCATATCATATAGCTGCAGTAACATCCGTAGCAGGTAGGGCAAAGGGCGGGCTTTTAACCCTGGTATCAACCAAGCTTACTGAGTTGAAATTTGGGAGTTGTTCTGAGGTTGCCCCGTACACACAGATATTGCGTCTAGAACATGGAAAAGGTAGGGACCTGGTGATAACAAATTTCTACAATAATGTTCTGGGAGCTAACCAGGAATCGATAATACAAGACATAGGGAGGAAAATAGAAGGAACCTTATTACAATCTAGAGACCCACCAGTCATCGTGTGGGCAGGCGACTTTAATATACAAGCCTGTAAACATGCACAAAAGGGGATTTGCGGTCATCTAGGTGAACAGGACAGTAGTGTCGGCACTCCATACAATCATTTTCCTCATACCGTTTTCGGAAACGCTTTAAACAACTTAGTTGCGAAAATGGATTTGGAGTTGCTGGATTGCACAAAAAACAGCGATAATAAGGAATGTCCATCATTTAAAGGAAGGGATGCTCATTCCAACTTTGATCATGTCCTCGTGTCCTGTGGCTCGGCCTACTCTAATTTATGGGTGGTTGAACAAACTGTGAGTGATCATAACAGCATCTCACTCACACTATACGGCTGGGGGTGTAAAACCAATCCTGATGGGAGATATATTCAAAGGATTTCAGCTGAAAGACCGAATGGCATGAAAATAAAATGGGCCAACACTAACCCCGACCAATTTTTGATGGATGTTCACTATAAATGTGCTGTAGAAATAAACTACTGTTTAGGTACTGAGGTGACTCCTGCTAGTCTTATCACTAACTTTATAAAAATAAATGTGGTAATTGAGGGGTTATTGACTGCTAGGAGCCGGAGGCCAAGAACAACTAAGGTGGTCTGGTTTGACAAAACTGTGCCTTGGCATTAACTAAACTAAAAATGTCCCTAGATGCCAAGCCCAGAGATATAATAAAATCATGGAAGAGTGCCACAACTATAAGACCTCGCTAGCTAGGCGAAAAAAGGAGCTACAAGACGAGGCATGGTCTAACCTGGATATGGCGGCATCTACCAAAAATCACAAGTTGTTCTGGGACACAGTTAATTGCCCTTTTTTAAAAAAATGAAAATATTCCTGAAATAACCTCCCATGTAAGTTGTAGCGCCTGGATAGTTCATTTTTCTAAGATTTTTAATTCAGATGGGTTAATTTTAGACATATCTAAAGAAAATGAATCGAAATGGCAGAGAATGCAGTTAAATATTAGCTTGAATGAGGTACAAGAGGGACTCAGAAAAAGCAAGGGCGGTAAAGCCCCGGGCCCCGATGGGGTACCTGTGGACCACTACAAGCACGAACTGGACCTATGGGCACCCATTCTGACACGTCTATTCAATGCTGCTGTCGAAAACAGGTTACCACTGACATGGGGTCAGTCGATCATTGTTCCCCTATTTAAGAAAGGCTCGAGGTCAGAGGCATACAATTATCGTCCCATCTCCCTTCTGGACTCGTCAATTAAGGTTCTCAGTAGAGTGCTTTTAGAGAGATTAGAAACTTGGGTCGAAGACAATGACATCTTATCCCCAGTGCAGTACGGATTCAGAAGGTGGTTGGGAACGATGGAGCAGTGCGTAAACCTCAAGCTTATTATTAGCAAATATACAAAAGCTAAAGACTGTAACCTATATTTATGTTTTGCAGATTTGAGCTCTGCTTTTGATTTAGTTGAACACTCTCTTTTATGGCCAGTTTTATTAGATATGGGGGCACCTGCTGAGATCATTCACTTCCTGGCGAGATTGTATGAAAATGTATCTAGTAAAGTCAGATTCGGTCCAGCTGGTGAATGTACCCCCTTTTTTAAGATCAATAGAGGTATTCGGCAAGGATGCGTTTTGGCACCCCTTTTATTTTCTTTATTTATAAACCAGATTGACCAAACCCTCAGATTAATCCCAGCCGATGCACCTACTATTAACAGCAACCCCATCCCAATATTGTTGTATGTAGACGACGCTGTCCTCCTGTCCCGTACCCAAAATGGTTTGCAATGCCTTATAAATAAATTTCAGACCTTCATAAATAGCAGGAAATTGATAATAAATAAAGGAAAAACTTCGTAATGTCCTGTGGGAAGAAGATTAGGAAAAATAAGACCTTTTTTTTAGAGGGGGATAAATTAGAAACCGTCAAAAGGTTCTGTTATCTTGGCATTACATTTTCAGGGGATAGAAAGTGGGGCAACGAACAGGAAAGTGTATGTTTTAAAATGGTTAGGAACACAAGTAGTATTTTTAGATTTGCTGCTAAACTAGGGGGCCGGAGAATAAAGGAGATGGTGTTGATCTATATTTCAAGGTGTCTGTCATCAGCCTTATATGGGGCTGGCGTCTGGGGTTACAATATCCAAAGTGGCAACCTAATTCAGAGGGAAGAGAACTCATTTCTGAAACGTTTGCTATGTGCCCCGCCTTCGGCTTCTTCTGTGATAATCCATAGGGAAGTGGGCCTAAAACATGTCAAGGACTTAACATCCTTGCGCCCATTGGCCCTATGGCGATCAATTTGGTCAAAAACAGAAACCAAATTTACCCAGGATGTGATAACTGACTGTTTAAGGCTCGACCACTGTTCACGTATACCATGGCTTGGCCATATCAAATATTGGTATAAAACAGTTTATGAAATTGATGCTTTTCACGAACCCGAATCGGTGGCCTGTATATCAAAAAAAGAGCTTGCAGTATCCTTCCTAAAACATTTGGAAAATATTAGATCTATCGAATGCTTGAAACAAAAAACTTTTACCTTTTACCAAGAGTATAGCGTTAGCGAAGGCTTTCAATCATATTTAACATCAGTTACGAAAAGCTCACACCGTTTTGTGCTAACTCGCTTTCGCTTGGGCATTGTACATCATCTAGTGGCATTCCCTCTGATTAACCAGCATAGTACTTCCCCCTGTCCTTGCGACGGGACATCTAAACAGAGTAGCTGTCATTTTATGTTGTTTTGCAAATTTTATACTCCAATGAGAAAAGTTTACCTAAAACCCATCTTTTTATCTAATAAATTATGATGCACTAAGACAGCCATGCAGGTAATGTTTAACCTGCAGAGTCCAGATATATGTTTCTGCATAGCAACCTACATTTTTAAATGTATATCTGTACGGAAATCAATGATTCTATGAACAAACTGAATTAAAAGCTGTACATATTAATATAATAGGGATAGTCATCAATAACCACTGCTATACTATGTGTCTAGTGCATCGGTTATAGTATGAATTTTAGCTTTGTGTTTTAAGATTATTTGATTCCGGGCGCATTATCGCAACAGTGAACCTGTATCAAAAAAGATACAGGTTCACTGTTGCGATAATGCTCCAATTGTTCCAATTCCCATGTATTTTATCACTGCTAGCTTTGCACATTAATTGGAAGATGACAATTGCACCTTCTGAATGCTAATCTTGCACATATTTCTATCAATCGCTAGCACGTGCCATTTTCATTGCAAACTTTGCATATATTTTATAAAGATAAAATTGCACTTTATTATGCATTTGCGATACTATGAAATTTTAGATCTATGTTTTAAGCTTATTTCATTCCGGGTGCATTGTCGTAATAGCGATTTAGCATTTTAATCTTTTGAATCTGTCCTATGCATTTTATTACTGCAAGCCTTGCACATAAACTAAAAGAAGATTAATGCACTTTCTGAATGCAAATTTTGCACATATATTTTGTCAATTGTTAGCATGTGTCACTTTATTGCAAATTTGCACGTGCTCTAAAGATAAAATTGCACTTTATGATGTATTTGCATTCGAAGCTTGAGGAATTGTCGTTGATACTCATGGGTTGAATACATATTTTGTATATGTATTGTTTTATGTTTTGATGTTTGCTGCTATATGGTCATATACTTATATATACCGAATAAAGCATTTTGAATCTGAATCTGAATCTGACACAATTTGAGGTCCTGCTCATATCACACAAAATAACTTCAGATACAAACCGACAATAACACTTAACACACAAGCAGAGGTGCACTCAACAAGCTGCCACTGAATTTATGTCACACACAGTGGAAAATCCTTAGGTGGGGATTTATATAGACAGACTTTTTCGATCAACTCAAAGTTTCCCATGTCAAATAAAAAGTTATTACACACTCCCCCGCAGTAAGGAATGTAAATCTACTGCGTCTTCTTGTTGCCATTACCACCTACATATTGACACTAATTGTTTTTGAGTTTTGCTAAGTCTTTGACAAACCGGTTTATGTGACTTGTTCGGTCAGAACGCTCATTAGCGTGTGCAGCTCATCCATATGTTGTTTTTTTAACAGCACATCTTTTCTCATGTGGATTGAGCAACAATGTTATGTCTCATATACATGTTCCAAGAGAACAAACCAACTGCCAGTACTGATAAACGATTGTCAATCTTAACTCATTCGGCGCAAGAACAATTAATAAATGCAACCTTTCACTACTCAATAGTGTTTTTATTCAAACAGCATCTTAGTTTTCATTTCTAATTTTTTTCAACACAAAAATGCTTTATGTACAAAAGGTTCAAACATCTACGACACAGAATATACAAAAAATAGGAATTTAGAAAAAAGAGTTTTTCAACAAACATGACATACTCCCAATCATTCTAACTCAACCATACAACATTCCTCATCACCAACAACTCACATCCTACACAAAATCATCTGTCCACTCCTTGAGTCCCTGGATCAAATCTCTAACTGGTGGACCAAGGTGTTACAACCAAACAAAGCACTATTGAGTCCGTCACTTAGTTGTGAACACCATCTACTCACAAAAAATCTAAGTTTAAACAGGCTATTTTTCAAAATGCACAACGTGAAAAACACAATTTAGGGAAACAATTGTTTGGTACAAAGAAGAAGGTCTACGCGTTTCGAACCCTCTTTTTCCAGGGGTTCTCTTCAGGGCCAAGACACAATTCCACTCTCATGAATGATTGAAGGTCTAAGGGTGTATTTTCTCTGAAGCCATTTTTAAAAGCTTCTAAAACATGTTGTGGTATCCCACAAAAGCCTCTGAATGGGCGTGTAACTCGTAGAAAAATGACTGTCCGTACTCGTGCCCAAACCTCGGAAGCCTCCAGAGGCTGGGTGGGTAACGGGCGTCAATCACTTCGCAGTTCAATTATTTTCCAGCCTTTGTAACTGCTCAGAAAGGCTGCTTCCTTTCGGGAGAATCTCTCTCTCTTCCGGCATGAACAGTGAGACGCCCCACTGTTACATAAGTATGGACAGTAATTTTTCTACAAGTGGCACGGGTAACGGTTCAGCAAGACTGTCCAGATGCGCTTCTAGGCTCCAGGAATATCGGTACCGGGTGGTCATATTCCTGGCTGGAAACATGCTCAGGCCGATTGGTTGTCTCGTCTGTCTTTGAAGAGCCCTGGTGAGCATTGTCTGGGTTCTTCTTGGGAGCAAGAGGGGTGCTGTGGCTTCTTTGAGTGATGTTGCGGAGTGCGTTGGTTGTGCTTTCTCCTCTGATGAGTGGTGCCATTTTATGGATCATTATACTGATCTTAAGTGTGTGGAACGTATGTTAGTTCTCGGGGAATGGAGGGTGAGTGCTTTGGTTCCCCAGGTTAGACCTTTTGTAAAGGTTTTGGATCAACTGAGCATGAGTGAGTCCAAAGTCCTCATGAGGAATGATACGTTTGTGCCTCCTGACGGTTTGAGGCCCAGAATTATCAAGCTCACACATGAAGGGCACCTTGGACAAACCTGGACTAAGAAACATATCCAGGAGAATTTCTGGGCGCCCTGCATGGATGAGCAGATCACGTCTTGGGTGGTGGGGTGTGAAGTATGCAGGGAGAGTGAAAAGAGACTCAAGACGGATAGTCATGCCATTTTGGGTCACATCGAAGATCCTGGTGTGCCCTGGAGTACTGTTTGTCTTGATTTTATTGGACCTATGCAGGGTGTAGAGGAGAGATTGAGAAATGCCTTGGTGCTTATTGATGCACATTCTAAGTGGTTGGTTGTCAGATTCATGCCTGATGTTACAACTGAGAGGACCATCGCACAGTTGAAGGATATTTTTCACGGGGAGAGCATTCCCCACATTCTCATCACGGACAATGGCACACAACTGGTTTCGCATGAGATAAGGGACTTTCTAAGCCAATGTGGAATCATTCACTAACCGCCCTGTTCCCATCAGAAGCGGCCGCTCCTCACGCTGCTCCCCTGCTCTACCTGGTATCGTAGCGCTATACCGCCAAACTGATCCCTGCTACCTCGCCTTGCTCCTACTATTGCTATTGCCAGATCGATTTCAATATTATATCGTAGCGCTTGATTGCCTGACTGTTTAATTAATCGCTAATCATTATTATTTCGTAGCGCGAGACTGCCAAAGTGCGCTATACATTCCTTTTCAATTGTGCTGTGCTGCCTGAAGAAATCATTCTTGCCTGATTGTGCCGGTGCCACTGCCATTTGCATCGCGCTTTTTGTGATTGTGCCCCAATCCTGTTTCGATTTTTGGCTTGCTGCCATTTTGTTAGTTGTTGATGTGCCTCTCTGCCCGGATCTCCACCCCGCTCCCGCCTCCCAGCTGCTCCTCCCTCCCACTGATACTGTTAGCCCCGCTCTCCCGTTCGTAGCGCTGTGACCGCCCTGTTCCCATCAGAAGCGGCCGCTCCTCACGCTGCTCCCCTGCTCTACCTGGTATCGTAGCGCTATACCGCCAAACTGATCCCTGCTACCTCGCCTTGCTCCTACTATTGCTATTGCCAGATCGATTTCAATATGATATCGTAGCGCTTGATTGCCTGACTGTTTAATTAATCGCTAATCATTATTATTTCGTAGCGCGAGACTGCCAAAGTGCGCTTTACATTCCTTTTCAATTGTGCTGTGCTGCCTGAAGAAATCATTCTTGCCTGATTGTGCCGGTGCCACTGCCATTTGCATCGCGCTTTTTGTAATTGTGCCCCAATCCTGTTTCGATTTTTGGCTTGCTGCCATTTTGTTTGTTGTTGTTGTGCCTCTCTGCCCGGATCTCCACCCCGCTCCCACCTCCCAGCTGCTCCTCCCTCCCACTGATACTGTTAGCTCCGCTCTCCGGTTCGTAGCGCTGTGACCGCCCTGTTCCCATCAGAAGCGGCCGCTCCTCACGCTGCTCCCCTGCTCTACCTGGTATCGTAGCGCTATACCGCCAAACTGATCCCTGCTACCTCGCCTTGCTCCTACTATTGCTATTGCCAGATCGATTTCAATATTATATCGTAGCGCTTGATTGCCTGACTGTTTAATTAATCGCTAATCATTATTATTTCGTAGCGCGAGACTGCCAAAGTGCGCTTTACATTCCTTTTCAATTGTGCTGTGCTGCCTGAAGAAATCATTCTTGCCTGATTGTGCCGGTGCCACTGCCATTTGCATCGCGCTTTTTGTGATTGTGCCCCAATCCTGTTTCGATTTTTGGCTTGCTGCTATTTTGTTTGTTGTTGTTGTGCCTCTCTGCCCGGATCTCCACCCCGCTCCCGCCTCCCAGCTGCTCCTCCCTCCCACTGATACTGTTAGCCCCGCTCTCCCGTTCGTAGCGCTGTGACCGCCCTGTTCCCATCAGAAGCGGCCGCTCCTCACACTGCTCCCCTGCTCTACCTGGTATCGTAGCGCTATACCGCCAAACTGATCCCTGCTACCTCGCCTTGCTCCTACTATTGCTATTGCCAGATCGATTTCAATATTATATCGTAGCCCTTGATTACCTGACTGTTTAATTAATCGCTAATCATTATTATTTCGTAGCGCGAGACTGCCAAAGTGCGCTTTACATTCCTTTTCAATTGTGCTGTGCTGCCTGAAGAAATCATTCTTGCCTGATTGTGCCGGTGCCACTGCCATTTGCATCGCGCTTTTTGTGATTGTGCCCCAATCCTGTTTCGATTTTTGGCTTGCTGCCATTTTGTTTGTTGTTGTTGTGCCTCTCTGCCCGGATCTCCACCCCGCTCCCGCCTCCCAGCTGCTCCTCCCTCGCCCCTCCCCCCCTCCACTAGCCATTTATGACAGATGCTTTTACGCGCAGCGGTCGCGCCGTATGCGCGCTGAGGGGGGGCCACAGGTAAGCCCGTCTACGCCTGTCCGCGCCTGGACCGCGCCCAGTGCCAAACCCCCTGTTCCCTGCAATTCCCTTTCCACCCGCATTACCTACGACTCCGCAACCCTCTCAGCGCTCAACCCCGGCCGACTCCCAAACTGCTACCAAGCCGCCCCAGGACACACCCATGGACCCTTCACCTGCCACTCCTGCAAGTTCGACTGCATCAGAACCCACACCAAACCCACAATCTCCAAACAGAGCTCCGACACTAACCACCTAAAGTGCATCCTGCTCAACACCCGCTCAGTCCACAGACACTCCATCGAACTCTGGAACCTACTCGACACTACATCGCCGGACGTCGCCTTCCTTACAGAAACATGGATGAACACCTCATCAGCCCCCGATATCGCCATAGCCATCCCGGACACCTACAAAATCATCCAAAAAGATCGCACCAACCAAACAGGAGGAGGCATCGCCATTGTCCATAAGAACATAATCCGCATCACGACCAGTTCCGACGATAACCTCGCTACCGCCGAACACCTTCACTTCCAGATTCACACCAACCCCAAAACCACACTCAGAGGCACCCTCATCTACAGACCCCCAGGACCCCGCACACAATTCAGCGAAGACATCACTGACTTCATCAGCCCTCTTGCCCTCCCATCCGAGAACTACATTCTATTGGGAGACCTCAACTTTCACCTGGAAAAGAAAAACGACAACACCACCACCCTCCTGGACAACCTGGCCAATCTCGGACTCAAACAACTTGTTGACACCCCCACCCACCTTGCCGGACACACGCTCGACCCTATCTTCACCTCCAGCAAGCACATCTCCTTCGATCACACCACAGCTCTCCATTGGACGGACCACAGCTGCGTTCACTTCAACTACATAAAGTCCACGACCCACAACCCCCCACAACCTATTCCCACCGACCAACTCTTCACATCGCTTCACCAAAACCCCCCTGCCATTTCAGCGGACCCTAACCAAGCAGCCACAAACCTCACTCAGTGGATCATCCAGAGCGCTGACGAACTAGCACCCTTGAAAAACCATCTAATCAAGCATGGTAGCAAAAAAGCCCCCTGGTTCAACGATGACCTTAATAAATCCAAAAAGTTCTGTCGTACTCTCGAGAAAACCTGGAGAAAAAACCTAACCACTGACAACCTAGCCACCTTCAAGAACGCCACCCGCAAACACCATCAACTGATCCGATCCACCAAGAAATCAGCTTTCAAGGATCGACTTGACAGCAATGCCCAAAATAGCAAGGAACTATTCAACATCGTCAAAGAATTCACTTACCCCTCCACCGGAACTAACGACATCACTCCCTCCCAAGACCTCTGCGACTCTCTAGCCTCGTTCTTCCACAACAAAATCGCCGAAATACATAACAGCTTTGAAAACCAGTCCGAAGACCAGTCCACTCCACCCACCTCCGAACCAAAACCACACTCTAACAACCTCTGCGCCTGGAACCCTATCACCACCGAAGACACCATCCGCCTGATGAACTCCATCCACTCAGGATCACCAACCGACCCATGTCCCCACCACATTTTCAACAAAGCAGACTCCATCATCGCACCCCATCTCCGCGATGTCATTAACTCCTCCCTCAACTCCGCTACCTTCCCGGAAAACTGGAAACATGCCGAACTCAGCGCCCTTCTGAAGAAACCTACGGCAGACCCAACCGAACTTAAGAACTCCCGCCCCGTCTCGCTCCTCCCATTCCCTGCCAAAGTCATCGAGAAAGCCGTCAACAGTCAGCTCGCCACCTTCCTCGAATCCAACAAATCCCTCGACCCTTCACAGTCCGGCTTCCGAGCCAAACACAGCACCGAAACCGCCCTCATCGCTGCAACAGACGACATCCGAACACTACTGGACAACGGAGAAACAGTCGCTCTCATCTTACTTGACCTCTCCGCAGCCTTCGACACAGTCTGTCATAGCACCCTCATTCAACGCCTCAGCAACGTCGGAATACAAGGAAAAGCACTGGACTGGATCATCTCGTTTCTCACCGGAAGAACACAGAGAGTCCGCCTCCCCCTTTCAAATCTGAGGCCACCGAAGTCATCTGCAGCGTACCACAAGGATCATCACTCAGTCCCACCCTCTTCAACGTATACATGAGTCCCCTCGCCTCCATCGCACGCCAACACAACCTCAACATCATCTCATATGCAGACGACACCCAGCTGATCCTCTCCCTCACCAAAGACCCAAACACCGCCAAAACCAACTTACACGAAGGAATGAAAGAAGTAGCCGAGTGGATGAAGATCAGCCGTTTAAAACTAAATTCGGACAAAACAGAAGTCCTCATCCTAGGGCCATCCCCCTCTGCCTGGGACGACTCATGGTGGCCTCCAGCCCTCGGAATCGCACCCATACCTACTGACCATGCACGTAACCTGGGCTTCATCCTGGACTCCTCCCTCTCGATGACCAGACAAGTCAACGCCGTCTCATCATCCATCCTGCTTCAACATCCTACGAATGCTCAAAAAAATCTTCTGTTGGATCCCCACCGAAACAAGAAAGACGGTCACCCACACACTGGTCACAAGCCGACTGGATTACGGAAACACCCTCTACGCCGGAACCACAGCCAAACTACAGAAAAAACTCCAACGCATCCAAAACGCCTCAGCCAGACTCATTCTGGATATCCCTCGGCAAGCTCACATTTCCGGCCACCTGAAAGACCTCCATTGGCTCCCTGTCAACAAGAGAATAACGTTCCGTCTACTCACCCACTCACACAAAGCCCTCTACGACCTAGGACCCGAATGCCTCAACACACGTCTATCCTTCTACACCCCCTCCCGACAACTACGATCGTCCAATAAAGCCCTCGCCGCAATTCCGCGCATCCACAGATCCACCATGGGGAGAAGATCCTTCTCCTACTTAGCGGCCAAAACCTGGAACTCTCTCCCCACCCACCTCCGCCTTACACAGAACCACCTCTCCTTCAGAAAAAAACTGAAAACTTGGTTATTCGACAAGTAAAAACACCTCCCTCCCCCAAGCGCCTTGAGACCCTCTGGGTGAGTAGTGCGCTATATAAATATTGGAACTTGAACTTGAACTAACGCATGGCCCTTTATAACCCCAAAGCCAACGGCATGGTGGAGTGGGCCAATCGTCTGGTGAAGGGGTCCATTTCCATGGCTTTACAGAGTGGAAAGGATTTCAGGGTGATGGTGAGCGAGATGGTTTGGGCACATTGCACTAGAGTCAACAGTGTGACTGGGTTCACCCAGTTTGAGAAGACGCGTGGGAGGAAGCCCGGCACCAAACTTGTACCTGCTTGGCTGGCTTCTCCCTGGCTGGCCTTCAAACAGGTGGATGGCGTCACGTCTGATGGCACGGGCGTGTGGGCCAGTGACTGGGTCAAAGTTTAATCCTGGAAGACCCTGCAAAGGTTTGTCTAAGTTCTGGGGTCCCTTCAGGGTGAGGCAGGTTTTTGACAACTATGTGCATCTTAAAAAGGGCAACTACTGGAACAAGCGCAAGGTTTCATTGTATTGCAAAGGGGAGGGAGGCTCCTTGGTGTCCGTACCTGAGTCTTTCCGGTGTGGTGATGGTTTGAATGGTTTCATGTTAATGAGTGATGTAGAGTTGTCCTCCAATGAGACTGTGGTCAGGAGTGAGGCTGGTTCCGGGAATGCCTCCAATTCCCTTCCACCTGTTCTTCCTTCGGAACAGGGTGCCAGAGTTACCCGTTAAACCAGACCTTGCGGACCTCCTCACTATTTGGAGGATTATGTTCAAACTTGATGGGAATTTTCTTGTGCTTTTTAATTATTGTTTTTCTCTTTTTTTCTTTTCTTTTCTTGCATTGTTTTGTTTTATTTTGGGTAGAAGTGAGGGGGGTGTTGTAATGTTCACTTGTTTATTGCTTGTAATGTGCACTTGCTTTTTGCAGTGCTTGTTCATCTCTTTACCAACGTTCTATCTGTTTGTTCGCCCGCGCAAAGATTCCACATATGGCAGTTGCTGTGTGGCAGGTGAAGGTGGCGTTCACGCTCCGTGTTGTGCTGAAGGACTAAACCTACTTGTGTACCCTACGTAGTCTAAGAGTGTCATTACCACAATGTCCCTTCCAGGCACAATAAAAATTAACCATGCTCTAAAACCACATGCTTCGTTCAAAAGAGTTGTTTGGTTTACAGCACTTTGGCTTGTGTACCCTCTTGTTATTGCTGTCATTGTGCAGTACCCTATTGGGACTCAAGCTCTACCCATATGTTATCATGGCCATACGACGACCAAATAGCAGAGTAGAGTGCACGCCAGAAAGCAACACAGTTGATATGGCGCTTTTGTACGTTGGCTGTATGGCCAGAGGTCTGGCTGTACTCATTACGCATTGCCTGCTATCATGTCAAACAGAAGTCATGCCTATCATATCAAAAAATAAAACAGCTTACTCATCACTGATCATCAGGGCCTGACATGAGCCATGATTCCATCCTGGAATTCCTAATTTTTGTATTGTGACAGTCAAACGGCTGCATCTTAGAACAGAGAGGACTAGTGCCTGGGCATTAATTCCCAGCGCTGCCTCACTACACTTGCCCACCATTTGCTTGCTCGCTCCCAGCGATGACTCAGATCAGGAAATGATCACTGGATAAATCACACTACCTGACAACACTGCAAGTTCAAGGCCGGATCGATGCAAGTTCAAAAGACAGAAGGCAATTACTTGATGGATTACGTGGATCATTAGGGAGGTCCAATCACAGTGAGGTTCCCACTGTATTTGGCTGCCCCGGGCTCTTGCGGCTCGTGAGCGGAATAACGATTTGCAGAATCCAAGAAAGCTTTTAGGAGAGCAGTGAATTGGGAAAAAGGAGGGACAGACAGCTTAAGAAAGGGAAAGCGCAGGTGAGACAGGCAGTAGTGGCTTACTATTACAGAGCTGCATCAATAAATGCTCTCTCTATTTATTGAGGTCAAAACAGGCACAAATTTAACGTGCGCTAGACCTGGAAGTTGCCCCCTCGTGAGGCAATATCTTGTCTGCTGCTAGTTTTGCCTTGTTGTTTTTATTTTCCTTCTGTCACTGCTGGAAAGTAGGAAAATTGCTAGAGACACTCTCTGGGCAGTGGAGACAACACATGCTGCTGCTACTTGTTTGAAGGTAGGATCCTTCTGCATGGTTACACACCCTTTTTCCCTGGAGTTGTTATGGTTTCTGACTAGTCTGAGTGGGATCCTGCTAATCAGGACACCGGCCTCTGTGCTTTCTCCCTTTCTTTGGTTATGTGAGCACTTGGATACATCCCAGATTGGCTACTGGTGTACCCTTATAAGTTCCTAGTATATGGTACTGAGGTACCTAGGGCATAGGTACACCAGGGGGCTCCCATGGGCTGCAGCATGTATTATGCCACCCATGAGAGACCACTCAAATTGTAACTACGGGCCTGTCATTGCAGCCTGTGTAAGCTGGTGCTAGCACCACTTACGACAGATTCAGGTTTCCAAATATCTGCGTTCACTGCACTTAAAACCTATAAGTCACACCTAAGGCAGTAAACTGTGTTGGAGGTATGATTCCATGCACTGTAAAGCTCCTCCGGGAGGCCCTTAATGCTCCCGGTACCAGTCTTCCAGACCGGACAGCAAGCTAGGGCTGCTGCCGACCTGAGACACGTTTCTGCCCTCCTGCTGCTGAGCTTAACTCGAGTGGGGGAAGGCAGAACAATAGAGGTGTGACCACCTCCTAGACAGGGTTTAGTGTATTGGGGCAGGGTGGGAGCGCATGCCAGCGCCACTCAGTCTGCTTGAAGGGCAAATTTGGTTCGCTCCTTGCATACTCCAGTTTAAACCAGTTCAAGGACCATTGCCACCCGCTCTGGAGTGAAACTGGACAAAGGACATGGGACTATCCTCTCCACTGTCTGACCCCTCCCCTGGGAGGGAACCCTGAATCTTCCCAACCCTTCCCTTAGGGTACTTAAGGGCTTACCTGTAGGTGGAGCCCTAGATTCGTCGTGTGACAAGATTCATATCAAGACACCACTTCACCTTCGACAGTCTGGGCTCTCTGGGCTTCGCTGACCCTTGCTCTGGACACTGAGACTGCATCCGGGAAGACTTTTGCTGCTCCTGATCTCGTCGTCCTGCTGATCTGCTGCAATGTCTGTGCCTTTGCTTCATACAGGACCCTTTCAAGGCCTGTGGACATACAAGACACCTGAAGGAATCTCCCTTGAAGTGAAGAAGTCACTTCCTTGCATCGGCAGGCACCGCAACGAAGCTGGCCAGTCTAGTGATCCTGGACCCCCACGGACTCCGAAAGGCTCAGCAACGCAGTTGGTGGCTCCTCTCTTCCCTCGAGGCCTGCACTGTCCTCTCATCAAGTTTGAGGCCAGTATCCCTCGTCAGAGCTGCAAAGGCTTGTTGGCTCTCTTCCTCAGAGATCTTCGGGCTCCAAGTAGCCTCCACCTCAAGCATCTCCAGTGACCAAGATATTCGTCCTCACAGCATTTCTTGCACTGTGGGCCTGTATCCTTGGTGAGCTGCTTGTGGTCCTCTTGTGACCCCAGTACCTCCAGCCTGTGGGTCCTCTTGAGGGTCTTCTTTGATTTCAGCGGGCTCCCCTGATTGCTCAGGTCTGCTCTGACTCTGCTTGTGGCGATTCACCTGGACCTTGCTGGTCTCTACACGGCACCTTTTTTGCTTTCCACGTTGTTTGTGGTTGCCAAGGCTTGTTGATGCTCCCGACAGACACCGACCCCTCAACTCTTGACATTCCGAAATGTGACAGCTCATGAACGGCTCCTGGTCTTCTACAGCATCACCTGGTCCACACAACTGCAGCTCCAAGGTCACCGTAAACTCTCCTGCACACCTGACATGGTGGGCATTCGACTAATGTGCCCCCTGTCAATCCCGAGTGGCATAGACACTGTCCCCTCTGCTTGCAGGTACTTCTCATCTTGAATCCATCTTTGGATTCCACCAGACACTTTCCTCTTCTTCGCCAGTGGCATCTTCCTGAAGTCCTCCATTAAGTTCGACTGCAGTTTTCGACGCCACTTCACACCTATGCATCCAGCTTCCCTGGTGTAGGTATCTTGGTTCATAGGGTATCCGCGGGTGAGGTGGCTCTCCAAACTTCTGTCTTCATTGGGGTTTCCTCAGGGTCCACTTAGAAGGGTCCTTCTTTAAAATTGCAATTGCGACTTACCCATTGACTTGAATTGAGCACGCAGTTGTGTTCCCACACTGCACACGACCTCCGTGGGGTTCCTGCTTACTTACCTCGGGTGGTTCCTTGGGCCCCGGCATTTATATGTCCACTGGGTACAGTTTTGATTTGAGACATGGTTGGCATCCAACTATTTTAGTATATACTTTGTTCCCCCTGGTGACCACTGTGTATTCAAGCTACTTACCTGTTTTCTTTGCAAAGTATTGTGTGTGTTGCGTATATCTCCGGCTAGGAGAATTTTTTATGTGTTAGTGAGTGTCTTATAATAAATACATATTTTTATACACTGTGTGGTTCTTTTTCACTTATTCTTTACCAATAATATTACAATCTGGTTAAACAAGCTGCTTTACACTCCTTCTGGACAAAGCCTGAAGGTTGCTCTCCACTGCTACCACTTAGAGAGCTTTCTAAGGTTGACTAAGACCACTAAAATCACCCTGAGGGTTGTCTGGATTAGTGCAGGGGGCTACACTTACATAAGTGAGCACCATATACTAAGCCAGCCTCCTACACTGCTCTCTTCGGTAATCCTGCACTTCCTACCGAGCAGCATTTTGTCATTGCTGCATCACTGCTTCAAAAACAACCAATCCGTGTCTTGCTCTCATGCTTTTCTTTCTAGTAAAATAAATGAGAGCAAAGCAAGAATTGGTGTTAACAGGGAAACCCTGAGCTCAAAAGGAGACTGAGGCAGCTGTACTGCGTTACCCCCTTGCTCCTGAGCAGCTCAGTTCATAAGGCTAAAGTATGCATGTCTGGTTGCATTGTAATCTACCACTGTTTCTTTAACTGTATGGAGACCTGGGAGCATCATGTATAACTCTCTGTTATGTTTGGCAACCACTGATCAGTTGGATTGTGGGTGACTTAGTGGAGGCTGCATTACCCCTTGGTGGATTCAATAAAGAATATTACTTGTAAGAAGTGTAGTGTCTACCTACTTAACCCTGGTGATGAGTTACAGTGTGCATCCATCAATCTACACCTTGAGAATTTATCTTTACAAACTTTCCATTGGATTTATGTTGGGAGGGAGATGGTATTCTCTCTCTACTTTTAAAAGTAACAGGACTGTTGCAGTGAGTTATTTCGTTAAGCAGTTGATTACGGTGTGTTTTAGACAAAACCGTGACATTTTATATATTTCGGGCCCTTACTCGCGTTACTTTTGGTGTTGCAAGCTTGTATGTGGTGATTTTTAAAATTTACTTCATGGCTGGTGCAGGATTGCGCGTGACCGGTGGCCCTTGGGCAACATCGATGTGGAACTTGCCATTGTTCAGCTCCGTGTGGTGAAGAAGCTGGTATTCATGTAATTGTGCCCAGGTGCATGCAGGGAGCGCACAGCATCCTACCTCACAGTAGGGAGCTAATGCGCATAAACCTGTATCATGGCTCACTGAGCAAGACTTTAGTAAATGTGTAGTGCAAATGCAGTAATTCGGACCGTAAATGGTATTGTGCCTCACCCTTATTTCCTATCTTGGATGCTATATCCCACAATTGCTCCTTTTGTACTGAGGCGTTTTTGGGGGTAAGGTGCACATACATATAAAAAAAGAAGGAAAAAGAAATAGGAAAATATTTTCCTTCCTCACTGAAGAAACATATAAGTTCAGGGTAACGTAGCCAACAGCCATTTTAGGGTATAATATATGGACGGAAGCAATTGATTACCTTACAATTATTTGAGTTAGTTGTGTTGGCTTATTGTGTTGACTCATTATTTAAATTTGTGGTGTTAGTTTATTAATTTAACTTCAGTTGCCGGGATGGCAGCCAGCATGAGTCAACCTATGTAGGTTGTGTCGGAGAGGGGCGAACCATTGTTGCCCAGGAACAAATGGAAACACTTGTTCAATTCGTATTGTGTGGCTATAGGAGAGGAAAAGTTCTCCCATGCTAGGAGACAAGGAGTTGTTCTTCACAACTTGGGTGTTGAGGGTCGCAATATTTATGAGAGTTTGGATCCCATAGCTGTGGGTAAACCTGAGGGTGTACCTGGAAACCTTTATGGGATTTCTGTGCTTGTGCTTCGATCGTTGGTAAGCCAATACTTTGTTTATTCCAGACTGGGAAAGCTGCTGTGTTACTCGCTGCTGGGTCTGTCAGTCAGTCAATGTCAGAGAACAAACTTTCGGAGACGCTGTTGGAGGCGGTACCGATTTGCTTGAATAAATCTAAAGACTCCTCGCAGTCAGGGATACAATGTAACACTGAGGCTGGTGATCATGCTGGGGGGAGTAAAGGGACTCAAAAAGAAGCAGAGACAGAAGTCTTTACTGAAAATAATCAGGATATTTCTACGCCAGTGAACTCACCAGAAATGGGTGAGCTAATGAGCCAGTCTTTCATGGAGCTAAGGGGCGGATTATCAGAGATCAGTCTACCGGCACAGGTAGATAGCAGCGGGGGCGCTGGCATTGGGGAGATCGCCTTGGAGGAATGGGAAGAGGTGGCTTCCCACAGCGATGATGCTTCAATAGCTTTAATAGCGGGAGCAGGAGTCAGTACCAGATCTAATAAGATACCGCCTGGAAAGAAAATCAAGGCCAAAGTAAAAAATAAGAACACTTCCCAGAGGCGGACCATTTACAACAAAATTCACCTTAAATTAGCATGCGTTGGAAATGTAACTTAGAGAACAGTTCCCTTCGTAAATGGGTTCATGCTAAGGGAGGAGTAAAGAGTATGGCCTCCCGGATCACTGGTAATAGCCCCATTAAAAACATTACCGAGAATAACATGGCGAGTAATACTCCTGCGGTAAAACGAGCAGAGAAAGGGGCCAGTTTGGCAGAAAAGCGGAGAGAGAGGGGGGCTAGCTCCCAACAAGTATCCACTACAGCAGTATCGTCTCGAGGGATACTGACTCAGCCAGCTGACATCCTGGCGGATACTGAACCAACACTTGCCTTAATAATTTAGTTCTTAAAAGACCAAAAAATTGAGGCACAAGAACACTTTATGTAAGCCAAGTCAGATACAGACAAGATGTCGCAGATGTTACAGGAGATGTCAGTTAAAGTGGGGGGCCTTGCTAGCGATATATTAGATCTACAACAGAGAGTAGGAGAGACGGAGCAAACTGCAAGCCTAACAGATACCAAAGTTCGGCAGCAAGTTACCCAAATTTCAACTATCCAACTTAAACTCGAGGACTTAGAGAATCGTCAACGTCGCCACAACCTGCGATTATTTGGCATTCCAGAAGGGGTAGAAGTTATTCCAAAAGGTGTTCCCCCGATTTATTGGACTGGGACTGGGATTCTCAATTTCAAAGAGTTCATAGGATCCTTACTGGTAAACGTAATCAGGAAGGTAAATACCCCCGTCCACTTTTGGGTTTTTTTGGAAACCTTTTGCTAAGGCAGGCAGTTGCCCTGAAGGCTTGACCTAATACACCTGCTATTATGGAGTCTGTTACTTTCTTTGTTAGATCAGACCTTTGTAAGACTACTATGGACAGACGTTGGCAACTCCGCCAGTTTATTGACCCCCCTTAAGGCGTTTGGGGCATAAGTGTATTTACAAAAAATGGCACGCCTGAAGGTTTTCAAAAATGGCCGGTCATATTTTTTTGTTGATGAAGAAGAAGAAGTTAACTCTGCTATTGTCAAATGGCAAACGGAAGCTGCCCAGAAGTCTTAACAAGATGTATATTTATATTTACATGTATATGTATATGCTTTAATTTAGATGGGTGGTTTCCTAATCCCTTCTTGCTTTTTGTATCTGTCTGGGTCCTAACATTAAAAAAAAATGTGTATTATAAGATAACTTGTCCTATTGGATTAAGCTTAACTGATGCTTCTTATATATCTTCACTTACGGTATATGTTCAGGTGTGGGGCGGCTACCGTAGTGGTGGTAGCTCTCTAGTACTGCCTATCCAGCGGCAGTAGGTTAAAGGGAGGATTCCTCTTTCTAGTCACAGGGAGGGGGGGTGGGTTCCAAGGGTCTCTCGGGTCAGAGGGAAGACTGGAAGGTGTCCGTGGGTGGGGGGCAAACATAAAAAAATTACCGTGTTCTAGTTTATCCGGATTTAACCGCTTGAAAAGTAAACCAGTATACATTGATTTGTCAGTCTGCGGCCCACAGACTGAGCAACGCGAGCAGCCGCGAGGACGATTGAACAGCTACTTCCAGGGATTGATAACCTGGCCTGATCCTCTTAAGTTCCATGAGGGCCCGCAATTTAGAAGTTGCTTCAATCCCTGACCTACCACATGGGACAAATCAATGTATACTGGTTTACTTTTTAAGCGTTTAAATCCGGATAAACTAGAACACGGTTGGTTCCCCTTCCGTCTAAATCAATTTAGAGCACTTTACAGTCCCCCTTTCGGACTGCGACAATCAAATAATCTCCTATATTCCCTACAACTACTAGAAGCAAGATTCAAGCTCCTACATACTCCGGAACCGTCTACTTAGATCCAGATAAACTAGAACACGGGTGGTTCCTCCCTTCTGAACCATTCATAGAGCACTCCTCAGGCTCCTTCCAGACTGCGCCAATGCTCACACAGTCCTGATGATGATCTAAAGTTACATTAGATCGAAATGCACATATTGTCCTGGATTTCGATATTTGTTATGTGTGATATGTTATGTACTGTCACTCTCACTCAGTCACATTACGCACCATTGTCACTTATGTGAGCACCTGTAACTATCTAAATATATGTATTATGATTAGATATTTTTCTATTGCCCTATGAAGCTAGCTCCCAGAATTGATTTATTCATCTATCTAAATAATACCTAACCTTATTCATCTATCTAAATAATACCTAACCTTGTGTTACTGGACCTTCTCAGGCCAACCTTGAACCACTGTATGTACTATCAATATTTAACCCCTGGTTCACTTTACGGGGTACCCTTGTTTTCCCATAACTGCATTAAAAGAGAGGCACAGTACAGGTGAATATGGAACAACCCACATATTATTTACAATTACCTCCTCTCCTCTGACTGTGATTGTGGCAGTATGCCCACCACGATCTTCAACGGTAAACGGGATACCCATTAACACCAGTTTCTGTCTCATCAGTGAGACCCCTTGGGTATTTTTTAGTACAAATACCGTTCTTCATACAGGGTGAATGAATGTTGTGTTCCCCACATGGCCCATGGAGCATGTTTTCCTTGTCAATTTGGAATAGTAGTTGATCTGTAACAGGATCAGGCAGCTCGGCTGATATGCAATCTACTTCGTCTGGCTGTATTTTACGTTCAAGCCACAACAAAATGTGTACATGAGGTAGTCCTCTTTTTGCCATTATATCGTAAAGATGTAAGCTTTAGTTTTACCAAAAATAGCTTTTTGGGTCAGCAGCTTCATTAGTGCATTCACCTTCAAATTGAACACACGCGCTACGATATCATGCCTATCGTAGGATCTTTGATTGGCTAGAAATTAAACATCACTTATTCCCATTCTGGATTGAATGTGAAGGTGATAAACAAATCTGTTCTCCCATACTGTCTGACGTATGTCATGGCATCCTGTGTTTTTTCGTGCATGTACTTGGGTGAGCCAGTGAAGGTAGAGGGTAATAAAACGTGTTGTCCAATATCTAGAGCATTGACATTCTGATCCTGATTAACCGCATCCTTTAAATGGATGTAGTTATCTGCGCGTAGTTGTGTTTGATTACGACGGATAAAATCAAGTCTTTCCTTTATCATCTTAGCCATCATATCCACAATGTATTGATTAAACAGATTGCGGAACCAATGCAACGTATTGAATCTTCCGGATCTAACCATAAGTGTATAGGCATAGTACTGCATGCATGTCACCGTTTTCTGAGTAGCCGAATGGTTTTGGTATATATTTAGACAATACCTATCCTCCCCTCTTGGGAATAGAATGGGGTATTGTAAAGGGTCATATGATCTATGTAATTCAGAAACTCTACGTAATAGGCCATCCCGAGTATGTAATATAATGTCACGAGTACCTTTGTTCTCGTTTACTAAAAGAACAGCAACCTCATCCGTGGTCGGTGCATTATACGTCCCTTGATGTGTATTTGGTGGACGTTGATCTGCTTGGATGATGAGGTGCAAGTCCTTATTATGGAGATTCATCTCATAGTTGTACTTTAAGGACTGAATGTAACTGTTATGTGTGTGTAATGTGTCCTGTAGTAGTTCAATAAGCTGTATGTTTAAATGTGGCACCATGTGTGACCATGTATCTAGTTGATGTTGGTGAGATAGGAAATAAATTTGCAGAAATTGAGCAGGTTTGCCTTCCTGTGGAAGTAGACTGCCAATTAAGTGGTATAACTGGCCATGAATCTTAAAGGTAGGCATAAAATTCCCTTCCCTCACTTCATTAGCCCCAAAGGATGTTATTTGGAAGAGAGTATTGTAACGCCGTGTATTATTTAAAAATAGTTTTGAAAGTTGATGAGTCCCATTGAGTAGTTGTCTGATGAGCAGTGGTGGTTCTTCAATGTTGATAATATTGACTTTCCCAGAGGAGCAGCAAATTCCTTGAGGTTCAGCCTTCCATTTAAGGGCGTAGAACTTGTTACAGACGTTGTCCATGTTGCCAATGTTGATATCTGGATGGTTGATGTAGTCACAAACTGGGTTGTATTGGAAGGCGGAACTTACAGTGTGTCCAATGTGAGGGTGCTGTCTTACAGTGATTGGTGGTTGTTGGAGGTTACATAGTACTGGTGCCCCTCGAATACTGGATGTTACATCGATGTGTTGTGTGTTGTGTTCGTTAACGTCACGCAAAGTGGCAGGTATGTCTGTTAGTAGCTTGTGTGAGTGAGTCTCTGTAGCAGTGGAGGTGGCGATGCGTGCTCTCTTGTTAGCAAGCCGCACTGAACAACACACAGTTGGCTCACTCCATAAAGCAGATGTGGATGGAGCAGATATGCGAGCTAACATTTGCTCAGTGTTGTCTTGGCTTTTGTGTTGCTGTAGTATTTTTTGTGCCCGTGTTTTTGAGGCAAGTTGTGTCTTCCTCTTCACCATGTTTGCTTGTTCCAGGAGTAGTCTGGTTAATTAGTATTAGAATGAGTGGCTGGGTGGTATGGTGTGTCCCAGCTTGCGTGTAAGGTCGCGTAATGAGTATGAGTAGAGGCAGGAAGTTGCCGAATGGTGATACACCAATGTTCACCTATTGCGCGCACGTTGGAGTAACTTGTACTTTCTAATTGTTAGTGACGTTTACTTGTGGCAGTTGTTATGAGTAGCTGTGTGACACTGATTAGATTGCGCAAATTGCCTCCCCCTCCGCGGCCAATCACAATCCCGGATAAGTGTCTAACTGTGGCACACCTTAATCAGAACCTGCGTGGTACTGACTATGTACATAAATGGCTGAAACGTCTGTGACCCCTGAGATAAAGTCCATTTTTGAGCCAGCAGTAGTTAAGTCTGTATGGTTAGTAGGTCCGAAATGATGTTGTTGATTGACTCCCTCTCTGCAGCCAATCACAATCCCTGGAAAGTGGCTACCTGTGGCATACCTTAATCAGAACCTGCGTGGTACTGACTATGTACATATATGGCAGAAAAGTCTGTGTCCCCAGAAGTAAAGTCAGTTTTGGAGCAGGCAGTAGTTAAGGCTGTAGGGTCAGTAGGTCCTAAATGATGTTGTTGTTCTCAAGACTAACACAGGTTTTTAGTCTTTATTTCGATATCAAAATCATAAAAGACAATATTTAAAACACATTACATTGTAATAAAATTTTTCCTTTTAAAAATAGCAACACTATTATCATAAAAAGTTATTAAACATACAGAGATACAAAGACTAACCTGAACATGGCATGTTAAAAGTTATAACACAAACAAAAGTATACAAAAAAACATACCTCATACTATATACAAATTTTTCCTGAATTTGATTAGAAGAGGCATGGGCAAGCCTTTATTAGCCGATTAAGAGGCCCTGATGAAGGTTTTGTCTACTTCTTGCCCTGATAGCCCAGGCCCACCCTAGGAATTTAGCTGTACTCACCACAAGCAACTCTGAGGTATTGGTTTTTAAAACCTGAATAGCCTCCGAAGACCTTCTAAAGGGGATGTGCTGGAACAAAGGTTTTAACCATTTTGTTCGAGGCACAGAGTAGATCGGGCAGGCAAACAGGAAATGACCCTCAGTTTCTTTATGACTTGTGCACCAACTGCAAAATTCAGTTACTCCATTAACCCATTTTTTTTGTGAAGGAATTCAATGGCAGTGATCCTACCCGAAACTGATGGTAAAGTTTCTTGTCCAGCGATTTGGTGATGATATCCCAGTAGGTCTCGCGGGAGGGATCCAACTTAATGGTCAGAAACCTTCCCGTAAGACCAACAGAGCTGGAGGCCGTTATTAACAATAAACGGACCGAGGCCCAGTATAATGCCTTGAAGTCCTGTTTGGATGGAAAAGCGTTGGTGCTTGGAGATATCCACAGATGTTCTAGTCCCATTTCAATCAGAATGGTTTTTACGCTTTTTAACCAAGGGATTATCCCTGATCCCCCAATTGACCTAACTTCTGTCAATTCCTTAGCAAAAAGGGTGAGGTCAGGGGATGTCCATATGCGCCTCCAAAGGGCCACCAGTCTAAATCTTGCCATCTCATTGATTGGGTAACATCCCATATCCAAGCATAGGGGTATGGAAGGTGATGATTGGGGTAGCCCAATCAAGCTCCTTAAGAACTTACACTGAGTTCTGAATAGGCAGGAGAGGTTGGTATATCCCCAGAGATCAGCACCATATAAAATTGCGGTGTTGATCTTGGTGTCATAGATTTTTAACGCCGGGGTAACCCGTTTAGTAATTGATCTCCTTTGATCACTCAGAAGGCAACCAGTGAGTCGGGCAAGTTTAAGCTGTTGGGCACCAACCTGATCCTTCCATCCCAAGCGACGATCCAAAGTGACCCCCAAGTACGTCATGGTATCAACCTGTTCCAAGTCGACTCCACTCAAACTTACGGAGCTACGGACAAGGTGCCTCCTATTGAGAACCATGAACTTGGTTTTACCAACGTTTACCTTAAGGTCGTTGATGGCACAGAACTCCTCAAAGCGGTCCAGCGCCCGCTGCAAACCTCTGCGTGTTTTTGAGAGGAGTAGGGTGTCGTCAGCAAAGATAAGCATCGGAAATCTTGTCCCTGCCAACAAGGGGGCATCAGTGGGGGTGTCTGCAAAGAATTTGACCACTTGATCAATGAATAGCAGGAAGAGTGTTGGGGCCAGGACACAACCCTGACGAACACCACGGGTCACGGGGAAGGATTTTGACACTTGTCCCTGGCTTCCCCACCTCACCCTTGCGTAATTGTCCTCGTGTATTTTAACTATCAGATCAAGTAGTTCCCTAGGTAGGCCCAAGTCCCTCAGGACACACCACAATTTATCCCTCGGCACAAGATTGAAAGCAGACTTCAGATCAATAAATGCAGCAAAGATGGTACCACCGCCGAGCAGGACCACCTTCCAGTAGATCAGACAAAATCTGAACACCTGATCGATGGTGCTCGTTCCAGATCTGAAGCTTGCTTGCATGGGAGATAAAATATCCTCTTGTTCAATCCAGCCTTGAACTCTACTCAAAACCATGCGTGCAATAATTTTTTGGAGGGAGTCGATGAGGCTAATCGGGCGGTAGTTGCCCGGATTAGACCTGTCGCCTTTTTTGTGGATTGGGAGTATCTCCGCGCCCTTCCACGACCTAGGGATTCTTGCCCCTTTAGCTATTGCATTAGCGATCTTTGTTATGTAGGGCACCCAAAGAGCGGGGTTGGCTTTAAACAGGTCAACAGGGATTAAGTCCATCCCTGGTGCTTTTCCCCGCTGAGTCAGGCCAAGTGCTAGCTCTACCTCAGTTTCTGAGAAGATAAGTTTCTCCCCTTGAATGGATGGATGAGGTGCCTCGTCCAGTTTAAAGGGGGGTTCAGATGTTTCAGCACTAAATTGAGCCGAGTAATGGGTCACCCAATCTTCGGGAGAAACATGGTTTGTGGGGGTACGTGAATCAGGGTCCTTGCCCCATTTCACTAAATTCCAGAACTTGAGCTGGTTGTTTGAGGTGGAGGCGTCCAGAAGATCGGACCAATACATATCCTCCCATTCCCGTTTGGCTTCCCACTGGGCTTTCTTATATCGCACCCTTGCTATCTTAACCGCACTCATGTTCCGGGACTTAACCACATTAACAAGATGTCTGTGGGCCTCCCTGCACTTTTTATTATACCATTTCTGGCGGGTTGCATTCTGTTTAACAGTGCCCTTCTGACCTGGTAGAGAGAGAAGGAGTTTGAGCTCATTAAAACAGCGCTCATGAAGGTCAATAACAATGTTTACAGAGCCACCCCCCTGTAATTCCTCGCGTGTAATTTCATTAAACATGTTTGAGACCACGGTCTCAACGCTCTCCTGGAAGATCTCGTCCCCTGCTAGCCTGGACCATTTTAGCCTCCTGCGATCATTGGTCAGAAGAACGTCCCCTGTCCGGGGGGTGTCAGGTTCTTTTAGACTCTTCAAACCTGGTAACCTTAAATTAAGTGCCAGAGGATTATGGTCGCTTTCTGGGCTGGGTACAACTTCCATATCTACCAGCAATGGCCAGTATTCCAGCTTTAACAAAAAATAGTCAATCCGGCTTTTCCTTAATCCGTTGTCAAAGGTGTAATTTGCACCCAAATCCGATCTTGACCGACCATTTATTGCCCTTAGCCCCTGGGTAAGACACAGAGCCATCTAGTTCAATGCGGCCTCAGTAGCTTTGACAGTTTTATTTAGCAACAAGTCTGGGATGTTCCAAACTGCATCTTCTGCAGAGCCCCAACTGTCTCCGGCTACATATAACGGCTCAAAGGTGCAGTTTAAATCACCTGCCAGGAGGATAAGGTCTTCTCTGACCTGACCTACGAGAAGGTGGTCCAATACATCCAACACAACAGGGCAGCGACCCCCTGGGAGCCCTCGTGCATATACATTAATAACAATCACGTCCCGATGGCCATCTTTGCTCAGTTTAATTACCAGGAGGTCCGGATTGTCTACAGGTATTTCAGATGGGTGGTATCCAGATGACTGCTTCACCCAAATCAGCAGACCCCCTGAGGCTCGCCCTTTACCACCCCTTATAGCTGGTTTGAAAAAATTTATGAAACCTACTCTATGAACTGGGTCAGGTACCCAAGTTTCCTGTAGCAGGATAATATCAAATTTGTCCACAAACTCCAACCAGTCTTCTGAATTCATGCTTCCCCTGACCCCTGCAACATTCCAGGACAGTATGTTAAATATTTCCGATGGGGGAATTGCTAGGGGGATCGTTAGTACTGGCTCAACAGGGGGCGGTAATATACATCCCCTTAGCCCAGTTGTGTCACGGGAAACCACCATGGGCGAATTCACTAAATCTCTAAAAGGTGTTACCTCTGATAAGCCTGCATCTTCAACCCTGGTCTCAACGAAGCCAATTACAGGTTTTGGGACGAATTGTGGGCCTTCCAAGGGTGTATCACTAACAACATATGTTTCAGGTGGATTAGAGATGGTGAGCCTAATTGCAGGACTTGGAACAGGGCGTGCTCCTTCAGTGGGAGCAACATTTTCTACACAAACTTCTGGAGGGGTAGAGGCAGAAAACACAGGGATAGGGATGGAATCAGGATTATAAGCTGGGACATTAGCCCTCCAAAGTCAATCGACCTCATCCAGACAACCAAACCTATTCGAAGTGGGAACCCCTTCCCACCAGCCATTATGACCCTGCCAACCTTCCCATCGTCCACCCCGCGTAGTATTATGGACTATGGACCAGTTCCCTCCTAAGTTTGTGTGTGGTCGTGGGGGGTAAAAGAAGGTAAGTGGCTTAACAATAATACCAGAGTTATCACCACGTACATACCATGAGCATAGATGGTGAGCTGTCCTTGGATCTGCAAAGGAAATAACAATGCAATCACCCGAGATAGACTTAGGTGAAGGGCCTACCCAAGGTACCCTGCGAACCATTAAGATGTTACTTCTAAGGTGGTTCGGTAGTTGTCTATTTGCATTAAGCCAATAAATAACCTTGTTCTTTAGTGACCAATGATCTTCTTGGGACTGTGGCTCCAAAGCAGGCACACCTGCCAATACAAATAAACAAAAAAAGAGAGGTCAGGTCAATCTCTGAAAAATCTCTGAAAACCACAAGTGATGGAGTCAAAACAAGGTTCACACACCCACTTTGGGTGGTAAAGAAAGCCCTCACACACCGACCTAGTCAGTGTCATGCTTCATCATCAGGCCCCACCAAAGAGGCCGAGTGCCTCTTCGGTGTGCTGCGACGCCAGAAAGACTGCGGAGCTGGTTGTGTGGGGAGGGCGTGCTATAAAATAAAGTGAAGGTTAATAGTGCCTTACAAGGGTATCAAAAAAATAAATTTTAATAAGTGATCCCTAAGGCACAGAACAAGGAGTATTATGTGTCTGAATTTAGCTGCCAAGGTATTAGGGTTGGTTAAATTCAGAAAATACTCATATTAATCTTAGTCAACATGTTTCTGCCATATGGGTGGTTTTATTTACCAAGGCATTCGTCAGGACTAAACCCCGGCGGTATGGGCTCTCTAATCACCCACCCTAACCTGGGGACGTGAAAGTGAAAATTAAAAAAGGTGAAAAAGTGCTTAAAAAGGGAAGAGCAAGATGCTCATTCCAAAAATACTCCGAAATTTTTGGAGTGTTACAGCACTTTAAAATGGGGCGCTACTAACACCATGGGTCTCGGGAGGGGGGTTGGAGCGAACCTGGCACATCGCCCTCAGCGCTCACAACCCGCCGTCAACCTAGCTGTGGCCTCAATACCGGACCCCGAGGTATTGAGTATTTTTGGAATGAGCATCTTGCTCTTCCCTTTTTAAGCACTTTTTCACCTTTTTTAATTTTCACTTTCACGTCCCCAGGTTAGGGTGGGTGATTAGAGAGCCCATACCGCCGGGGTTTAGTCCTGACGAATGCCTTGGTAAATAAAACCACCCATATGGCAGAAACATGTTGACTAAGATTAATATGAGTATTTTCTGAATTTAACCAACCCTAATACCTTGGCAGCTAAATTCAGACACATAATACTCCTTGTTCTGTGCCTTAGGGATCACTTATTAAAATTTATTTTTTTGATACCCTTGTAAGGCACTATTAACCTTCCCTTTATTTTATAGCACGCCCTCCCCACACAACCAGCTCCGCAGTCTTTCTGGCGTCGCAGCACACCGAAGAGGCACTCGGCCTCTTTGGTGGGGCCCGATGATGAAGCATGACACTGACTAGGTCGGTGTGTGAGGGCTTTCTTTACCACCCAAAGTGGGTGTGTGAACCTTGTTTTGACTCCATCACTTGTGGTTTTCAGAGATTTTTCAGAGATTGACCTGACCTCTCTTTTTTTGTTTATTTGCATTCAACTGGGGATTGAGAGAGTGTCTTTCTTTTTTCCCTATCTCTCCCATTGTTGTCGAACACCTGCCAATACTACAACAAAAGGCCTGGCATCTGGTGGTAAGTCAATATAGCCCCCACGCAAGTTATGTCTGTTTCCATTTCTAGATCCCTGGAAGTATGTACGTGGGTTCCCGCTCTTATTTGGTTGTTGGACAGTAACCTGAGAACCCATTTTTATAGGTGCTTTATCTTGTGGAGGGCAGGGGATTGGGACAATGGATAGGGGCTTAGTGACTAAAGGTTTGCAATCCTTAGTGCGAGGTTTAGGTATAGGTTTAGGGTTAGGCGGGGGCGGGGCCGATGTAGGTACAGCTGGGGCCTGTGGGATGCTCTCAACACCCTGTAGGGTATTTGCCTCCATCTGCTTTAGGCTAAGACTAGCTAGAGTGACAATTGTCTTATCCATTTCTAATAGATTATTTTCAATGCGTGAGAGTCGAAGTTCCAGGGGGGATAGAAGCCTCTTCAATGTGTCCCATACAATTTTGAGAAAATCTTCATCACCCCCCTGTAACTTACCAGACTCACCAAGCAATACCTCAGGGGCTCCCTCAACAAAATTTGGGAGTGATTCCCCCATTTTTGTATCTAAATCTATACTATCTATACTGATACCAGTGTCCACACCAGTAAGGCAGGTATTGGCCAGCGAAACACTAGTACCTGCTTTATTTGGGGCCAGGAGACGATGATTATTGAAGAAATGTGCCCTCGCAATTTTGGCCTTTTTCTGGGCATAGGCTGATCTGGCAAGACGTTTTCTTATATGTGCAGCATCCCTTTTATTAACACTAGCTGGCTGCTTTAGCATGTCGAATTGTTTGGGGATACCTAAGTTTGCACCTTGAGTTTGAGACAACAAAATCTGGGTGGGCTTAGGAGATAACAACAGAGGAATAGATGGTAGCTCCGGTGAAGGGGTAGGTGAGGAGTGATGGATATCTGCCTTTACTATCAAGGGCTGGGGACCTGACAGGCGTTCAGGAGTTTTGGCCGAGGCAATGTTGCCTAAGGATGATTTTTTAGAAAATACTAAATCCTGAGATAGTCTTCGCGCTGCCTCTAACTCCAAAGATACTCTATGTTGCATTTTAGAGATTTCATTGTCAATGGCTACATTAGTCTTGGCAATGAAATCATCGAGTGTCCCATTAGGTTTTAGCCCTCCCTTAGCAGTTTTGCTACGAGTCCCCCGTGAACACATGATAAGTATCAGAATAAAATACAATTAAAACCTGTACATGTGATTACAATTTAAACAGGGGGGTGGCCCAGTCCAGTCCTCGAACGGCCTCAAACGGCCCGCTCTTTGCCCGGTCTTCGCCCCGGGCGCTCCCGCGCGCTCCCGCGCAGCGGTACTGAGGGACACTGATAAGGAAATAGTGAGGCTGGGGCGGGGCAGGCAGGGAGAGCGACCCAGGTGTTACGGGTCTAGACCTCACGCAGGGACTCCTGGTACTTTGAGTCCCTTCGGGTCAGCTCGCAGCCCTGCGGTATTTCCCACCTCACACACAGCAATTGGCAGTTCCAGGCCCCTCCGGTGATGGTTCGCTCACCCCAACAGGCGAGGATCTGCGGCGGTCCGCTGAGGAAAAACAGCCGAGCACGCAGAGGATCAGTCAGTGGGTCCAGGGGTCACAGCATGCACAGAAGGATTCAGACGAGGGTTGCAGTCACCAGGAATTTCAATGCTGAGGCTGGGGCGGGGCAGGCAGGGAGAGCGACCCAGGTGTTACGGGTCTAGACCTCACGCAGGGACTCCTGCTACTTTGAGTCCCTGCGCGTCAGCTCGCAGCCCTGCGGTATTTCCCACCTCACACACAGCAATTGGCAGTTCCAGGCCCCTCCGGTGAAGGTTCGCTCACCCCAACAGGCGAGGAGCTGCGGCGGTCCGCTGAGGAAAAACAGCCGAGCACGCAGAGGATCAGTCAGTGGGTCCAGGGGTCACAGCATGCACAGAAGGATTCCGACGAGGGTTGCAGTCACCAGGAATTTCGATGCTGAGGCTGGGGCGGGGCAGGCAGGGAGAGCGACCCAGGTGTTACGGGTCTAGACCTCACGCAGGGACTCCTGCTACTTTGAGTCCCTGCGGGTCAGCTCGCAGCCCTGCGGTATTTCCCACCTCACACACAGCAATTGGCAGTCCCAGGCCCCTCCGGTGATGGTTCGCTCACCCCAACAGGCGAGGAGCTGCGGCGGTCCGCTGAGGAAAAACAGCCGAGCACGCAGAGGATCACTCAGTGGGTCCAGTGGTCACAGCATGCACAGAAGGACTAACACACTTTCCTTCACAAATGTAGAAAATGTTTTTTACCTGTGTTGTCGATCCTTGCAGACAGGCTAATGCTGGGGGTAAGTTGCAGCAGAACATGTGTCTCTGTTTGCCCAGCCAGTTCCTGAAAGCGCCCCAGCGATATGTGCCTCTGCATCCGCTGATGACGGCGCCAAGGTTCAGCATGTGTGGCTGCTGTCAAGTGCCTGTGGCCTCACAGTGTCCAAAAGCAGCACCTTGATGCTGTGCGTGCCCCAAAATTGTCTATTATATGTGCAATAGCGCCCCAGCGATGCTCATGTGCCTCTGCATCCGCTGATTAAGGCGCCGACGTTCACGTGTGTGCCCGCTGTGAAGTTCTCAGTCCTTTGCGCAGGAGGTGAGCGTGTGCTCTGAGGTTCTCAGTCCTTGTCGCACCACAGCCGCCCTGGCCTGCACAATGTGCCCATGTGCCCTCGTACGTTAATGCATTCCTGAAACACGGCGTGGTGCACTGAGACGCCACACACCTGGTGCACTGAGACGCCAGAACGCTTTTCTCACGCTTTTCCAATGCTGCGATAGAACGCTATTCTCAGGCGGCGTCTCAAGCTTTACAGAATGCACACGCCCACCACAATGCACACGCCCACCTCATAGCTGGTGCTACAATGTTGCGATAGAACGCTATTTGCACGCTTTTACAATGCTGCGATAGAACGCTAATCACAGGACGCTATTTTCAGGGGGCGTGAGTGCTGCGATAGAATACTATTCTCAGGCGGCGGCTCAAGCCCCACCACAATGCCTGTGACACAACGCTATTCTCATGCGGCGTCTCACGCTTTACAGAACGCTATTTTCAGGGGCGTGAGTGCTGCGATAGAACGTTATTCTCATGCGGCATCTCACGCTTTACAGAACCCTATGCTCAGCGGGCGTGAGTGCTGCAATAGAACGCTATTCTCAGAACGCTATTCTCAGGCGGCTTCTCACGCGTTACAGAACGCACACGCCCACCACAATGCACACGCCCACCTCAGAGCTGGTGCTACTTCCAACGGACTACTTTGTCCCACAACGGGCTTTGTCCCTTCCTAAGTATATGTTGCGCTGGTGTATAGCCTATGTGTAGCCTATGTCCATCTGCTATGCCTCACCTTTCCAATGCTGCATGCGGTGTTCCGGTTGGCGCTGTGGTTCTGGAGCTTACCCGCCTCAACGGTTTGGTCTCTCTCTTTATATTATTAGTTTGGATCTACAGATAAGGGATTATCTGGGTGATAACTTGGACCCAAATGCGATTACTAAATCTCCTATCTGGGATCTTTTATACGGGGAGAAAACCAGATCTCTCACAGGCAGTTTGTACAAACAGTTGGCCAGTCTCGAGGTAGATGGTTCTGTAAAATTAGCGGCAAGTTGGAGTCAAGTGCTGAATACATTCATAACACCCGTTATGATCACTCAGGCTTTGGGTAACATAAGTTACTCTGTCCATTCTGTTAGTTTACGACTACGGCAATTTCACACAGTTGGCATGTTGTGTTACACACTAGAGAGGATTGCCAAATGGACAGGAGCTAATAGTGGCGGTGAGAAGACCAAGTGCCCTAAATGTGGGACTCAGGCTGCAAATCTTACTCGTATGTTTATAGAATGTTCGGAATTGCGGACCTATTGGCAGAAGGTCGGTCAAGTGTTTTTTAGTAAGCTTGGCATGGGCCCTATACTAGCAGATTCAGAGATCATGTTAGGCTATAAAGCTGATAAACCAGCTGCCGCATGGTCCATCTTAATAATGATGGGGGCAGCCAGGCTAGCTGTTGCTCGGATGTGGATTTCCACCTATTTGTGATTGGCGGTTCATTATTAAAGAAACCCATGGCCTGGAGACTGCTCTAGCTAAGACTACGGGCTTAGGCTCTATGGTTAAGAATGAGAAAATGTGGAGTCCTATTGTTGCGATATAGATTAATTTAGATAAAGAAATCTATTTTTCGGTCTTTATGTATATAGGATTGATGGGTTGTAGTAAGAATGATTATCCATGGTGAATTGTAACTATTTTTGAATTTTTGCTGATCAATTATACCAGTTGTTGATTGTGATTATCTTTATCTACTCGGATTTATTGAATGTAGTTTAATGATGACAGCTGTCATTATTCACTGTGATTTATGTTATGAATTTATGCAAATAATATCCTAATGTGATGTCAAGAATTTTTTTTTTTTTTTTAAAGAGTTTGGATCCCATAGCTGTGGGTAATGCTGAGGGTGAACCTGGAAACCTTTATGGGATGTCTGTGCTTGTCCTACAAGCGCGCTTTGGATCATGCCTCAATGTAGTTATGGAGCGTCAAATTTGTCATGAGGGTGCAAGCCAAGGGAGAAAGAGTTGGTAATTATGTAGTGGCACTGAAGACCTTGCTGATCACACTGACTCCCTCATTCATGACCAACTTGTGCGGTACAAAAACAATTCCAAAGTGCTGGAGAAGTTATTAGCCAAAACTCCTTTCTTCAAAGAAGCAATTGACATTGTAGAAAGCATGGAACATACCTTTTGTTGGGTTAGGGAGTTGCACAGCTCACCAAGTACCCTTAATGTGACAATGCCCAGTGTTGCAGAGGTTGTTGATTAAGAGGAGGAATATTGTGAGACTGATATGTACAAGGGTGCTGTGAAAAGGTATCAACTAAATTGGATTAACAGAAGCCTAACCAAGGGGGAACCAAATACACTTAGTTTAGGTGTGGTAGTCCCAACCACTCATCAAATAATCCGAACTGTTATGCTAGGAATGGCACCTGCAGGATTTGTGGGAAAAAGGGACACTGTGCTTGACTGCAAAAACCAGAAAGTGAACAGCATTGCATGTGACCCAGAATTGCATCAACATGAGATTTGGCATGTATCTGTTTGTATTTGTGTGACTAAGTGCTGAGCTTGTGGATGATGATACTGTGACAATGCCGTAATGTGATGTCAACATTGGTGGCAAATGTTTACCAGTCTTAGCAGACTTTAGATCACCTTTTAGTCTAATTGGGAAAGGATTTTTGGGTTAGAAGTTATTGTGTTAAATCAACCTGACATAAATCTCATAGGCTGTGGGGTCAGAAAATTGACCTTTTGGGTTACACTGTGTTGACCATTAAATTCAAAGCCAGGGAAACAATTGGCAAAGTGTACGTGGCAAAACGGGTTGCTATTCTATTAGGTTGGCACCATCAAAGAGATTTCTATTAACTGTGAATGGTTTCTGCTCTTTATCCTTGTTCCCTTTTTCACATTTGTTACATATCATTGTTAGGGGGAAGATGTGTTGTAATCTAACACTGCCTCTTTAACTGTATGGAGTCTTGAGGGGATCATGTAGAACTCTGTGTTATGCTTGGCAACCACTGGTCAGTTGGATTGTGGAAGGCTCGGTGTAGGCTGCGTTACCCCTTGGTGGATGCAATAAACAATATTGCTTCTAAGAAGTGTAGCGCCTACCTTCTTCACAGGTTGGCCAAAGTAACAGACCTGTCCATCCTGACATGTGCACCAGGCTTTAGCTGCTGATTATCAATCACAATCAGAAGAATTGGCCACGCCCTGCCTTACCCAGACACAGGCAGACAGACAGGAGAAACATGCCGTTTCAGCAGTAAATAAATAATCAGTAGCAATTTGGTGCTTTCTATTGGCAATGCGACTGTCATGGGATAACAGGGGTGGCGGGTCAACTCCCCCACACCCCAATGTAGAAATCACTGCTAGAAGGCAAGATTGCCTTCTGTGAGAGGGAAGCTTAATCTGCTACTGCTATGCTGTCTCTGTTCTGTGAGGATGTCAATCAATCAATCAGAGCATTTGTATAGTGCGCTACTCACCCGAAGGGGTCTCAAGGCGCTGGGGGGGGGGGGGGGAAGGGGTCCGTTACTGCTCGAACAGCCAGGTCTTGAGTTGCTTCCTGAAGGAGAGATGGTCCTGGGTCAGCCGAAGGAGGATGGGGAGGGTGTTCCACGTCTTGGCTGCCAGGTAGGAGAAGGATCTTCCTCCGGCAGTGGCACTGCGGATGCGTGGTACGGCGGCGAGGTTGAGGCTGGTCGATCGTAGCTGGTGGGTGGGCGTGTAGAAGGTCAGGCGGTCGTTGAGGTACTTGGGGCCCAGGTCGTGGAGAGCTTGCGCGCGTGGGTGAGGAGCCTGAACGTGATCCTCTTGCTGACGGGGAGCCAGTGCAGGTCTCTCAGGTGGCCGGAGATGTGGCTGTGTCGGGGGATGTCCAGGACGAGTCGTGCAGAGGCGTTCTGGATGCGTTGGAGTCTTTTCTGAAGTTTGGCTGTGGTTCCGGCGTAGAGGGTGTTCCCGTAGTCCAGTCGGCTGGTGACGAGTGCCTGGGTGACGGTCTTCCTGGTCTCGATGGGGATCCACCGGAAGATCTAACGGAGCATGCGCAGGGTGTTGAAGCACGATGAGGAGACGGCGTTGACTTGTCTGGTCATCGCGAGGGAGGAGTCCAGGATGAAGCGCAGGTTGCGTGCGTGGTCCGTTGGCTTGGGAGTGGTGCCCAGGGCAGGGGGCCACCAGGAGTTGTCCCAGGCGGAGGGCGATGATCCCAGGATGAGGACTTCCGTCTTGTCTGAGTTCAGTTTCAGGCGGCTGTTCTTCATCCACTCGGCAACTTCTTTCATCCCTTCGTGTAGGCTGGTTCTGGCAGTGGCGGGGTCGTTGGTGAGGGAGAGGATCAGCTGGGTATCGTCGGCGTAGGAGATGATGTTGAGGTTGTGTAGGTGTGCGATGGCTGCGAGGGGGCTCATGTAGACTTTGAAGAGGGTTGGGCTGAGTGATGATCCTTGTGGTACGCCGCAGATGACTTCGGTGACCTCGGATCTGAACGGGGGAAGGCGGACTCTCTGGGTTCTTCCGGCGAGGAACGAGATGATCCACTCCAGTGCCTTCTCTTGGATTCCGATGTTGCTGAGGCGCTGTACTAGGGTGCGGTGGCAGACAGTGTCGAACGCTGCGGAGAGGTCCAGGAGGAAGAGGGCCGCTGTTTCCCCGTTGTCGAGCAGGGATCTGATGTCATCGGTGGCTGCGATCAGGGCGGTCTCGGTGCTGTGGTTGGCTCAGAAAGGAGACTGCGAGGGGTCGAGGGATCCATTCGTCTCGAGGAAGGCGGCGAGCTGTCTGTTGGCGGTCTTCTCGATGACTTTGGCAGGAAAAGGGAGGAGCGAGATGGGGCGGAAGTTCTTGAGGTCAGTGGGGTCCGCTGTTGGTTTCTTCGGGAGGGCGCTGATCTCGGCGTGCTTCCAGCTCTCCGGGAAGGTTGCGGTGTGGAAGGAGGTGTTTATGATGTCCTGGAGTTGGGGTGTGATGATGGAGTCGGCCTTGTTGAAGACGTGGTGGTCGCAGGGGTCGGTTGGTGATCCGGAGTGGATGGTGTTCATCGTGCGGGTGGTGTCTTCGGTGCGGACCGGGGTCCAGTTGCAGAGGGTGGTGGTGGTGGGGGGTGTTGGTTCGGCGGTTGGGTGCATGGTTGGTGCGCCGAAGCTGTTGTGTATGTCGGCGATCTTGCGGTGGAAAAACGAGGCGAGTGAGTTGCAGAGGTCTTGTCGTTGTTACCGGCGCTGGGGTTGGAGAGCTTTTTGACAATGCTGAAGAGTTCCTTGCTGTCGTGGGCGTTGTTGTCCAGTCGTTCTTTGAATGCTGTCTTCTTGGTGGTGCGGATCAGCTGGTGGTGCTTGCGGGTGGCATGCTTGAGGGCGGTCATGTTGTCTGTGGTCTGGTCGTGGCGCCAGGTTTTTTCGAGGTTGCGGCAGTTCTTCTTGGAGTCCTTGAGTTCGTCGGTGAACCAGGGGGCTTTCTTGCTGCCGGGCCTGCTGGGAGGGTTCTTTAGTGGTGCGAGGTCGTCGGCGCAAACGGTCAGCCACTGTGTGAGGTTTCTGGCTGCTTCGTTGGGGTCCGTTGTGCTGGCGGGAGGGTTCTGGCTGAGGGAGGTGGTGAGCTGCTCGGCGGTGATCTTGCTCCAGCTCCGGCGAGGAACCTGTTGCGGGTGGTGGTGGGTCGTGGTTCTTCTGAAGCTGAATTGGACACAGCTGTGGTCAGTCCAATGGAGTCCGGTGGAGTGGCTGAAGGAGATGTGCTTGCTGGAGGAGAAGACGGGGTCAAGCGTGTGGCCGGCGTAATGGGTGGGGGTGTTCACCAGTTGCTTGAGTCCGAGGTTGGCGAGGTTGTCTAGAAGGGTGGTGGTGTTGCTGTCCTTGTTGTTCTCCATGTGGAAGTTGAGGTCCCCTAGGAGGATGTAGTCAGCGGAGGGGAGGGCGTGGGGGCTGATGAAGTCTGCGATGTCTTTGCTGAATTGTGTGCGTGGTCTCGGGGGTCTGTAGATGAAGGTGCCTCTGAGGGTGGTCTTGGGGTCGGTGTGTAACTGGAAGTGGAGGTGTTCGGCGGCGGTGAAGGTGTCGTTGGAGTTAGTCAAGATGCGGATGGTATTCTTGTGTACGATGGCAATGCCTCCTCCAGTCTGGTTGACGCGGTCCCTCCGGGTGATCTTGTATCCGTCCTGGATGGCTATGGCGATGTCGGGTGCTTAGGAGGCATTCATCCAGGTTTCTGTGAGGAAGGCGACGTCTGGTGATGTTGTGTCGAGCAGGTTCCAGAGTTTGACGGCGTGTCTGTGGACGGAGCTGGTGTTGAGCAGGATGCACTTGAGGTGGTTGTTGCTGGTACTCGGCTTGGCGGGTGAAGTGCAGGTCCGGAGGCAGGTGAACTTGCAGGCTTGGCAGGTGAAGGGTCCGTGGGTGCGTTTCGGGGTGGCTCAATAGCAGGCGGGGATCCGGCCAGGTTTGAGTGCGTTGAGGGTGGCGGCGTCGTAGGTCCGCCGCGTGGGTTGGCATCCTCGGGGGCCAGGGGTCCTGGTGCTGGGCGCGGGCCAGGCGCGGACGGGCGTAGACGGGCTTGCCTTTGGCGCGCCTTCGGCGCACAATCGGCGCGGTCGCGCCACGGTCGCCATAAGAGGGGAGGAGGTGGAGGAGGGGAGGAGGGGTCAGCTGGGAGGCAGGAGGGAATAGCCAATGGGTGCCAGTGGGGGCGGGGCAGCATGGGATGCAGCGGCGGGAAGACGGAGGAAGCGGGAGGAGAAGATTCCCGGTAATCACAGGCACGCTAACACACACAAGGGGTACAGAAGGAGAAAAAGGGGCGGGCAGGCACACCAGAGCACACTGGGGGTACAAAACGAAAAACGGCGCGGGCAGGCAGACTCAAACACACTCGGCCAGAGGGGAAGGTACGGGCAGGCACACAGGCACTGAGCAGGGCCCAGGCAGTCCAGGTGATCGGACAGAGTGCCAACTCTAGCGAGAAAACAGGCGGAGCAGCGGGCAGGCAGGCGGGGCTGCAGCGGTGGGGAAGTGACCTACCCGAGGGTCAGGGATGTTAAGCTTATGCTGTTGCTTCCCAATTTGTACCTGTCCTGTGATGAGGGAAAGCTTGCGCTGCTATACTACCTGTGCCTGTCCACTCAAGCAAGGAAACATGCATTGTTTCTGGCAAAGGCGCGCTTTTCCTATGAAGAAGGGGAGTTTTCTCTGCTGTTGCGTCATCTTTTGAAAAACCAAAGGATGTTTTTAATGCACTTGAGTAATGTATGTGAGTTCAAACACTGGGTTGCTTAAAACAACCTACTCTCTTTCTATCAAACATGGTTTCATGAGAAGTGTGGAATAAAGATCTTCCGGCCACCCTATCAGTGATGATACCCATACCACAGGCAAAGGGTTCTCTCCAGTACTTGTCATTTATTGACTTTAAAACTGCATTTGACAGTGTGGGCATAGATCTGCTCAGATATATTTAGCCAACTGGGGTATTCCTCTGCCCTTTCTTATGAGTAATTGTGGCGCTTTACTGGGTAAAGATTAACCTTGGATCCTCCAAACAATCCACTGAAAAAAATGTACAGAGATCTACAGCAGTGGTGTGCGCTAGCACCTTTGCTATTTAATATATAGGTTTAAATGAGCAACTCTCTAAGGCTAATTTATTTCCACCTAAAATAGGCCTTGGCCTATGCTACAATATGCAGACAACGCTTTCCTTCTGGGTAGAATTAGGATTGGTTTCCATAGTGGCTTGAATGCACTAAGTGATTATTGTGCAGTCAGAATATTAACCATCAATTCATGATCTTTGGTAGTCAGATCTTAATAGCCAGCTAGTGGATTTTAAATGGTAAGGCATTAGAAAAAGGCCACTGCATATAAAACCCTATGAGTGCTACTTAATGAAAGAGCAGGACATCAGTCGCACTCAACCTTATTAAAACCAAAGCCGTCTGACCTAAATATGGCTTATTTGCGCTTGTTAAGACCCCTTTTTGTTCCCCCAATGGAGCACGTTTTATGTAATATATGCTAAGCTAATGCCCTTCTTAAATGATGGTCTGGTGGCTTATCCTGGACCTTGTTTAGTTCGGCTGCTGTAGTGCAGTGCTGCACTTAAACACTACTTTTTGGTCTATACAACTCTACTGGTGGTTTCTAAAGTTAAATCTGTTTCTTACAAACCAGAACTAGGCATCAGAAGGATGTGTGAAGGGTTGTAGACTCCTCATTCCAAGTTTGCATATCAACTATATCTTTTATCTGCTAATTCTTACTACCTAAAATGTAGCTTTGCATGTGTGACTGAAGAAAACAGGTCTCTTTGCAGAAGTCCCCCCACTTTTTGCCCTCATTTAGACTACTAGATGCTGGTTTTTGACTCTGACAGTGCTCTGAAGCATGCTAACCAGGCTCCAGTGCCAGTGCTTTTCCCCCAAAACTGTTATGTCAACTTGGTAATCCCAAATTGAAAGAGACTTTACCCCCTTAAAATGTCCTAGTATATGGTATCATGCGTTCCCAGGGCATAGGTGGCATCAGGGCCCCTATGGCTAAAGCATGGTTTCGTGCCACTCTGTGTGTCTCAAGCAAACTACTCACAGCAGACCTGCCATTACAGACTGCAGGAGCAGCGCAAACTACTGGAACTTGACTGTGGCCTCACCATGTGTGGCACAGTCAACGCACTGTATTTAAAATATGTCAGCCACCCCTAAGGAAAGCCTCCTCAGCCCAGAAGGCAGGATGCATTATATTGAAATTGTGGACATATAAGTGCAAGCCTATATGTCCCTATAGTGGTATTCTCCATTGGAAACCAGTATAAGTGCTAGCGGTCCATAGGATAACAACGACTTCTAACTGGGCAATCTTGAGATTGGCAGCTCCATTATGGTTTCACGGAAATGTCATGTTTAGTCTCAAACAATGGGCCATCTAACCCCTGAAATGATTCTCATGCTCTAGGTGACATGGCATGCTCCCAGTTGGCACCTTAGAGGTTGCCACAGCTTCACTGTGCTTTGGCTGACCTGCCCACACTTTCCCATGCCTGCTGCCACCAAGACAGGATTCTGACCTATTGACAGGCAGTGTGATCACTCCCAGGAGTCACGAACAAAGGTTTTGGCTTTAAAGAGGTCACACCTCCCTCCCCCAAGCAGGCTCATGAATTGGCACATCAAAGTGGTGAGCTTCAAAGGTTGTATTGCCTCTGATATGCATCTTGGCAGTCCCCCTGAAAAGAACCCAGCTCTCTCATTGCCCCAGGCACACTTGCATCTGGACCTGTGATGTATTCCTATAGGTTCTGTATCGATCCCCCTATTCCTGACCCTGTTCTGGTTAACAAGTTAACTAGCAGCCATCCCATGATGCAGAAACCGTTATCTGATTAAGCCACACTACGGCACAGGAACGTGTTATCTGATTAGGTCATAACGCTTGCCATCTAATTAGACAAGCGATATTCCTCCAGCCCCTGATAAGGCATACGGAGTTCTCAAAACAAATCAAACCTATGACAACCTGGGAAAAACCCTGCGGCCATTGTTTTGATTTCATCGAGAACTTCAGCAAAAGAATGTGCTAACGACCAAGTCGTATGACATCCTTATTGACGTATCTATGTCCATCCTTACGTCAATCTCGGCACCTTACAGGTATAAATATTACCGGTATTGCCTTAAGCAAACACACGCGGTGGTGACGAGATCGGAGCAGCCAGACTTGCCGAAGCCCAGAGCAGAGCAGACCCCGCTGGCGCAGCCCCGCCTTCCTGACGCGCTGAGAACGAGACGCTGCTTTCTCCTGCCGAGAAATCCAGCTCCGGCGCTTCCGGGTAGCCCTCGCAGGCAGCCTGGAATATCGAGACCAGAGACGAGAGATACCATCCCTCAACCATCCTAGATTCAAGGTACAGAACTGAATAACCCCTTGCAGAGAATTCTTGAGTCAGTCACTTGGCAAAACAAACTTAACTTAAACTGCTACTTTCTATTCCCGCCCACGTATTAGGCTTAGGTCAGGTACACCGGGGTAGGCGTAGTTAGAAACACCAGTTGAGTACGATTATTCAAATGTATATATGTATGTATCTATTTTATCCATTTTAAACCACCTTATGGCTTAGAAACCATATAAATGTTTTTACAGTATTATTTTATACTTCTGCTTTTATTGTATGCACTTTACTTAACCATAAGTATTGCGATAATATCGATCCATTTCTCTTGTATGAGAAAAGAGACTGATCAATAAATAACATCTTTTATTGAACACGCCCGTCTCTTCCTTTTCTCTACAATCTGGTGAAACTAAGAATGCACGTACTGACTGAGTAAAATAAGTTGTCTTTTGTTTTCACACGACTCTAGAGATACACTCTTGATTAGGGGAGAGCAAAGTTGTCATGTTCTATGGTTGTCAGAAACTAAATCCCTTCTTGTCTATCCAGGGAGGTTCAACTCCTCCTTGCCTATTCGAGAAAGTTTCTAGTGAACTCTGAGCTAGCTGGCAAACCCAAAACTTTAAGTCTAATATCGACAATAGAAGACCTAGTTAACGTCTGGTCTAGGCCTATACTATTGAAGGTATTATTCCAATGCGCAGAGCCTATTGGGATAATAGGAACTACACTACATGGCGCCCAAACGTTTGGAAAGGCGATAAAACTAACGCAAGACATTAGAGTAACTCAGTCGTGCTTTTTCACTCAGACCCCTTTTTTCCCATAATACTCCAAAGACGTCTGGAGTGGGTGAAAGGTCATATCCGCCAAACCTCGCAGGAGGAAACTCCTATGTATGGTTCTTGGTTTAGTCAACGTTGAAGGATACACTGTTCCAAAATATTGTGCATCTAATCTTTGCTTCCATAAAGAAACCTGATCTGCAACTAAACAAAATAAACTTCCTGACAGTAGAATGTCAGAAACTGAAGAAGAAAGAGAGATAGCTAGAGTAGCAGCTGAACTCGTAACAGCTGATAATACTATGCAAGAAGCAGACCCGAATTTAATACTCATCGGGGTCAACATAAGGAAATCTATAACTTTGAAACTTATAGAAAATGGACTGACACCTAGAGGTGGCACAGTCATATTCGTAATAGAGGCACACGAATATCGGCAGACAGAGGTATTCTATTCATGGATACATTTTCCAGCAGCAAACGCTGTAACAAAGGTCTTCCACCATTACAAAACAGAGGAACCTCCTGAAGAATACACTCCTTTCGAGGAAGTGGAAGTACCACTTAAATTCCAAGAGCATCTGCTCTTGTTTAATGGCGCCCTAAAACACAACAATCACATCACCAGGCTCGGTCCATTAGGTAGACCAGGAGCAACGTGGCCGGTCCTAGCCGGATACACACCACATCCAGACATCGAAAGAATGTCTGCAGCAGATCTTCTAATACAACTAAAACAATTAATAAAAGTACATAGACAATTAGTCCAATATGTAATGCGGACTTCAACAATCCAACCAGCAATTAAAATTCCACAGCTGACCCCTCATCAGGGGAACACAAATAAAATTACACCACAGAACATACAGTCCTGCCTAGGTAAAGTACCAGCTAAAAGGGAACAAATACCATTCTGGTTGGCACAAAAAATCACCCAAATAGAGGCGGTGTTTCCAGACACCACCCCTGTGGATAAACACAGGATTCTGACTATCTGTCTTCCAATGGGAATCGCACCACACGTGGAGGACTGTGACACTTGGGGTACAGTCTTTGCTTCCATCTACACAGAAACGCACGGTGTTCCATCCATTTCGGTAATACCAGATGTGCTAAAACAAATTCAAGACGAATACGGTCCAGAACCCGCTTTAACTCTTGGTATGAAATTACTGAAAGACTTCAAGCAGGTCTCGGCTATATTACTAGCCAATATAAAGGGAGAAGCAGCAAACGTGGCGATCCGCCAGAGGTTAAAAGAGACAGATATAGCAGACCAACCAGCTGAAATTGCCAGAATTATAGAAAAATCCTATGAAGAACTAGGCAGAGATAGTTTGGGTGGAATACCAGTGAAGCCCCAACTAATTGAAAGTCGTGAAAAAATATTTATTAAAAATAACCTAAACAGTCAAAAGAAGAACTGGGATGGAAACAAACAATCCAATCCAAAAGAAAAGAGATTCCAGTCCAGAGGAAGGTCTCCTCGGCGGAGAGAAAGATCTCCGGACCAAGGACCCAAGTTTCCCCAAAGTGAGCCCTCTGTGAAAAAATACAACCTTAGAAATAGGGATAATATAAAGAAACCGGATAGATATCAAGATTTTGATACACGTCCCTCTCAATCTTTTCAGACTTCCTCGCAGAAATCAGAAAGAAGAGGACGATCGGAACCCAGGGAAGGGCACGTCAAGTCCAAAGACAAGGAACCTGCTCATCCAAATAAGAAATTACAATTTCCAAAAAAGAAGGTAGCCAGCATTAAAGTAGTTAACAATGCCGAGAATACTGAGGACACAACTGAAAAACGGAGAATGGGCTCAGACAATGCTAGACAGCGCAGCAGAAGTGAGCATAGCTCGCAAAGTCCTTATGAATCATCTGGAGACAGTGGACACGAATGAATATCTTCAAGTGAAAACTGCAGACACCAGAGTTAGCAAACCTCACAAAATATATGAAATAACTTTACGTATAGAAGGGGATAAGACTAGAAAAATAAGGGGACTATTTTGGGATAATCTCTCCAAGGGCTATGACATCCTTCTAGCTGAAAAAGACTGGCCACCAGAGTTTGTCAGGGACTGCCCTCATGGCGAAGAAATAATTATGCCTGCCTTCTCAAATCATATCCCAATTCATAAAAAATATACACTTGCAAGAAAGTGGGCAGTAGCTCAAGCTCCTGCTTTATATAAAAATCACGTAGGATGGGATGAGGACTCTCCTCCTCACAAAATCCAGTTAAAATCACAACCTACTGCACAAAGACAGTACCCAATTAAGCAAGAAGCTAAAAAACAGGTAAAAGAAATCCTAGATCAACTAGAATACCAGGGGGTGATTGAAACTTGCACCTCACAAATGAACAACCCTTTGTTTCCTGTCTCCAAACCAGACAATTCATATCGTCTAGTTTTGGATTACAGACACCTTAACTCATGTTGCAAAACTTTTGCAGTGCAAAACTCGCATAGTGCAGCACTAATGAATAACATAGTGCGCAAAAAATACAAAACAACATTAGACATCTCTAATGGATTCTTTTGTCAAAATATAGCACCAGAGAGCAGATATTTGTCTGCGTTCTCAATAAATGGCACTCAAAAACAATTCTGTCGTTTAGCCCAGGGATACAAGAACAGCCCTGGAGTATTCTCAGCGAGAGTAACAGAATTACTACAAACATACGATGACGAGGCATTATCATATGTCGACGACATTTACCTAACAGATGATGACTTGGATACTCACTTGAAGAGAGTGAACACCATAATACTTGGGTTCGCAGCAGAGGGTTACAAATTCAACTTTAAAAAATCCAGAATTGCCCATCTAACAGTCCTGTTCTTAGGATATGAATTATCAAGTGAAGGCAAAAGCCTGGCTGACAATTTCCTAGAGAAATGTGCCGTACTCCAAGCACCTAGAACACTAAAAAACCTACAGTCAATTCTAGGCTTCCTAAATTTCGGAAGAACATACATTGCAAATTACGCAGAAAGGGTCAAACCCCTTTATGATCTAATAAAACCAGATTTTAAAAGAACCAATTGGACTCAAACACACACAGAAATTTTGAGATCCTTACAAACAGACATGTTAATTAAAACAAAATTAGAAACACGTGATAACACACGCAAGCTTGTGATTCGAGTCATCCCAGGAAGATGCGGATTCACATACCTGACCTCTAATGAGGGAGAAAAGGTACCAATTGCATTCAAATCACACTTGTACACTAAAGCTGAAATGAAATTTAGCCCAACGGAAAAAATTCTTACTGCAACACAGACAGCTATAGCAAAAGAACGAGCCCTGGCACAAGGTAAACGAATAATAATCGTGACACCGATACCAGCCCTAGAGGCGGTAACAAAGGCAAGCATTCCGAATGCTAAAGCACTACATCCGAGATGGATACAATGGGCTAATTCTCTTGCTGCAACAGACGTGGTATACGAATTTGATCCCAACTTAAAAACACAAGAATTTCTCCAATACGAATTCGAATGTCCTCCGCCGACTGAAATTCTGCCTCTAGAACATTACGGCTGTATAATATATACAGACGGATCAGCACAACCCGCAGTGGGGGGTAAACAAGCTTACAGTGCTGCGTGCGCGATTGTTAAAGGTCGCTGGCACGAAGGGAAATTTAAACGAGCTATCACTAAAACACAATCTCTAGGAGATTGTACAGCTCAGCAAGCTGAATTACTGGCATTCAAGATGGCGCTTGAAAATACCGATCGAGAATTCCCCACACTCATAGTGTGCGATTCGTATTATTGCGTTCAGTCTTACAATGAATACTTGCAGATCTGGCTTCAGAATGGTTTTAAGGATGCAAAAGGAGGCACAATCAAGCATTAAATGCTCTGGGAACAAGTAGTTCTTTTACAGAAAGAACTACCAAAGACTCACGTGATACATACACTGAGTCATCAACGTGATGGCGTTCACGTTGCAGGGAATTCATTGGCTGATGAGGCCGCGAAGGCTGCTGTGCAAACGGCTTCCGTAGCTGCCATCACACGGTCAAAAACAAAAATAGACAGCGAAATATTACAGGCTGTCAGCGCTACAGAAAAGGATTCGATAGAAACACTCCCGAAAGGCTTTCCAGTAAAATACTCATACATAACTGATGCAAACAATGTTCCTTTTGCTCAAATCCCTGGAGTGGGGGATAGGGCAATTCCAAACATGGAACATAGGTTAGGACTAATAATAGCGGCACACGAAGGACTTGCTTCTATACATGCCGGCGTCTCAGCCACAGTATCATTATTAAAACAGAGATACTGGTGGCCACAAATGAGAAGACAAACGCGGAACTATGTTCTGGAATGTGAAATATGTCAAAGTATGAAAGTATCAACGGTGAGACGACCAGCACAGACGCCCCTTCTAATCTCAGATAAACCATTAGCTTGTGTTTACCTGGACCACTGTGGTCCCTTACAACGGGATGGTAACTATAAATATATCTTGGTGGCAGTGGATTCATGCACGAGATTCATATGGATGTGGCCCCAGCGAACGGCTGACGCCAGAACTGTTATAAAAGATTTGCGAGTCTTTATCGGCACATACGCAATTGGCATGCTGCATTCGGACCATGGTCCTGCTTTTAGCTCTAGAGCTTATAAGGAGGCCATGGTCAGCATGGGCGTTACATTGCGGTACTCTTGTCCATTTCACCCTGAGGGGAACGGAATTGTAGAAAGAAAAAACCGTGACATAAAGCAATCTATAACAGCAAAGGTATTAGGTTCGGGAGCTGGGTGGGTCAAACATCTAATAAGTGTCCAACGTAGTCTAAATAACCTGCCAAGAAATTCTCTGAGGGGATTCAGTCCGTACGAAATATTATTTGGAACTAGGATGTTAGTCTTAGACCTCGACAGTCAGACTTCAGTGGTGAAGGAAAAAAGCTTTGATATCAAAGATCGTTTGGCTATTTTGCAGGACTTAAACGAAACAAGAAAAGACCTGAGCAACATAAAGTTGAAACAACAGCCAACAACCACTGAAGAACCACCACCTGTCCCAGCAAGACCTGTCTGGATTCCAAAAGTCGGGGATCTAGTCAGAGAAAAGATCGCGGTAAAGAAGGAATTTGGGCCTTCTTACAGAAAAGCAGTTCCTGTCTTGTCCATCAACGGGACAAGATCAGTTGTACTACCGCCGCTTGCTGGTAAAAAGGAGAACCGAGTTGTATCCATCGACCTGGTAAAACCACAATCATGTGGCCGATAACAAACAGTAGGCCAAGTGGACTCCCGATAAGTAGCAGAACACCAAGGTTTGCTACAAATACAGAGGTCCAAACTAAGAGGCTAATCACATTCGAAACGCCTACAGAAAAACAACAAGGACTATGCAACAATGCATTGGAACTCAGACCTCTAACAACCCAAATAAAAACATTTATTAGAGACACACCAACCTACAATGAAGTAACAAACGAATATGCAAGAAACAGTAATCCTGAAGCAATTGGAACAATTGACAGAACTGCATCCGGCTACTTCATTAACTTCGATGATTCCTCTGAAGACCTCAGTGAATCAAAAACACAGCCATCATCAAAAACCTTTAAAGATAAAGCTAAAGAACTTTTGAAACAACTGAAAGACACATATCTAATTTCTCCATGGATTGAATATTGGGTGGGCTTTGGTGCATTTATCCTCATACTTTGGCTCATCATGGTACTAACTTTGGGACGCTTCATTGAGGGAAAATATGCTAAAATGGACACAGCAAGTCAGAAAGTCAACTTGATCCTCAAGCCACACACATCTTCACACGTCGAGAAAAGAGAACTTTCTTCAGTCAACTTCACAGCCAATCCTATACCGGGTGGGGTAGCATGGGACAATACTGACTACGAAATTTATGGTCCGGTTGAAATCCTGAAATATCCACACCAAATCAAGATCTCGTTGAGTGACTTTGTAAAAACAAGCTCATTTGCTGATGATTGGGACTTTGAAAGTATAAATAATATGATGTCTGACCTAGTGATGTCTGCTAAATTTACCAAACATGATTATTTGCAGGGTTCGTCTAATTATGATAGTATGTACTGTTACAACCACTATGGTAACCATTTTCTACATAAATCTGCACAACCTAGAAATGTTTTAAATTATAATCAATGGGAACATTGTGGAACCCCTCCAAAAGGAAGCTCAAGAACCTTTTATGACAAATATTCATACTTTTCAGGGTTCAACACAAGTAATGCTGAAACATTTTATTTCAAATTGTCAAATAAGACAGGGACAAAGATCATGATAACAAACACGAAATTGATATATTCAGACTCATTTTTTGAACAAATGAATACTTTTGGTTTTGATTATTGGGACAAAAATGTTGAAGTAAAAAGTGTTTGGGGTACAAAAGAATGGCAAGTACAAGGTATAGAATCATTGTTTAGAGCCTGCATGATCCCAGAACAAATTATATTTTTGAATGACACTGTTCAACAAACTACCTGTCTTGGCTTAGCCAAAATCAAAGACTTAAATAAACCGTCTATTCCAAAGCCAACTATGAACAGCAATAGCTCTACAGATGAAGAGATAGACGTAAACTATGTATTAAACCAAAACAGAACACATCCTGATTGGAAACAGTGGTTGATCTGGCCCACAGATACTAATAACTGTCAAGACAGATTCCTGAACAAAACACAGGGGTTCAAATTGACCAGGCCAGACCCTAGATATTCCCAAAGACAACACCCAGGGATAATAACCACCTACAGTGTGGGCAAATTATGCCTTCAATGGCTACAGACTTCCACACTGACAGAAATTAAGCAACACCTAACTTTACTTACTGATGGTGCTGACTTGCGTGATTTCATTATGGGACCACGCAAACAGCGTCAAAAACGCTTCATAGCAGCCTCTATATATGCAGCTTACAACGAGGCCTGGAAGGTAACTCAAATTGAAACAGCAGAAAGTATACGGGAAATTGACCGTATTAATTTGGAAAAATCACTTTCTGTAGTGGACAATGGGTTAATGACTCTGTCCTCCAGAATTTTTTCTTTGGACAGCATTGTGTCTTCAGCAATCGACCTAATATCGCAAGACTTACTGTTGTTACAACACGGTCAGTCTCAATTGCGTTCTATTGTACAGCTTGGCTGGACGTTACAAAATCTACGTTCAGGCTATGGGCCTTGGCGTTTAATCAACACAACGTCACTATTCAATATCTTTAACCTTACTGATAAACAAATCAGTATGGCACAGAAGGGTGCTGATTATACAATCCTGAGCATTGAGAAACTCGAGAGATTACCAGTGACAATGTCAGAACGACCTGTCAGTGAATGGATAATACATGGGATAATTAATATTCCAATATCAACCTTCAGGTTTCAATACTGCCAAAAATATATACAGGCTGGCATGTACGAAAAATTGGGAAAAGGGTACATTAAAACAACATGGAATTTGCCCTATTCACATGCATGTGTCAGTAATAAAGGACAGAAAGTGTTTCTTAGTGGCAATAATTGTGCGATGTCACTAAGCGGTACACTTCTGTGTAATGGAATTAGTTTGCATGGAGCCTGTGAAGGGAACTCAAATAACCTTTCATGTCACTAGCTAGGCACACCTGCTACAGAGATAGAACCATTCTTTCAAAGACTCTATAATGGGAGTTACATTCTAATTGTGGACCGCAGATGCTGTAGTCGTATGCCCGGCACTCCTTATCTCGTAACTACGACTGCGAAGGTCAAGTGCTGTGGACGCTTATTGTTCCCCAGCTCCTTTCCAGACAGGGAGGCAAGGGCATGGCCCAACTTGAAAATTACTTCTATTCGAATAGACACTTTAAGCAGAATGAAAACAGTGCTTCTTCAGACGCCGACCAGACTCACGTCATCAAAAGAAACGTATGATCTCCTAGTCGCAAGGACGACTGCAGAGATTCACTCATTGTTATCAACTAATTCCCCCATACATTTCGCAGAAATCCTAAATGAAATCTTAAATATTTTTGATACCAGTGGAGTCTCAAAAGTATTTAAGACAGTATTTTCGATGGGATTAACACCATTCAAAGCCATACTGGGTATTTTTCCAGATTTCGTCCATTCGATTTTTGGCGGACTTCCCCTCATTTTAGGACTAATTGCAGGAATCCTATTCTTGGTCCTGATATTTCGTTATGGCAAACCGTGTCACAGACAAAACACCTGCGACAAGGGAAGAAACAATCCGAGCCATTGGATACCGGGACCGGATATCAAAAATCCTGGGACTATCCCGGCTTAGAGACCTGAACATGACTTGGTTTCTTTCATTTCAACCAATGTGGCATCGATGTGTTTTACCTGTATTAAGGTGCCTGCTGTGCGGAGAAGAATGCGTGTTGGACACCTGTCTGACGCTACAATCGGATGCGCCTATGGATGCAGAAACATTGTTGAGCCCAATAAAGGCTCATGCTTTGTGCTGCCCTCAACGGCTACCAATCCTGATGACGGCATTCGTGGAGACTTCACCACTACGATTAAGGGGTAGTGAAGTTCAAGATGAAAGCAGCATCGATCAGGTACGACCTTCTGTCAGCAATACTAATCAAAACGTCAATGGAGACAATCATGCACATGAATGCATGGTTACATCCTTTTCCGAGTTAGTGGAACTCTCCCAGGAAGCTGTTGACAGCTTTTTCGACAGTCTAAATGATATGATGTTCTCACCAGAGCAGAAATAGAGACTTTTGAGCGAGCTAGCACACGGCCTTCTCTGAATTTGGCCTTCAACTTTAATAACAGAATACCATGAACAATTTTCCCTCCAGTTCACGGACAGCAATTTTTCAGCAGCCCCAAAATATTTTTTACGATTTTTCGGGACACTTATCTTCTGCTTAAAGTAAGAACTATTCTTAAAGAACTAAAATTTCTATTTTTAGAAACTTTATAGACATTAGCTGCCCGCTGGTATGTTCATAATTATTTTTATTCTGTGATGAAATGGTCTCGAACCTTTTTTTCTTCTGTATTAAGAGCCATTTCATGTGTAAATTCTCATATACCAATTAGCAATAATGTAGACATATGCGTGATTACTTTAGCATTATTCTACAGCTTGAGTGCATATAGTACATGTGAATATTTTTTTTTCCGTATATTACATTATTCGAAATGCATTTTATGTATTTTGGGGTGGTAAGGTATACACGATACTCTACAGTATGTTTTACTATGCCTAGATTAGTAAACATGGCCATAGTTAGCGTGGAGTGGGTGTGATGTATTCCTATAGGTTCTGTATCGATCCCCCTATTCCTGACCCTGTTCTGGTTAACAAGTTAACTAGCAGCCATCCCATGATGCAGAAACCGTTATCTGATTAAGCCACACTACGGCACAGGAACGTGTTATCTGATTAGGTCATAACGCTTGCCATCTAATTAGACAAGCGATATTCCTCCAGCCCCTGATAAGGCATACGGAGTTCTCAAAACAAATCAAACCTATGACAACCTGGGAAAAACCCTGCGGCCATTGTTTTGATTTCATCGAGAACTTCAGCAAAAGAATGTGCTAACGACCAAGTCGTATGACATCCTTATTGACGTATCTATGTCCATCCTTACGTCAATCTCGGCACCTTACAGGTATAAATATTACCGGTATTGCCTTAAGCAAACACACGCGGTGGTGACGAGATCGGAGCAGCCAGACTTGCCGAAGCCCAGAGCAGAGCAGACCCCGCTGGCGCAGCCCCGCCTTCCTGACGCGCTGAGAACGAGACGCTGCTTTCTCCTGCCAAGAAATCCAGCTCCGGCGCTTCCGGGTAGCCCTCGCAGGCAGCCTGGAATATCGAGACCAGAGACGAGAGATACCATCCCTCAACCATCCTAGATTCAAGGTACAGAACTGAATAACCCCTTGCAGAGAATTCTTGAGTCAGTCACTTGGCAAAACAAACTTAACTTAAACTGCTACTTTCTATTCCCGCCCACGTATTAGGCTTAGGTCAGGTACACCGGGGTAGGCGTAGTTAGAAACACCAGTTGAGTACGATTAGTCAAATGTATATATGTATGTATCTGTTTTATCCATTTTAAACCACCTTATGGCTTAGAAACCATATAAATGTTTTTACAGTATTATTTTATACTTCTGCTTTTATTGTATGCACTTTACTTAACCATAAGTATTGCGATAATATCGATCCATTTCTCTTGTATGAGAAAAGAGACTGATCAATAAATAACATCTTTTATTGAACACGCCCGTCTCTTCCTTTTCTCTACAATCTGGTGAAACTAAGAATGCACGTACTGACTGAGTAAAATAAGTTGTCTTTTGTTTTCACACGACTCTAGAGATACACTCTTGATTAGGGGAGAGCAAAGTTGTCATGTTCTATGGTTGTCAGAAACTAAATCCCTTCTTGTCTATCCAGGGAGGTTCAACTCCTCCTTGCCTATTCGAGAAAGTTTCTAGTGAACTCTGAGCTAGCTGGCAAACCCAAAACTTTAAATCTAATATCGACAATAGAAGACCTAGTTAACGTCTGGTCTAGGCCTATACTATTGAAGGTATTATTCCAATGCGCAGAGCCTATTGGGATAATAGGAACTACACTACAGACCTAGTGGGAAATTAGCTATTTAGGAGGTGTACACCCCCAGGAAGGCTGGCCACACCACTTGGATGGGCAGACTGATTTGTACAACTAAAATCGAATCCTGCCATCAAAGGGAGGGCAGAAATAGTGGGATGAGGGTAGAAAATGTGACCAACACCACCAGAGGCAGGGGCAGATTAGCTGCAGGAATTAGCTACCCATTGGCTACTAGCTTCCACACTCCTAAATCCCCTAAGTCTAGAATTTAAGAGACCCCCTTGACACCTGAACCTCAGATCTAAACAACTTACTTCAAAGTAGGACCAAGAAGAGAACAGTGTCATTGATAACAGGACTTTGCCCACAGCACAAAGCAAAAAAGAGATGCTTTGTCCCTGAGGCAACAGATTTGGGACTGAGTGAACGACCATTGTCCTTGGCTAAAACTCAACACTTCCGAAAAGAGGGACCCTTGTGAAAGCTGAAACACCCTCAATCTTCCCTGGACTAGTGGCACTAGTCCCCTGCAAACTGCAGGTAAAAACACTTGTTGGATCCATAGATTCGCTGGCTATTGGGTCCTCTGAGGGTTCACCCAAATCTAGGTTGTAGGTACATTGTCGGAGTTGTAGTATTGCCTGACCCGAAGTTTCAGGCCGCTACGTTACTCCCCTGGACCCAGTAAAGTTGCAGAAGCTTTTCTCTGTGCTTACTGCTGCCAAGGTGTGTTGGTCAGCAATCCGTTAACCAACCCCCCACACTCGATGCTGCGTCTACAGAGAACACCGTGCAACCACCATCCAACGTCAGCAGCTGTTTACCTGTTGTGTTTTTGCATTTTGTTTCTTGCAGCAAGCACCATGTAAGCAGTAAAAACAGCACCTCCTGCGACTCCCATTCAGCACCAAGAACAGCTAGAACAACTCTGCACCCAGACTCCACGGGCTAGGTAAAATTGATCTGACTGATGTGGCCTGGTCCTTGGGCCCACATGACCTTAACCCTTTAAGGGTTCCACGTTACTCGACCTGCAAGTGACTTTTTTTGCCATTGACCACAATGCTATTTTGTATATGTATTTTGCTGTACTGATGTAATATTGCTTCAAAAATCTATAGCATCAGTTATTTGTATGCTATTCTGTTTGTTTTGGTGTCTAAATTAAGATTAAAAATATACTCAATTCTTATAAATTGGTATCGGATTTCTCTTGCGTCGTGTCAATTACTCATTGTCCATGTTGGTACTTTGAAATGCTTAACAGATGTTCCTCGAGTAAAGCCTGACTGCTTTTTGCCACTTTACCAGGACTTAGCTAAGGATTTATTAGTATGAATCCAAGGACTATCTTTGGGGTATTGTTATAATATTACATGGTAGGGCTACCCTGTCATACCACGTAATATTCCACTTTCCTACACTGACGTTCTGTCTGTTTCCCTATATGAGTTTAGGCCGAGCAAGAAAATTAAATACGGCACACTGTGTTTCAGAGGGACACAGCAATTACAATGCAATCAATTCAAGAAAGCTTTATTCGGTTGCTTCATAAAAACAATCATAAAAGCGCAGAAGAAATAAATCACATCAATACATGGTTTACAATTTAAAAGATAAAAATATGTATCATATCAGAGTATAAATACATCAATACATGGTCTGAAGTTATAAAAAATGTCATCTTAATATCTTAATGTGAACAAGATGCCTAATACATTGTAAACTTAAAGCATTATTAAAGTCACCTGTAGCTTATCCAAAGTGAAGGTTTAAGTGAACAAACGATTCCTATGTCTCAAAACCTTCTTCAAGTAAGTTACCATTTTAAAAGTGCTATGCACATCTTCAAGCTGTTGTACGAGTAAGGCAGGTCGGCATTGTCGAGCCCAATCATTTTTAAGACCGGTACCAGGTAGAGTCTCCTTAAAAAAGTATAAAATTTGCAGAACAATATTACATAGATCGTTGATTGATTGGAAATATTATCAAAGGGGCATATTGGAGATTTAGGGACCAGTCATTCATTTTGGGCAAGGTAACTAGTCCGTGAAATACCTCCAACCTAAATCTGGTTAGTAAGAATCTATCATAAACTCCAGGTACAAAAGTTAAATAGGGTTGGATATTAAAAGTAGTTAAGATCAATTGATTGTGGAGTACAGTAGGTTTTAATATTTCTGATGACATTCTAATAGAATCCAACAACAAAAGACCCTCCTTTCTCAATTCTTTCCTTGATGTTTCCTGAATAGAAAAAGGGTTGGTGAAATAATCTGGGTGACCAAGGTCTTTTAGAAAATATCTGACATATTTTATCCATGGAATTTTCAAAACCCCTTCCAGTTTTAAAGCATCTAGTAAAATATCCCTGTTTAACTTGGCCTCTTCTTTGGTTCACAACCTATGCCAAAGAAGTACAAGTTCGAGCTTTATTAAATCAGAAATGAAGGGGAATCCCAACTCTGCATGGCACATGCAGGATGAAGTGCTATACAGGACTGATAAAATATATCTTAAAAAGGAATTTTCTATGCGTTGGATTGGAAGCAAGTCAGCAAACCCCCAGACTCCTGCCCCATATACTGCAGAGGAGACACACCTTGCCTTGTAAATCTTAATGAGCTCCTCTGGTGGCCTTTTTCCCAGCTTTCTGGCAAAGGTGGTAAGGGCAGATGTTGTCCTTAGGAGTACCAACTTTTTAGCTGTAACTGCTTGTACCGAAGTGTCATTGTGGGCAAAAATAATTTCCAGGTAAGAGAACCTTTTAGTTGTCCTGATCTTCTGCCCTGCAACAAATATATCTTTAGATCTCTTAATAATAAAGGTCTTAGAGGAATTTACTCTCAGGCCAAGATTTTCCATAAAGTAAGAGAAACTGTCTAACACCCTCTGAAGGCCAACCTGTGTGCGGGACATTAACACAGCATCATCCGCATATAGGAGCGCTGGTATTGGGCGTCCTGCCACTTGTGGGAAATCTTTATTATCTTTGAGGAGGGCATCCCCCAGACCGTTGATATGAAGACTGAAAAGAAAGGGAGCCAGGATCAATGTTCCCTCTAATTGTTTTCCTCCGTGTGCGGCAGTGGAGGGTCTCTGTGCGCTGCAACCATGGCTATGTGCGCCAGGAACCAAACCGTGCGTGTCTGGGGAGCCAAATGGCACTCAAAACGTTTACTTTAAAAAGTGCAAAGATGGTGCCTTTTCACACATACAGAGCCAAAATAAGGGTCTTAAAGGCAGTTTGCAAATTTATTGTATTGCCTGTATTTTCATTGTTGTGTCTCTGACTGCTGTTGTCTGTCTTCCCCGCTGCCTGTACGTGGTCCGTGCCCCTTTTTCTTCCCTCTGTTCCCCTCGCTGTCCCTGTGCTCTCTCTGCCCGGTCTTTCCTTCTGTACCCCTCGCTGCCCGTGTCTCTGCCCAGTTTTCCCTTCTGTTCCCCTCGCTGCCCCGTGCCTCTCTGCCCGTTCTGCCTTCTGTTCTTAGCTGCTCCTATATTTCTGTATTCTGTATTTTGCCCTGGTTTTTGTGCCTTTCTGCCCTCTGTTCCACTTCGCTTTCCCCTCGTTTTTTGCCTTTCTGCCCTTTGTCCCACTCATTTTTGTGCCCTTCTGCCATCTGTCCCACTCGTTTTTGTGCCCTTCTGCCACCTGTCCCACTCGTTTTTGTGCCCTTCTGCCCTCTGTCCCACTCGTTTTTTGTGCCCTTCTGCCCTCTGTCCCACTCGTTTTTGTGCCCTTCTGCCATCTGTCCCACTCGTTTTTGTGCCTTTCTGCCATCTGTCCCACTCGTTTTTGTGCCTTTCTGTCCTCTGTCCCACTCGTTTTTGTGCCCTTCTGCCCTCTGTCTCACTCGTTTTTTTTGCCCTTCTGCCCTCTGTCCCACTCGTTTTTTGTGCCTTTCTGCCCTCTGTCCCACTCGTTTTTTGTGCCTTTCTGCCCTCTGTCCCACTCGTTTTTGTGCCTTTCTGCCCTCTGTCCCACTCGTTTTTGTGTCCTTCTGCCCTCTGTCCCACTCGTTTTTGTGCCCTTCTGCTCTCTGTCCCACTCGTTTTTGTGCACTTCTGCCCTCTGTCCCACTTGTTTTTGTGCCTTTCTGCCATCTGTCCCACTTCTTTTTGTGCCCTTCTGCCCTCTGTCCCACTAGTTTTTTTCCTTGTTTTATGCCCCTCTTGCCTTCTCTTCCGCTCGTTTACCCAGCTGCTGTGCCCCCTGCGGCCCGCCCTCCTGACTGCCCACTGTGGCCTTTTGTTTAAATATTGCTGTTAATCGGAGTCCCTTCACGGGCTCCGATTAACATCAATACTTAAACAAAAAGCCACAGTCTGCCCGTGCTTTAATAACAAAAGCGTAGACACTTTCCAAACACAGCGTGTACTTTAGCACACGCTGTGTTTGGAAATTGTCTCTACGCTTTTGTTATTAAAGCGCGGGGCAGACTGTGGCTTTTTGCTTAAGTATTGATGTTAATTGGAGCCCCTTCACGGGCTCCGATTAACAGCAATATTTAAACAAAAGGCCACAGTCTGCCCTGCGCTCCCACATAGCCACCAGCCCCCCGCCTCCTTACCTACACTCGTCATGTTCCCGCCGCTCGCTTCTTCAAAGCGGCCGGCGGCGCGACTCTGTCGTGCGACGCCCTGTGTGCGTGCTCCTAGCGAGTCGGTGCACGGTGATGTAAGGGGAGGTGCGCGCGTGCACCCTAGAGGGAATGGTGGCCAGGACACAACCTTGCCTGACTCCACTCTTAATCGGGAAAGCAGCAGAGCACTCACCCTTCAGTCCACAGCGCACACGTGCCTTGGCATCGCTGTAAAAACACTTAAGAAAATAAATAATCAGGATCTCAACCCCCATATCTTCTAAAATGGACCAGAGTTTACTGTGAATCACACAGTCAAGTGCAGCTGTGAGATCCACAAAAGCTAAAAATAGATTCCCCTATTTCGTCCTCGTGTATTTCCCTACCAGGATTAACAGATTTATGCCCGGCTCTAATGTTCCGAGGCCAGCACGAAAACCGTACTGCAGGTCAGATAAGACAGAGTTCTCCTCTGCCCAGTCTTGGAGGCGTTCCAGAATTATTCTGCCTATTACTTTCGTTACACCATCGAGTGAGGAAATAGGCCTGTAACATCCGGGATCCTGCCTATCCCCTTTTTTAAAGATGGGCACAATGGTAGATTCTACCCAGGTAGGAGGAAATGAGGTACTGCAGATGGCAGTGATCACCTGGACTAAGATGGGCCCCCAGAGAGAAATATTTGATTTAAAAAGATCTACTGGGACCCGTCAGGTCCAGGGGGCCTTCCCTCCCTGACTTTTAGAGAGTGGCCGTTCCACTTCATCTAGAGTGAACAACAGGTCAGAGCAATGATGGGATGGGTTCAGGTTATAGTCCTCCTGGGCATTACTGTCCATCTTGTCAGGAGTTCCCTCACCATTACATACTTTTGAAAAGTGCTCAATCCATTGGGCATCACTAATAGCTTTTTCAATGGTTGGGCCAGCCTCGCATAAAAGAAAAGGCATTTTGACAGCCTTCCAAAATGCCAAGCTATCGTTCGCCAATGACGCCGTGTGTAGTGCCTCCCAGGCCTTCTTCTTCAAAATATTTTTCCTGGCCTTAATTGCTTGTTTATAATCCCGTCTAGCAGTCCTCAGATCGACCAACTTTCTTGGGAATTTATGTAGCTCCCTTTTTAGGTGAGAATGAGCATGAGTGCACCTGGAATCAAACCATCCACTCCTGTGTCGATTACTATTTTTGCCTCTGAGAAGGGATTCTTTTATAGTATTGGATATCGCCAGGAATGAGGCTAAGATGTTATCTGGTGCGGCTGTTTCAGACAAACATGTCTTAATGCCAAGTTTACATCTACCCACCACTGTCTTAGTTATAGCTACCTGATCCACCATACACCAGCGCAAAGAAAAAACATTTACACTCCCAATGGCTATGTTTTCTAGCAAATAATCATTAATTCTTGATTTGACCATTTTACCTGATGACAACATGATTGACAAGCACAAGGGAAAGTGATCACTAAGGGAAATATCTGAAACACAGAATGAGTAGAGGCCATGGGCATGGTTAATTGACATTAAAACATAATCTATAGTGGAACACAAGCCCCTACTACTAAACGTCCAGGGCATAGGAACGGGTACTGGGCACAAATCATTAACAAAGCCCAAGTCAAGGAAAAAAAATAATCCGTTAAGGTGTTCCCCTAAAGTAGAATGTCGAAAATGAGAAGAACATACCCCTCTTCAATTAAAATCCCACATAGATTGTCCTCAGCATTGGGACATAATGCACAGTTAAAATCGCCTGCCAATAATATTGTCATATCTTTCGTCTTATTCTCAACAATAGATTTCAACAATTTTGTAATACTCTTAATAACAGTTGCTACTTCAGCTTGAGGAATATTCTCATAAAAATTAGTTAGGGCAATACAGTATTTTACATCTATATCCAATATGAGTATTTGATAATAAGGGTCGTTTGCACACATAGTTAGTTCATTGATCTTCAAGGCACTTGATATATAGGTGCGGAGACCACCCTTAGCCCTTCCGCTCAAACCATCTACTGCTGGCGTATGATAGGTCTTATACCCATTTATATGGACTGCCTCTTTCGACCATGTTTCCTGAAGGCATAGTATGTCGATTTGCAATACAAAATCCCACCACAGCTGGTTAGATAACTTAGAGTATATGCCCGCAATATTCCATGAGGCAATAGTACAAAGAGTTAATTTATCATTCTCTAAAGTAGAAATAGGAATTACTATCCCTAATGGGTCCTCAGGCACCTCAGCGTGTGGCTGGGATACGTTTGGGCAGCCCACAGGGTTAGGAGATGTTTTTGCAGTTAGAGCTCTCGAGCCTAGGACCTCTTCCCTATGATGACCATTGATGGGGCTAGATAGAGAGACATTTCCTACCCAGGCCGATGTAGACGTGCTCTTACTTTCAAGACTTCAAAGTACGGGATTAAGTTGAGTGTAAGTCCCCAGAGCCAGTCAGTCGACGTCTTCTAATAGGTTCAGGGCATCAAAGCGATTACTCACAGGAACCCGAAATCTAGGCTCCCTATTCCCTATGAAATCTCCTCCTTCAAGTGATGCCCTACAAAATTTAAAATGTGTTGGTGGTTGATAGAAATAACCGAGAGGGAGAATGTTTATATCATTAGAGTTGACAAGCCCAGTGCTTCCCCTATCCAAAATTGTGCGCACCAAAAATGGCGAACCAGAGGTTAATACCACACAATCCCTACGTAGAGTTTTTCTCGAGGTACCCACCCACCCTATTCTCTGTACCATTTTAAATTCTGAGAAGAGGGTGTTTTTAATACCGGTCCTTAAACCAAGGAGATGTAATGCCTTGTTCCTTAAGGTCGACCAGTGTTCAAAGGTGTTATGTAATAAAGGAGGTACATTTGTCAAAATAAGCGTGTACGGGGTTGCTTCAGGGGCAGATTAAGATTTTGTGGTGATTTCGCGGGCTTGCCTCGATGATCTTGAATATTTCTTTCTCACTCTAAGTCTTCATCTTCAGATTGTTCAGGCGGTTTAGCACGAAGTATTCCCCTTTCTTCATTAACTGTATTACTAACTTCTGCTAGTGAGGATCCTGCGTTAGGGGGATGGTACCCACTTCGAATAGGGATATGTGAGGTATTTGAAGTAGTATCATTAGCAAGACTCCTGGTCTGCACTTGCCTAAGTACTGGGGTGTTAACAGTTTGACAATCCTCCCTACCCTTCACCCCATTGTTTGACGGGCATGGGTTGGACTCAGAATTAGAAACCAGTGAGACCGGGGGTTTACAGCTTACCATCCCCTCCACCTTGGTCAGCCTAGTTTTCACCATTGATAATTTTTGTAGAATTGGATCCAATAATACTGTTATCATTGTCTCCAATCTGCCCCAGAAATTCTCCTCTTGAATACTACCCACAGTCTTTGCTGTCACAGTGAATGAGGTGTTAATAGTAGCATTGGGGGGACCTTCGCTAGATTCTGCTACGTCTATGGTAGTTCTTAATTTCTTCCCAGTTACTCTTTGTCCTGGTTTGTTCTGTTTGCATGTTCCGCGACTCTTTCATTTTCTTTTGAGGTGGTTCCGCAATATGATCTGTGCCTGCTTTGGCTTTTTGACCTCTAGTATTGACCATGGATATAACAGGGCTATGCTCAGTATCAGATGAAAGGATAGAAGGAGTATCCTCTATCACAAACTCTGGGTCATGTCGTTGTAACAGGCTAGTTTGAAAGGAATTTGCCTTATGAGTGGGCATTGTACTGGATTCAGCTAGTACTGGGGTCAGAGAGAGTCTATTCTGGGAAGGGAGGGGTTCGAGTGATAGCCTACGCTCTGTGAGTTGGATCTCCTTAATTAATACTGATTCTGCCCTTAATAGGAAAGCGTCAAGGGTCCCGGCAACACCCTGTCCTGCTTTCCACTTACTTATAGCGGTAATATAAAATCACATAAAAAACTCTTAAAATACTATTAAGAAAATGTAACCGTACATGTGCAAGGAAATACAAAGTCCAGATATACTAACAGGGAAAGTTTTTGGAGTGCAAATAGCAATTTGTTTAGTCGTGCCAATATATGTCAAAATGCAGAGTCTTTGGCCACTTACAGTTGAGGAGCACTCTAAAAAGTTGGTCACAATACCTCGCTCATCGGACCAGGTTTGATGCAGGGACCTAGGGGTTAGAGGGGTGGGCCTGCTCTGCCTCTTCCTGGCGACAATGGGCGCGGACGGGCCCACCCTTGGCCCGGGCTTTGCCTGGGCACGCCCAGGCGCGTCCCGCGCTGCGGAGCCCCTGTGCGCTTAAGAGACCCTCCTGGCACTTTCCCTGACATGTGAACGTGCTCCACACGGGGATGCTGGGTAACGTAGTCCTGGGGGCGAAAGCAGCGAGTCCTGTAGCCTCGGCGTTGCGGTCCCCTCTGACCGGTTTTAGGAGGGCAGTGGGGGCATGTAGGTCTTCCAAATAAAAAAGAAGAAAGCAGCAATGTGATCTGCAATGTAATGCAGTCATTACCATGCACTATCTTTAGCACACATCCATTACCACGCATGTGCCTTTACCACCCAATTTTTTTACCATACGTGCCTTTACAATGAAAATGTAGGTATACCACAGATAAGTGTGTATATATAGATACATTTTAGGGTAAGAGCTTTTTTTTAGGTTCTAGGGGTGGGTATTTTTAGGGTTTAAGGTGGGTGAGGGTGTTTGGGTGGCAATGGTATTTTTAGGGTTTAGGGTGGGTAGAGGCTCTTGGGTGGCAAGGGTATTTGTAGGGTTTAAGGTGAGTAGGGGTAATTCGATTGCAAGGGTATTTGGGTGACAAGGGTATTTGTAGGGTTTAGTGTGGGTAAGCGGATGTGGGTTGCAAGAGTATTTTTAGGGTTTAGGGCGGGTAAGTGCTCCGCCCCAAGCCTCTTAGCATGGTGGCCCACCCTTCCCACACCTAATCCCTTTTTGTCTCACTGGGAGTAATACACAAACTCCAACAGCAGAGCCGTTCACAGACATGTGACCCAGGATACTGGCAGAAGGCGCAAATGATTAGGGCAAAAAAATGACAACTTTCTAAAAGTAAAAAGAACAATTGATGGACAGAATGCAGAACAATGTCATACATTCACACCAGTACAGAGATCTGGGCCTAAATCCATAGTTTGTGGCTCACCATGCCATTCCAGTTTGGACCCAGCCATATGCAAATCAGTCATGACGCTGTGCCCAATGGGAACAGTCCAGCCCGAACTCCCAGGCCAGGTCCTCCCTGGACTGGAAACAAGCTATCATAGGACAGGTTTTGGGCTTTCAGTCCTCATCAGCCAGGATAGCTTGACCCCAGTGGCATGGAGAGCACGGGACCCATGTCTGGGCATACCCGTTCCACTCAGGGTGACAAATGCAAAAAGAACAATTGATGGACAGAATGCAGAACAATGTCATACATTCACCCCAGTACAGAGATCTGGGCCTAAATCCATCGTTGTTTTGCTCACCATGCCATTCCAGTTTGGACCCAGCCATAAGCAAATCAGCCTTGACCCTGTGCCCAATGGGAACAGTCCAGCCCAAACTGCCAGGCCAGGTCCTCCCTAGACTGGAAACAAGCATCCTAGGACCAGTTTCGGGCTGACTGCCCTCATCAGCCAGGATAACTTGACTCCAGTGGCATGGAGAGAAAGGGGCCCGTGTCTGGGCATACCCGTCCCACTCGGGGTGACAAATGCAAAAAGAATAATTGATGGACATTATGCAGAACAATGTCTTACATTCACCCTAGTACAGATATCTGGGCCTAAATCCATAATTTTTTTTGCTCACCATGCCATTCCAGTTTGGACCCAGCCATATGCAAATTAGTCTTGAGGCATAGGGTCAAGACTGATTTGCAGAGAGCTGGCACTGAACTGAGGTGGCGAAGTGAGCTAAAGAATGATGATGGATTCAACTCAGTTCTGTCACTGGGGGTGAGTGTCTGAAAAGTTTCAGTGCTCCGTCCATCATCTCCTTGTGTTTGCTTTGTTCACCCTAAGTTGGCAGGAATGCCCAGACGTGGGTCCCTTGCTCACTTTACCACTAGATTCAAGCTAGCCTGGCTGATGAAGGGTGTTACCCAGAAACCGGACGCAGGATGCTTATTTCTGGTTCAGGGAAGATCTGGCTTGGCAGTTCAGGCTGGACTGTTCCCATGAATACAAGTTAATGCAAAACAATAAATATAGACAGAATCAATTCTATATTTGGAGCGACATATCCAGCCGGACAGAGGTCTTCAAGTTTACTCAATACGCAATAAATTCAAACAGAAGGAATACCTTCAACATTCACCAGTGTGGGGCACAAGCCTGTACCCAGACACTCCTAGATCCCATACAGAAAGGAAAAAGGGCTTTTTAAGGCAAAAGTAACGTTTTCTGTTCAGAATTTCATGTGTATAGAAATATCGAGAGGCACCATTTACATATACATCACATATAAATCAAGTTTCTGTATAAGGTGCGAGGCAGGTCGACGGCGTTTCGGTCCCACTACTTAGATCATGGGGACCATCATCAGGACATTAATTAATGCCTTAACGTTTTTAAGCCTCTGAATGCCGCGTTAATAAACCAGACGATTTAGGCGGCAGCGGGGTAGTAACCTGTTGTGGACAGAGAAACCCAAGGATCGGGCATGATGGTGTAATCAAGCGGTACCAGGATTCTACCGGTTCAGTCGGTAGTTCGGTCTGTTTCCTGGCTTTCCTTGTTGTTCTAAATAGTATGCTCCCCGAGGTCCTATGCTGACTGAATTGGGGTCCCTTGTTGTTCCTAACAGGACTGTTCCCATGAGGCACAGGGTCAAGACTGATTTCAACGCTCCATCCATCATCTCTTTGTGTTCACTTTCTAAAAGTGGCATTTAGAGAATTGTGAAGAGGATTTTAGATTGCAATTCATTTGAATGTAAACATATTTTTCCTATCTGCTCTCAAGCTTAAGGTATTACTTATTATCTGTAATAAGTTAACCCAATGTTATCATATAGGAGATAAAGGCCTTGCAGTAGTGAAAAACGACTTAATGACTTTTTCACACCAGGACATGTAAAACTTAAACCCACATGTCCTACTTTTTAAATACAGTGCTCCCTGGCCTACCTTAGGGGTGACTTCTATGTATTAAAAAGGAATGTTTAGGCCTGGCAAAATTGTATTTTGCCAGGTCGAAATGACAGTTAAAAACTGCACTACAAGCTGCAATGGCAGGCTTCAGACGGGTTTTAAAGGGCTACTATGCTAGTAGCAATTAATTTACAGGCCCTGGGTACATGTAGTTCGTATACTAAGGACTTAAAAGTAAATTACATGTGCCAGTCAGGTGTAGGCTAATTGTACCATGTTTTAGGCGCGAATTGAAATTGATTCACACATAGTAGACTCGTGGGCCAACCGATAAAGAGAGCAACTACCACATACCCACGGCATGATAAATCCAAACATAAGGAAGACCTTTATCACTGGCTCTTCCGCAACTATAACTGGAATATCCTCATCGCCTCAGTGCAAAGACTCGTAGAAAGCATATGAAGGAATCATTTTTACTCTTTCCCCACAATATCATCTACCCCATGATGGAAGATTAGTAACCCAAAATCTTCCACAATATAAAGAAATCCTTTTTGTGCCAATTAAGAAGAGCACTGTTCATTCATAGTCCGCAGCTCACTTCGGGTCCTGATGAAACCCTCACACTGCAAGTAGGGTTGAAATGTCATCAACAACACCTTACGAAGGCCGAACAGCAAAAGCGACATGAGAACAATCTAGAGGTCCCTTTTTTATTCAAGAAATAAATATTCCAACATCCTAGTTTATTCCAATAACCCTGTTTTAAGTCACTGAATTGTCACTTATTTCTCAGACCTGGTTATGGTCATTTTACTTGGGGCTCTTTCCTTCTCTCTATCACCACTTGTCTAAAACCACCACTCACAGATTCTAATGCGTCAAAATAAATATAGGTTTAATACATCTTGCTGAAATAATTATTTTTGCTTCATACTTAATAAATAAATAACTCAGGTCGGCTGCATTGAGTTGAAAGTCTGGCAGTGATTGGGATACTTGATTTAATTTGTGTTTAAACTGATTTGTAGGCAGTCTGTTCCATCATCATCTGTTTCTGATTGAACCAAGACAAGACAGAAATCCTCCTCATCTCCAACAAGTAGAAGAAGCCCTAAATCACAGAATGGTTAAAAGCCATTGATGCTCTCAATCACAACTCCACCCCAACCGATTCTATAAAATCGCTGGAATCACTCTGGACCCTAAATTAGTCATGAGTAAAAACATTAAGAACACCGCAAAGAGCGCCTTCCTCAACCTCTAACTACTCAATAAAATAAAACCCTGCATCCCTCCCAATGACCTCAAACAAACCTCTCAATCCCTGGTGCTGTCAAGACTGGACTACTGAAATGCAACCCTCACAGGATCAGCAAAATCTCACCTAGCTTCCCACGTCCTCTGAACGCAGGAGCTAGAATGGTCACCGAAGTCAAGAAATATGAACACATCTCGCCTGCACTTAGAGAGCTAAAACGGCTCCCGATCGAAATGCGTGCCAACTTGCCTACCTAACCTCAAAACTCCAGAAGGCCGGTCAGACAAGAAGCCTAAGGAGTACCAACACCCTACTCCTTATCCCTCCGAAAACTCGCAAACAAAAAAACTGCATCTCGGTCCTTCGCAGGAAATGCGCCCAAAATCTGGAACTCCATACCAATCCATATCAGGACCAATCCCTCCTACCTAATTTTCAAAAGGCAGCTCAAAGGCCTTCTCCTTAATCAATCTCGCTCGAATGGATTGCTAAAGCCCAACTAACGTAGCCTGCCTATAGCAGCACTCAGACACTTTGACACTAAGACCGTACCTCATTAATCTCGCCTAGAGCCACAGTGCTTTCTTCGACGACATTTCTGTGAAGCGTCATAAGACACCGTACACCCTACTATGCTCCCATATCTTATGGAGGACAATGTGCTCTTTTTCGAAGATACTCTGCGATGCGTCCTGACTCACTGTACATATTACTGTGTAAATTTATCTTATGTGTGATAATGTTGTAAAGCGCTCTGATACCCTCGGGTCTAGCTAGCACTATATAAAATTCTTAAATAAATAAATAAATCAACATAGAATAAAATTATGGTAACACGTAATTGTTTTTTGAATTAGTTCCCTGAGAACACTTGTTATAAGTTGATGTGTTGGGAGAGAGCACAGACACTTTAGCACTGATGAAGTGTACAGATTCCTAAAGCCAATAAAAAACAAATTCAGCAAAACCACTTAAGGGTGTCAGTTCTAACAAGCAGGTATGAGTGCAGTTGGTAACTCATAGCTTGGTGTTAAAATACTACAGAAGTCCAGTGGAACAGTGACAACTGAAGAGCTAATGAGTCATTAGATCAATTAAGAAAGCCTTGTAACAACCAGAGCTACAACTTACTGTTATGACACGACTCAGTGCAGTGAGACTCAGTGCAAGAGTACACACTCATCGAAAGGACTCAAGTCAGGCGGGCCAGCATGATTTCAATAGTGCAGGCTACAACAGAAGTTGCAGCATCACTGTAGACAGGAACAGAGGCAGACGTGGAAATCATATTGAAAAAAATGGATAGCTGAATGCTCATCAAAACATCATCATAGCTTCTCTGTTGGTGTTCAGACCAAAACAGAGACCAGAGGGAGCTATGTAGCCTCAATGGTGGGGACCCTGGTATCTGGAATGCTGGTGCTGTCTTGCTCATTTGCCGTAGAGTAAAGTAGAAACTTGAATTGGGAGCAAAATGAATGAAAATCTGGAAGTGCATACTTTAGGGACATGGGGTGGCAGCAGAGGCGAAGTTGCTGTCAGGGGATCTCATGGTTCATAAAATTACCTCAGTTTATAGGTCGTTGGTATTTAACCCACCCAAATCCCTCTGAGTGCTAATACAGGGATAATAGCGAGATCTAGGTCCACTCTCTCACACGGAATAGGAGGAGGCTCTGGAATTCCCCGATTAAATCAGCCATTGTAACCAGGCTTCGGCTGATGGAGCTGAAGATCCTACACAGGGAGTGTTAGACAGATAAAAAATATGGAAAATAGGTTTAATAGCCTCAGCTACATGTCTCCTTTGCCGCTTTCAGGAGTGTACCCTAGTACGCACCCTATGGGGAACAATAGCAGTAGGTGGGTTATGGGACAGGGTCCATTCTACGTTGGGCTCAATACTGGGAAGGGAAATCCCAGAGGAGCCCATCAATACTGGTCTGGAAACTAGTAAATACAAATTGACTCTGTTGATACTGGGTTAAATGTTGGCCGAAAGAGTCACGGCAAGAATGTGGCTGTAGAGCGACCGCACCCCTTTCTAATAGAGGAATGGGAAAGGGACCGACCAATGTTTGAGTATGAAAAAAAGATCTATGCTTACAAAGGATGCCCACAGAAACACTATAAAATGTGGGTGTAATGGTGTCAATACTGAGGGATTCATATAGACCCTGTGGGGCCTGCAAATAAGTTTTTGGAAACCAATATTCAAGAGTATGCGACCCTAAACACTGAAAAAGGATATCATATCTTCATATTGTGGAATATTTCTATGAGGAGGGGAACTCTTTGGGTTTGTGCAAAGCCAATGATGTTCGGGGTGGGGTCTACAGGACTGCTTTGCTTATATTGCTCTTGTTTTACAGGAATCAAAGCTCTTTCTTTGAATTGTTCACATATACGTATCAAAATGTGTTACAAAACAAAAAAAGGTTTCTTTGCCTGATTATCCGTCAAGGCTCTCCACCTTATGGGGTATTGCTTGAGGCATATTTTCAGAAGTTGAGGAATTTGCAGGTAGAAGTATCCATCAGAAGAAATTGTTACTTACTTCGGATACTCCATCCACCTGCAGATTCCTCACCAATCCTACATCTTCTCTGTTTGGAAGGATGATCATATATTTATGCAGATCATCAAAAAGATTACAAGTTAGTTCATTGCACTGCATCTTATCAGAATCGTTGTCATTCTCATCCTCGTTTTCTTGCTGTAGTGGAAAAAATTAATTGAAAACTGACATCAGGAAACTGGGGTGGGCGCGTTATTGCTCCAGTGATGTCATCCCCCATTGGTGTGGAAAATAGCTAGTGAAAAAGTTCCAGATCCTGTCTAGCGGCAGTTATATTCAGAAGTTGGGCAACCTATTCAGAAGGTGAAGAATCTGCAAAGAGATAAAACATCCACCAGAAAGATCATTACCAAAGGTCAGTAGTTTTTTTCTTTTCAGCTAATTCTAGGACCCTTAATACCAAAGATATCAGCAAATGAGTGTCAGAGAAAACAATAGCTCTTGAGCCTACTGTGTCTGAACACATTTATTGAGCAAAGCAAGCAGATTGCGATGTCGCTATGCATTGTGTCAAAGTTTTCCCCTCATTGTGCTTGAAAATCGAACACTCCTCGCTTCCCACTTTATACATGCTTCTTGCAGACATTTTGCACTAAAACGTTGGAAGAAAATTCACTTGACAGAAACCAAAATTTGGATAGTACCACAGATTCATAGTTTTCTCACGTGAAGAGTGCAAAAGACCTTGAAAAAAAGATACAAGAACAGTAACTTCTATATGCTGAACCAGAACATCCAAAATCCTTGCTGAGAATACCAAGCATGAAAATGAGGCTGAATACGTCATAGGCGAGACAGATGAGCAGTTGTATTAAACGTTGGTGCGAACAATGGCTACCATAAAAGAAACATGGTGTCAGCTATTATACAATTTATAAAACAATTTTGGACGATATTGCCAGAGGTGTGCAATAAACAGACAAAAGCATAAGCTGCCTGGTGTCCACAAGCAAAACAGTGTCAACAAAAAGCTCAAACAAACATTGATAAAACAACTTCTTTTCTATTTTTATCTTGCAGCAAAAAAGAATCGTGGAATTCAGTGCCTAACCCGCCTGTTCCACTGATTGCAGCAAATATACACTTAAGGGGGATGTTCAGCAACCACATCATAATGTTCAAATAAGACACATGAAAACAGCACCACAAATTGTAGACTTAATTGCGTAAATACCACTACATGACTCTGGTTCTCACTTCAACACTGAAATTCAGATCACTGCTGTGAAGAGTCTTTACCATTAACCGGGTGAAATTAACAGTTTCACCTTTAATTCTACTCCCGTGCCTTGACTTTCCTATTCTCTTTCTATGTGTACCATTCTCTACGTACACAGGGAGCTCCCAGTAAAAACAAGCATTGGCATAGCCAATAGGTCTCGCTTTTGGGACCTTATAAGTATTTAGTTATGCAGCACAATATCCTCGGTGCAACAACATCAACTGTTGCATGGCTAAACCCTTATAAGGTCCCAAAAGCGAGACCTATTGGCTCTGCCACTGCTTGTTGTGTTTGTGTTGCTGATGACTGGCTCCATGCATGCTTGTTAGGAAGAGTGGAGGATCTTCCGCTTTAACACACGCCAGCACAACACCATCCCCCTGTTTGTCTCATTGAGGCTAGGAATAAAAGGGACAAAATTATACCTGCGAGCGGCAAGCAAGGCGTGGCTATGTTTTTGAATCTTAAGTCTTTCATACTATTTCAACTATATGCTTGCATAATTAACATGCTAAATATTAGGAGAGCTCATTGTAGTAAACGATGTCCAGGAGCCAGAGGTAGTTTCTATAGGTTTCTTTATTTGAAGTAGGAGACAGCGTAAGAGCAGACCACGCAAAGCAGCAACAAACAGTCAACTGCCTGTACATGGAACATACAGAGAGAAACTAGAAGTGGAACATGGAATATAGAACAGTGCATTAATAATTCCTTAGAAAGACTAGAACAACAACTTGTATGTACTACACATCTTCTTCCTTTCTGTTTTTGAAGAAAGAGAAGAAAAGAAAAAAAAAAACTTAGCAAATAAAGTCTTGTAGGTAAGTGGGAGGCCGCCTAGGCCTAAGGGGACGTACAGAAATTGAAGTATTCTGAACAGGAACAAGACCTTGCAAAGGAACTGGTGCATCACCCCCACCAGAAACAATAAGTTCATCTTGTGCTTGAGAAACATTAGATGCACCATTTGAAGGTGAGTAATCATCAATATCATTAGCTAACAAATATCCACCAGTAACAGAGTCATCATTACAAGGAGTGGACACAGAACCATCAAATTGGAACAAAGAGGAGGGGCTCAATGTGGAAAATTCCTTTTGTCTCTTGTAAAGTGCAACCCTCCTGAAGTTCCAGCACTCCCCATTATTCAAAATAACACAGTGATTGAGCACCTTCTTAACCTTAAATGGACCTTTGAACTTGGACAAGCCCTTTTGCAACCTTCCCATTTTAATTTTGACTAAATCCCCTACAAGAAAAGGAGAAGAAGTGGATTGAAAAACATCAGTTTTGAAATCATCTGAAACACCACCCCGTACCTGTAGAGTAACAACATCCCTCATCCAGGACGGAAATAACTTCAGACCAGGGTCACGTCCTCTCATTAACTGAAATGGAGATAAATCCCCACTAGCCAAAGGGGTAGTACGATATGCCCATAACATTTCGTTCACCATCTTCCTAATAATGTGACCACCACTGGATGCCATCTGTATAATACCCTTGACGACCTTGTTGGCTCTTTCGCAAACTGCATTTCCTTGTGGGTTGTATAAAGAGGTAAAGTGATGAGTAACACCACAATCCTTTAAGAAGAGTTGCATGTCTTTAGAAGTAAGTTGCGGACCATTGTCTGTGATTAAGACCGAAGGCAAACCCTCATCCTTGAAGAGATTACCCAAAAACCTGATTGAGTTGGAAGCAGTGATTTCGTTGGTAAAATGGACTACTAACCATTTGGTAAAAACATCAATAACAACAATAGCAAACCTGTCATTCTCTCCTAATTCTCCCATTGGGCCAATGAAATCAAGGGCAATAGTGTGCCAGGGCAAATTTGGAGAAGAAATGTGTGCACCCTCAACCAGTTTCGGACCAGTTTTCAACCGTTTTTCTCCCTCTCTACACAGAGAGCATTTTTCAACCCAATCCACTACCTGCGAGTCAACGCCAGGCCACCAGAAATGATCCTTAAGGCGTCTCTGGGTAAGAGTCTGGCCCATGTGCCCCTCATGTGCCAAAGCCAATAATTTGGTTCTTAACCCAAATGGAGGTACAAATTTCTCACCTTTAAAAAGAACATCCCCCACAATAGAGAGATCATCTAAGACTTTAACGTAAGGTCGAACAGCTGCAGAAACAGCACTCTCTCGTCTAGACCCCAATGTAATAAGCCTAATAACCTCCTGAAGAGTGGTATCGACAGACATCTCTCTAGACCAGTCACTGGAGGAGAAAACACCTTCACCTACAAACACAGTATCCTCAAGTGAGGCCACCGCTACATCATCCAAATCCAATGACACAACTGAATTATAAGGGGAACGCCAATCCATGGACAACCTTGAAAGGCAATCAGCCTGGACGTTTCTCCACCCTGGAATGTATTCTACAGAATACTGAAACTCCTGTAATCTAGCTGCTAGCTTCATGAGCCGAGCAGATCCCTTACCTGCCCCACCAGGAGATAGAACCTTAATCAGGGGCTTGTGGTCAGATCGAAGGGTAAATTTCATGCCCCACAAATAAGTGCGAAAATATTCCACAGCCCATGAAGCAGCTAATGCTTCCCTCTCGATAACAGAATAGTTCTTTTCTGTATCGGTTAGGGTCCTGGAAGCAAAAGCAACGGTGACTTCTGAACCACCACTCACCTGGGACAACATGGCCCCCAAACCATGTGCACTAGCATCAACCGTGACTATTGAACTATTACGTACATCAAAGGGAGACAACATTTTTGCATCACAAATTTCATTTTTGATGTTCACAAAGCATTTCTCTTGTTCTGGTCCCCAAGAAAAGCCTACACCCCGTTTAAGCAAGGATCTTATACATACAGTTTTATCAGTTTTTTCGAGAAAATTGTTGCCCCATTGAGAGTGGTGACTAGTTCAGATATGTTTGGTAGAGGGAATGTGTCGGCAACAACACAATGGTTGAGAGACCTGAGGTCGACACAGAAACGGAGCTTGCCGTCAGACTTTTTGGTGACTACAATGGGCGAAACCCAAGGAGAGGCTTCCACAGGTTCAATGACTCCAGAACTCAACATGTCATCAAGAAGACTTTTGACTTCATCCCTAATGATTATGGGAATGCGTCTTACTTTATGTTGAATGGGAATCGAGTTAGGTTTGATTATAATTTTATGCGAATAGCCTTTCAGCCGACCTAAACTTTCACCAAAAACATTTTTAAATTTGGAAAGTAAAGAGGACAACTCAGTGTCTTCCACTACCATGACTTGAGGATCAGCTCGGGGATTCACAACAATATAAAGGTCATATTGATGTATCCAACCAAGTATGGCAGGACCAGACTCTGATACATATACTTTTCCAAAAATTTGTCTAGTAGAAAACACTATGTTAGCTTCAAAGTATCCCAGGATATTCAATGGTTCACCCTGATATCCACCAGGAGATATATCCGTAGGAAAGAGAGGACTCATACCCCACAGATCCACAAAAAGAGAGTTGGGAATAATAGTGTACCGTGAACCTGTGTCCACCATCAAGCAAACATTTTTATCATTGATAATGAAAATAGCTTTAGGTCTATTTCTGCGCTTGTGATCTTCACGTTGAAGGTCAGAGTCATCACTAATAACTAAAATCTTGTCATCATCACTCTCACTTACCGATAGGTCACTAACATACGTGACAGAAGGACGAGCTTTACTTCTACAAACCCGAGCATAGTGTCCTAATTTACCACATTTCATACATTCTTGCTTGGCTGCAAAACAAAATTTCGAATCAGAAGCATGTGCAAGACTACCACATCTAAGACATTGCCTAGAAGAAAAGGGTTTAACAATGTTATTGGTCTTAACATTAACAGTCTTCTTGTTGAAGAACTTCTTCTGTTTAAGAAGAGCAACCTCGTCTTGATCATCATCTTCCTGACATGGAAGCATGTGTGAATGATTAGACACCTCTCCAACATCACTAGAAAAGTTTCTCTTCTCGAGTTCTTTCATACACCCCTGGGACTGTTCAACAACCTTCGCTAAGTCAATTGCTGTTTGTAGATTGGGATTTTTCGCTGCCCAAAGGCGTTCCTGTATTTTTTTGTTATTGCATTGCACAATAAGCTGATCTCTGATTAGTTCATCTGTCATGTTGCCAAATTTACATTTCACAGACATTTCACGCAGTCTAGAGACAAAATCGTCTATGCTCTCCCCAGTTTTCTGACTTTTAGTGTAGAATTTGTACCTATTCATTACAAGGTTCTCCTCCTTGGCATACCTGACCTCAAGACGAGACACAGCCTCTTTGTACTCATCCAACGGGGCTTGTGCACCAGCTAAAAGAACTTGCAGTAAGAACCTGAAGACACGTTGTCCCTCTTTTCCAAGGGAACCCAATAAAAGTGCCTTTTTGCGTTTGGCAGAGAATTCCTGGGCGTCTAACGCATCAAGATAGTTCTCAAACATGGGGTACCAGTCCTCCCATGATATGCTGGGTTGGCCAGGCGAGGAAAGAAAGCTGGGTGGAAGAACAATAGAGCCAGACTGAATGGAAGAGTGCTCAGACATATTATAAATTTTGATATGAGGCAAAGTACAAAAAAAAACTTTGTAAGTGTTTTTGGTTGTAAAAATGCCAGAAAAAGCAAATCAAACGAAATTATTCCAATGTTGAATAAACAGGTAACGTATTCCAGGCAATAGCGATAAACAGTTAATATATTCCAGGCAATAGCGATAAGCAGTTAGTGTCATCAAGCCTGTAATAACACTACAAACAACAAAAACGAAGGTTTACTTGTAAAGGATGCGCATGAGACGAGCGCATCGTCGTTGCTGTTGTGGAGTCGAACTGGTGACTATGGAAACACAAGATGGCTGTCAGCGCGATGACGTGTACACGCAAATGCGTTTGAGTCCAAGAGACGGAGCACGTCAGAGCGAGTTAGGCAGAGGCAGAGAAGCTTCAAGGTACGTCACATAGGCGATCGCTAACTCCTGCGCCGGGTTCGAATGCGTCATCAGAGCTGAAGTGGCAGCGTAGGAGAAGGAGGCAGACTGAGGGAACGGCAGGAGAGAACAATGAGAGGAAACGGAGTTGAAAATAGGTAAAAACTTGCCAGTTCCGTCGCGATGCTTAAAGTGAGGTTGTCGGATCTTCTGGACCGGGGTATGAAGATGTAGATAGGTTCGACTCGGTCTGCTCTTTTTTTCCTTAAGTCTCAGGCGTAACGAGGTGCCACAAACCGCAGAATTTCAAGAAACGTCGCCAAAATACTGTAGTAAACAATGTCCAGGAGCCAGAGGTAGTTTCTATAGGTTTCTTTATTTGAAGTAGGAGACAGCGTAAGAGCAGACCACGCAAAGCAGCAACAAACAGTCAACTGCCTGTACATGGAACATACAGAGAGAAACTAGAAGTGGAACATGGAATATAGAACAGTGCATTAATAATTCCTTAGAAAGACTAGAACAACAACTTGTATGTACTACACTCATCTCCTGGTTAGCTCTTATTCACATGCTGGTCAAACTAGTAAGGGGGCTGTGCGCGGCTCTACTCTCGGAACGGCTGCTGCAATGGCTCTTCCATTTATTGTCCCCGGTTGGGCGGGGATTCTGGAATCGCTGCACTGGCGCCATGCAGGGTACTACTAAAGCCCTTATCTCGCTGGGTATTTATTTACAGGAAAGGGATGCGGCTGAAGTCATAGACAAAAAGGAAGGATTCAAACTAGTTTGACGTTCCTGTAAAAGACACAGAACTGCAGATTGTATCTTTAAATCGCATAAACGCTATGAGTAAACCTGGTTCCTGTTCCAGATATTAAAATAATGCGCTGCTGCGTGGGGGCTGTGACTGACATTCAATTAATGCTTATACGGCAGTTTGTTCCACTTTCCTGGTTTCAAACGCAGGGCATATGTCCTAACATGTGGCCATGTTCGAACCAGGCAAATAGTTTGCAAGTCACGATCTTCCTTACAATGCGTCGATCTTAATTTCACATAGAGCGCTGTACTGATAACATAAAGGGTGTGCACGGTTGAAGTTCGGCTGGGGCTAAAAGGTAGCTGCTTGATTACATTGAATTGGGAATCGCACGATTGAAAGCGGGGCTGGAGCTAAAAAGTGCTTTATTACACTGAATCGGGTGCCTTGCTAAGTTGGAAGTGCTGCAAAAAGCATAAGCTTGTGCAAATTAAAAGAACATTGTGCTAAACATGCGTGTGACCACGGTGCATAGCAATCTATCCACCCCCTCGGACCACATCTTTTGTTTCACCTTGTCAGCCGCATTTACAGAGCGCCGCTGCGCCATCAATCCGACATACACTCAACGAGAGTCCTCTACAGTTTTAAATATTGTAAAGATCCCGCAAACAGCAGTGCTGCTGTGCTTGATTACACTGAAGTGCAGCGGCCGTGAGTCAGGAAGCGAAAGCTGTGCTGATAACATAAAGGGCGTGCACGGTTGAAGTCGGGCTGGGGCTAAAAGGTAGCTGCTTGATTACACTGAATTGGGAATCGCACAATTGAAAGCGGAGCTAAAAAGTGCTTTAAAAGGTAGCTGCTTGATTACACTGAATTGGGAATCGCATGATTGAAAGTGGGGCTTGAGCTAAAAAGTGCTTTATTAAACTGAATCGGGTGCCTTGCTAAGTTGGAAGTGCTGCAAAAAGCATAGCATGTGCAAATTAAAAGAACATTGTGCTAAACATGCGTGTGACCGCGGTGCATAGCAATTTATCCACTCCCTCGGACCAGATCTGTTGTTTCACCTTGTCAGCCTCGTTTACAGAGCGCCGCTGAGCCATCGATCCGAAATAAGCACAACAAGAGTCCTCTACAGTTTTAAATATCGTAAGGATCCCACAAACAGCAGTGCTACAGTGCTTGATTACACTGAAGCGCAGCGGCGTGAGTCAAGAAGCGAAAGTGATCGCGGATAAAGCACGCTAGTGGTGCGCGCGCAGCAGAAATCACACCAAAAGGCGCCTCTGATCAAGCACACGCCCGCGCACATGCACTGCAAGCTGTAGCCAGCGGTAGCATTTTTTGAAGCCCTTCTTACTTAAGGTCTGGCCAAACCAGCGAAAGCGCTGGGTCAGGCGAGACCTAAAAATGGGAGAGCGGCAGACAAGAAGACAGGGCAGTAGAGCGTACTATATAGTGAGACAGGTGAAGTAAAGGGAAATGCATGTAGAGATAGAGATGTATTAGGGGCATAAGATAAGGAGAAAAAATAGATAGCCAGAAAGAAAGATACAAAGAAGTAGATCGAGAAAGAGAAGTAGGGAGAGAGTAAAAATTTTAGATGAAAGTAGAGCGAGTTATAGATAGAGAAAGAAAATGTTCAGAGGAAAAAGAGAGGTGAGGTAGAAATTTAAGGTAGAAAGCGAGGCGTTTTATAGAAAGGCATAAAAAGAGAGGAGTATAAAGAGATGCAAGGTAGAGAGAACGATGATGCAGGGAAAGGGGCAAAATGTGAAGAGGTATAAAATGGCAAGGCAATGAGACTGAGGGAAAAGTAAAGAGAAACAGGTGAAGGGTAAAATGGAATGAGGTGTAGAGAGCGACATAAGTGAAGTATAAAAAGGGAAGAGGAGTTGATAAAAGGGTAATGGTGTAGAGAGTTGTCAAGTAAAAAGAGGTATGGAAAGAGGGAGGTACAGGGGAATGAGGTAGGGAGATGACGTTAAACAGAGAAGGGGCGCAGAGACAGAAGAGAAAGGAGTTAATGATAGTTGAGGAATAAAGAGCTACAGGTAGAGAAAGGTGGAAAGAAAGGAGTAAGACAGTAAGAGGAAGAGAGCAGGAACATGTAGGAAGTGGTGGAGAGGTGAGGGCGCGAAAAAATGGTGAGGTAAATTCAGAGGTTAGTTATTGAGAGAGAAGGATGAAATAGAGAGGTGAGATAGTGAGAGATGTCTGTAAGAGGGAGAAATGAGATAGAAAGTGATGAGACAAAGTCGGGAGGCAGAGAGTAAACTTGGTGAAAGAGATAGAGAGGTGAGGTGAAAAGAGATGAGCTTGAAATAGAGGTGGTGTAGATGAAGGAGAATAACGGAGATGAGATCAAACAACTCTGAGGTGCGGCGAGGGTTTGGGGTAGAGATTTGAGGTAGAGACAGCGGGTAGGGAGGTAGAGGTAGACACAAGGTGCAATAGAGAGAAAGGGTAGAGAAAGGTGTTTTGAGAGAGAGTTCAATTAGATCTAGCTGAGGTAGAGAGTAAGAGGGGGCAGGTACATACAGATGTTGCAATAGGCTGAGAGGGTGAGAAGAGATGAGGTGAAGTAAGGGCAGAAACTTGAGACAGAAAGATTTTTTTAAATGTTATTTTAACTAGCTGCCTCATAACGCAAGGGTTACGTTTGGGCAGGCGGGGTAAATATGCTAAGATTCAGTGACTTCTGCATTAAACTGTCACACTTCAAATAATCTTTTTATGGACTCCATTGTCATAGCGGGCCTGTCCTGATCACTTCACCGTGGGCCCCTTGTAAGGTGGAAGCACTGGGTAATTCTTCATTTTGCAGGTAAACCAAAGCAGCTCTACTCATAGTGCCCCCTCTTCCCCTGCATTTCACCTTCCCTAACTGTGCCCCTTCCACTCTGCACTTCCTGTGCCCTCACACTGCCACATCCACTTGTGCACACCTCCCGTGCCCAGTCCCCACCAACATACATCCTGCCTTCACAGTGCCACATGCTCCCATGCACCTATCCTGCCCTCACACTCACAGCACCCCATCTGCCCCTACACATCTTATATCGTTAAAGTGACCCACCCTCCCCAGTTAACCCTTTACGCTCACAGTGTTGCATGGTCCGAAGACCTGGTGGGCTGAGCCTCCCCCAAGGATGGGGCCCAATGCATGCTATTCACAGGCACCCTGTGTTCAAGGACAAGGCCCAGGGTTTGGGGCCTCGGGAGTATCTGAGGATATTAAGGAATTGTGTCTAGGTGTGGAAAGCTATGGCTCACAGAGAGTACCGGAGAATTACACGAGAAACAGAGACCGGGGAGTGGGGTAAGGGGTGTCTGCTACTTTCGCCCGGGAAGGATAGTATGCATACCCTAACACCAGTGTCGTCTCTGTATTCGTGCACAGGCGGCTCTGCTGTCATGTTATCTGACGGAAGCAAAAAAGCCTGGGTGCTCTCTTCCCTGTCAGATAAAAGGGTATTAGCTGATGTGGGGGACCTGATGTTGTATAAGGAGTGAGCTGGGTGGGAGCTGGGAGATATGTGGAGTCCAGGGAACACCATATCAAGCATTTCCGATAGCCATGGCAACCAAAACATCCAAATATATCACAACAAAGAGGGTGTTAAAGGGATATTACTTGGTGGTGTCTCGGTACATCTTCCAAATGGGCTCACCATCAAAGTGCTTGCTACCCCCTCGTCATTTTGTAATAATAAAAATAAAAACTAAATTATCAAAGGGAACTACCGGAAGTGGCTTCCCCATTGAAAAGGACGATGACCCTCATTCGCCAAGGTGACATGTTTCTCCTCTGGGACCGTCCTTCATTTTGGATATAGCATTGCTCTCCATGGTGGGCTCCATCTACCTAGAGCTGTTTAGTTGTAGGAGTAAGTGAAGTAAGCCTGTCTCTGTATTCACATTGTACTTATCCTTGTCACATCACCAATGAGGTGTGTGTGGTGTTAGCCAGTTCATTGTTGTGGTGCTATATATTGGAATTGTATGTACTACACTTTCCTTCTAGTATGATGTAAACACATTTTCATAAAGGGGAATTGGGCAACAGCTCTATGACTCACCTGATGTGCAATGCTGTGAGTGTCCCTGGAGTAAGACGGCTACACCGACCTAATTTCTTTTATAGTAAAATCATATTTTATTGTCTTAGAGCAGAGGTTGTCTGGTGTAATCTACCTGAACAAAACGTTTCTTAACAGAAGGGCTCTATTATCACGTTAAACGACAATCAAACCCGACGACATTAATATTAACAATGTTTTTTAGGTAGGGCTTGCAACCACGTTATGTTGTTTCTTGTCACTACAACTAAAATGTGTTGATTTAATATTCCTAATAAATACCCGATTGCTCGCATTCTTGAATCCAAATTTTGACATTATGGATCCATTAAATTGTTTTCGAGATCAATTTTAATATGGGTTTCCAAGTAGAAATATTTAAACTTGAAATAATTAAATTGGCCCCTATGTAAAGAGTTCCAAGAAGCAATTATGAAAAGCACGTTTTCTATTGAAAATCAGAAGTTGCATTCTGTCAGATTTAGCAAGGAGGTAGGACAAAGGGAAAATGTATGGGATGACAATAAAGATGAATGGTAGGTGCACAGCACTGGTTAGTTTGAAAGTTAGTTGATAAGTTGCATTGGAAAGGGTGCTCTCGAGGGTAGTGTGACCGTCTCACACTTTAAAATATCAATGGACATGTGTAAGCAATGAAATTGCAGTTACATCCCCTCGTGGAGGCACTCCTGGATGTTCATAAAAATGACTCTATGAATTTTCAAAGTTCAAATTTATTTCCACATTTGGTTATTTTGTAGGAAGGGTTTCAATGTTTCATGAATATACAGGTATTGAACTCATATCCATAAGATGTGTAACAATGGTTCCCAATTCTCCGATGCATTTCGGGCTGCACGCCCTTTATCAAGGAGAAACTACAAAGAAGAAAAAATGAGCCCGAATCAAGGTGGATGGCTGGAATTAAATAATTAAAAAAAACGAAGTGTAAAATACCGGTCAAATGACGTGATAAATAACGTGTTGGACAAGTGACATGCGGTGGAATGCTAACGCGAAAAGCGCGTGTAGTGATTAATAACGGGTGGTTATGTGGGGAATAACATTAGCCGTGTTGAAAAAGCAAGTATCATCAAGATATACAAAAACGCGATAACCGCGTGTGAAGAATAGTTAATAATCAAAGTGAATGGTGACCGCGCTAAGCGCGTGTGCAAATTAAAGTCTTACGGGTTAGTGAAGGAGACATAAGTTCCCCAAGAGGATAACTTACTTGGTGTTGAACGCCGTGGCGGTCAAAAAAGATAACGCAACGGTCTGGCGATGCAAAGAGATGCATCAAGGGATGTATACATAAGTAAAAACATAAAAAACGGACTGGTGATTAGAATAACGGTGGCCATCTTGGACAGGGAAGAAAAACCGGGAAACTAAAAAAGGACTGACAAGGATAACGGAAATAATGAGAAATAATGAGAATTAAGATTGAAATCAGAATAGAGAGCAAGGCACAGTAGTACATAGTGGTTACAAATAACAGCTGTATTCTGTACGATCATTGAGACCATGAGGTTTCATGGTCTGTAGGCGGAAAGTCCATTCAAGTTCTTTTTGCAGCAGAATTTTGCGATTGTCCATGCCTTCTTTGTGTGGGACACATTCAAGAACCATAAATTGAAGTTGTGCGATGGTATGGTGAAATTCTTGAAAATGAGTCGCGACATTAGATTTCTCATTTTTGGTTCGTATGTTGGACTTATGTTCGTTGATGCGAACCTTAATTTTTCTTTCAGTCTTACCAACATAGAGTTTGCCGCAAGGGCATTTTAGATGTTGGATGTTTGATTACATTACCTTTAATGACACAATTACAAATGAATTTCTGTTTCAAAGGGACCCAACCTTGTTACAACTGTAATAATTGTAATTGTGTCATTAAAGGTAATGTAATCAAACATCCAATGAAGGGCACCCCCATCAAACTGCGAGTAAACGCAACCTGTGATTCCACAAACCTCATTTACGCTCTAAAATGCCCTTGCGGCAAACTCTATGTTGGTAAGACTGAAAGAAAAATTAAGGTTCGCATCAACGAACATAAGTCCAACATACGAACCAAAAATGAGAAATCTAATGTCGCGACTCATTTTCAAGAATTTCACCATACCATCGCACAACTTCAATTTATGGTTCTTGAATGTGTCCCACCCAAAGAAGGCATGGACAATCGCAAAATTCTGCTGCAAAAAGAACTTGAATGGACTTTCCGCCTACAGACCTTGAAACCTAATGGTCTCAATGATCGTACAGAATACAGCTGTTATTTGTAACCACTATGTACTACTGTGCCTTGCTCTCTATTCTGATTTCAATCTTAATTCTCATTATTTCTCATTATTTCCGTTATCCTTGTCAGTCCTTTTTTAGTTTCCCGGTTTTTCTTCCCTGTCCAAGATGGCCACCGTTATTCTAATCACCAGTCCGTTTTTTATGTTTTTACTTATGTATACATCCCATGATGCATCTCTTTGCATCGCCAGACCGTTGCGTTATCTTTTTTGACCGCCACGGCGTTCAACACCAAGTAAGTTATCCTCTTGGGGAACTTATGTCTCCTTCACTAACCCGTAAGACTTTAATTTGCACACGCGCTTAGCGCGGTCACCATTCACTTTGATTATTAACTATTCTTCACACGCGGTTATCGCGTTTTTGTATATCTTGATGATACTTGCTTTTTCAACACGGCTAATGTTATTCCCCACATGACCACCCGTTATTAATCACTACACGCGCTTTTCGCGTTAGCATTCCACCGCATGTCACTTGTCCAACACGTTATTTATCACGTCATTTGACCGGTATTTTACACTTCGTTTTTTTAAATTATTTAATTCCAGCCATCCACCTTGATTCGGGCTCATTTTTTCTTCTTTGTAGTTTCTCCTTGATAAAGGGCGTGCAGCCCGAAATGCATCGGAGAATTGGGAACCATTGTTACACATCTTATGGATATGAGTTCAATACCTGTATATTCATGAAACATTGAAACCCTTCCTACAAAATAACCAAATGTGGAAATAAATTTGAACTTTGAAAATTCATAGAGTCATTTTTATGAACATCCAGGAGTGCCTCCACGAGGGGATGTAACTGCAATTTCATTGCTTACACATGTCCATTGAAAATGTATGGGATAACATAGCGAATGGAAAACAACGACTAAGAGTGTGAGTAAGGATAAATAAAGAGACATGGGCTGTAAAAGAGAAGAAAGGTATCTTGCAAAGTTGAGAATATAAATGATCTAAATTTGAAGTATGTTCTAAAAAGAACTTAAAATCTTTAGCTAGTATGACACCTCATTCCTGACCTCAGCATTTGTAAAACTTAGAATTTAATTAAGTTTCCAAGTAGGGCAAAGACATCTAGTAAGTATACACACAGAAACAATTTTTGCCTTAGATAGAAGACATAGCTCCTAGTAGCTTTCAAGCATACATTTTTGGCATTTTAATTGCTGACTATAGCTTGGAATGTTCATTGTCTGCTCTTCACTTTCAGGAGAGTGGATGGATAGGTAAGCGAGGAATGTGAGGTAAGGAGGAGAAATAAAAGTGAGGCATAACCGCAAAATGTGAACAAAATAACCAGTTCGATAAAGATGTGGAATGTAGCACTATAAGTATATATGTATTAATTTTGTGGGTAGGATTGTTACAAATCCTATGTGAACATCGGTATTTCTTAAAGTTTAGCAGGATCCAGTTAGGTAGCGGTCTTCCCACAATCACATTCCACATCAGATGTCTTCAGAACCCTCTTCCCTAGGTTGAGTAAGTGGTCCTCTTCCTACCTTCAAGGTATTAAGTTAAATTAAGGACCTCATATGGGTTTAGAAAGACCCCTGTATGAACTGCTGTGCCCCAAAAAAGGGTTACTCTATCTTCAAGAGCAGCGTGACTACGCACGCCGTTTGTCTCTATATACTAGTCACAGGGGTGCCACTCTTTCATAAGCATTGTGTCCTTGGCTTTGTTTCTCCATTGTTTAATCTATGGAATATTCACAGATAGCCCCTTTGGTGTTATGCATTTGTTGGCTGCAGTCACAAATATGCGTAACATGACTTCCTCCTTATTACAGAGGGCGACAGGTGAATTTGACCCTAAGATAAGAGGAAAATTATTCATTTAGGAGAGGCATGGCTATGTCCCATGCACCACCCCCTGAAGCTGGTGTCAAAATGTCACAATCCGTGGGCCAGTTAAAGAAGTGTTCCTGTGAGTACCGTCGCCAAACCTCTCTAAGCATTTCGCTCTTAAGGCCCCTCCTCAGTGCTTTGTCCGTACGGGAAAGTCCTCACTGCTAGTTTCTCCCCACAGAGGAAAGCTTTATATGTTATGTTATGTTATGTTATACAGGTTTTTTGTATAGCGTGCGGCTACTCGAAAGAGTGTCCCGACGCTTTAAATTGCACACTAATCTCATAACACAACAGGGAAAATGAACAGAAACAGAAAAAGAGGAAAACTAATAGGACCTGAAACTAAGAAGTGAAAAGCCAAGTTTTAAGCCCCTTCCTAAAGGCCAACAAGTTGGGAGTGCTGCGCAGGGACACAGGCAGTTTGTTCCACAGCTGAGGCGCTAATAATTTAAAGGAGCGACCACCGATGCGAGCTCTCTTCACGCGGGGCACTACAGCAAGAAAAAAGGCTTCAGACCTAAGCGACCTGGCAGGAAGGTAAAAGGACAGCCTTTTCTGAAGATATTTTGCTCCGGAGGTGTGCAAGGCTTTGTGTGCCAGGGTGAGAGTTTTAAAAACTATCCGCTTCCGGACAGGAAGCCAGTGCAGAGCCTCCAAGAGGCCCGAGGCTCTGGCACGGCGGGATAGTCCAAAGATAGCACGTGCTGCCGAATTCTGAACAACCTGTAATCGTTGAAGCAGGTATTCTGGCAGGCCGAGATAGAGGACGTTGGAATAGTCTATTCTCGAGCCTATAATCGCCTGCACCGTGATCTTCCTGTGTTCCTCCGATAACAAGGGAAGGAACTTGCGAAGCATCCGGAGTAAGCCAAAACAGGTGCCAGTGAGACCGATTATCTGCGAGCGAAGTGTGAGGCCATTGTCAATCTTAATCCCAAGGTTTTTAGCTACCTGGGACGAACTTGCTGGTGGAAACATGTTCTCAGGCCACCACTCTTGCCAATCCGGGTCCGAACTGCACCCAAAAAAGAGGACCTCGGATTTATCCGAGTTGCACTTGAGGCTGTTATGATGGAACCACTGAAACACAGCCTCAAGGCAACCCTGGATCCTACCTCCATCGAAGTCCGCACCCCTCTCACAGGTGAAGAGGAGCTGGGTGTCATCGGCGTAAGAAACGATCTGGGCCCCGAAGGACTCCGCCAGAGCCGCCAGAGGGGTCATGAAGATATTGAATAGAGTTGGGCTCAGGACGGAGCCCTGAGGAACTCCGACACCCAATGGCGACATCTCGGCGGAGCAAGCAGAAGCCCAGACCGTTTGTCGCCGGCCTGCCAGGAAAGATCGAAACCACTGGAGCACCGTCCCTCGAAGACCGATCTCTGAGAGTCTAGCCAACAGATCCTCATGAGGGACGGTGTCAAAGGCCGCCGACAGGTCTAACATCACCAGCATCACTCTCCCACCTGAATCCAGCACCTCCTTTATCGCCTCCGAGACTTCCAGGAGGGCTGTTTCGGTGCTAAGATTGGCGCGGAAACCCGACTGGGTAGGGTGCAGTAGGTCGTGGGACTCCAGGTAATCGGCAAGCACCTTATGCACGTGCTTTTCAATGACCTTTGCAAAAGCCGGCAGGAGCGAGATAGGTCTATAATTCGCTAACACCTCCACATCCAGACCAGGCTTTTTTAGCAGGGGAATAATCATTGCCTGCTTCCAGGACTGGGGAACCACACCCTGTGCAAGAGAGCAGTTCAACAGGGGGTTCACGAGTGGATTAATGACCGCTGCCATTTTAGCCAGAAATTTTGCGGGGCAAGCATCCCGTGGGGAACCTGACTTTAGTCCCGCCATCAGGTCAAAAGAAGCTGACAGCGAGAGAGGAGGGAAAGCTGCCAAGGCCACCCCGGCGTTCGGTCGGGTAACAACGGCATTCTCCGCCCGACCTGACACCTTAGGCTCCAGCACAAGGAAGGAGTCCTGGATGCGCTGGATCTTAGAGGTGAAAAAGTCCGCAATCGCCCTGACCCAAGGTGCAGGAGGGGGGGTCTGGGCAGGTGCTGCGCGAGAGGTTGTAAACTCCCGCACAATGGCGAAAAGCTCCTTACAGGAGTTGGACGCGGCTTCAATTTTTCTAGCGAAATAAGCCTTCTTCTCCGCGAGGATGTTCCGATGGTACACTTTCGCCAGAGACCTGTAGGTGAGTTTCGCCGTCGCGTCGTATTTCACGCGCCATGCTCTTTCCGCTACCTTGCATTGCCGACGGGAGGCCGCCAGTGCTTCCGTAAACCAAGGGGCAGAAGCACCTTTTCCGGGTTTGCGGAGAGGTCTCAGAGGAGCAAGATCATTAAGCCTCTCTGAGAGCCAGACCTGCAGACGCTCCACATCCTCCTCTAAATTCCCCGTTAAAGCACAGGGGTGATCGGTGCAGGACTGTGCCAACAATTCCGGAGTAATCCGGTGAAGTGCCCTGAAACCCACAGAGGTCTGCCGGGGGACACCGGAAGGCTTCCCAGCTACTGAGAAATAAAATTTCACCAGCCTGTGGTCAGACCAAAGCACCTGGGTGGGGGCCAACATCTCTATAGGAATCGTAGAGAAGGTCAAATCAAGGGTATGTCCCTTCTCATGGGTCGGCCCGACATGATAGGGAACCAGGCCCATAGGGGCTGTGACCTCCAACATTTTCATCGCATCGGCGTCCGTTTCCACGTCCATATGGACGTTGAAGTCCCCGGCGACAATGCAATGCTCTGATGTAAGTAACAAAGAAGAGGTCACCGACTGGAACTCTTCAAAAAACGAGCCCGTGGGCCCCGGCGGCCGATAGACTAGGAGACCCTTCATCGATTGGTGTAGTGACAAGACAATGGCGAAAGCAAGGGATTCACAATCCTTGATCGCGTCCGATGGGATGATGGTACAGGTGGCCATTTTGTTGACTATTAATGCCACCCCACCTCCACGCCCCTTCGGCCTATCCCGCCTGAAGATGTTGTACTCGGGCGGGATAGCAGAGGCAATATCTGGGTTGGACGCCTCGCCGAGCCACGTCTCGGTGAGCATTAGGAACAGGGGTTTTTCTGACTCTAGCAAATCAAAAATATCCAGGGCGTGCCGACCAAGAGATCTAGTGTTGAGCAGTAGGCCCAGATGTTTTGCGCTAGTCGCCGCCTTCTGTGGCGCATCGCCAAGATGTTTCTGCGGGCGCCAGCCACACTCCGGGCAGCAATGCTTGCCCTTGTGGCGAGCAGGAAAAACCGTCCGGCAGAGACCATTTGTGTACTGCCAAGACAGAAGTTCCGAACCCGAGTAGTGTAACATGATGCTCACGAATACAGACTAACTCGAGCCGAAAGGCCGCGTCCTGCCCGTCGCCTCGAACGCCTCCGGGACGCTGACGGGCGCAGACGGGCAGGACTCTGGCACGACTCCGGCTAAGCGGAGGCGTCCTGCTGCGCGGTCCCGCTGCGCGGAAGAGGACGACTTTAAATAGGCGTCTCCCACATCCACTCGAGCGTCGGGACGCTCCAAGATGGCGCCCGCGCACACACACACTCAGCCCAACCAAAGATGGCGGCCGCAAAAGAAATCAGCCCCGGGACCCGGACCCACCAAATGGCGGTGTGTTTTCCAGAATTAAAATGCAGGTAAGGGGACAGCAAGCCCGGTATAGCGCCAGTAAAAACAAGGGTTAACGAACCAAAATGAAACAGAGATAAGCGAAAGGGAGATTAAAATCACCAATAGTCCGAGCTAGGTGATAGCGCGACCAGCGCTCGTGTAGCAATCAGCAGAGAGCCTGAAAAACGAGTCCGCCTTAAATAGGCGTCTCCCACATCCACTCGAGCGTCGGGACGCTCCAAGATGGCGCCCGCGCACACACACACTCAGCCCAACCAAAGATGGCGGCCGCAAAAGAAATCAGCCCCGGGACCCGGACCCACCAAATGGCGGTGTGTTTTCCAGAATTAAAATGCAGGTAAGGGGACAGCAAGCCCGGTATAGCGCCAGTAAAAACAAGGGTTAACGAACCAAAATGAAACAGAGATAAGCGAAAGGGAGATTAAAATCACCAATAGTCCGAGCTAGGTGATAGCGCGACCAGCGCTCGTGTAGCAATCAGCAGAGAGCCTGAAAAACGAGTCCGCCTTAAATAGGCGTCTCCCACATCCACTCGAGCGTCGGGACGCTCCAAGATGGCGCCCGCGCACACACACACTCAGCCCAACCAAAGATGGCGGCCGCAAAAGAAATCAGCCCCGGGACCCGGACCCACCAAATGGCGGTGTGTTTTCCAGAATTAAAATGCAGGTAAGGGGACAGCAAGCCCGGTATAGCGCCAGTAAAAACAAGGGTTAACGAACCAAAATGAAACAGAGATAAGCGAAAGGGAGATTAAAATCACCAATAGTCTGAGCTAGGTGATAGCGCGACCAGCGCTCGTGTAGCAATCAGCAGAGAGCCTGAAAAACGAGTCCGCCTTAAATAGGCGTCTCCCACATCCACTCGAGCGTCGGGACGCTCCAAGATGGCGCCCACGCACACACACACTCAACCCAACCAAAGATGGCGGCCGCAAAAGAAATCAGCCCCGGGACCCGGACCCACCAAATGGCGGTGTGTTTTCCAGAATAAAAATGCAGGTAAGGGGACAGCAAGCCCGGTATAGCGCCAGTAAAAACAAGGGTTAACGAACCAAAATGAAACAGAGATAAGCGAAAGGGAGATTAAAATCACCAATAGTCCGAGCTAGGTGATAGCGCGACCAGCGCTCGTGTAGCAATCAGCATATTTTGTGGACTGTCTGACACAAGTAATTCCAGTGTTTGTCTGGGAATGTTATGTTCATTTCCTGCTCCCTTGCGGGTCTAATCTTTCAAGAACATCCACCTTTTCTGCCAGTAGATCTGCTTTATTGTAACTGAAAACCAATTGCCTCGAAACATTCCCCTTCTGTGTTTTTGTCTATTAGTCTGGTAATTGGGTTCTGGTTGTAATCACTTTCTTCCTTCTCTGCCATGGTGGTAGTAAGCAATGTCTAATCTGTAGGCTTTGGTAAACTGTTTGTGTGAGAAATGTCTTGTGGAGATACTCGAGTGCTACAAGTCTTCACTCTTCAGTAACTTGAGTAAGGTTTCATGTGTTTATAGAATGAAGTGCCATGATTTTCTGGTCCATCTGGACCCAGGTTCTCAAAAAGTTGCTCTGGAGCGATTTAACATCCAAGAATTGCACTCCATCAAAAGGCCTTTGAGGGGCCAATCCACCCTATGTTTCTTATTTTAATAATTTTGTTTAACAATCCTCAGACCACTTATCTCCGAAATGAACATCAGAATATGCTTAACTAGTGTTTTAATAACTTGTTCCATCATGGGGAAGGGTAGACACTGAAATTAGTAAAGAATGCTTAGGAAGAGCTTAATTTTTATTGCATCGATCCACCCCTTTGGGGCTAGAGAGAGAACTGTCCACCCTTTGAAGGCTCTACAGAAGCCATGTGTAGATTGCATCAAACTGCTTGCCCAGACCTCCATACACTGATTGCTAGGTATTTAATTTTTGTTTTCTTTGTTATGGCCCAGTAGGAGAGCTATTTCTGTCTCACCTGACTCCTGCAATATTATCTTGTCATTGTTGTGACTCCCAGCCTGAACCACAGTCTCTATGCACGCCATCACTCTCAATGCTCACACTGCCCTCAGGTTCATTCATCTCAGCTGTCAGCGTCCTGAGCTAGTCTGCATAGTCCTACCCATATCCTGCTCAACTCAGCCTCACCCTTAGCCACAGTAAATATGCAGAATCTAAGGTACTAGAGAAACACGTAAATACAAATATTAAACATGTTTTTAATTTCGTTTTCTGAACTTGCACTAACCTAGCTCCAAGGAGCTGCGGAGTGCTGCCAGAGAACCTTGTCTGTAGGCAGAGCATCTCCAACAAGACTTGCTGTTTATAGAAGAATCTGAAAAACACACAGGGGGGCTGAGGAGGTTTAAGGGACCAGCAAGGGCAAACTCCCCAAGATACAGTAATCAAACACAAAAAAGTGACCTCGGGTCCAGAGTCGCGCCAGGCGTGAGTGTGACAGCTATGACAGGAGAAAGAGGGGCGGTCCCTTTTCAGGAAGGTTTCCCTCACACACCAGAGGTGTGATGCTTCATCATCGGGATACCTCCTCACATCACGAGCCTAGTCATGACACGGGCTGCAACCCCCTCGCTGCGAGAGAGGAGCTCAGGGATGTTTTTAGGTATGTAGGGTGGTCATAAAACCAAATGAGAGCGTTGTGTGTGTTAGAGGGAGTGCAGTGCTAGATAAACAAGGGTTAAAACTAGCTACAAGGTTAGCCTAACGCAATTTATTGATGTTACCTGGTGCTTGGATTAAAAACAATATGGTGAGTAGTGCACTGGTGAATCTGGACAAGTGCTGGATCACTGTTATAAGTATTTTCATATACTCACAGATCATTGAACACGATTTTAGCTTTTCTTCATTCACATCGCAGTAGTTATCACACATGATCCTGATGAAAGCCATGACACTGTTTTGGGTCAATAGGCTGAAACATGCCGATCACATTCTAGTACAACTGTCTCTAATGTCGGCAGTTGCACTGCTCACCATATTGTTTTTAATCCTAGCACCAGGTAGAATCAATATATTGCGTTAGGCTAACCTCGTAGCTAGTTTTAACCCATGTTTATCTAGCACTGCACTACCTCTACCACACGCGACACTCTCATTTGGTTTTATGACCATCCTACATACCTAAAAACATCCCTGAGCTCCTCCCTCATAGCAAGGGGGTTGTAGCCCGCATCACGACTAGGCTTGTGAGATGTGAGGAGGTATCCCTATGATGAAGCATGACACCTCTGGTGTGTGAGGGAAACCGTCCTGAAAAGGGATCTCCCCTCTTTTTCCTGTCATAGCTGTCTCCACATACACTCATTCCTTGCGCAACTTTGGACCCAAGGGCTCTTTTGTGTGTTTGATTATAGAAGAATATGATCAATGGGTTACGATTGAGAGACCTGAAGGCTGGTTGTAATGTGAAGAGGTGGGCGAGGCAAGGCAAGTTACTCTTATGCAATCAGGGAACACACTGTACAGCTGATTTGTGTTTATTTACTTGATCCATATTTAAAATTTGTCCCGAATCATACAGTTTTCTGGGTCGAGTTCCAAAGATTAACTGGAACGCATGCCTTCAGGTTCCAAGGTGTGCAACTTTGCCATTAAGCTGCATTTTCTTGTTTGCATTTCTGGTTTATTTCCAGTGTATTTTCACACTCCACCAGTGGTAGAATTGGGGGTCTCTAGTTGGCAGAGGAAGGTACCTTTGACCAAATAGGGACACTTGCTTCTAGTCAGGGTAAGGGGGTAAAGTTCTAAGATAACCCCTGCTCACTACCTTGGTAGCTTGGCACGAGCAGACACGCTTATCTCAGAGGCAGTGTGTAAAGCATTTGTGAGCACATACACTAATACAGTGAAAACACTACAAATGGACACCACACCAGTTTAGAAAAATAAGTAATCTTTTCTAGACTTAATACAAGACCAAACAACAAAAAATCCACAATACTGTAATCAAATATATGCTTTAAAATGGTAGAAATAGCTTAGTTCAATGAAGATGGTAAATGCAACACATTACTCTCAAAGTACCTTGGATGTGTCACGCAATACAAACAAAAAGGGTCGCAGGGAAGGTGATGCGTTGGTTCCTTGCTTCGGGGGAGGTGATGTGTTGGTTCCTTACTGCAGTACAGGGGAGGTGATCCTTCCCGGCGAGGAGGTGATGCATCGGTTTCTTACTGTGATCCGGTGCGATGCGACAAGATGGCGCCTCGATGCGATGCGACAATCCAGTACGATGCGAGAAAATGGCGTCTTGATGCGATGCGACAACATTGGATGTGATGCGTGCATGCCCGACAGTCGTGCGGCGTACTTGGTAACTTCTGAGCCGCGACAGACCCTGCGACATGCTTCTCCTGCGATGCAACTCTCTTCGTCGATGATGTGAAGGTTAACAGCTGCCGCAGTGGCACGCTTCTTCAGCGATGCGACAGCAACTGCAACAGAGGCGACACGCTTCTCCTAGTTGCATCACGCTTCCAGCTCCCTGCGACTCGCATTCTCTTCAGAGGGCCCAAACAACAGTAGGCACCTCTCTGCAGGCAGGATTTCACAGCAAGGGAATTCAGGGGAGCTGGTGGTGAAGTCTTGTATCCCTGAGACTTCAGGCAGGAGGCAAGCTCAGTTCAAACCCTTGGAGATTCTTCTTCAAGTTTGCAAAAGTACAAACAAAGTTCCTTTTCTCCTTCCCTTGGCAATAAAGTAACCACTGCAGGCCAACCCCAAGAGCACAGCACAGGGGCAGTCTCCTCCTTCAGTTTCCTTGCTTCTTCTCCTTGGAAAAAGGGTTGTCTTGATTCCCAGAAGTGATCTAAAGTTCTGGGGTCTGGGCTCCAATATTTATACTGCAAAATCATTTGTCTCTAAAGGCAGAGAGTGTCTGTACCTAGTCCAAACCAGTTATGTGCAGTCCTGGAGCACTTTGTTTACAGAACTCCTTCTTTCCTTTGTCAGTGTGGGGCAGGGTCATCAGACACATCACAGGGGGTGGAGCCAGCTTTGTGGAAGGCAGGCACAGCCCTATGCAGGCCCAGGTCCTACTCCTCCCACCACTCCTCATGCAGATAGGTCTATTCAGCCTTGTGCTGACTCACCCTGTCTCCTGGAGCCACCCCAGCCCCTGTCACTCACAAACCAGACATGGAATACACAACCTAGCAGATACAGGCTTGGATGGTTAGGCGAGAAACTACCTACTTTCTAAAAGTGGTATTTTCAAACACAGAATTTTAAAACCAATATCACTAGAAGATGTATTTTATCATTCTGAGTTCAGGCTTACCACACTGGAATTTCTACCTAGTTCTCTGAGTCAGTTAGGATTATAAGATGTTATAATCAAACTGCCCATTCTGGGCTATGGGAACAGGTAGCCTTGCAATAGTGAAAAACGAAATTGGCTGTAATTCACTATCAGGACATGCTACACACATCAGTGCATGTCCTACCTTTTACATACAATTCACCCTGCCCTTGGGCCTACCTTAGGCGTGACTAATATGTAGAAAAGGTAAGGTTTAGGGACTGGCAAGTGGGTTTACTTGCCAAGTCGACATGGCAGCCCCAGGCTGCACACAGGCTGTGCAATGGCAGGCCTGAGTCACATTTTACAAGCTGCTTCTGTGGGTGGCACAACCTGTGCTGCAAGCCCACCAGCAGCATTTGATTTATAGGCCCTGGGCACACATGGTGCCCTGTACTAGGATCTGACAAGTAAATCAAATGAACCAATCATGGAGTCACTAATCCAATACAATACTTTACCATATGGAGCACTTGCACTGTAATACTGAATAGAAGTAGCACAGTTCCCAAAGAATCTAGACCAGCAAAACACATAGCAAAAACACAGGAGGCAACAGCACAAAATGGAAGGGTGACCCACCCCAATGGTGCCAGGTCTAACAACCAGGTTATGGGCACACTGTTAAAGTGAACCACAGCTGGCCCTGGGCTCCAGTGCACATCTTCATCCATTCCCTTCAGGTTCTCAGCCGCCCTCATCTATGCTTCTGCGCTGCGGGGTCATCTGGAAGTTCATTTTAGCGGTGCTCTTCAGGGAAGCAGAGTCTTCTGGCAGACCATCTCAGCAACCCTCATCTCGTCATTAGAGGAAGTAGGGCCGTAGGGGAGACTGGGGTTATATGGTAGATATCTTCGCCACATTCATCTGTGCTTCTGGGGTAGTAAAGTCATTTGGGAGAGCGTGGTCCTGTGATATCCCACACTGTTCTGCGTTCACCACTTAGTTGAAACTGTACACTGAGCAGAAGTGGGCATACATCACAGGGGGGCCAAGGGAGAGACATGCACAAAAAAGCATGTTCTTAGGAAAGGACTTGTGCAAGCTGTTTACAAGAAGTAACAAGCATAACCTTTTACTTTGGTGTTCCCAGTCAGATCCTGTGCATTGTTGGAGGTTACAAACTGCACTTTTCACTGCACGCAGAATTGATTAAGTGAGCACCTGAACGGTTGGGGAGTCACAGAGGCCACACATGTCCTGCTCTAAGCTTGACCCTGTTGCATTTGTATTTCCTGTCCGCTATATCCAAGGTCTTTGGAATGATGCAGCAGTAGGGAACTACATTATGTCTAAGGTTTTCCTGATTTATGTAGCTTTTATGTAGCAGGAAAAGGCATGTAATATGGCATAATATTATTGTTGCATATATTGGCACTTTTTTGTGTGTGGATAATTTAGCAAACTGCTGCTGCCCGTTCTACTTCCCAAAGTAAAATACATTGTGTGAAAACATATCCTATTACATTTAGCAGGAAACATGCCTACGTGTAAACAGGCTCTTGTTTAGAAGGGGTACCTCATTGGTTTAGACAGTCAAAACTTGTTTATTTCGGATTAAAACATCTTCAAAAGCACTATCAAGAATGAGACATATAAAGGTACAGTATGTAAAAGAGGCACATGGCAGTTAAACATCTTGACACGTATGGGTATACATTTAAATAGTAGCACATAGTTAAAATCATAACATAGCAGTTAGTGCTAGTCACATAAATAGTGAACCATAAAATCAGCATAAAAAAAGAGTGCACGAGGGCCAATTCAGAAACCGGGGCAATCTCATATAGTGCGGCCCAGCCAGCCATACACCATTATCATAAGTTAGGCTATACAATTCAGATGCAATAGATTGAAAGTGAGGCGGAGAGTAAGGGTAGCACAAGATTCACTCTCTTGAATACCCACACACCTAACGCGAGCAATCACTAGACAGCATCATTGGCAATCATTATTTGCATATAACTATACAATGACAGTAAATACTTAACTGGGCAACACATCTACATGTGCAATACATAGAAGCATGAGGGTAGCACAGGACGGCTGAAGAGCAAAAGGCATAGAAAGCTTAGCTAATAGAAAAGTGTAACCGTGCAGTACAAGTTACCTAAGCTACTACTAAGGCCTTATGTCTTCTAGACCATCCAGCCCAGAAAGAGCGAAACAGCACATGCATATAGAGGTCTAGGGTCGGATTGTAAGATTCTCAAAGCTGTCACGCAGTTTCTTGTGCCTAAAGTTAGGCAGAGCGTCCTAATCCAGGTCTGTGTCCGATGCAAATCGGCTGTGCAAACAAGGAAAGCACGGGCAATGTTTTCCTCGCACATTTTATAACTTGGGCAGATCAATGAGTGCTCATGTTTGGATGACCATTTAGCAGTAAATGTCTAGAGTGGCAAAGAGTCTAACCTGAACTGGACAAACAATTTCCTATCTAGGTGATTGGTACTACAGTCCAGATATTTTTCAGAGGGCTCGACTTGAACAGCACAAAATTCATAGAAAGAGTCCCGCTGACATTGCTAGCTGGTTCTTTGTGGTCCACCCAATGCCAATATAACTTCTTCATTTGATCTTTTTATGGAAATGATTCAGATTGCATGGACACCCAGTGGCCCAGCAGGCCTAGGGAAGACAAAACCTTTCTGATGTTTTTACACCACTCAATTTTGTAAAATGTGTCTAACCTAATTAAATCCCGAAAGGCCTCAGCATAATTAGCAAATTCTGGGGTAGTTCTAAGCCTCCGCTAGAACATAATTTATCTGAGCATAGCCTTCTTCGCTATTTGCCTCTTACCCAGGTTGTGATCTAATGGGAGGGAAGGTGGGCTAGGGTGAAGAGACACCAAGGTTCTGGTAAACTTGTGTTCGGATTGGCTCATACAAGAAAGATTGACAACTTCCCCCCCTAATTTGGCACCATATAATGCCGCAGCCACAGATTTAGGATCCTAGATCTGAAAGGGAGGCGCAATACGTTTGCTGTATGAGGCATGGTGCCCCTTCACAATGGCACCTGATGCCCATCTATGCTTAAGGGTGTTTTTTTCAATATGATGTGCTAGATGACAATTTGATACCCAGGTACTCAAATGCATCCACCCATTCAAATTCATCCCCTCCTAGATACTTTTTTTTTTCCTCTAAAACATTTATGTTTATTTAATGTCATTAATTTGGTATTGATTACATTACCCACCTGACCTCTTGTTGTGCAAAACTCCTCGAAATGTGTTAATGAAGTTTGCAGCCCTTAATGACACAAGAAGGGTATCATTGATGAATAGCAGAGTGGGTACCTTCACACTGACCGGTGACGGTGCGTCCGATGGAACAGTCGAAAGAAAGTGCACTACGTCGTTCAGGTAAAAGGAGAAGCAGGATTGGGGCAAGAACACAGCCCTGTCAGACTCCCTGCCTGATCAGAATTGGATCTGTGAGCTGCCCCTGTTTTCCACATCGAACGCTAGCATGGTTGTCTTCGGGTAGATGAATTATATTAGTATATTGAGGAGCATTCCCATCTGCCAAAGTACTCGCCACAGCTTTGGCCCGGGAAACCAGATCAAAAGCAGACTTCAGGTCGACAGAGTCGCCTTTGCCAATAGCCACCGTTTACCATTATATTAAAGAAAAAACAAAATACCTGGTCCACAGTGCTTAAAGGGGAGAAAGAATATGTCCTTCCTCAGCCCATATACGAAGTTTGTCCAAAACGACCCACCCGAAAATCTTTTGGATCGAGTCAATCAAATTAAACTGTCTATAGCTAAAAGGCAGGCTGCGATCCCCATTTTTTTTTATAAATGGTAACATCTCAGCACCTTTCCAAGACTTTGAAATAGGTGCTCATTTGCTGATAGCATACCTCAGTAGCAAAATATACTCAGCCCACTTTGCTTTATCAAAAAGATAAATGTCCATGGGTAAACTATCTGGCCCAGGGTCTTTTGCCTGTGCTGTAGTGACTATTGCTCTATGTCCTGTAAATCAAAAGTCACTACAAGATCCGTCAGATCTATATTGTTAGCAATCTTAACATCTCTACTACTATTAGTCAAGCCATCGTCCTATAGTAATTGAAAAGTTTCGACCTACTCCAGGGCCTAAATATGATTAGCAGGCCGAGGTGCTGCCTCAGCTCCTCCCCATGTGACTAGTGACCAACATTTGGTGATCTCTTTCTCTTGGAAAGTAGATAGAAGATCGCTCCATCTTTGTTCTTCCCGGTCTTGCTTAGCTTTTAATTGGGCATTCGTATAAGCCTTGCGCAAAGAGCAGGTTTTGCTGATATTTTTGTTTTTTAGAGCTTCTGTGAAATTGGTTTTTAGTTTCATACACTCAACATTACACCAAGAAATGTTTTTTTGCACTCTTCTTCTATTTTTGTTGGGTACATGGATATGGGCAATTAGCTGATTAAAGAAGGCTAGGTGGATATCTATAACGCCCTGTGGATTATCCCCGGGAGCCATGGCAATTTTGAGTTTAGCTAGAACGATCAATAATGCCTTCTCAATAGAGGATAGAACATCCTCTCTCCCTGCCAATTGTCTCTACTTAAGATATGGTTTGCTATTAGCTAGGTGACCATCCTTAGTAACACAACAGTGTTGGTCAAGGCTAAGTTTCCCCCAATAGGAAATCAGGAAAAAACATGGGGGTTATGGTCACTTTCAGTCCTACTTTCCATGACAATGCCATCTACAAGTTTCCACTGCCTTAGATCAATCAGAATGTAATCAATGCAACACTTGTGAGAGTTTGTTATAAGTGGCCGCCCTTCTGCAGTCAGAGCACGTTCTATCATTCAATGCCCTAAGAACGTGTTCTAGTGTGAGGGCTTTGAGCTGGAGAGCAGCCTCTGTCCACTTTTTGACTGGAGGTAAGTCAAGTTGCGGAATACCCCATCTTTCATCCTCGTCTGCGGACAGCAACAAATCCTCTCTATCCAGGGGTTCAAATGTGGTATTGAAATCAGCACCTACAATGGTTTCTGCGGATCGCTTTCTAGTTTCCCAATGGGCTTCCAGCTTCAGCACTGTATCTGACAGCATGCCGCATTGTATCCCCCTTGAGTATAGATGATACATTTCCACAATTTGATTCTCAACTAAGTTAAAACGCAGCCATAGAATATTGAGGGAATCTATCTACATTTTATCAGTTTTTCTATTCTGTAAGAGCCTCACCCAGACTGTTAGGCCACCATGCAGATTAGTAATAGCTGGTATGAAAAAATTAAGGTACCCAACTGTAAACACAGGTGTGGTGCACCATGTCTCCTGAAATAGGCAGATATCAAACCCATTAACAAAACACTACCAATCATGTCAACTCGTTTTGGAGATTAGGCCTGCCACATTCCAGGAGCCGATTGAGCCCCCATCTTGATCAATTTTCTTTGAGCTACCTTAAAACCCACCTTGCAGCTCATAGTGAATGGAATCAGAGTGAGAAGGTATAGCACTCTGGGCACTTCACTGATAAAGGGGAGGGAATTGGCCTAGTTATTTGGGGCTCCAGAGCAGAGCTAGGATCTGGATGGAAGTGGGACACGTAGTTAGAGTATACATGTGTGGCCGTCCTTCGATATTTTAATTGTATAGAGGAGTTGTTGGGAGGGCAGGTTCGTACATCAAGGGCTCCCAATCCATCAGCCAGTCTATGTGCTAGGGTTAGTTCAATTAGGTCGAATTTGGAACTGTGGACAGCAGGTTTCCAAGCTTCCCTTGTAGCAGTCAATTTAATTGTTGATCTCTCACAATTGAGCTCCTCCTCATGCCAATATTGCTATTACTGGTTACCGCAGATGCCCCCAGAAGCTGCTTCACTAGACCTTTCAATTGTGAGACCATGGTCTTGAGAGCTCCTATTTTGTTCTTCTTATCGGTAACTGTGCCCAAAAGATTGGCAAAATGGAGAAGAATTTGATCACAGGATAGCCCAGTATCAGCCTGATGTGATGTTGGTACACGTGTGGATGGGGGCTCCTCCTCCGTTTGCAAACACGCAAACCGCTTGGTACATAGAATGGTGGGCAGCAGAGCAATACCCCGTGGGTTATCCACAGAAAGTAAATCATTAGAGTGGGCTAGAGAACCTGTCTCACTTGCAATGGGAGTCTTGGGGGAAGCACTACTAGGTTCTTTCCTTTTAAACATACTAGATTACATGCGCACTGCCCCCTTCGAATTCCCTTTACACCCTTTGTGGACTTGGTGTGCTGGCTAGTGTTTAGAATAATTGATTCTACATACTCAATTAGCAGATCAGTTTCGTTTAGGGTACAATTATAAGTTTTCTTCAAAACCTTGCCATGTTTGGGTGTTCCCTGAAAAGGATGATGCCTTACGTTTCCCATTAGGATCTGCAAATACAATATCTATATAGATGGTACAGTGTAGGACAATAGAATAAAGAACTTTTTTTAAAAAGACTTTAATAGAATAATCACACATGTAAGCAATAGTAACACCTAGGGCGAATCAAATCGGGGGTATGCAACGTTTACAACGAAATTTTTACAACACACTACCATTACAACGCAGGTATTACCACGCATACCATTACAACGCATTGCGCTGGGGGGCGCTCTAGGGTAAGTAATAAGTTTAATTTTCTATCCAACACCTTCCCTAGTGTCCACGGGGACTGGAGTTGGAATAGAAAATTATACTTACCACTATCCAGCACCTCTAAGCGCTATGCGTTGTAACGGTATTCGTTGTAAATACCGCGTTGTAAAGGTATGCGTGGTAAAAGTATGCGTTGTAACGTCATACATCCAAATCGGGCAATGAAGCTCAATCCACTACAAAGACAATTGCATGGGCTACAGGAAGAAAGTGGCACGAAAAACAGCCAATTACTACTAGTGCTAACTTTTTTTTTTACTTGCACAATGACTTTTGCCACACATTTCCTGAAAATGCAATGCTTAATAATAAACCCCAAAGTTAAGAATAAACTAAAAGGAAAACAGAAAATAAAATAATTAAGATAAAGGCAAAGATCATGGAGCAACAAGGGCACATCAAAGTTTTTTGGGAGGTTGTAGGACTCAGCATGTTTGAAGATGAAAGCAAACCTTAAGGATTTCAGCACAAGTAATGTTTGGGAGCTATGATAGAGCCAGGAGTTGTTCATATCCTGTCTCTCTAGAGGGCGCCAAGTGTAAACCAACAAACCTGGTTCCAAAAGCAAAACTGCAAAGGATGATTAAGGATTAAAAATTTGCAAACATTTGTGACAAGAATTTTCAATTCTATTAAGGACACAGAGTCGAGGATTATGCTTCTCATTTCTTTACTTGAAATACTCAGCAGCCAATGAAATAAAAGTAACAGAAACGCTACAATACCCATGAGTACCCTACAGGTCACTTGACCAACCATAGACTATCCTCTATATAAGCCCTAGTCAAGGTAACAGTGTTCTCTTTCTTTGACAAATCATGAAACAGCCAAGTCCATAAACAACAACTTGCTCCTGAAGAATCATCCTTAATGCAGAAGAACTTCCTCTCGAAAGATAACCTGAGGCCCAACGGGGCTCCATATCCAAGAACTGGTACCTGATCCAACAAATCGCAGAATCCTCTTTGGGACCGCCAAGACCTTCATGAAGACGATCAAGCTTTACTTGTTATCAGCACCAGGAAATGTAAAGGAGAAACCCAAATTCCGTTCACCAACTCTGACATCACACCAATAGGTCAGAAAGGGAAGGGAGAAAAAACATAATGACATGTATGCAGTATGAAAATACTCAAGCAACCATACAATGCAATTTACAATGTAAAGACACATCATTTGGGTGGGATAATCCTCAACTCCGTGTCCTTAACAGAATTGAAAATTCTTGTCACAAATGTTTGCACATTTTTTATTCTATGTCAGGACCAGAGGCTCAGATTATGCTTGTTTAAAACTTAGCCTCCACCACAGAAGCCATATCCACAATAGGTTTATGATAGAAAGATTTACACATGGTCTCTGTAGACCAATCAGCTGCATTCATAATGTCTGCGAGGCTGACTCCTACGTGAAGGCCTTAGACGCCATAGCCCCTCGAGCTAAATGGGCTCCAAATTTTGAAACATCCATCCCCGCTTCGCTCATGAGCCAGCGCCCCCATCTTTGCCATCCACCGACACATGACCTGCTGAGATGGCTGACCGGAAATTGTTTACAATTCTATATGCTAGGCCCAAAGATGTAATGGAAGCTAGAAAGTTCACAATCAAAGAAACGTGCTTTAGTGGGATCCACTGCCCTTTGAGAGCACCAACCACACCATTGTTTTCAAGCTGATGAATATCGCTTGTGGGTGTTAGCTGACCATGCCTCGCTAATAAATCTGTCAGCATCTCTTGAAATGCCTTGTACCTTCCATCTGTCCCTGAAACCCGCCAGGCATCCAGAGGAAGTTGCCCCAATTCTATCAATGGATGAGGGGTTTCCAGAGGGTTCATCAACAGATTCCACAGCCTTGGAAGAAGGACCAGAACCGCACAGAGCATCTCCAGAAGTACTGGGAACCATTATTGCACTCTCCAGAGTGGGGTGATCAGAACTAACTCTGATTGATGACGTCGAGTTTGTGCCAGGACTTTAGGAATCATCATGAATGGAGGGAAGGCATAACACAGGGATGTCGGCCAATCCTGCAGGAAAGCATCCATGGCCAGAACCTCCGAATCCGGACGCCAACCTGTAAAAGGTTGGAATCTGTCTGTTGAGGCATGAAGTGAATAGGTCTATCTGGCAAGGGCCCCAAAGACGGTTCAGTGCATGAAAGACCTGGGGATGGAGTCTCCAGTTGCTGAAATCCCTCCGGTGTCGGGAGTGCCACTCAGCTACCTTGTTGTTGTTGTAGCCCGGAAGGTATTCCGCTACCACCGAAATTCTGATCTGCAGACAAAAATGCCAGAACTCTTAGGCAATCACATGCCAGAAATCTGGACCTTGTTCCCCCTAGCTTGTTCACATAGCCTACCGCTGACACATTGTCCATACAACCAGGCAGCGGATCTCAAAGGAGCCAGCTAGAAGCTCCAAGCAATTGACATGCAATAAAAGCACCTCCTGTGACCAGCGGCCGCCTGTGAAAATCTGGCCTCAATGGGCTCTATCACTACATCCAGGGTACATACGAAGAGGGCTCGGCCGTTCCAGGCCTCTATGTGGTCCAACCACCACAACATCGCCAACCTCGCCTTCTCGGAGAGAGGAATCTGTTTTGCGTACCCGAGGCCTTTCTGGAGATGTCAAATCTTGAGCTGTGGGAGTGCTCGGTAGTGGAGGGGACCCGGTAAGATCGCCTGAATCGAGGGGGCTAGAAGCTTATGCAAAATCAACCTCAATTCTCTCTTGCTAGACCTGATTTTCTGACTTGGTAAGAGGAGTTGGCAACTCTGTGAGTCGATGCGAAAACTCAAAAACTCGATCCACTGAGCTGGAATTGAAATCGATTTTTGTGGGTTTACAGTAAATCCGAGACTTTGCAATAGATTGATTGCCCATTCGAGATGGGTCATCACCAGATGAGGGGAAAGAGCCATGATGATGTTGTCATCCAAGTACACGATCAGACGAACTACCCGTGCTCTCAATGATTCCACTACTGGACGAAGGAGTGTCGTGAATCACCAAGGTGCTGACTTAAGGCCAGAGGGAAGGACTTTGTACTCGTAATAAACTCCCTGCCAGTAGAACTGAAGAAACCGTTGATGCGGTGCGTAAATAGGTAGACACATACGCATTATTCAGGTCCAGACGGACCGTCCAGTCCCCCTCCTGAAGGAGGTCACGCAGAAGATGGATGCCCTCCATCTTGAAATTCCGATATACTACCCATCCATTGAAATCCTTTAGATTTAAGAATAGACTGGATCCGCCCCCTTTCTTCTGAACTAGGAAGATACTGCTGATAAAGCCCCAGGGATGAGGGTCTGTGGCCACTAAGGCCCCTTTCTTTAGTAGGGAGGCTATCTCTGCGAAAATAAAGTTCTGATCTTGTTGAGAAAAATACATCTGTGGGGGGAGGGAACTCTGACTGGGGGAGTCATACATCTGTTGGGGGAGGGAACTCTGACTGGGGGAGTCGTAAAGCTCTAACTTGTACCCCTGCACCATCTCCAAGACCTATGAATCTTGCGAGATCGTGTGCCAAGTGTGCAGAAAACACTGTATCCTACTCCCCAACATCACTTCCGAACACGGAATCAGTCTCACCTGAATTGCTGGCATCTTGTTGGCCGCCTTGATTCTCACCTGAATTTCCGGCATCTTGCTGGCCACCTTGATTCCCTCAGAATCTACCCTTCGGGAATCTGTTTTTGTCACGCCGGGTCGGGTAGAAGGAGGAGTTGTTATTGTAATTCGAGTCCTGATAATCTCCTCGTTGCTGGTGGTATTGACCACGCGGGGCTCCTTGGTTAAAGCCCTGGCTGAACGACCACCCACGGTATAGTCCGGCCCTGCCTAAAACCGGATGGAAAGTCCGTTTGAGAGACCCTTGAGCCTTATCCAACCCACTAAAGGTTGCAACGAATTTCGTGAGTTCTTTAAGAAAAGGTTGGCCGAAAAGAAGGCCCTGGGCAAACGGACCTGATTCAGAGGATGACCTGTTCTGTCAATTTGGGATCCAGTTTCAATAATATCCAACATCGGCGTTCGCTGGACATAGCACAGTTTGCATTACCTAGTTGACAGACAGCCCTCTGTGCCCAACCAATCAATTCCTCCAGATCAATAGCCAAAGCGGACTCCTTGGCTCTGAAACCTAACTCAAGAATCTTCGCCATGGGCCCTGTCATGTCCAACAACTTGTCTTGGCATGATCTCCATGCCTGGTCAATGCCCTTCTTTGGGTCTTTGGAGTACTTCTTGAGATATGTGAGCATAGAGGGATCCATCTCCGGCGTCTCCGCCACCTTCCCTTTGAGGTCAGCCCTAGGGCACTCTGATCCTAGCAATGCCCTCACCTCTTTGTCAAAAGCCTGTCACAGGTGGGATTGGATGTAATCGGCCACCTCTTGAGACGGGAGGCAGGCTGTGGAGTTGGGGTGAATTATCTCTGTCAGCTGAAAAGTAAGAATTTGGTTGGGAAGGTGTATCTACGTGCCATTTTTTCCTCGCTTTCTTGGAGGGTCAAGGAGCCTCTTCTTGGTTGGACGGCTGATCCGAGGAAGTATCATTGTCATTTTCCTGAGGTATCTCCGTGATAGTTACCTCCCTGCTGGGGATGCTGTAATCATGGTCATTAGACATAGATTTTAACATCTTTGCTAAGTCCGCCGCGTGCGGTTTCCTGATCTCCTTCTCACTGGCTCTAGTGCGATTGCCCGAGCTGGGGAGCCAGCCTTGCTGCTTGGCATAGGTGCAGAGATGACGTTTTAGAGGTTCTATGGCCTCACGAAGGCCTTATTTACGGAGTTTTGTACTCCCGCATCCAGTGCCTCCACGAGCATGGACCCATGGACCCAAAGGGTTCAAAATATTCCTCCTCATAATAATATTCAACCATGGTAACACACTAAAGTGTGAAAATCTGTAACCCAGGAGGATTGCCTCTAACCACAACGAGGGCGTAACCCATACAAATCAGGCTTAAGCACAGGAGAATTATAAATCAGGGGGAGTGGAGACCCCAGGCAAGCCAAAGCACAAGTTCCTTGTGGCAGTTAATAAAATAAGACGTGGATGGAGGACCTGCCAGATCCACTCTAGGCAAAGCCTATGCAATTATACAGCCCCACAAACTCTGACGGCGTGGGGCATCACTGGGAGCAGAAACAAGAACCAACGGGGAATTAAGGGCACCAAAACGCTGCTCTAGCGTTCACTTAAGCCCCAGAGTAATGCAAATCGGGCAAAATGGGCGGCGTGCATGCACTGTACCGACCACTCGTTCCAGTAGAAAGAGGACTGTGCGTCAGAAAGACGCGTGTTCTCGCTCCCTTCCTCCCGCTCCACAGAGTCAGCAACACGGGCAAAGACACCTGGTCAGGGGGAACAAAGCGCTCTATGAACAAAAGCGTGTTCATCCGCGATGACTAAAATTGATCGGCAATTAGGCTGCGCGGCTCCCGAGTCGAAGCACCAATTTCAGATACGGTACAAAGCACTCCTAGACTGCCCTGAAGCAGAATCACTAACACAACACATCGCAACAATAATTAATAAAGTATTTGCCTCACAATTCTAACTCATAAACATTAGCAATAATATGCAAAGAGGTAATGGGAAAGCACTTGACTGGCTGCGGAGCAGCAAAGAAAGAGGACACTGTTACCTTGACTAAGGCTTATATAGAGGATACTCTATGGCTGGTCATGTGACTTGTATGGTACTCATGGGTACTGTAGTGTTTTGGTTACTTTTATTTCATTGGCTGCTGGGTATTTCCAGTAAAGAAATGAGAAGCATAATCGGAGTCTCCGGTCCTGACAGAATCGCAGTACCTTTTCCGGAAAAAGGAAAAAATAAAGGGGAGGCGAGGGGGGTAGGAGAGAAAGGGAGAGGGAAAAGGGGTGGGAGAGGGAAGGGGGAAGAGTGACCGAGCTGAGCCTCTCCGGACTCTGATGGGCGCAGGATGAGCCTGCCTTTTGCCCAGGCGCAGCTCGCGCGAGTCTCGCGCAACAGGATATGTTAGCGCGCTTTATAGCACCGCGTGGACTGTCTTCAGAAGGCACAGGTTCAACTGGTTGGAGGGTACCTCCTCGCCCTCATCGCGGTTTGGGACTCGTAATCCACACCAGAAAGATCAGGAAAGCTGCAGTATCTCCCCATTAATTCGCACAACCCAGATATGTTTTAAACTTGTCTTCAGTTTCAATTTTGCTTGTTATTCCCTATATTTGACCTCTGGGAGGAGGAATCCTCCCTGCTAAACACTATACGACATTTCGTATTTATTACATACAGATCTTACCAGGAGAACCTCAAACAGATATAGAGCATGTTTGGGATTCGTTTCAGGTTTTGAGTGCAAAGATGCATTATTTTCCGATATTGTTTCTGGAGCTAATAGGAGAACATTTATACATCATTTTTTTCATAATAGATGAATTGTTTTAATGGTGTATTTTTCACATTAGAATGTCAATCAGATCTTCAAGTTGGTTTTCTAATGGGAGAATTAAAGGCACATAGAGAATGTGCCAGTGGCTCTGTAGGGATTACAAACCCCCCAGGTCGGATGCCCCTATAACCAGTCTTAAATAATCAAATATTTCATGTAATTCATTCAGAAATTACTATTTGGTGGGGAGTCATTATAGCAGTCGGCTCCCAACTATCCAAAGTTAATATAGGTTTTTTGCATTTTATTAAACAATATATCAAGAAGATAAAAAACATGAATATTCAAATTTAACATATTTAACAACTCGGGCTCCCTGTTTTCCATTTTTACAGATTTTTTTCAGAAAAATACAGACGGAAAACATTGTGTTTCCTGCCTGTATACATTTTTAAAAGAGGAAAAATACAGATAATTTGGCTAGGTTTGAGTGACTCTCTATACTGAGATTAATGAATTTCATGCCAGTAGCTGTACATATTGGCAGAAAGGGAAGTTACAAAGCTTAATGAGATTTGAATATAATATTTTACATATCTCAATATGTATTTGTTCTGTTATGCCAATTTTTTCATGTGGGTTCATTATGTTTTTTTTATTTTTGGCTGTGTAATGTCCTAAAACTTGACTGGCATCGAAGTATGAGTGCACATTTATCCATTAAATAAATGCGGAAAAATACAAGTTATCACCTCCTCTCTTCACAAAACACTAAACATATATGGATAAATACCAATAAGATGGCCAAAAAGTAAATATGGATAAATAAAGACGGAAATTTTCAAAAAATAAATACCATAAAACCGAAAGCCCTATTCACAATACAGTCCAATTTCATCGATTTTTACTGAAGCAGCAATAGCAGTTCCTATTATTCTTTCAAAAGACCTTAACACTAGAAAAGATCTATATCATAGAGTGACGTGTCATGATTACATTGACTTGATTTTTGATAATAGCAAGTAAACAGTAAGCCATCCATTTAAATTGTGTTTGTTTTTAAGGCTATGCACTTGGGTGGGCAGATTGTGGGTGCTCTTTTTAGATCTGGCTTGATAGCACAGCTTCCAGCAGATGTAATTTAACCCCTTCCGCGCTCATGACGAGCTGAGCTCGTCATGAGTTGCGCCGCTCGCATGCTCATGACGAGCTCAGCTCGCCATGTAACGCAGCTTTTTTTAAAACGCCGCACACAGCGGGAAATCCGCTAGCGGCGATGCGGTTAATCAACCTAAAAAAGAGCTTTCATGAGTAGAACAGAGAGGGGCTTTGTCTCCGTCTACATGTTGGTAGTCAGTACAGGTTTTGATTGGGCAAATGTTGTGTGCTTCCACAGGAAAAAGTGCTTTCCCTCCATGGAGCTGTGATTATTTTGGCCATGTATACAGCTGCCCCAGCTAGCAACAGCATGGTTTCTTGAGCTTGCACACACATGACATTGTAGTGCTGTTAAAGTGTCTGAGATAACTAGGTAATTTGCGGTATTGTTTTCTCTCTGGCAACAGCGCAGATGGGAGGTAATCAGCGCCAAGAGGAATGTATTGTATTGCCACCATTAACTTTAGACTTCAGAGTGCAGGTGTGTGTGCGAGAGCAGTATGGAATGCCCAGGGTTACACTAATCCACATGAATTGTTAGGTCTGGCTTGACAGTCCAGCTGTCTCTAGACCGTATGTGATCAACAAAAAAGAGCTATCAGAATACTACTGAGAGAAGGATTAGGCTCCACCCACATGTTGGTTCCTCCTGAATACAGGATTTGATTGAGCAGTATTTGCTTCCACTGAAAAGACCGCTTGTATTGCACTTTTTGGACTTGTGGCAAGATTATACTCAATAAAGCAGTACTAATTTGGTTATGGTGACAAACCAATGGTCATAGTTATAGGCCTGATCTGTTTACTATGAAATGTAATGCCTCCCATATTATTAATAAAAGTGTATGTTAGTGTCAATAGGCATTTAGGGCCTCATTAGGATGGAGGATTTTCCGCATCCCCCGGGCCGGCGGAAGCCACCGCCGGCCCGGAGGATGCGGAAAATCCTCTGCGGACCCACCAAAGACCCACCGCCACATTAGGATGGCTGGTGGGTCCCGGTTTCCGTCCGCAGCTTTTCCGCCGCGGTTGGCTCACAACCGCGGCGGAAAAGCACTAATATGGTGATGGTGTCTCTCAGACACCATCAGCCAGATTATGATGGGCTCTGAAACATGCTTTTCCGCGGCGGCTTTTCCGCCGTGGAAAAGCATGTGTAACTTCACTGCGGGGGGCGGTTGCGGGCCCCCTAGGTGAAGGGGGGGTGGGGGGGTGCACATGGGGGGTACCTATGGTACCCCCTGCATTTGTATGCAGCAAGCGGCAGGCACCGCGCGGTGCCTGCCACTTTCTACATACAAATGCAATGCGTGCATTTTTAACATTGCTGCGGGTGCAGCTTGAAGCCGCACCCGCCGCAATGTTAAAAATAGAGGATGTGACCGCCAGGGTGGTGGTCACATCCTAATTGCACTGGAGGGACCTCCGCAGGCCATGCGGAGGTTCCCTCCTACTCTATGGTGGCGGATGGACTCAGGTCCGTCCGCCATCATAATGTGCCCCAGTGTGGATTTCTATTATTCTATAAGAAAGCCTACGGATAGGTATTTTCATACATGGAATCTCACAGGCTATCTTATTAGGCAATTGTTTTGGTGTTGGTTACCTCATGGGCCAAGCCTTGGATATAGAAGGTTTGATTGTGAGAATCCTTGTAATGGTCTCCTAGGAGAGATGGTAATTTGCTTAGCCAACTGCAATTTTGTATACCTTTCTAATTGTATCACCATGTATCTGATGGTTGCCTTATGGAAAAGCTTACACTCAAACTGTATGCCTGAGTTGGTTATGATGACAGACTATGGGCCTGATTGATGCACTAGGAAATATTGTGCCCGATACCATTATCTGCTTATTATGAAAGTTATGACAAAGGCAGTGTGCCTATGTTTTTAATTGTGAAAAGCATTTGATAAATCCAGTAAGCCTTTAACGGTTGTTATTGCATTATGTTACAGGCTATGGACAGGTATTGTGTCACACTTAAACACACAGATTACTGTAATAAGCCCAGGATTTGGCGTTGTCATCCATTCTGACAAATCCCGGGGGTTTCAACGGTGCTGATTCTTGTTACGCCCTGTTGAGAGGGGTTCTATATTTGGTTTAGAAAATTTATTTTTCTGCACTTTTGTAATGTAACAGAATGCATGATGGTTGTCAGTTTATGTCTACCTCAGTAGGCAATATTGGAGAAGGTGTAAATCCACTAGTAAAGAGTGTAAAGGCTTGTTGAGTTAATTGGAGAAAAGTCATGCCATATTTCATAGGTTTATTATGAAACTTTATGACAAAGCCAGAATGTCTTACCTACTTCTTCTGAAGTGCATGTGTGGAAGACCATAGGCTGAAAAGGATGTTTTATTATTAACCTGTGCTAAAATCTCTGTCGGTATGTATTTTGTTACAAATTAAATTTCATAGACTACTATTGTAGGCAAGGGTTTTGATGTTGGTGGTCCACTTAAATAAACCATATGGATAAAAGATATGCACTACAATTATCCTTGTTAGGCTTTCTTATGAGAGTTTGCATTTGGCATGTATACTTTTATAACTGTATGCCGGATGGTTGCCTTGTGGAATCCTTATGCTCAGTACAGTCGACTTGAGCTTGATACAGCGACAAGCCAATGATAAAGGCAATAGACCTGATGTTTTATTATGACAAATAAAAAAAAGTACTAGATCTGGCGTATTGATTGTGAAAAGCATATGATAAAGGCAATAGGCATTCAAGACTGGATTGTTATAACCGAATTAAAACCTGCAAAGATTTATTTTTGTTACATTGTGGAATTTTATAGATTACCTTAGTAGACAAGGGATTTCCCTAAAAAAAACTATAGATATATTATATTTGCACTGTGAGAATCCTTGTTAAGCCCCGTTAGGAGAGATAGTATTTTACTATGCCATCTATAATTTTCAGTACATTTGAAATACAGTTGGCCATGCTTATTTATTGTGACAGGCACGTGTTAAAGAGACCTCTACCAGTGGATTGTCATCACATTATGTTAGAGGCCATAGAAAGGTATTTGGTTCATGTGATCTCACATGGAATCTCATAGATTATCGTAGTAGGCCAAGGTTTTGGTGTTGATCGTCCATTCTGACAAACACTGGGAGCAGAATTTCACTGGGATGATTCTTGTTTGGCCATATTAAGACTGGTTGTACATCGTTTTGCCAACTGTCATTTTTAACATATTTGTCAATTTATAAATGTATGCCTGATGGTTACCAGTGCATGCGTACTTCAGTAGGCCTGTGTTGTATGTAGTGTCAAGTAGGGGTAGGCGGAATTTGCGTAATCGCGTTACGCAAATCTCCGCGAAGCGGTAAAAATCTCTGCGAACACGCCGAAATTCCACAAACACGCGAAATTGCTTGTTCGTGATGCTTTTCTCCTGTTCGCAATTGCTGTTTGCATGCTCGGGGGAAAATATCTTGCGAACACGCATTTTGAGAACGCGACAAGCAAAAAAATTTGCAGAGTTGCGGAACGCAGAATATTGGGTAATTTCGCGTTCTCTGCGGAACGCGAAATTACCCAAATTCCGCGAGCGGAAAGGAATTTATTGCCCAGGCCTAGTGTCAAGCCATTTGTAAAGGTGAGAGGTCTAATCAGTTCAAAGGGAAAAGTGATGTCAGACTTCTAAGTTGTGATCGGTTTATAAGGAAAACTTATGGTGAAAGCATATGGTAAAGACAATTGGCTTTTAAGGGTAGATTGTCATTACTATGTGCTTAAGGCCATCAGTAGGTATTTTGTTATATGCAATCTCTTAGTTTAGTAGGCAAGGATTTTGGTGTTGGTGACCAAAACGAACAAACCGCGGGGTTAGACATTTTGGTACTATAGTAATTCTCATTAGGCTCTATCAGTAGTGGAGAAGCAACAACATCTGCTCCAGTCAGAGATGGATTTCCTGCCGATTAGCGATAAACATGTAGCGAAAACATTGAAAGGCTCCAGTCAGAAGGGACCCCAGGTCCTAAATGCCTTCCAAATGCCTTATTTGAAAGGATGTTAGCTTCTGGTCTTAGTATCTAACTCAGCTTTTTAATTACGTCACAGTATTAACCACTATTCCGGAAACATGGTGTGGCAGTATTTTTCAGCCTATTTATTAATCAGGAGAACGCTCAAATTCATCTAACTACAGACTAATCGCCAAGATTTATACTTCATATTTGCTTATCCGCGTAACCGCGGCGGCAATTCCGCCGCGGTGCAGCTGTTTAGCGGAATGGGCGGGGCCGCGTCGGCCAACAGACATGCGCAACACTACGAAGGTAGTGCTCGCGACGGCCGTTGACCGACAAACGCAGCAAAGGGGGTAATTGATTTGGTGGACTGGACCTATTATTCTAATCTAATCGTAAAAGCTCAGACTGGCTGCAGGACAGGAATGAGCACTCCAACAAATCTGCTGGCGGTAATCCTCCTGACTGAACAAGCTATCACCAAATAAAGCAAACTGTACTCCTGCTTCATTGATCTTTGATAAAGTTCTAAGGGCCCAGCTGTTGAAAAAAGTTTTTAAAAAAGTGGGGTGCATTGCCAAAACTGTTGGAGGCATTAATCAACCTATATTCCAACACATGGGTACAAATCAAGATAGGGGATTGTTGAACAGTTACAAATAAAATCTGTATGAACATGGGCTTAAAGCACCCTTTTTATTTATTATTTACATGGCCGACCTCAACAGCCGACTGTTCCTAGTGCAGGGGGATTCTCCCAGGTTGGGCACAGAACAAATAGGAAGCCTCCAACATGCTCATGGTATCATCCTCCTTAGCAAAACCCCAATTTGACTACAGCAGTCGATATATCAGTTACTGAGGTTTACCAACAACTTGCGACTGAGCCTGAATTATAGTAAAGTTAAGGTTCTTTGCTTCAAATGTCGAGGTAGTAACAGATAGCCTAAATTCCCTTGGTGGGCTGATGGCAATGTATTAGAACAGGTCAACACCTATATATCTTGGTGTCCATCTAGATTCCCATCTAACCTTTAAATTGCATCTACAATCAAGACGACCTATCTTAAATAATCTTTTGGTTCTCCTCTGACATAGTAGGCACATAGCAGATTTGTATTCTGTGGTTTGGTCAGTATTTAAAAACGTTTGTGTGACCAACAGTACCGGCCGGTGACTGTAGTATACTCCATAGACCTTCCAGTCAAGAAAAACAGTATTTTACTTAGTATACTATATAGTAAAATAGATGCACTTCATAGCAAAAGCTTGCACAGCACTTCCACACCCTATTAATACTAGATGAAAGCTTTCCCTGAAGTAGGCCTTGTTCAATTTTTTATCATATTGGGTGTAGCATTTTAATTGATAGTATTAAATTATTACTTTGTGAAGTTTTAACTCTTCACATTTAAATATGATATTGTGCACTGACTTACTGTATTTTATAACCCTAATGTTTCAGTGGCTATATTGTATTATCATGATAATATTTTATTATGCTTTTATGTACATGGAATTATTTTAATTAACTATGCAAGAATAAACGTACTCAACTTAGTGGTATTCATGTATATTGTTTTGACAATTGTATTTTGTATGTATTTCTAATTTTATTTCAGTATACCTGATGTTTGCCTTGTGGGAAGGTTAGGCCTGATTTGGTTATGGTCAAGCTAGCAATAAAGGTTATAGGCCTGATTGTTTATAATGAAAATGTATGGTAAAGGTAGTAGGGTAGACATTTTGATTGTGAAAAGAATATGCTAAACTCAAGAGGCATTTAAAGGTAGATTTATTACTCTGTAATAAAGCATACAAATAGGTATTTTGTTACATGGAATCTATCTCACAGATTACCCTAATAGGAAAGGGTTCTAGTGGGGGTTACACCCTCTGAGAAAGTATTGTATAGAATATTTGCACTGTTAGAATCCTTGTCAAGCCCTTTTAGGAGAGATAGTATTTTACTTTACAAACTGTAATTTTGTATACTATGCAATTTTATGAATGTATGTCCGATGGATGCCTTATGGCAAAGCTTATGTTCAGCGCAGAAGGCCTCCATTAGTTATGTTAGCAAGCCAATGATAACAGCTAGAGGCCTGATTGTTTTACTAGGGATAAATATTTCTGATGCCATAGGTCTGATCTGTTTATTACAACATGTTATGATAAACACAACAGGCCTGACATATTGACTGAAAAGTATATGGTAAAGTCAATAAATATTTAACAGTGGATTGTTATATCTCAGTATTAAAGCCTACAGAGAAGTATTTTGTTACAAGAAATGTTAGTTACTGTGTTAGTTTTGGTGTTAGTTACGGCCTCTAACAAACTCTAGAGTAACAATATTTGCACTGTAATAATTCAGGCTAGAATCTCTACTTATCTGTCTGACAGGAAGTTGTAATAAAAACATAATTAAATAATACATAAGTATATATCTATATAGATACATAACCTTTGGGTAAAATGTATTCTGCCATTGGTCTGCCCTGAGTGTCATTTACACTCTGCTTCCATCCATGACAGTGTTGCATGGGGTAATGATTCAGTCCACCTGAGCCAATGGCTCTCTTGCCCTGTGAAATATGTCATTTTCCAATCACATGTCAGCACTTAATTTTTCTCCTTTTATAGTTCTCCTTTCATTTCTTTGCTTCTACTCATTTTAGTTTAGTGCTTCTCATGAGGATACTACAGCTCTCCAAGCAGTGTTATCGGGCCGCTTGCTTGATGTTCTTTTAATCTGCAGTGAGCTGCAACCCACGTGGCCAATTCTTCCTAAATAAGGAGACCATTATGCATTAAGGAGACCAATAGTGTATCATTGTTTTACCATTCCCAGATGGCCAACACTTTGGTTCTAAATGTGGCGGCCATGTTGGAACTTTACACCCTCGATAGACTATTTGCAATACCTCAGTAAGACGGACACCCAATGTGAAAACATATGGAAGGTTCTAATGAGACCATTGCAGCAGGCCGCCTGGTGGTTCCAGATTTCTGTATTTACTACCTGGTAGCGCAGGCAAGTTACTTGAAATATTGGGCCATAACCCACCTGAATGTAGCCCATGTTAAAGTGGAACAGACTATTGCTCTTACCTGAGAATTATCAAGCAAACTGTCTACCCAACCACGGATAATGTAGGAGGATGTTGCTGTAATTGTGTCTGCATGTCGCGTTTGTTGGGTGCAGTAAGGGAATGCGAGCTTGATACCTCTGGCAGAGTACCCTCTGATTTTCCCTACTTGTGAGCTATACATGAAAGCCTTATTACCTGATGTTGGGCTGACGGTGATAGGTGACTTGTTTGGATATGGTAAATTCCTTTAATTAAATTGTTTCTTAAACAGGAGTGTTAACTCTTGTTGCAATATTGATATATTATACAATTCATTCGGCCATTAGAGCTGGCTTGCCCACCTTTACTGCTTCCTGCAAATATTATCAAAGAAGATATGGGGTGCGCCATCTCATTTCTCTATTCTTTTCTCATGTCCACGGCGGAGAGAGCCCTTGTGGAAGCCAGACAGAGATCAGAGGTTGCCTTGGAGTGCATGATTCCTTATAAGACAGGGCCATACTGTTGTGCACAAGTGAAAGGCACACATGTTAATTACAAACACAAACTGATACATTTCAAATTAATTCACCAATATTACTACACTCCTAAACGGATTGTCAAATTTAGTGGGACAGAACAGGGTGCCTGCACCAGTGTGAGGTATTAGAGGCTGATTTTCTGCACATGTCCTGATGCTATCCAAGAGTCTTAGACTACTTGCGTGATGTATTAAATGTTATAAATGACATCCTTGAGCTTGTAATTGACCCCTCCCCTCACATTGCTTTAATGGAGGGCTGTATCCACAGTGACTCACCATCTAACATCTTTGCTGTTGGTTCTAGCCAAAAGACAAATAGCTATGGTCTGGATGCAAAAAAGGTCACCCACAATCACCCAATGGCTCCGGAATGATGCAGAGGAAATACACCTGACTTCTTGACCAAAGGACATATGGGTGATATTTCCAACCCTGTGAAGGGTGGTCGATGGGACGTAGGTACGGAGCGGGTGGATAACGGGAGGGAATGCAGTCGGGTTCGTCTGCGCGGCGGCGACCTCGGGGTGTCGGGTCACGGCGGTGCTTCTGGATAGGATGAAAATATCACCGGTCTTTTGATTTCGAGCCACGCCATTGCAGCCATGATGAGTCACAGGTATCGCCCTGTTTGACGAAACACGTGTTGGCTGGCGTTGTAAAATCTAAAGGAAAGATCTACATAAAGCAAACGTGTTGTTTTTACCACACCACCGGTGTCAATCTACTTTGTCTTGAACTCTTGTGTTATCGTAACTGTTGATTATACGTGTGCCCAGTACTTGGTTTATATTTGTATGGTGCCAAGATTTCTCTCGCTTGGTTCGTAAAGAGGTTTTAGGGTTCTCCTCTATACTGGTAGCACCGCCCCATAAATATACGATTTTATCCATCACCCCTTACTATAATACTGCACTTCTTGAGCCCCTAGTCCCGCTTACCTCAAAACCCACAGCTGACCATAAACTGCCTATTCTGTATTTGTACATTTTACCCACAAAAACCCTTGTGTTCAACGATTCGCATATTGTTTGGTTATTGTACTCAAGTCATAAAACTCTAATAAATATAAATACAAATAAATAAAGCAGTCATTTCAGGTGATATGTATTAAACACCGTTATTAGTTATTAGGTATTTGGGAAAGCCAACATGCCTAAAGACATCAACAAGAAAATAGAGGAGAACTTTGGTGGTAACCATATCCATGAACATGCCGTTTGCCCTCTTGGAGTGATAATCTAAAAGGACTACAGCCTATTGCATATCAGAAGTTACTCTCTAAAGAGGGCCAGCAAAATCAACTCCAACTTTGTGCCAAGGAATTCAAGGCCAGAGAACACTTTGCATTGTGGGAACTTGAGATTTGCATGTTATGTCAGAAACTGAGCAAATACTGCACTGCCTGACCCATTGCTCAGCTTGACATCCACGCTCGGCCATCAAAAGTAATTACTCAACAAACTCTTACGATATTCCTTAAATATGTGTCCTTGTTGACACATATTCATGATGGTTTCTCTCATACCAAGAGGTGCAATGCATTTAACATCACGGAATACCAAATCCCCAAGAATGCTATGTTCAGGTGCAACTTCAGACAAAGAATGTAGGGAACCTTTACATCTCTTAGAATTGGGCCGACCTTCACAAATGCATTTCTTCACCAAAGCCATAACATTGTCCTTTTCACCCTCCAAGTACCATTTGTCCTTGCAAGCATTTTCACCATCAATGACACAAATATTGGAAATGCAAATTCTTCATCATCCTGTGCCAAAATCTCCTAACATCATACAAGGCAGACTGGATAAACAGTCTGCAGGTTGTTTGGCCAGGAACATAGTTGACTTCAAAGCTATATTCTTGCAATTTAGAACCTAATCTAGCAATCTTCGCTGAGGTAGTAGTGTTTCCCCCAGGTGACAAAATATGAGCTAGGGGCATGTGGTCAGTGTGGACTAAATCTACTTCCCCAGTTAAATTGCCTGAAATGGTCCATAGCCTACACACATGCAAGCAACCCTCTTTCTATAATGGAATACCGCTTTTCAGTTTTATGTAAGTTTTTGTGTCATTAAACCACCGTTAACTGTTGTTTGTCAGATCTTTGAGACAAGCCCATCTCCAGTTCATAAGCACTTGTATCAACAGAGATGATACAGTGTTTACCACAAGGCAGAAGCATTGACTTATTTAACCCCTTGCATGCTGGTGACGAACCCCACCCGTCACGCTCGCAGTGCTCGTGTGCTGATGATGGCTGGGGTTCGTCACGGCCCCGCCCTGTTCGTTTGTTTACCGCACAGCGGCGGAAACGGGCCAGCAGCGAAGGGATTAACTTTTGATGAATTTGAATGTGTGTTGTTGTTTGCTTCCCCAGACAAACTTAGTGTTCTTACTTAAAAGTTTACACAAAAGTTCCATCAAGGATGCATACTTTTCATACATTTTCCATAGCATTCACATAAACCTACAAATATTCTCAGTTCCTCACCTGGAGCAGAAGCTTTGCTGATGGCAACCATTAAGGACTATTTGGGCATCATAACTTTCCTTAATAAATTGTGATTTTCGATAATCAACTTATGTTCTGAAGAGTTTGTATTTGTCTGACTAAAAACCAAACCTCCCTAAGAAAATCTTTTGCACACTTCTTCCAGTGTAACTAAATGTTCCTCAGCGTTTTTAGAGAAAAATAACATGTTGTCCTGAAAACATCTTGTTGTGTTTCAATTTAGATACTCGTACATAGGTTTCCCAAATCATGTCCATATACTGGCACAACTCACATTGCCCTTATTTAGGCATAGAATCCCAGTCCTTATTTAGGCATCAGCCATGCTATCCAAATACAGGCATGGTCACCTACATCCGTCCATCCCACGTCACAACCAATTCTTAGAAAACAGACCCGACAGCCATTGGGACTTTCCCTGCTTGGATTATTGATTTCTCCAAGAACTCATTTATTATGCATGAACAACTATTCCTTAGGGGTTCATTCATGACGTCTGCCCAACTTTATGTCAATGCTAGCATTCCTAAGTACCTTCCAGGTATAAATATACCTTCACTTACCATGGCAAACCTCGGCTCGGCTACACAGCTCAATACTGCTCGCCACGGCAAGTTTGGAAGGAATTTGAGTACCCACCTGACGCACTGACCAGACGCTGTCATCCTGCTCGTAGAGAATAAAGCTTCCAGTGTTCTGACTCCCTTTGCGGGGTGTTAGGGATTGAGAGCTGGAAAGAGATTCCCACCTCTCTCATTCTAAGGTATGGAGCAGACAAGAACCTAGAGGGACTCTTGGCATAACAAACTATAGCTCACCATACTATAGAAAACAGCACCTACTTCTTACCTCGTACTACACTTAGGTTAGGTACACTGGGGTAGAACTATTTAGAAGCACCAGACGAGTATTCACATTTTAGCCTGTGTTATTTATGTATGTTTATATGAATATATGTCATAGCTAAAAGACCATGCTATTGCAGTATTATTTCTTCTTACTGCTCACACTGTACATTTTATATCTTGCATTTTGTCTTGCGATTGTAACAGCTCATATCTCTTGCACGAGAAATAAGACTGTTCAATAAATCCTTTTATGGAAACGCCGTCTATCTATTTCTGTGTAACTCTGAAGAAACTAAGCATGAGTGAAACTGTTATCTACTCTTTCCACGATTCTTAGAGCTGTTCAGATTCTAAGGGAAACAAAGTTGTCATGTTTATGCGGTTGTGAGAAACTACTCCCTTCTTGTTTATTCAAGAAGTTTCTAGTGACCTCTGAGTTAGCTGGCACACAATGTAATTAGGTTTATTATCCTCGAAAGAGGCATACTGACCGCAGTCGTATGCAAACATTTTAGTGTATATTATACCAATGCGCAGAGCCTATAGGGAAATAGGAACTACTCTACAATCTCACACTGGATTCCATGTCTTTAAAGATGTAGTACATTTGTAGGAAGGTGGATAACTGACTGTGGTTACCCCAAATTTTTTGCCTTGTGTTTAGCTGGTTTTCGACTTAGTTGGCCTGGGATCCTGCTAATCAGGATCCCAGGCTATCTGCTCTCTCTTTAAATGGACTCCATGTACTATAGGTACATCACTAATTTGGTACTGGACACCTTGTCAGCCCCTATACAGTGCACTATAGGTGCCAAGGGCATAGGTGCATCCAAGGCCTACATGGGGCTGCAGCATATCTTTTGCCACCCCTGGCTGGTACTTAAATCGACACAACTGGCTGTTCACACAGCTGGGGCAAGGTGGTGTACTCACCCCTTGCTTAGATATAGTATACCTATGTCTAAACCTATATCTGGACACATATATACCTATAAGTCACTCCTATGGCAGGCTTTTACAATCCTGGAGGCAGAGTGCTTGGTTTTATGTGAGATGGTGCTCTAGCCTGAGCTGAGCCTGTCTGCAGTGTTCGGAACCATTTCCTTACTGCTGTTCCAGTGATACTGCCATATCATATACTCTTAAGTGCATTATAATCCTCGCGGTTAATGCTAACTTTGGTTTGGCTTTATCAAAACATGTTGTGTTTGGTGTCATACATTTTGGAATACTACCCCCTCGCCAATTCTGGCGACGGGGGTAGCATTCCACCCATCTAGAGGGAGAAGACATGTTACTTACTGCAAATGCGGTTAATCCTAAGCAGAGCCCCAGCATCACAAAATGGATGCTGCTGCCACAGACACATGTCTGACCTCCTGCTGCTGACCGAAACTTGGCAGAGGACGCCTGGACAAAGAGTTTCCTGTCACAGGGAGGTGTCACACCACCCCAGACAGGAGATAGTGGATTGTAGCAGGGAGGGTTGAATGAAACTAGACACTGCCTGGGCCACACAAGGTGTCACTGGGCAGATTCCAGTCAAACCGGTTCTGGGGCACTCCAGCCCCAGCCTTGGCGGCAAACTGGACAAAGGAAAGGGGTGTAACCACCCCCTTCCTGGGTCCCACCCATAGGAGGGACCTAGCAGGTAATCCAGCCCCCAGATTTGGAATATAGGTGGGAGCAGTGCCAATGCACATCAGATTATCCTGACTGAAACTTATGAAACGAAACTCTGGACCCTTCGACACCCCCACTCGACGTGGAAGACTGAAGAATCTCCCTTGTGGTCAAGGAGTGACCCCCCCCTTGCAAACAGGCACCATCCAGCACCTCGACGTTTGCTTTGTTGCAGTTCACGCCGGAACTCGAGCGACAGAGATCGACAAGAGCCAGCTTTCCTGCCTTCCAACAGCCCGATCCACAGTCTATGCAAAGCTGAGACCCGTGGAGGCGACCTGAAGCGTGGGGGCGGCCATCTTGGTTAAACCACGAAGCGCTGACCGTGCAGCAACCGAGGCTCCCTCGAAGCTGTGCATTGGAGTCTGAGAAGCTCCAGCCCCGAGCAGCTTGTGCACCGAAGCTCACCCCTCCACAGTCGACGAGTGCTGCGTGGGGCCCTTTTGCATTTTCCTGCTTGATGCGTTGGTCCGGTCGCTTGCCCCCTGGCTCGTGGCCCCAGAACCGACGAACCTACAAATTTACACAGCTGATCTGGTTGCTCCAGATTGGCACTCGCTCCCCTGAAAAGGAGCACCCGCTCAGACCTTGCTGGTCCGAGTGTTAAGCCTTCTTTGAATCCTGCATGGGTTGCCTTTGCCAAGGCTTGTTGACTCTGATCCGGAAGCCAACACCGCCAACAGCGAGAGCCTTCGTGGGACAGCTAGTGATCCACTCCAGGACATCCTCGGTGACCCAGAGTCCACGTGGCAGCGGAGACAAGGCACCCGACATCGACCTGACTGCGCCCGACATTGCCTGGTTCCTTCCTGGTCACTGGCTAGTGACCCAGACTCTGTCCCCTCTGCTTTCAGGTACCCTTCAACTTCGATCCACCCTTGGATCGCACCGGACACTTCTCTTCTGGATGCCTGCAGCATCTTCATCCTCAGGCACCATCGAACTGCGTGACGAAACCCGACACAGGTTGGCACCTGTGCACCCGCGCTCTGTGGGTGAGGTAACTTACTAGCGCCGGTGTTCCCACGCTGGTACACACCTCTAGTGCCTAAGACAAAAGTTTGGTAGTCCTAGTCCAGTCGGAAGACTCCTTTTGCAATAACATTGTAACTTTTACGCACCATTGACTTTACATTGGTGCAAGCCGTGCTTCCCGCACTGCACCTGAATCCCGCGGGCTACTCCCGTCCTAACTGCTGTTAGTCCAGTGTAGTCCCAGCGATTCACAAGGCCCTAGGCCTTACCCCAGATCGATTAGTGATTGTTATACCACTTTTTTGATATATGGTTTGAGTGGCCACCGGCCTCATCCAAAACGTGCAACTGGTCTATGTTTAACTGTGCTTTTATTTAAACGCTTGTGCTTCATTGCTCATAAAGAGTAGTGGGGATTATTCTAAGAATAAATACATATATTTTGATAATATATAACTTGTGTGGTGTCCTTTCATTTGGTATTACAGGATTGCATATGGTAAAACAGCTGGCTTCACATGTCCTTTGGAGTTAAGCCTTTAAGGCTGCTTAGTCCATGCTACCCCTAGGATAGCTTGTCTATAAGGTTGACTTACAACCACCACCATAAGGGATTGTTTGGACTGATACAAGGTGCCCACAGAACTGTGGACATCATATACCAGGCCAACTTCTCACATTGGTGAGCAGCGGTACGGATTTGAGCTTGCTGTTGTTTTACCTTTGCAATCTTTTTATCAAATTGAAAGATCACATTAAGTACCATAGGTACATATAAATAAAAGCTTAGCATATTTGAGTTCTACTGAACTTAGTGGTTGTAGGTAGAAGGGCTTAGCACACCCTGACTACAACTCACTAGTAAGGGACAGTAGGAAAACACTTAGTGTAGGTAGGTGCATCACTTACACCACACTAGAGTCATGTCTGGCACAGGAGAACCTACAGGCTCTCTACCTGTGAGGGTTGACCCTCCACAGGCAACCTCCAGCTATGACAAATTCAGCTACAAAGTCTTGAGTTCCTTGTGCACTGCAAGGAAGCTGAGAAAGGGTCACAACCCTACCATTCCTATCATGATAGCCATCCTGGAAAAGGATGACCTAGAGAGAGCTAAGGTAGTTCCCTCAGGATCAGGAGAAGGAGTAGATCCCCCAGAGACTGAGAACACCTCCCCAGAAGTAGAACATGTGGAGGCAGACCCAGAATCAAATGGTGAAGATTCAGATTTGGATCAAGGGGATAACCAGGTACCAGTGGTAAGGCTTAGCCAAGCCAACTTGGACCTACATGGAAATGGAGAGGGCCAGCACCTCCCCAGAGTACATAACAGGATTCTCCCAGGCAATAGGAGAGAGAGAAGCCCTTCCAGGGATTCTCACATTTCTAGTGCCTCAAGAGAATCACAGAGAGGAATGACTTCCCCTCAAAGAAGAGAGCATAAGGCCAGGATGAGAGCAGTTAATCTCCAAATAGAAAGAGAGGAATTAGCCCTGGCCCAAGCTAGACTTGCTCTTGCAAGAGAGCAGAAATTAAGTGGGGAGACACCCACTGGTGGCAGCAATATCCCAAAGGATAAAGACAGGTCCTATGATACTAGAAACCTGAGTAAGATTGTGCCCCCCTACAGACATGGGGATGACATCCACAAATGGATAACTGCTCTGGAGAGGGCCTGCATGGTACAGCAGGACCCTTCAGATCAGTGGGCAGCAATCTTGTGGCTCTCCTTTTCTGAGAAAGGGAGAGATAAGCTCCTCACTGTTAGAGCTGAGGATGCTAAAATTTACACTGTCCTGAAGAGTGCTCTTATTGATGGGTTTGGATTAACCACTGAACAATACAGGTTGTTGTTCAGAGACACCCAAAAACCTCAGACTCAGGACTGGACTGATTTTGTAGATTGTGCTACTAAGGCTCTGGAAGGTTGGCTACATGGCAGCAAAGTACATGACTATACAGGATTGTATAATTTGATTATGAGGGAGCAGATCCTAAGTAATTGTCAGAACCAGCTTTTACACCAGCACCTGGTGGACTCAGATCTGACCTCTCCACAAGAATTGGGTAGGAGGGCAGACAAATGGGTCAGAACCAGGATTAGGCCTAAGAATCAGGGTAATGACCAAAAGAAGGATACTTCCAAGGCTCAAGAGAAGGGTGGGGATAAATCTAAAGACAAGTCTCCCACAGGGCCCCAAAACTCCAAGGGTGGGGGTGGGTCCCAGAACACTTCCTCTGACCAGAAGAAACCTTATTGCCATGTCTGTAAACAGCCTGGCCACTGGAAAACTGATAGCAGTTGTCCCAGGAATAACAATAAGGAAAACATACCTCCAAGTAAAGCTCCAACACCACCTGTTACTGTCAGAAGTAATCCCCCAGGTGGTGGGAGCACCCCCAAAAATTTGGGTGGGTTTACTTTTGGAGCTCAGGTGGATTCTGGCCTAACCAAGTCCCCTAGTCCAGATACTCTTGTCTATGAGAATGGCATGGGGTTTGCCAACTTCACTGATTGCCCAAACACTTTGAGCAAGTATAGACAGGAGCCCATCATCAATGGTCAAAAAGTTGAGGCCTACAGAGACACAGGGGCTAGTATAACCATGGTGACTGAGAATCTAGTCCCCTCAAGGCAACTTTTACCTGGTGCCACATATCAGGTGACAAACATTGATGGAGTTCAGAAAAATCATCCCATGGCAGTAGTAAATCTCAGCTGGGGAGGTGTCACTGGCCCAAAGAGAGTGGCAGTGTCATCAAACTTGCCTGTAGATTGTCTACTTGGGAATGATTTAGAAATCTCAGCCTGGGCTGAGGTGGAACAAGAAACCCATTCTAAAATGGTAAATCTCCATGGAAAGGTTAGTGGGGCTGTAATGGCTACAGCCCCAATCCAAGATGTCCTTCCTGAAAAGGTTGGTAGGGCTGTGCAAGACTCAGCCCCATCTTCAGCAGAATCCCTTCCTGAAAAGGTTAGCAAAGCTGTTATGATAACAGCCCACACCCAAACTGAGTCCCTCCCTGAAAAGGTTGGTGGGGCTGTGATGGCCTCAGCCCAAACTCAAACTGATTCATGTGTTGTGAAGCCTGAAACTATGGATCACCCCACACTAACAGAGAGCATGGAGGAGGAGGAGAAATCTCCCTCCCACCAGACATTAGGTAAGGATCAGCCTCCTCAGGGAACTGATCTTACCCCTTGTGAAGGAACTGCCCCAGAGGTAGTCAGGCCTAGCCTGACAGAGCCCCTGATGTCAGTGGACCCTTCCAAGGTGGGACCCAGTCTGGAGCAGGTAACCTGCCCCTCTCTACCCTGCCTCAGTCAGCCCAGGGCTACAGAGGTCAAGGAGGTCAGGGAGCCCCAAAGGGCCCCCTGTCAAATAAAGCACCCCCATCAGCAGATTAGGGGCACCAAAGCTAGCAGCCCTAGCAAGGTGAAAAAGTTAAAAACTCCTGAGGGATCCCCCTTACCAGTAGTTAGGGACCTCCCACAGATGGAAACTGTTGGGCACAGCCAAACCTGGGACCTAAGGGCCCCAAACCTGACCTGTCCCTCCAGTAAGCCAACAGAAGGGACCCAGCCTCCAGCTGTAGGCAGCCAGAGGTTGACCCTGAGAGCACAGTGCAACTCAGTCCAGGAAAGAAAGGCACACATGGTGGAAGAGGATTGGAGGAAGCTGAGCCCTAATTTAGTGGAGCCTCACTTCAGTACTCCATCTCAACACCAGCCTTTTACTTTGCCAAAACACACCAAAGGTAGTGATTCCCTATGGTGGAGACCCTCTGATACCCCTAGGGTGAGGGATTGCTTAGTGGACCATGAGACAGGGGGTAACCATGCCAGTGCAGGTACTTCCTTATATGGCCACTTAGGCAATATAGGCTTACCTGGTCAAGGATAGCCTTATCTCCTTTCGTTTGGGGGGGGGGGGGCTATGTAGGAAGGTGGATACCTGACTATGGTTACCCCAAATGTTTTGCCTTGTGTTTAGCTGGTTTTCGACTTAGTTGGCCTGGGATCCTGCTAATCAGGGTCCCAGGCTATCTGCTCTCTCTTTAAATGGACTCCATGTACTATAGGTACATCACCAATTTGGTACTGGACACCTTATTTATGTTTATGTTTGTGCAATTTTTAAAGCGCACAACTACCCGGGGGTGTCTCGGCGCTCAGAATACAGAACCATAGCTACCGCAGAAATTTATAATGAGAAAAACCAGGTTTTAAATTTCTTTCTAAAGCCGATGAGCGTGGGGCCGTTTTAATGTAAAGGGGTAATGCGTTCCAAAGTTTGGCTGTGGAGATCGTGAAATATCTGTCACCCCAGTTGGCCCTTTTTGTTCGTGGGACTTTGAGCAGATGAGCTGAAGAGGAACAAAGTGTTCTTGAATGTTCGAGCGGGTGATGGGCATTTTTAAGAAACTGTGGGCCTAAGTTGTTGATGGCTTTGTATGCAATGCACAGTGCCTTAAATTTTGTCCGGCTCCTGACTGGGAGCAGGTGCAATTGTTGAATGTACGGGGAAATGGATGTGAACTTGGGAACGCTTAGTAAAATTCTAGCCGAGGCATTTTGGACTAGCTGCAGTCTGTTAAGGACTTTTTCCTGGGCATTCAAAAGAAGGGCATTACAGTAATCTGTTCTGGAAAAGACCAAGGTGCTGATTAGGGTTTTGCCGGCTGACGACGGGAGGTATGGCAGCAGTTTTTTTATCTTTTTCAGGATAAAGAAGGATGAGGAGACCACGGAGTTTACATGATGATGAAAAGTCATTTTATTGTCAAACACGACTCCAAGGTTACGAACCTTAGTGACAGGTTGAGGTGGAGCTCCCATCTCGGATGGCCACCATTGAGGGGACCAAATAGGTTCCAGTTTCCCGAATGTCATCACCTCTGTTTTGTCAGAGTTTAATTTGAGACAGTTTGATGACATCCAGGAGCTGATTGCCCGCATTCCCTCTTGAAAGTTTGCCGCAACTGATGTACCATCGCTGTGTACAGATAGCACCAGTTGTGTGTCGTCAGCGTAGGTTGTGAGGGCGATTCCATAGGATTTTATTACCCTCGCTAAGTCCGAAACATAAATGTTAAACAGTGTCGGACTTAGCGAGGAGCCCTGTGGTACTCCGCAGGGAAGGGTGAAGGTATGGGAGGTGAAATGCCCCATTTTTACTGTCTGTGGACGGTCAGCTAGGAAGGAGGCGAGAAGTTGTTTGGCTTTATTCTGAATTCCTATTGCTGAGACACGGTCGATCAAGATGACATGATCGACCGTGTCGAAGGCTGCAGAGAGATCTAATAGTAGCAATACTGCCGCTCCTCCTTTGTCCAATGTCATCCTTATTTCATCTGCTGCTTTTATTAACGCGGTCTCGGTTCCATGACCCTGTCTAAACCCAAATTGGGTATCATCCAGTAGGTTGTTTTTGTTTATGAATTTCGATAGTTGTATGTTCATTGTTTTCTCGAAAATTTTAGCTGGGAAAGGAAGACATGCAATGGGTCGGTAACTGGCAGGAAGGAGGGGATCGAGAGTAGGTTTTTTTAGAAGTGGCTTAATGATAGCCTTGTCAGCCCCTATACAGTGCCAAGGGCATAGGTGCATCCAAGGCCTACCAGGGGCTGCAGCATATCTTTTGCCACCCCTGGCTGGTACTTAAATCGACACAACTGGCTGTTCACACAGCTGGGGCAAGGTGGTGTAATCACCCCTTGCTTAGATATAGTATACCTATGTCTAAACCTATATCTGGACACATATATACCTATAAGTCACTCCTATGGCAGGCCTTTACCATCCTGGAGGCAGAGTGCTTGGTTTTATGTGAGATGGTGCTCTAGCCTGATCTGAGCCTGTCTGCAGTGTTCGGAACCATTTCCTTACTGCTGTTCCAGTGATACTGCCATACCATATACTCTTAAGTGCATTATAATCCTCGCGGTTAATGCTAACTTTGGTTTGGCTTTATCAAAACATGTCGTGTTTGGTGTCATACATTTTGGAATACTACCCCCTCGCCAATTCTGGCGACGGGGGTAGCATTCCACCGTTCCAGAGGGAGAAGACATGTTACTTACTGCAAATGCGGTTAATCCTAACCAGAGCCCCAGCATCACAAAATGGATGCTGCTGCCACAGACACATGTCTGACCTCCCGCTGCTGACCGAAACTTGGCAGAGGACACCTGGACAAAGAGTTTCCTGTCACAGGGAGGTGTCACACCACCCCAGACAGGAGATAGTGGATTGTAGCAGGGAGGGTTGAATGAAACTAGACACTGCCTGGGGCACACTAGGTGTCACTGGGCAGATTCCAGTCAACCCGGTTCTGGGGCACTCCAGCCCCAGTCTTGGCGGGAAACTGGACAAAGGAAAGGGGTGTAACCACCCCCTTCCTGGGTCCCACCCATAGGAGGGACCTAGCAGGTAATCCAGCCCCCAGATTTGGAATATAGGTGGGAGCAGTGCCAATGCACATCAGATTATCCGGACTGAAACTTATGAAACGAAACTCTGGACCCTTCGACATCCCACTCGACGTGGAAGACTGAAGAATCTCCCTTGTGGTCAAGGAGTGACCACCCTGTGCAAACAGGCACCATCCAGCACCTCGACGTTTGCTTTGTTGCAGTTCCCGCCGGAACTCGAGCGACAGAGATCGACAAGAGCCAGCTTTCCTGCTTCCCAACAGCCCGATCCACAGTCTATGCGAGCTGAGACCCGTGGAGGCGACCTGAAGCGTGGGAGCGGCCATCTTGGATAAACCACGAAGCGCTGACCGTGCAGCAACCGAGGCTCCTTTGAAGCTGTGCATTGGAGTCTGAGAAGCTCCAGCCCCGAGCAGCTTGTGCACCGAAGCTCACCCCTCCATATTTGACGAGTGCTGCGTGGGGCCCTTTTGCATTTTCCTGCTTGACACGTTGGTCCGGTCGCTTGCCCCCTGGCTAGTGGCCCCAGAACCGACGAACCTACAAATTTACACAGCTGATCTGGTTGCTCCAGATTGGCACTCGCTCCCCTGAAAAGGAGCACCCGCTCAGAACTTGCTGGTCTGAGTGTTAAGCATTCTTCGAATCCTGTGTGGGTTGCCTTTGCCAAGGCTTGTTGACTCCGATCCGGAAGCCGACACCGCCGACAGCGAGAGCCTTTGTGGGACAGCTCGTGATCCACTCCAGGACATCCACGGTGACCCAGAGTCCACGTGGCAGCGGAGACAAGGCACCCAACATCGACCTGACTGTGCCCGACATTGCCTGGTTCCTTCCTGGTTCCTTCCTGGTCACTGGCTAGTGACCCAGACTCTGTCCCCTCTGCTTTCAGGTACCCTTCAACTCCGATCCACCCTTGGATCGCACCGGACACTTCTCTTCTGGACGCCTGCAGCATCTTCATCCTCAGGCTCCATCGAACTGCGTGACGAAACCCGACACAGGTTGGCACCTATGCACCCGCGTCCTGTGGGTGAGGTAACTTACTAGTGCCGGTGTTCCCACACTGGTACACACCTCTAGTGCCTAAGTCTAACGTTTGGTAGTCCTAGTCCAGTCGGAAGACTCCTTTTGCAATAACATTGTAACTTTTACGCACCATTGACTTTACATTGGTGCAAGCCGTGCTTCCCGCACTGCACCCGAATCCCGCGGGCTTCTCCCGTCCTAACTGCTGTTAGTCCAGTGTAGTCCCAGCGAGTCACAAGGCTCTAGGCCTTACCCCAGATCGAGTAGTGATTGTTATACCACTTCTTTGGTATATGGTTTGAGTGGCCACCGGCCTCATCCAAAACGTGCAACTTGTCTATGTTTAACTGTGCTTTTATTTAAACGCTTGTGCTTCATTGCTCATAAAGAGTAGTGGGGATTGTTCCAAGAATAAATACGTATATTTTGATAATATATAACTTGTGTGGTGTCCTTTCATTTGGTATTACAGGATTGCATATGGTAAAACAGCTGGCTTCACATGTCCTTTGGAGTTAAGCCTTTAAGGCTGCTTAGTCCATGCTACCCCTAGGATAGCTTGTCTATAAGGTTGACTTACAACCACCACCATAAGGGATTGTTTGGACTGATACAAGGTGCCCACAGAACTGTGGACATCATATACCAGGCCAACTTCTCACAACATTGCTTGTTGAAATATGGATACATCTGAAGCTATTCCAAATAGCATCCTTTTATGTTGAAATTCTCCAAAAGGTGTGATAAAAGCTGTGAGCAACATTGAAGACACTGCAAGTGCAATGTCATGGTACACACTGGACAAATCTAATGTGAAAAAAATTGTGGCACCATAGATAAAAAAAATCATTCATCTTGCATGCAAAATGGCAATCACACGTGATGATTGCATTTAGAGCTCTGAAATCAAAACACAGTTTCAATGTGCCCTTAAGATTTTTTATAAGACAACAGGCGAAAGCCAAACTGATGACTCTGCCTCCTCAATTATGTCCTCCTTTTGAAGGTTTCTCAACAGTAGTTGTAAGTCTTTGTGAATGCCCTAATTATCACGTTCTGATTTACTGGAATTGCATTTGCTTTATGTTTAATACAATGGGTGAAACCCTTCAACATTTTAATGCCACCGTTAACTATTTCAGGAAATTTACTTCTCACTTTGCTAGATCCTCTTCTGAGATGACAACCACGAGATTGGGGGCACATGGATTAAGGATCATCTTTACCAACCTTTGATCACTCCACCCAAGAATTCAAACACCTGGCTTCTCTACACATACTTTTATTCTTGCTGACCTATTCCTATATTTGGCATCGGCCAAGCAATATCAAAAAGATTGTATTTTATTTCAATCGTAAATGACCCCTCTGATGTCAGGTGATGAGAGTTTGTCAATTCTTGCAGCAAACAATACCTCAAAAATTTCTTTAGATACTGTGGCATATGGTGAACCTGAGTCAGCCAAAAGTGATACATGTACACCCATGCTTGACGTTGTACATATTCATGGATTAGATGTCTTATGATTAACATCACTTTTCTTATACATTTAATATCATACTGTCTGGGACACCTAACTCAACACGTCCACTGATGCCTTAGCATTGTAGAAATACCAGCTCCCACATGCTGCTGCATGAACAGTCGTTCACACCTTGCCCCTGACTGGCTTGTTGTCCAGCTTTATTGTTAGCGTGTATTACCTACTGTTCAAATGTAATTGTATTTTATTTTTGTAATTTGTTTTCTGTATTTTCCTCCTGTTCTGTTTTGCGCCTTTTCCCGCTCGCCACTTTCCCACCGTTTCTTTCCTGCTGTTTCCCTCCCGCTTCCCGCCTGTTCTGCCCACCACTTTCACGATCCTCTCTCTTCCAAGGACCAGCTGAAAGCATACCAAAGGCAAACTTGTTCGTGCCTGGACCGTACCTAGCACCTAGAACACTAGATCCACCGCTACATGTGGATAAACTGCCGCTGAGCTCCAAGCCCTGGACCCCAGGCTCTGCAACAACAACTGCTGCCACACTTCCCCTCGATCTACGGGAGGACCTTTTACCTGCCAACACTGTTTCTTCTCCCTCAACAACGGAGCACTTGCACGCACGACTACCACTACCCCGCCTATCACGACTGTCTCAGCACTACTCCACTACCTGTTGCGCAGCGTACAATCACTCTGCATGAACGTCAAAGAGATCTGGGACACCATCACTTCTCTCACTCCTATGCCATCTTCCTCACCGAGGGTTGGCTTAATACCACTTCCACTCCCAACATCTCAGCAACTCCCAACGGCTACAGGACAGCTCACCGCGACCACATCAACAAACACAGAATAGGAATCGCCATCATCTACAAAGATACCCTCCACTGCACCACCACTGCAGATGACACCACCCCAATCATGAAACACCCTATTTTGCAACTCCAAACCACCATTGCCTACATACCTTCAGGAACACACCACAGCTTCTGCAACGCCATCCCGGACTTCGTCACCCAACTTGCTATTGACTACAAACCCTACATCTTCCTCAGAGACCTCAATTTTCACCTTGACGACCTCAATGGCTTCAACACCACCAACCTCCTCGAAAGCATGAACAACATCAGCCTCATCCAACTAGCCACCGACCCAACACACAATGCAGGACACATGCTTGACCCCATCTTCACAGACCAGCGATAGAGTTAAGTATTGGCGGCACCGAGATCACCTGGACAGACCATGCCATTGTCCACTTCACCATCACAGGATCCCCTGGTACCGCCACCAAACCACCAAGCTTGCAACACCGCAGCTGAAACAAAGTGTAAGAGAGCCTGTGGACTGAAGCCCTCAGCACCTCCCAACCTGACACTGCAGCCACATTAGAACAGGCTGTTAAGCACTTCTCCACCTGGATCACCGACTGGGCAAATAGAGTCGCCCCCGTAAAGCACACCAAACTCAAGAGATCCACCAAACAGGCCAGTTGGTACATCACGGAACTGAGAACCACAAAAGGCAACTGCAAATGACCTGAAAGGAAATGGTGTACCAGCAGGGTGCCCACCGACTGAGCCACCTTCACCTTCACGATATCTCTCAACCAATACCACCACCTCCTAAAGAAGACCGAAAGGAGCGTCCTGGCTGTCCGCACGAAAGCCAGTTGCAACCACAGTAAAAAACTCTTCAACATCGTCAGAGAGTTCTCCAACCCCTCAGCCACCAAAAACACTGTCACTCCTTCCCAGAAGCTTTGCGACACCCTGGCGGACCTCTTCCATGACAAGATCTCCACCCTCTACAAAAACTTCAAACCCCAACCCAACCCCTCCAACCTCTACAGCCTCCTTGCTCCCACAGATGCAAATGCTGACGACCTGCTCACCGCCTGGGACCAGCTCACCACCCAGACCAGCTCAGCCATCGCAAACTCCGTCTACTCAGGAGATGGACCCTTGTCCTCACAATATTTTAAACTGGAGTAAAAAGATCAGCAACAAGCTCACCACCATTTTCAATGCATCCATCACCACAGCCACCTTCCCTGAAGATTGGAAACACACATAAGTCAACCCCCTTCTCAAGAAACCATCTGCAAACCCCAGCAAATTACTGACCCATATCACTGCACCCCGTTCCAGTTAAAGTCCGCAAAAAAGCTATCAACCACCAACTCACGGAACTCCTGAAGAATAACAATCTTCTGGACACCTCCCAATCTGGATTCTACTCCAATCACAGCACCGATAGCGCCCTGATTGCTGCCACCGACGACATCAGAACACTCTGTGACCGGGGAGAAATAGCAGCCCTGAACCTCCTTGACATCTCAGCAGCATTCAACACCGTATCCCACTCCTCCCTGATCAAGGGGCTTCATTTGCTAGGAATTCAAGAAGACGCCCTTAAATGGATCACCTCCTTCCTTACAGGAAGAACATAGCGAATCTACCTACCACTATTCACCCCTGACCCCAAGAATATCATCTGTAGCGTCCCTCAAGGCTCGTCTCTCAGCCCCATACTGTTAAACACCTACATGACCCCCTTGGCCAACATCTGCAGAACCCATGGTTTAAGCATCATATCCTACACAGCGACACCCAACACTTCCTCTCATTATCAGAAGCCTCCTACACCACAAGGGTCAACTTCCGATTCGATTCTAAAACTTTATTCGGTCCTTACATTTGAGATCATAAAAGTACAGTAATAAAAAAGATGAAAAATTCCTTTAAGTCTTGAATGCGTAAACATTAATACTCCTTCCCATGCTGCATTAAAATTATGCTTAAAAATAGAAAATAAAATGATCCATGTCCTTATTTACAATTGTGGTTGTCTTCTTTTGTTCCTGCAAGCCCACAGAAATGACGCTAGTGAAAAACACACCAGAGGATCACACAAGGATTTAAAAAAGTATACAGCTACCCGACATTGCTCAAAATGATACTGTTTTAAATAGGCAAAATAAATTGATTTCTTTCCCTCTGATAAAAACCACAGAAAAATAATATGTGGATATCATTTTGGGTGGATGTTAAATCACATGGGCAAAGGGACAGTTCAGAGTGTTTAAAAGTCCTCTCTGGGAATCCTATCATTAAAGGTACTAAACTCAAACGGAACCTCAAAAGGATACATTTATGCTGGCGATGGGAAAGTCACCTCGTTAAATGTATCCTCCCTCTAAAAACGGTGGCGTTAGTTGGTACATGTGGGCTTCCTGCTTGCAGTGATTCCTTTCCTTGCAGACATATTGGGCTCGAGGAATTAAAATGTCGGCCAGCTTCTGTTTGGACATCTTCTTACAAGTGGCAGGGTTACCAAAGTAATCAGCTCCTTTTTCACATATTTCCTCCATCTGTTCCTATGATGGTTCTCCCTCTTTAAGATCTCTACATTTATGTTTTGGTTTAGGGTCTCTGTATCCCTGCGCCAAATGGAGAGCCAGAGCAGAAGGGGAGCTGATCTAATAAAATCAGTGATGTACGACAGGCCTAATTCCATATGGGTTACATAGTTCGAAAATGATTATGGGAGGGAAAACACTGATTTTTAAAAGACTGGATCAAAAGCAACTGCTTGAAACTCAACACAGACAAAGCGGAAGTGCTGATCTTCGGGAACAACACATCCCCATGGAACAACTCCTGTTGGCCTCCCGAACTAGGACCATCATGTAGCAACCTGCATGCCTGCAACCTTGGCATTATCCTGGATAGCAAGCTCAACATGAAAAGCTGGATCAGCGCATTCTCATCCTCCTGCTTCCTCACTCTTCACATGCTCAGGAAAGTTTTCAAATGGCTCCCTATATAAACCAGATGGACCGTCACTCAAGCCCTGGTCACCAGCAGGCTGGACTACGTCAACGCACTCTATGTAGCAGTCCCTACCCACCTCCTGAAGAGTCTACAGAATATACAGAACTCTGCGCCTCTCCAAAGGGACCCACATCACACCCCATCTCAAAAAGCTCCACTGGCTCCCCCTTCAGAAGAGATGCCAATTCAAGATGCTGATCCACACCGTCAAAGCTCTTCAAAGTTAAGGACCGGCTTACATCAACCACTACATGAACTTCCACCAACCCTCGAGATGCCTATGTTCCACTTCCCTCTCCCTTGCTCACACCCGTAGCATCTGCCAAAGCAACAATGGAGGACGCTTCTTCTCATATCTTGCTGCTAATTACTGGAACCACCTCCCCCATCACCTGTGGACCGCGCCCTAGCTTATTGAATTCAGGAAAAGGCTCAGGACCTGGCTGTTAAAATGATCCCTCCCAGAGCAGCAAGGCTCTCAGTGCCTGGAGACCCAGCGCGGGTGATTAGCCGCACTTAATAAAATCTGTTTTATTGATTACCATTGAACATGTGTGCAAGTGCGAACTTTTTTAGCAAGTGCATTATATTTCTTGACATTTGCTACATGGGAAGTGATTCCACCTCTATAGCTTATTAACTTGATTTAATTATCTTTTTATCTATCAAAATTACTCTATCCAGGTTTGCCATTGATAAAACTTTATTATTCCCCTTAATCATTTTATCCTCACTCACTTCTTTGACCCATGACACAAATTGTTCGATGGCCTTGGAGGGCTTTATTACTTCATCTAGTGATGAGTCTCCCAAAAGTTGCGGTATCCTTTCGTTGGTAGTATTGACCATTAACTGGTCTCTGATTACTTTGTCGCTGGTAGCAACAAAACTTCACGTGTTAGAGGCCAGGTCAACTAAAATAATCATGAAAGTTCTCATTTTCCTTCTGATGTTGAAATTTCATTATTCATCTTTAGAGTTTTGCTCATAGTAGGCTTGAAATGTTGTTCCAACCTCAAGATTTCAGTTTCAAAGTTGTCATAATCATGACTCTCTGGTGCGTCTAACTTGGATAGCGATCTCAATATTTCTTGACCTTCTGAGCCAAGTAGGTGCAATAGAATCCATTTCTTTCCTTCAATTGGCATTCTATCGGCATCTGTAGTTGTTAAATAAGTTAGAAATTCCTCCGTCCATTTCTTCCATTTTTGTGTATGTTCTCTTTGTTTTGTAGAAATGTATTTGATGGATGGAGCTGCATAATGGGATGTGCATAGAGTGAAATGACGAGGGGTCTCTTGCTGGCTGGATTTTTATGGAAATTAAACTTTCTTAGGTAAGTAGCAGGTGAGGCAGATTAAAATAAAAAAAATATAGAAAATAATTACTATTCTTTTCTAAATTTCACATTAAATCATGCTTGAGAATCCAATCCTTGCAAAAAGACAAATCTCCACCACAAAATGACCCCTGAAAAGCACATTGTACATAGATTATAATTGGAATCAAAAAGCCGTTCGTGATTAAAAGGGGGATTGCAACCCGGGGAACCAGCTTTTGAGAGAAGGATTCCTGTGAGGTGTAGACTAAGTCAGAAACAAAGACGGAGAGACCAAAATGCACTTATACCTCCTACAAACCATGTCCTGACAGAGAAGCCATGTCGAAATAACATGGAGTATTAAAGTGTACACAAGGTGATGATAGAATTCTTGAATTAATCTCAGACACTGGTAATTACTTGGGCCGCATCCCAGTCCATCATTATTTTACACACCATGCCACCTCAGTTTGGACTCTGCTCCACGGAGCAGTCCAGCCCAAACTGCCAAACCAGGCCTTCCCTGAGCCGGAACACAAGCAATCCAGGACCACTTTCACCCTTGTTGTGGGCTCATCAGCCCGAAATAGCTTGGTATCAGTGTCACAGTGTGCACTGGACCCCCTCTGGGCCTACCCATCCCACTAGGAGCTGCTTATTAAAGTGTACAAAAGGTGATGGATGGAATGCTTGAATTAATCTCAGCCACTGGTAAGTACTCAGGCCGCATCCCAGTTCATCATTATTGTGCACATGATGTCCCCTCAGTTTGGAACCTTGCTATATGCAAATCACGCTTGACCCTGCTCCAATGGGAGCAGTTCAGCCCGAACTGCCGAACCAGGCCCTCTCTGAACAAGAACACAAGCAATCCAGGACCAGTTTTGCCCTTGTTATGGGATCATCAGCCGGATATAGCTTGGTTCCAATGACACAGTGTGCACAGGACCCACATCTGAGCATACCTGTCCCTCTTAGCGCAAAATATTAAAATATAGAAAAGGTGATGTATGGAATGCTGGAATTAATCTTGGCCACTGGTACTTATTCGGGCCGTATCCAGTGTATCGTTACTTTGCACACCATGTCAGTTTGGACCCAGTTGTATGCAAATCAGTGTTGACTGTACTCCAGCGGGAGGAGTCCAGCCCGAACTACCAAACCAGACCCTACCTGAACCGGAACACAAACAATCCAGCACTTTGGGATGGGGATGCCCAGGCGTGGGTCCTGGCCCGCAGTTCGGGGTGGACTGTTCCCATGGGCAGCAGGGTCAAGACTGATTTGCCTATGGCTAGGTTCAACCTTGGGTGGCCTGGTGAGCACAAAACAATGGATCTAGGCAGAGGTCTCTGTACTGGGGGTGAGTTTTGACATTGTACAGCATTCCTCCCATCAATTGTTCTTTTTGCATTTGTCTCCCCAAGTGGGATGGGGATGCCCAGACGTGGGTCCCGTGCTTGCCATGCCACTGAATTCAAGCTATCCTGGCTGATATGGGGTGATACCCCAAAACCGGTCCTAGAATGCTTGTTTCTGGTCAAGGGAGACCTGACTTGGAAGTTCGGACTGTACTGTTCCAATAGGGAGCCGGATCATGACTAATTTGCATATGGCTAGGTCCAAACTGGGGTAGCGTGATGAGCAAAAAACAAGGGGTTTATGCAGAGATATCTGTACTGGGTGTGAGTGTTTGACATTGTTCAGCATTCCGTTCAATAATTGTTCCTTTTGTATTTGTCACCCCAAGTGGGACGGGGAAGCCCAGGTGTGGGTCTCGTGCTTGGCATGCCACTGGGTTCAGGCTGTCTTGGCTGATGAGGGGTGATAGCCCGAAACCGGTGCTAGGGTGCTTCTTTCCGGTCCGGGGAGGACCTGGCCTAACAGTTCGGACTGGACTGTTCAGCTGGGGAGCAGGGTCAAGACCAATTTGTATATGGCTAGGTCCACACTGGGGTGGGGTGGTGACCAAAAAACTATGGATTTAGGCCCAGATCTCTGACTGGGGGTGATTGTTTGACATTGTTCAGCCTTCCGTCCATCAGTTCTTTTTTCTGAAATAACATGGAGTGGCAGTCGGGTAACTGGTGCCACAATGCCGTGGAGCACAGGTATCTTCAGTCTGTCAACAGGTGAACACATGGATGAAGTGCTGTTATCTACCGATCTGGCAAGTGATGGCTGCATCCGCGTCCCAAAACTAATTGCCAAAATGTGATAAATTGTGCTGGTCTGAAAGAAGGAGGATGAATGGCAGACTTTAGTAAGACGTCGCTACAACCAGATTGGCATCACTGGAATGCCATTAACGGCTAGGAGTTTGATGGCTTCTCCAACGTTCTAAAGTAATCCCACTATCCAGATATTGTGGGGGGGGATACTGGTGGTGAGTGGAGGGACAGAGACAAAGGGAAAAGGAAAACAAGAAACAAGAAAGGAAGATCAGCAAATAAAGCCACAGCGGATGAAATGTATTAATGATTATGAAAGGGTGTCCAATCAAAATATTTCTACTCCAATTTTTTCTGGTTTAGAATATAACTATGAACATTTTGTTGGCAAATTCACTCCCTGAAGGTAAAGGTTACCTCTTTTATTGGCATCTGTTTTCCCATAGATATTTAATTTGCCTTGTAATACCTGTAATAATCATTTGATACTTTCTACCTGACTTCATCCCTGACTCTTCTGCCCCCACCCCTCTTTCCCCTCCTCAAGTTTAAATGGAACAACTTTAAATCAGTTAAGACTGAAAAACAACATTAATTGAATAAAAAGAGTTCCTGTCATTAACAATAACCAAACTCTTCTTCCTCACCTCTCTTGTAAGGAGTTCTTTCTGTTGAAACTATGCCTGCATCTTTTATTTTTCTTCATTGTTCTGTCTATTTGAACCCACTCTGTACACGCATTCTCTGCTCACGTCTTGTTCTTTCATGCTCATTAGTTGGGCAGAGAGCTGTATTGCAAAATAACTTCTCTTTTGACTTCCTCTAAAACATTCTAATTGGATGTGGCTGAGTCTCTAATCTTCATAATTCAAGTCTAGATGTTCTATCTAGGAGTCCATGTCTTTCATTTCGGAGTTCAAACTACTTGTTGTTGGCATGTCCGAGGATGCACCTTCCAACTCTACCACTTGTTGCCTCACATGGTTGATATCTTGCCTCAATGATGATACGGTCTGTTTCAGTCTCTTCTGAACATCCTCCATTTATTGTCTCATATTAGCCTGTCACTCTTTCTGAAAGTAATGTAGTACAGACTAGTCTTTTTTCTTCTCATTCAAGAGATCTGGGGTGTAGTGTGTACTGTCTGGTTGGATGGAGAGCCTGAAGGATATCATTTGAGTCCTCATGGCGGCTGTATATATCTGGGTTCCTTCCAGCTCTTGTGATATGATGCTTTGTGTCCCAGGTACTGCAATGCCTCTAGTCCTTCTTGTGTCTTTTGTTAGATCATTGCACCTCTGGGGGAGTGCTTTCTGCATGTGTTTTTGCAGCTTTGTCATCTCAAGAGTGCTGTGGCATAGCCATTGTGTCATAGGCCATTGTGCTAGGTATTACATGACCCACCTGACTGCTCTTTGTACTGTGAAATACAGCAAACATTGGGGTTCAGTGGGCCTCTAAGGCCTCTGACCCCGGTGCCACGACACCTCCTGCACCAATTAAAGCTATTGTGGAGTGACTGTGTCCCCGGTGGTGTGCTGAATTCATCTCCATCAGTTAAGGGCCTTGCCTCCATCCATCATCTACAGGTGGTGCCAACGGCAGTCATTGAGCCATTTAATGCGACATCCCCTCTTGCACTCCCTTGTTGACTTGTCCCTGGGCTTCTTTTATTTGGAGCTGTTCTCTGTAGTCTGGTACTTGTGTTAGTTCTCCAGACTAGATCACAGGTGATTCAGTACAAACGTTTTTGCCTTCCCCTGGCATTACATCGGCCACCCACGTCACGGGCTCCTTCCTCCTGCCCTCATGTTACCTTACTACTAGGTCAGACTCTGGCCTGTGTTGAATCTGTACTTCAGGGTAACCCAGGCCACGTGCCTGACCAATGTTCCATATTTGGCCCAGACGCCAATCATACAAAGTCAAATCACCCATATAAAGATATTTACTCGTGAATACTCACCATTCACAGACGCAAGCCAAAAACTTCCAAACCTCCTTAAGTATTGCTGGAAGTCTACAAACTCTTCCTATTTCTTAGTCTTTTCCAGCAACCCCCCATCTCCTCTTGGCCCAACTTAACCATGACTACAATGACACTTTCTACCAACCATGTTGGTGAAATGCTCACTATTCCACCACTTATTATTACCTACTCATATAAAATCATTACCTTTACCTGTTCCACCTTCACAGATTCTTCACTGTATTTAGACCCACAACGGGTGGGATCCTTGATACTTATCCAGCAATCCACACACAGTGTACATTTTGTTCACTTTAATTAAACCCTATGTTAAGTTAGAGTTCTTTGCCCCATCTTCACCATGTCCACGTTTATCACAAAAATGCTTCCATTGGTACACATGTTCCTCAAACGTGGATGCAATGCATATATTGTGTGTATTACAGTAGAATGAGATGTCCTCACATAACCTGAGTTGCCTCAACGTATGGACTAAAGCTTTCCCTAGACCAGTACTGCACACACAAAGAAATCTTAGGGTTCATTCTTTAGACATGGCCTGTGAATTATTCTTTCAGCTTGGCCTGTGAATGATGCAAAACCCCTTTCTTTATAAAAAACCTCCGCATTTCACAGAAAATAGGCGTAACTTCACTAAATGAAGTAGTCTCCTTAGGGAAACTTCAGAAGCAAACAGATCTGCAAAACAATAACCAACTACACGTTGTGGGCTTACATACAAAACTTTCATTAAAGTATTTGCTATGGTGATCTACGAAATCTACAGCGTATCTTTGGTAATGAGGTAGAACACCGAATTGACCCAGAGAATCAGCAGCTAACTTTTTTCAAAAGTTTTGTAAAGTTCACAGACCATAAAGGAGCAAAGAGCAATTTTAACAAACCCAGGCCTAGATGTATCAAGCATTTTGCGATTCGTTAAGGCCAAAATTCTGCGAATTTCGGCCTTAACGAATCGCAAACGGACATTTTGCATCTTTTGGGATGTATGAGAAATTAGCAAAATAAGGAATCGCAAAAAATTGCGATTCCTTATTTTGCTTAAGCATTTAAGGAATCGCAATTTTGCGATTCCTTAAATGCCATGTATGAAACTTTTTTACATTGCGAATTCAGGTTAAGGAATCGCAAATTAACACCAATTTGATGTTCGTGTTAATTTACGAAATCCTTTCAAAAAACAAAATATGACAATTTTGAAGGTGGCATGTGACACACATACATGCCCATAGGGCATGTATGTGTGCCATATGCACACACATGTAAGTTTCAGGGGTGCAGCAGGGTGTCCATGAGACACCCCTGCACCCTTGAAATAATTCTCAAATTGCGATTAGCAAATTGCGAATTCGCAATTTGAGAATTACTTCACAATCATTCCTATGGGCCTCCTGGCCCATAGGAATGCATGGGAAATTATTCCTTATTTGCGAATTCGCAAAATGCGAATTCGCAAATAAAGATTAATAAGGAATCGCTAAAAAAAAAGCGATTTTTTACATACATTCCATTTTGCGAATTCTAAATAGCGATTCGCTAAAAATCGCTATTTAAGATTCGCAAAATGGAATCTTGATACATCTAGGCCCCAGATCCCAGATTCAGGGTTTCTGAGTTGAAATAAAGAGTTAGTAGCGTGCTGTTGCGCTGTGGAAAATTTATATTTTTTAAGTATAGATGTTGTATAATTAGGGCTGATCATAAATAAAAAGAGCTGATCATAAGCCAGTGTTGTTCATTCTTAAAGGTAACACGGAGCATAACTATACCCTTAGCATTGTTGCCATTAAAAGTGTTGAAGTTCCAGTTTGATGCTGAGTACATTTCATGTGTAGACTGTTGAATTTGCTTATGGTGTTAGGAATTGAAGTGGACAATGAGCTAGAGCACGAGAACTGCTTCCTTCATTGAGGAGGAGATGTAACCTAATGACCTGAGCTGCTGACTTTAGAATTAGGAAACAAGTTTGAATCCCAGTGTCAGCTCTATATCCTGTGATTCTGGGCAAACCTGTCCCTGTATGGCAAAATGAAGGATTTTACTGCTGATCAGGGCTGGGGGCACACACCAAAGAAGCCATTTAGTGCTTCCCTGCACTAAATGGCACTACATATAATCTCCTTCATGGCTGCCTGAAGTCTTAGGGTGGGAAGTCCAGCAGCAGAGAACGCTAGGTATGTGGCGGCAGAGTGCGGACTATTATGTTATTCCCACTGCCACTTAGAGCCTAAAGTGACAGCAGCGAAATACAGTGACCTGTAGCCTGAAGTTCTGCTCATCTTGTCAGAGTATTTGGTTGAAGGGAATGGGTCTGGCGAGGCCAAATTTTGCTTCAGGCGAAGTCAGAAAACGTCTCCAGTTTTTGCGAATGATCAAGTGTCCTGACTTCGCCAAACTTCAAGAGCGTAAGGTTTCACTTCAGCCCAGCTTACTGAGTTATATAGCTGTTCTTTAGCTTAGGACACACTATGGACTCATTGACTGAGATTAACATGCTGAGCTTGCCACAGAAGAACTGGCATCACAATTTCAAAGAGGAATATTTATAGGTTGCCAGGATATTTTACAATTATTATTATGGCTAATTGTGCATCACACCTCATGGTGTCTACACAAATATCTGTCTCAAATGATGGTAATCTTTAGAGATTATAGCAGTTAAACGATATAAAGTGTTCATAATTTATGGAATTATATGGATTTTTTCATGTTTTAAAGTGATGTAATGTGAGTAACTGCAAGGATTTGTATGTGATTGTTTGCATCCAGTATTCCTAGACTATCTACATGAAATGAGTGGAAGGCAATTTGCCTTTGTAGTTCTTCTCATTATGACAATATATTTTAAAATACAATGTGCCTAAGAAAGGGAGCAAGCGAAAGATTTTTGTACAATTTAGACTTCTCAGTTTATGGTCTCCTGGACCCCAGCAAAATGGTATCATGGTTCAATTTACAGGATGCCTTAGGTTTGTAAACAGAAAGACAAAGAAACATCTTCTTTCTATTAGAACTTGTACGACTTTAAAAGGTTAGGTGACATTTGGCGCTCTAAACATGGGTCTTAGTGTAGACAAAAGGAATCACCAACCACCAGAAAGAGTAACCATGTCACAGATTAGAAAAATGTCACCCTTTCCTGCAGTCCAGTTTTCAACATTTTATCTACAAGTATAAGTTCAAACACAGGTTACTTCCTTTTATATTTACAAAAAAGACACAATTGTGTGTCTCTATGATTAGCCATTCATATTCCCTTATTACAAAATTAGCAGTGTAACTAGACCATGCCAGCGCCCTGATCTTTTCTGCCATCTTTAGTCAACATCTTAGTCAAATACCAATTTGCAGATTTTCAAAAACCTGTTTAAAAAAAAATAAAAAATAAAAATACTGTCTGTGCTTGAGAAATTAGTGACTGTCAATTCTGGTCCTCTGATTCTTGGGTACAGTCAATCAATCATTCTAATTCTTTATTCGATCCATTAAATACAGATCATAAAAGCACAAGTAAAATCAGTAATCAGGAAATACTCCGAAATCATATCGGCTTAAATCCATATAACAACTAAAATTACCCATAAAATACATAAATAGGTATTACTAAAAGAGAGAAGTTTAAAACATACAGTAAAAAAAGGCAAACCTGGCATGTTTTTATACATTGCCGCCTAGCTACATTATGTATATAAAAGTTACACTATTGCTAATTTGAGATATTAAATGGAGACGTTATGCCTACTATCAACTCCGCTGCTTTCTCCTTCTTATGCAAGCCCACAAAAATGTGGCTGCCGTGAAAGAAACAAAAGGGTCAGGCAGGGATTTTAGAAAATATAATGCAACCCAACATTGACCAAAATTGTGGCGCCTTAAAATCGGGAAAATAAGTCAGCTCTTTCCTTCTTGTAAAACCCACAAAAGAAGACTAATTGCAAGTCAGATTGGGGAGAGTGGTTATCACAAGAGCAAAGGGACATATCTGAGTGTTTGAACCTTCTCTCCGGGTTGCCTAGTATCAGCGGGATCAGATTCATACTGAATCTCAATAGTATATTTCTATGCTGTGCTATGGTAGTGCGTGCCAGGTAAGAATACCCTCCCTCTATCCTAGGGGGGATCAGATGATATGAGTGGACAGCCTATTTGCTATAGTTCCTTTCAATATGATTATAGTGTGCCCTCAGCATAAAGGTATTAATCAGTTTATTTTTTGAAATGTTCATGCTCGCAGTTGGGTCCTTAAATAGTTCTACTAACACAATAGCAGTCAGCTCTGACTCCACGTAACTTAGCCAGGGAAAGCCTTACTAAGAGCAAGGGCAAACACTGAGCACACTTTCTGCACTGGAAGCGCGTAGGTAAGTAATCCAAAAGTAACGTGGGTTGACAATATACTTTATTCATATGTTACATCTTCCTTAAATCATTTAAAGGATAGTTGCATATTTCTACATATGATAGTGATTAATCCAGGCAAAATGTTTGGCGAAATTCTAATATTCCATAGCTTGAAAAGCGTTAAATAATCCCCTATGCATTTCGTGCAAACGCACTTCGTCAGGGGGAGTCTGTAAATAGAAATATAAAGAAGACATAGTGTGTCGCCGATAACAGGGGATCGGAAAACTATGTAAAAAAACTATGTAAAAAACGCGTAGAGAAAACTGAGTAGTGAAAAGCTGAGTGTGACAGAGACTAGGAGCATGCTGGGTGAGTAAATGCGTGATATGGGTAACTAAAAGGATAATTAAAAGAATAAGAGTGCCAGAAGCTGTATCAACGCGTGTCAAGAAAAGATGCAAAGATATTGGACCACCGCGAATCCGGTGATGAAAACAAACGTGAAAAAGCAAACCAAATTGCTTATAAGTGATTGGGAAAATGAAAGTTAAGACGAGTTGACTGAAAATATAACGTTTCGAAATGACCCGTTATAAGTGAACTAGCGATATGTGCCAAGCGGTTTCGGGTGCAAGTGAAATGATAATAAAGATCCAAACCAAGCTGCCGTAATTAAAAGTGTAAAAAAGATCTTACCCGTGAAAACAGTAATACTCGCTCTGGTAGTCAAAATGCTGTTAGTCCATTTGCGGACGAACCCGGAAGACGCGAAAGGTTTAGCACGTGCGTATAAGGTAAAGGTTTAAGTGAACAGTGAAAAAGCACCAGTGTCACCGAAGTATGTGGAGAGTAAACACAAAAATAGGACTGAGAGTGATTTACGTGAATCACAGAAACGTGTATGAAATGTATGTCAGCATCTTGATATAGTAGAAAAATGCATATAACCACTATAACATTTAAGGCGTTATCAGTACCGAATGGAAAAATCCAAGTCGGTGACAAAATTAATAAACACCGTCCTGCGGGACAATATGAAAAGAATCGGATTGAAAGTAGTGGTGAAAATGGTACAGTAAAAATAAAAAAGGTAGAACAGTAAAAAAAAAAGCTAAAAGACCGAAAAAAAGAAAGAAAAAGGAAAGATAGGAAAAAGAGAAAAAAAGAAAAAAAGGAAAAGGAAAAATGGACAAAGGAAGAAAAGGAGGAGGAAGAAAGCCAACAGATAGCTGACAGCTTTAAGAGAGATCATAATCATGAAGTGTTACAACATGGAACAAACATTACAGATAACAACTAAATTCCAGTCTTTCATTGAGTCCTTTGGGCTGTAGGGCATTCAAACGGTGTATCCAAAATAATTCCCTCTGGAGCAAGTACTTGTTGTTATCCCTATGTGGCAATTTTTCAATAGTTTCAAGAATCTGGTACCGAATTTGACTGGGATTGTGAGCATGTTGGATGTAATGTGCAGCTATACATGATTTAAAATTTCTTGTACGAATATTACTGCGATGTTCTGTTAGTCTTGTTTTGATTTTGCGTTCAGTTTTTCCCACATATGGGAGTCCACAAGGTTACTTGAGAAGATACACGACAAAACTGGTATCACATGTAGCATTCACTTGGAGATGTATGGGAGTACGTTGAGAGGGATGAAGTACAGTGTTTCCTTATATTATACTGTTGCAGTGACTGCAGTTGTGACATGGCAAAGTGCCCTTAAAATTGGTACTACTTGGCGTCGAAGGTTTTTTCAATAACGCTTGAATCTTTTTGGAACGCTGGTAAGCGAATATGGGAAAGTTGTCGAATATGTTCTTGAAATCTGTTTCAAGTTGCAAGAGGGGCCAGTGTTTGCGAATCGTCTCTTTGATTTTAGAGCTGTGCGTTGAATATATGGACACAAAAACTAGGCGTGAGTCCTGAAATGTGGGTTTTTCTTTGGGTTTTAGTAATTCTTTCCTATTTTTCTTGGCTACCCGGTTTTCTGCCATTTGAGTTATGTGTCTAGGGTAACTACGCTGATGAAATTTGTCAATAATTTTCACACTGTTTTCTTGGAAAAGTGCTTCCGTAGATGCAATCCTTTTTGCACGTAAAAGTTGTGAATATGGTAAGTGGCGTTTAAGACTGGGTTGGTGGAAACTGTTAAAGTGTAAATAGTTGTTGCGGTCAGTAGCCTTAGTGAAAATGGATGTGACCAAACGATTATTGATTAAGTTAATTTTGGCATCCAGAAAAGAAATTTCAGATTTACTGTAAGAATGGGTAAATTGAATGCGATCATTTACTTGGTTGAGCTTGTCAATTGCTGAAAGTAGTTGGATTTCACTACCTTTTCATAGTACAAAGATGTCATTGATGTAACGATAATATGCGCACAAAAATGGTTGCCAATTCTGATTATCCAAAATGTTTTGTTTCTCATAATAGTACATGAAAAGGTTAGCGTATGCCGGTGCGGCACAGTTTCCCATTGCCACACCGGACAATTGTCGGTAGTAGTTATTGTTGGGAGTTTTGAAGTAGCTATGGTGTAACTTAATTTGCATAAGTTCCATGGTGAAAATTTGTAAATCCAAAGGTTTATTGGAATGAACCAGAGCTGACTCCAAGGCATCAAGGCCCAAATTGTGAGGTATCGATGTATATAGCGAGTTCACGTCGATGGTGCACAGAATGATGGGTTGGTCTGAGGGAATTTCAATACGATTAAGTTTGGTAAGAAAATCCGTAGTGTCCTGTAAAAATGTACTCATCTCTTTCACGCTGGACTGCAAGTGTTTGTCTATGTATGGACCTGTAGGTTCATGGATAGAATTTTGGGTACTCACGATCGGGCGAAAAGGATGTTTGCTGCATGTTTGTGAATTTTTGGCACCAGATATATGTAGGGCACCTGCGGGTGTTCTTTTTTTTTTTTTTTTTTTTTAACTTTATTTGTCATTTTCAGAAGCATCATACACAAACCATTAGCAATGGAAACAATACACCCCATCTTGCAGTACAAAAACACCCTGAATGACAGCTTTCGGCGTAGGAACAAGTGCAAAGTCCAAAGGGATTGGGGATATCCACAACAGTTTATCACAGCCAGTAAATAGCCCCGGATGCAATAACAAGCCCAACCGGCCCCCACAGATAGTGTTCAGCAGCAGCGCATAAGTTGTACCAACAGCACAGGCTAACCCACTCCCTCCGGGTACAGTTGGTTGTCTAGCTGCGCCTGGTGGTCAGCTGCGAGTTTAGCAATGTATGCGCGGTACGGCCCCCATATGTCTAAGGGTCTAGACGATGTAGGGATGGTGGAGGAGTACTCTACGCAGTTGACATTGCAGGAGGCCAAGCTCTTCAACCAATATTTCACCGTCGGGCTTCTTGCGGAGCACCAAAGTAAGGCCACCTCGCGCTTAGCTAGCAAGAAGCCCAGCGTCGCAAGCCTGCGAACCGCTGGTGGGAAGTTCGTCACGAAGCCTAACAAAGCAATTTCAGGGGTCGGAGTTAGGGGGACGCCTAGTATTTTACCAAATGTGCTGTGTACCTGTAGCCAGTAGTCTTGCAGTCGGGGGCAGGTCCATGATAGGTGAGCAAAATCAGCCTCTGTAGTTTTACATTTCGGGCACATAGGGGATCGGGAGGGGTCTATTCTGTGGGCCAGAGCAGGGGTGTGGTACATACGCCTCAGGAATTTGAAATGAATGAGCTTGTGCCGGGTGTTCAACTATACTGTTTTTGTTACAGCACAGCACCGAGCCCATTCCTCATCCGTGATCTGTTTCCCCAAATCTCTTTCCCAAGCCAGGCGGACCTTCTCGTCTGCTGCAGGAGCAGCCGCTAAGCTAAGTCTGTATATCTTAGTAACCATGTGTGTCCCCGATGGATGTTGAATAACTGCGGTCAGGGGTTGCGCCTCCTCTGGAGCCAGTGGGAAGGTGGGAAATGTGGCTCGCAGTAAGGAACGCAGTCGGGACAGTACAAAGGAGTCCATAAAAGTACGGTCCTGGAACCGGGGGTCCTCCGTCAAACTAAAGGCATGTCCGTCTGGGAATAGGTCCCCCACCGTGTGTAGGCCGAACTTAGAGAGTGTAGTACGCACCACCGCCTCACCAGTGATCGGAAGCCAGTGTGCATTAGGGAGGGGGAGGAGTGGGGAGTATAGTATATCAAGTTTAAGTAACCTCCGGATTTTCTCCCAGGCCCAGCATGTGGACGATACCGTTTGGATATCCTGGGGGTCGCGGGGGAACCCTCTCGGGAGCAGTGTAGCCAAGGAGTGAGGCAACACCAGGTCTGTTTCCGGCTTCAAGAACAGTATGCGCGCATCTGGGTGGAACCAAGGGTATGCGAAGGAACCCTGTGCTGCCAAAAAATATCGATAAAAATCAGGCACTCCCAGGCCACCTCTTTCGTAGGGCAGGGTCAAAACGTGCCACGCAACTCGAGGGGTTTTGTTGCCCCATATCAACCGCAGCAGCAATGTTCGCAGCTGCGTGAAAAAAATTTTTGTCAGAGGTATTGGGATATTATTAAATAAGTACAAAAACCGAGGTAGCACCACCATTTTCACTATGGCAATGTGTCCCACCATTGAGAGCGGCAGCCTGAGCCACTTGGTAATGTTGTCCTCCAAAAAATCCAGCGCTCTGCCATAGTTGAGCCGGATAATGTCCACCGTGTTAAGATGGACGTGTATACCCAAGTATTTCACCGATTCGTCGCACCACTCCAAGGGGTACTCGCATTCCCAGGGCGTAGTGGCGGCGGTCAGTGGAAAAATGAGGGATTTGCGCCAATTCATGCGCAGGCCAGAGTATGTGCCAAACCGCGTGATTTCCGCTAATAATGGTGCCAAGTTTTCGGCCGGAGCCCGGACATAGAGTATTAGATCGTCCGCATACAATGAGGCGAGCAGAGGACCAGTGCGAAACTGTAGGCCCCGGAAGCTGTGGTTGTCCTGGAATTGACGGACCAAGGGGTCCATCGCTAAAATGAACAACAAGGGGGACAGGGGGCACCCTTGCCTCGTGCCTCTGGACAGGGAGAACGCCTCTGTAAGGGTGCCATTTAGGCGTATACGAGCCGTTGGCTTAGTATACAGCAACGCTACTGTGGAGACAAATACCTCCGGCATGCCCATCCGTCTCATAATGGAGAGGAAAAAGGGCCACTCCAGGGAGTCAAACGCCTTCTCAGCGTCTAAAAGCACTGCGGCTGCCGGAGTGTCGGGGTCTACCCGGTGAAGCACTGCGAATAAGGTGCGCAGATTCAGCGAGGTGGATCGATGCGGCACGAACCCCGATTGAGCTGGGGATATGATGAATTCCATTAAAAGGTCCAGCCGCGTGGCCACTACTTTCGCCAAGATTTTATAGTCAGTATTCAATAGCGAAAGGGGCCTATAGGAGCCACAGAGGGCAGGGTCCTTTCCGGGTTTCGGGAGCAAGATGATAACCGCCTCCCTAAACGTGGGGGGCAAGACACCCGTCTCCAGAGCCTCAGCATAGACCTCTAATAACTCCGGCACCAGTTCCTCCTTGTAGGCCTTGTAAAAATCTGCCGAGAAGCCATCGAGACCTGGAGCCGCCAAGCCTCGTAAAGCGTCTATGGCTTCCACTACCGAGTCGGATGTTATCGGGTGTGCAAGGAACTCTTGCATGTGTCTTTCCAGAAAGACCAATGCAATTTCGTCAAGGTAGGAGCCTTGAGAGCGCAGGTCGTTGGCAATGGATGAGGAGTAGAGGGTAGTGTAGTAGGAGAAGAAGGTGTGGGATATTTCGGGGGTGGTATGCCGCCGCGTACCATCCGGGGCCGTTATTTCCGTGATGTATTGCGCCTGTCGTGGCGGGCGTAGTAGGTGTGCTAGCAGCCTCCCGGGTCTGTCTCCCTCCCCATACTGCCGTGCCGAGTGCTGCGTGGTCAGAAAATGTAGCTCTCTATCGGCCGTTTCCCGAAACTCCAGCAGCAGGGAAAGGCGGCGCGTTTCAAGTGTCTCAGAAGGGGCTCGGAGCTGGTCCTCCTCCACTTGTCTGATGTCTTTCTCCAGGCGTGTAAGCGTGGTTCTAATAGAGCGCAGAACTCCCACATGAGTGGCAATGCATACCCCCTTATAGTGGCCTTAAACCCCTCCCACAAGGTAGCGTGTGTGTCCACTGACCCCGTGTTCAGCTCAAAATAGTCCATGATAGCAGTTCGGAGTGTTTCGGTGAACACCGTGTCAGCAAGGGCCTTACCAGGGAACCGCCAGTGCCGTTCAAAGCCGCCAGGTCGTGGTATATCTAGCTGTAACGCCACTGGGGAGTGGTCCGAAAGTGTACGCGGCAGTGTGGTGTATGATGTCACCCATTCAGCCACCCCGGGGGAGAGCAGCCAGTAATCTAGTCTAGTCCAAGTGTTATGGAAGCTGGAATGGTGTGTATACTCCGTGGAATTCCCGTGTAGTCTAGCTTCGATGTCTACGAGGGAGTAGTCCTCACATATTTCAACCATGACCGGTCTGGAGTGTTTCTTAGTGTCTGCAGCGGTGGAAGTCCCGTCCCGTGTGGGGTTAAGGAGTAAATTAAAGCCCCCCCCCGACAAGTAAGTGGCCAGTGGCTGTCGTGGTCAGTTTCGTCTGTAAGTTGTGAAAGAAGGCAGGGGTGTCAACATTGGGGCCATACACGTTTACCAGGGTAACCGTCTGATGAAACAGTGAGCCTGTCACCAACAAGTATCTGCCCTCCGGGTCTTCCACCGTGGAGTGTAGCATGAAGGGTATTCGCTTATGCACCAAGATGGCCACCCCCCTGGAGTATCTGCTAAAGTCAGAGAAAAAGCGGTGTGATCCCCAGCTCCTCGCCAGCAGCCGGGACCCCGTAGGACTCAGGTGCGTCTCCTGAAGAAACGCAATATCGATTGTATGTCTGCCGAGGTAGTTGAAGACCTGCCTGCACTTCCTTGTGTCGTTTAGGCCCCTGACATTCCAGGACATCAGGGTAATCCGGGATAAGTCATCCCGCCTAGGCTGTCTGGTCATAAGAGATCGTGTATATATGTGCAATCCAGGGTGAGCCAGGGGCTACTGAGACGTGCGATGGAATGTGGTGTGTGTCTGCCATCTGTGCGCAGAATGCTTTCAAACTAACTAACAAACTTACCCTACCCCCTCCCCCCACCCAGCCTCCAAACAACCCAGGGAGGCATATCCCTATGAACCAAGCAGCGAGCCAAACAAAACACAGGGTTGCAAAATACAATGAAAGAGTATAGCTCAGCTGCATTAAGAAAAAGAGTAGTGAGACAACAGTGGCATCCGCCATGGAGAGTGGCAACGCCACGCCGGTCGGGGAGTAAACGATATCGGATGATCTGCGCACGAGCGACCAAACCAGTTCGTGCGCCAGGTAACAAGAGCAAAAAATAAATTTTCAGCCCAAAATGTCTAGATAAAATGTTTCAGAAAAGGGGGTGGTGATTAACAGAGTGTCTGAATTAAGCAGACCACTCTTACCCAGTCCAAAGATCAGGGCTTGATCCATCACCATTATTTAGCTCACTGCCCCATCCCAGCTCAGAACCTGGCTATATGCAAATTATTCTGTCCCTGGCCCAGTGCATCATGGGAACAGGGCAGACCAAACTACCAAGCCAATTCTTCACCAGAAAGGATACAAGCTACAGGGGACCGGTTTGTTTCCTTCCCAGTACAAGAATTGGCTTGGTAGTTTGGTTTGCCCTGTTCCCATCATGCACTGGGACAGGAACAGACTAATTTGCATATAGCCAAGTTCTGAGCTGGGATGGTGCAGTGAGCTAAAAAACGGTGATGGATCAAGCCCTGATCTTTGGACTGGGTAAGAGTGGTCTGCTTAATTCAGGCACTCTGTTCATCACCACCCCCTTTTCTGAATCATTTTGTCCACCATAAGCGTGGAAGGGTATACTCAGATGTGAGTCCCTTGCTCATTGCACCATCAGGATTCAAGCAAGCCGGGCCGACGACGCCTGAAATGGCAGAAACCGGTCCCCGGAAGCTTGTTTCCTTCCCAGTACAAGAATTGGCTTGGTAGTTTGGTTTGCCCTGTTCCCATCATGCACTGGGACAGGAACAGACTAATTTGCATATAGCCAAGTTCTGAGCTGGGATGGTGCAGTGAGCTAAAAAACGGTGATGGATCAAGCCCTGATCTTTGGACTGGGTAAGAGTGGTCTGCTTAATTCAGGCACTCTGTTCATCACCACCCCCTTTTCTGAATCATTTTGTCCACCATAAGCGTGGAAGGGTATACTCAGATGTGAGTCCCTTGCTCATTGCACCATCAGGATTCAAGCAAGCCGGGCCGACGACGCCTGAAATGGCAGAAACCGGTCCCCGGAAGCTTGTTTCCTTCCCAGTACAAGAATTGGCTTGGTAGTTTGGTTTGCCCTGTTCCCATCATGCACTGGGACAGGAACAGACTAATTTGCATATAGCCAAGTTCTGAGCTGGGATGGTGCAGTGAGCTAAAAAACGGTGATGGATCAAGCCCTGATCTTTGGACTGGGTAAGAGTGGTCTGCTTAATTCAGGCACTCTGTTCATCACCACCCCCTTCTCTGAATCATTTTGTCCACCATAAGCGTGGAAGGGTATACTCAGATGTGAGTCCCTTGCTCATTGCACCATCAGGATTCAAGCAAGCCAGGCCGACGACGCCTGAAATGGCAGAAACCGGTCCCCGGAAGCTTGTTTCCTTCCCAGTACAAGAATTGGCTTGGTAGTTTGGTTTGCCCTGTTCCCATCATGCACTGGGACAGGAACAGACTAATTTGCATATAGCCAAGTTCTGAGCTGGGATGGTGCAGTGAGCTAAAAAACGGTGATGGATCAAGCCCTGATCTTTGGACTGGGTAAGAGTGGTCTGCTTAATTCAGGCACTCTGTTCATCACCACCCCCTTTTCTGAATCATTTTGTCCACCATAAGCGTGGAAGGGTATACTCAGATGTGAGTCCCTTGTTCATTGCACCATCAGGATTCAAGCAAGCCGGGCCGACGACGCCTGAAATGGCAGAAACCGGTCCCCGGAAGCTTGTTTCCTTCCCAGTACAAGAATTGGCTTGGTAGTTTGGTTTGCCCTGTTCCCATCATGCACTGGGACAGGAACAGACTAATTTGCATATAGCCAAGTTCTGAGCTGGGATGGTGCAGTGAGCTAAAAAACGGTGATGGATCAAGCCCTGATCTTTGGACTGGGTAAGAGTGGTCTGCTTAATTCAGGCACTCTGTTCATCACCACCCCCTTTTCTGAATCATTTTGTCCACCATAAGCGTGGAAGGGTATACTCAGATGTGAGTCCCTTGCTCATTGCACCATCAGGATTCAAGCAAGCCGGGCCGACGACGCCTGAAATGGCAGAAACCGGTCCCCGGAAGCTTGTTTCCTTCCCAGTACAAGAATTGGCTTGGTAGTTTGGTTTGCCCTGTTCCCATCATGCACTGGGACAGGAACAGACTAATTTGCATATAGCCAAGTTCTGAGCTGGGATGGTGCAGTGAGCTAAAAAACGGTGATGGATCAAGCCCTGATTTTTGGACTGGGTAAGAGTGGTCTGCTTAATTCAGGCACTCTGTTCATCACCACCCCCTTTTCTTAGATAAAATGTTCAGCCATTGCCCGTCTCGGCAAATAAATCAACGCTGGTTTGGGAGGCATGTCCGAGCGGGGAAGCAGGCGGGTGGGACCCAGACCGAGAGGGGCCCTCGTCACGTCGCTTGTAATGGTGGCAAAATTCCTGGGCCTCCGTGGGTGTTTCAAAGATGCGGGGCCTGCCATCAATGTCCACTTTGAGTCTAGCTGGGTAGAGCATTCCGTAGCGCAGACCAAGATTCCGAAGTGTGGCCTTAACCCCGTTTAACTTTTTTCGCGCTTCCTGGACTGTGAAGGTGAAATCAGGAAAGAAGGAAAGCGTGTTGCCCTGCCAAGTCACCTCACCACGGTCCCTTGCCGCCCGGAGGACTGTGTCGCGGTCTCTGAAGTTCATGAGGCGGGCTACGATGGGGCGTGGTGGGAGACCTGTTTTGGGCCGGGGCCCCAGCGATCTGTGGGCACGTTCCACCACAAAGCCCTGAGTGAAGGATTCTCGGCCAAAGAGATCAATGAGCAACTGTTCAACAAACGTGTCCATCCGGCCAGTTTGCGTCGTCTCCGCCAGGCCAGTAATGCGCACGTTGTTTCTTCGTCCCCGGGCTTCAAGATCCTCATTTTTGATGGCCACCTCCTTGAGGATCCTCTCCACTCTCTCCAGCCTCTTCAGGGATTTCGCTGCGCCATCTTCTACATCGGAAATCCTGGATTCTGCTAGGTCCAGCCGTCGGTCGTGTGCCTGGAGTTTGGAGCCCATGTCGTCCATGCGGCGCTCCAGACTGTCAAAGCGCCCGTCCAGCGCCTTGAAACCTGCCCTCAACTCTGTCATCATGGCTGTCATGAGGGAGGTGGTATCTTCCCGGTCCTCACCCCCAGTCGCCTCCATTCGGGCCTCCAGTGGGGGGTCGGTGACGGGTAGGGAGGCCCCAGCAAAGTTCAGTTTGCACTGATTGAGGTCGCGCTTTCCCATTGTGGTCGCGCTGCAGGGCCACCCGGCCCAGGTCTTCGTGTGTCTTCTCGTCCCCTCGCACCGGCGCTGTCAGAAATGGCTATGTGGCCGTGCCGGGCAATGGGTCTTGTACCCTCTGTAGTGGCTGAGTAGGGCTCTGTCTGGTTCGGGTCACCCGCAGCAGTGGATGGCGTCCTGTGAGGTGTGGGTCAGGCGACCACGGAACAATTCCTCCAGGCGCCCTCGTGGTCCGGTAGGACAGGCTGTGAGTCCTTGTAGTCCCCTCCCTAACGTACCAGGGGGGGGTAGAGGGGGCAGGCCGCGCCGCAGACGCGAGGACGGGCAATGCTGGCACCAGCGGCACCCAGAGCGGCCCCACAGGCCAACCGCCAAGCAATCCGCCCCCCGCGCCGGGCCTACGTCTCCGCCACAGGCCCAATGGAGCACCCGGCTTTAGCCCGCCCCCAAGGCCGCAAAGGCCCGAGAGCGGATCCGGCGCGCAGCGCCGCCCTACGGTAGCCGGGCAGCAGCGGGCCCGCCGCGGAGCCGAGCCCCCAGCCCTCGGAGCACAGAAATCGCAGCGGCCGGTCCCTGCAGGCCACCCAGGCGCCCCCCGCGCTGCTCGCCCTACCTCCGCACTGAGCCGCCGCCTCTCCTCGCGCTCCGCCCGGCCGCAGGTCGGGTCACCGTATCTCCGGATCCGCTGCCGCCACCGATCTGGAAGTTGCACCCGTCGTGCTGTAGAGGATGTAGCGCAGGATCGAGGGTGTGAGTGCACTGTAGGATCTGGGGTTACCGCATATTGCGAGCGCTAACTCCCCGGACCGGCGGAGCTTCAACAAGAGGCGGCCATCTTGGTCTCCTCCTTGGCCACGCCCCCCACCTGTGGGTGTTCTTTAATTAAGAATCTTCTGTCTTTTTCAGTCATGGTGTTAGAAGCAACAGGTTTGTTGACAAGGGTAGTTAGCGTAGACTTAAATGTGATAGTGGGGTCAGTGTCCATTATCATGTATAGGTCTAGATTGTTTAAATGGGCTGTTAGGTTGTCCAAATAGTATGTGCTATCCAAAATTACTAAGGCACCGCCCTTGTCTGCTTTACAGATGGTTATGTCCTCTTTATTAGCCAGTTGACGCAGGGCTTGTAGTTCGTTTATTGTCAAATTATGTTTAGGATTTCTTCTAGTCTGAAAGATCATATGCAAATCCTTTTGAACTAAAGTTTCAAACATATCCAGCACTTTATGGCTGGCTGGTGGTACAAAAGAGCTTTTAGGCCGTAAACCCATTAGAGTGCTTTCATCTGGCTTTGTCTGAGGTTCACAAATGTTATTGAAAAAATGTCTCAATCTGAGAGTTCTCATAAATTTGTAAAAGGATACTACTGTATCTAATTCGTTGGTATGATAGATAGGCACAAAATTCATCCCCTTTTGAAGAACTTTTTCTTTTGCGGCGGTGAGAGGCGTTTTGGATATGTTAATGACTAAACTCTGTGGCTTCTGGTCGATTTGGCCGGTGGTAATAACGTAGTTTTTTCGGAGGGACCTCCTGGTTCTACGACTGGTGTAGGGCCTGCCTCTAAAAAAGGCTCTGGAATCACAGTAATTTCTGGTGAAGATCTTGAGTCACTAGGGGGTTGTCTGAGTGGTTGTTGATCAGTCGCCTTGGTACCAGATGTTGTAGGTTGTTGTCGAGGTCTACCCCTAGGAAGATCTTTACAAGTTGAGTCATCCGAGGATGAAGTGTCACCTTCCGTTGATCGATTGTTGTATGGGCGATTTTGTCCTCTTGCTGCGTATATTTCTGCCCAATTATACACCTCTCCAAGTTTGTAATCGACCGTGTCGCATTTGAATATTCTGAGTTTTCTTTCGTTTATCTCTTTGACGTATTTGTCTAATTGATTGTTAATATCTTCTAGAGCTGTTTGTAGTTCCTCAGGGGTGAGCTTGCTGCTCAGTTCATGTTTAAGTTGTTTAACTTCACTTTCCAATTCTTCAAGAAGTTTTGATAATTCTTCCACAATTAATAAAATCAGGTCCAGAGAACACTTATTTAGTATTCCAAACCATTTCTCAGTGAATCGAGGATTGTTTTTGCATAAAGTGGATTTGAGGGGAATTCGCAAACCTACGTAACTTAGCCATCTACTCTTCTTATAATGTTCCAATTTTATTATGTTTTGTGTAATATTTACCGTACCCCTACGCCAAATGGAAAACCACAATAAGATCGGAGCTAATCTGATCGTGTCTGAGATATAGGCCAAGCCCAGTTTTGTATGTAGGATATATTTGGAATATGAAGGCGGAAGGGACACTAGGGACTTAAAAAAATCTATCCTCGAGTTCTTGGAGAGTGTCACTGGATGCCATACCCCAGACTCCTGCCTCATACGTAGCTGCTGACTTCATCTTAGTCTCGTAGATGTTTTTTATTGGGTCATGGGGACTAGCGCCTACATTTTTGGAAAAGGACTGAATAGCTGTCAAACTCCTCTCCATTCCTAGAACCCTACCCGCCACCAGGTTTGACCAAGTTTGTTTTTTGTCAAACAGAACCCCCAAGTAAGGGAAGGTATCTACCACATCTATTTTACGGGATCCCATATGGAAGGGGTCGGCTTTATCACGTTTACCAGCCCCTGCTATGATGACAAAAGATTTCATTTCATTAACTTTCAAATCCAATGAAGCCATGAAGGATGCATATAATGTTATGAGTCGCTGGAGGGCTAGCCCCATTCTAGTGATCAGTACCGCGTCATCGGCGTAAGCCAATATAGGCAGAGAGTGAGCGTCAAACGTGGGGACATCCAGAGATGAACCCAAAAGGGCTGCCTCAACCCTGTTAGTATAGATAGAGAAAAGAAACTGGGCAAGGACACAACCTTGCCTAACTCCTCTGGCGATCTTAAAGGGGCAGGTGCATTCCCCATTTTTGTCATATGGAACACATGCAGTAGCATTTGAATATAATTGGCGGACGTAGTTAAATATGGGTGGCTCAATCCCCATCACCTCCATTATATGCCAATGCTTGAGGTGGCTCACACAATTGAATACTGCTGACAGGTCCATAAAGGCCATATACATTTTTCCATCCTTTGCTCTGGTGTATTTATCTTTGGTTAATGATAGTTTCAAGTACTGATCTATAGTGCCCTTTCCCTGCTGGAACTCATCTTGTGCCTGCATTTAAATATTCTTCTCTTGGACCCATCACTCCAGCCTAAATAGAAAAAGTCAGCCCTTGAGTTTAGCAGTTGGGTCCAGCAAGGAGATTGGCCTGTAGTTCTGGAGGCTTTCTCTGTCTCCTTTTTTATATATCGGGACAATTACACTAGACTTGCATTAAAGCGGAGGACCAACTATAGCTATACTGTTAAAAAACATTGGTTTGCAATGGGGCCCACAGATCTTGATTTTCCTGGCAAAAATCAATCAGTACCCCATCAGCACCCGGAGCCTTCACAGCACTACAGGCCACCAGCCCTCTTCTTTCTTCTGTAAGTGTGAAAGACACATTCCCCTGCATTTCTAGATCTATATTAGTAGGGAGTGACACCGGGGAGATACTGGCGGCAAAGATACGTTCAAAATGTGCCACCCATGCTTCTTCGCCTACATGTATATCCAATGTCAGGTCCTTTGGGTTTTTGAAGCAGGGGGCATTGATTACCTTCAAGAAATCTCTGCTATTGCCCGTCCTAGCTGCATGATCAAGTTCATCCCGGGCCTCCTCCCTCATGTCCCTTTCTCTTTTCCTTCTTGCTGACTTATAATCACAATGTAGTGATCCTATTTGCTCTGCATTTCTGGGTCGAGTTTTAAGGGCTTTGGTAAGTGATTTTCTGGTTTTTGTGCAGGGGGAATCATACCAGCGCTTAGATGCTTTCCCTAGTAGGTCTGTGAAATGTAATATTAGTAATGCTAGGCTAGTCTCTAATTCTAGGCAGTGGTAGATGTTATCCAATATATTTGTAATAATCCCATGAACCAGTTTCAACTTGTCAATTTGTGCCCATTTTAGTTGAAAACTATTTTTTCTTGACAAAGTTGGATTTTGTATTAGCGGGTACTGCGTCGCTTCCTTAATGACCAGACTTAGCTGTATAATTAAAATGGCGTGGTCACTAAAACTTGTGAATAGGTTATCTACGTGGGTAACCTTATAGCTAAAAGGAATTGTGACTAAAATAAAGTCGATAGTACATTCATAATCATTTAGTCTAAAAGTTTTCCCTGCCTGGTCTGATAGTGAGTTCGGGTTATTGGCTATTGCTATGTTTCTAATGAACAGCATTCGATTTACGCTGTTTCCATATTTATTGTGTGCATTGGATTTTCCAACGGGTCTTCTAGACCACAAATATGATCTTCATTGTGCTTACAAAGATGTATGTTAAAATCACCCACCCAGATAATATTGAGTGCTCCTCTATTAACAATCTTGGTAAATGTATATGTCACCATGTTCAGCTCATCAACCACTAAGTCCATAGTTCCTCCAACTTCATTATTAAGTAGTTAATTAAGAGCCAGACACTTTCACTAGCAGACTTTAATAAGACAGGTGAAAATGGGTATTCGGACGTTCAACCTTCTTTACTGTTAACGGTACTGTGTTAGGGATTAGGGTTAAAAGACCCCCCTTTGCTCTCCCTGACACTGATAGTGTTGCCTCTGTTGTCAATGAACGGTAACCATTTACAAAAATAGGTTCTGTAGCCCATGTTTCCTGAAGGCATGTGATATCCTGATATTGCCAGAGTTTATGCCAGTGTTCATTGCCTAATTTATGGGCAATATCAGCCACATTCCAAGATGTTAAGCTGATTGGGTGTTTATGAGCCACTTTCTGGGTGTCAGTAATTTTAGGGCTCCCTTGACTGTCAAGAGCTGGTCTAACCAAACTATCTAATCACTCTTCAAGGTTAGTACCGCCTTGGCGCAGTCAATCACAAGCTTCCAGGTCTGTCAGGGTGGCATATCTATTTTCCAAGCTCAGCCCTGGACCACTGATAGTTCCATCTGTTTGGTTCCTTATTGGCCTTCCCCTCACTTGACCTGTGTGTTCATTTCCCAAGAGTGAGGAGTGACTATAAAAATACTCCAGCGGGAGGGCAGTAATCTGAGTGCCCTTTGGGGGGGATTTTATATAGCTGGCCTAAAAGAGATCTAACTACATATTTGTTATTACAATGTATGACCACACAGTGACCCGGAATTGCTTTGCTAGAAGTACCCAACCACCCCACCCTAATAATTTGATTATGGTGAGGATTCCCCCCCCCCACCACCCGCCCAGATAGGTTAGATGTCGCAACAGCCAGTGCAGGAATTTGTCCATTATTGGATAGTTGTTTCATGCTGGTCCTCCCGAAGGATTGGTACATTAACCAAACCCAGTACAAGTTGGGAAGCTGCTAGTGGTAGATGCAGGGACTGGTCCGACAGAAGGTTCTTCCCCACCTTAAGTTTTTCTGGTCTCCGAGGATCGTCTCTCCCATTATTCCCCCTCAACGAGACCACCGGACACTTTAAAGTACTTCTAATGGGTAGGGGTGGCATTATGTCTTCCGTTGGCTTCTGATGGTGTACATTAACTTGTGGAGGGGACATATGGGGCTGAAAAAGAGGTCCAGTTTCAGTACGGGCATTTGGGTGTGATACCAGTCCCGGACTATTATATGGAAGGTGTCAATTAGTTTCCAGTAATTGACTCCTCGTCTGTAATTGTTGGGCGGTACTGGGGGACGAGAGCTCTAGAGGACATCAATTACCCGTGCCCTGGACCTCAATGCAACATAATCTCTCTTCAATCTGTGTTAATTTTAGTAATAGCGGGTACAATAAAAAGGTTACCATGTTTTCTAGTTTTTTCCACATATCATCGGACAATTGCGGCAGCGGAATTGGGGACTGAGGAGTGCTTGGGCCAGTTTCCGTAGTTGTGATCTCCCTTGGTTTTGTTACTCGAGGGACTTGTACCGGGTTTTGTGTCTGTGGCCCACCACCCCTTTGTCTCTTAACTGGTAGTTCGCTGTTGTGATCGGAGTGGGAATGGGGGACAGGACCCCATGTAAATATTGGAGGGGTAGCAGGTGTCACAGTAGACGATTCTGGAGGACTATTTGCCGGGTGGACTAATGGAACTCTAAGACGGGAGGGGACATTTTTTGTGCTTTTACGCCCTAAAGAAGAGCGCTTCTGAGAGATCAGAGGCTCCAATGGTAGGCGCCTCTCTGTTATTTCAATCTTGTGAGTGAGAACGCTTGCTGCCCTTGTTAGAAGGGTGCTTACCGTCCCTCCACCCAGTTGCTAATTGACACATTACCTTGTGAAGATCCTAGTTGTTAGAGGGGTGCTTGAGCGTTGGCGGCTACAGTCAAATTAGTTTGGATCTTAAAAGTACTTACTTAAAGTACACAGTTAATTGTATTATGTTTGCTTGAAAGTGAGAAGTGACAGATTATTCTCTCGCGTTCATCTTTTGAAATTTAAAAATAGGTTTCATTGACTAGATGTTGTTGTATAATAATACATTTTCTTTCCCAAATTCCAATCAATTGGCCCTATTGACATCTAAATATAATATAATGTCATATATAATATTATAATGAATTATCAATGATATGCAGAAGATAACTTTAGAAATGATATTTTTAAAGAATATTGCTAATTTTAAAATACTTATAGCTCAATGAGTAATTTCATGTACCTATTTTCTACGTGAACTGTAGTTTTCTGGACCTCTTTCATGCTATTTTCATGTTTTCACAGAATGATACCAAAGATGACTGAAGTATGTTTGCTCTGTGATCTGTCCATTATTGTAAAGGCAGTAGAATACCCCAGGGAATGCGAGTAATGTAGTTTAGATAGCGATGTAGGCTATTCATGAGCTACTGTTGATTTGTATTTATATTGCCTGAAATAGCTTTTATCGTTTTACTCAGAAAAGATGAAAAGGACTATGCATTGAAGCAAATAGAAGGTACTGGAATATCCATGTCAGCCTGCAGAGAAATCGCTGTAAGTTTGTTTTTTGATTATTTTACTAAAATGTGCAGTTTGTGGCAATGACAGTAATGAATCTACATGTTACTGTCATCATTACCTAATTAAATTCCTTTATGTTAATCACAAAAAGGACGATTATGTGTATCTTGAAATTAACAAAAGCATGAACTGTAAAATAGTCCTGGGACATTTCCATGGTCCATGCTGTATTGTGCCGCACTATTTGTACACAGTGTGAGTGGGTGGCCATCCAGTAATGGTCCCCTGGAGCTGAATGGTTATGAAACCCAAGATCTTGCAACTTTTTGCATTCCTTGTTTTCATTCCTTATACCGCCAGTGGCTCCTTAGGGTGTGGATACCCAACAAAGCGCGGGATATGTTGATTTATAGTAAATAAAGGCATGCTTCACATTTTCTGCCACACACATCACAGTCCTTCTCTCTTTCACGGTGGCTTTCTATCCAAATCTCTTCAATTCCAAGTAGCTAGAAGGGGACGTTTATTTCCCCAGTGCTCTTCATTGTGCAACGCGCCCACTTCCAGCCTTTGTGGCTCTGCTTGTCAGCATAAAATGGTCCTCCAGAAACATGCTGGCTCCCTCTCTCCAGCAGAAGTATAAACTCAGGAATGCCTAGGTCTCTTGTTTCCACAGATATGCATCATCTTAAGTGCTCAGTGTACAAAAGTCGTGCCATGTAGTTCTGGGTTAAGGAAACTAATATATTTTGTATCAAACACAGTGTCAAGCACCCACTATTACATTCATTATTCCAACTCCCTTTTGTCAACTGGAGCAGACATGCCAAGGTTTTAATCATGTAGAAGCAACTCCCAGAGGAACATGTTTTCTCTTATCCCTTAACGCATAACTACTAGACGTACAAGCTGCTCATGCTTCACTAACCCGTCTAGTCTTTTCTCCTCCCACGTTTTTCGCATCTGCAGAATTTCCACAAATCTCTAACAGCACCAAAATTAAGTCTGCAATCCTTAACCAATCCACCATCACTCTCTGACTTATTCCAGCAACTACTTGTTTTCATTTTTTTTAAACGTGTCCTTATTAATGACATTGCATTGTTTCACATTCCAAATCCGTCATATACATGTTACAGCAAGTCAGCGATATACCATTAGGGACCAGTTATTACTTTCCACATCCCAGGACCCAATGGTTGTGATTGCCGGAGATTTCAACACAATCTTCGAACCATTGGGCCCCGGTGAAATTGACCTTGCAGGCGATGAGGATGAAAGGTGGGGTATCCCTAGGCTGAACTTACCTCCGGTGAACAGATGGACGGATGCAGCCATACAATTAAAGGGGTTCTGCTTAGAGAAAGGGCTAAGGGCAGCAAATGGGCGTACACCCTCGGACCTTCATGGAGCCCATACCTGCTTAAACAATGGCCGATCTAGTAGCAGAATAGACTATCTGTTTGTTAATCTCAAATTTTGGCAGCTCCTAAAGGATATGTCCATAGAGGAGCATATGGAAAGCGACCACCACCCTCTATGCTCTACTTTTGAACTCCGGGGTCAGCTCAATGCGAGCTACCACAGAGAAAGACTAACTACTCTGGACTTGATTTGCTCAAATGACACACAGCATTTGTAATGGGCAAAACTTGTCAAGAGTCCTGAAACGTTAACTGCCATTAATAAGGATATGATTGACACCCAAGCCAGTCTTGAGGCTGGCTTGCAAAATAATCCCGATTTCCGAAAGGAAATTACTGGCATCCATAACTCTTTTTTCCTAATGTTACGCACCCACTTTGCAAGGCGAATGCCTAGACCAATAATGACCCAGATGCAGAACTCATGGTTTAATGAGGCTTGTAGAGCGGCACGAACTAGATTAGGGATGGAGCTTAAATCAAGGAATCCTGTGAGAGTCTGCGAGGCACAAAATAACTATAGGACGACTCAGGTTTTGGCTAAAAAAGAGTATGATGAGAATAGGTGGCAGGACTTAGAAGTAGCATGTACAAATAGAGACTCTAAATTGTTCTGGAATCTCGCCAAATGGGGGCCAACCGGAATGCCCGCAGAATCATGTCGATAAACACTAGTGGGTGGATTTCTTCAAACCTCAGTATGCCTGTAAGGACGATAATGTGAGGGCACTGGAGGATTGTGTGTATACTCTTTTTAGAGATGCACCCTTTGTACCGGCCGATACAGAGAGAGCGTTGGGAGCTGTAACAGAGGATAGAGCTCCAGGCATTAACGGAATCCCCGCTGACCTTTTCTTAACCGATAAATCTAACTGGGTTCAGTACATCACCATTCTGGCAAATGCCACTGCTCAAGGTGCTTCAGTCCCAACATCATGGAAAGGGGCTGAAATTGTACCCATCTTTAAAAAAGGCGACAAGTCGAGACCAGAAAATTACAGGCCCATAAGTTTGATAGATTGCTTACAAAAAGTTGTGGGTCGCATGGTCTTGAATATTGTTCAGGAGTGGATTGACGAACATGCAATTCTGTCACCCTTTCAGGCGGGCTTTCGGTCAAAAACCAGCACAGTCGACCAGATCCTTTGTTTTGTAACACTATATTGGCACACTGTGGTCTTGGCGAATGGTTCACTTTACATTGCTTTTGTTGACCTTAGGTCAGCTTTAGACCTAGTTCCTCACAGCAAATTATGGTCTGTCCTATCTGAGCTGGGGATGGCACCTGAGTTATTAACATTAATCATTCGCCTGCATGAGTACAACTTTGCCCACATAAGATGGGGTGATCAGGGCAGTGTCACAGACTCATTCCCTGTGGCCTGTGGAGTCCGCCAAGGATGTGTGTTAGCGCCAACACTATTCTCTCTTTACATTAACGGTATAGTGGACTCCTTTATGCATGTAGCCTCTGATGCCCCAGCTGTGGCCGGTATCCGCACACCTATTTTACTATTTGCGGACGATACGCTCATTTTATCTAAAACCCCCAGCGGCCTCCAACGTGCCCTTGAAGTGTTTTAATGATTTCTGTACTTCTCGGGGATTGGAAATTAATAATAATAAAACAAAATGTATGTTCTTTAACCAGCATAGATCATTTAGGGGCGGTATAACAATTGATAACCTCCCCTTGGAACACATTAAGTCTTTTGTAGATTTGGGCATAACTTTACAAAAAGATATGGGATGGAAGGGCCAAATGGATATGTCTGTTTTGAAATTTCGCCAAAACGCAGGGGCTAGTTATACAAATCATAGGCTGTCACATACTAAACCTATAAGTCCGGGCATACAAATTTATGACTCGAAAGTTTTGAGTTCTACGTTGTATGGGGCTGAGTTGTGGGGCTTTGAAAACCTTAGGGCGATTTCTGTTGCAGAAACAAAGTTTTTAAGGAAAATCATAGGCAACCCCCTCAGGCCCGTTGTTGTATGACCTTGGCAGGAAACCCGTAGCGGACCTGGCCAGACTTCGCCCCCTCTTATATTGGTGGAGACTCTGGTCTACAAAGGAATTAAAACACTCTGCGTTGGGCATTATGGACGTTATTCTGGCAGATAGCCCACATAGAATCAAATGGCTTCGGGAAATCAAGTCCCTTCTTGAAATGATGGGCATGAGTGTATAATGGACAGACCCTGCCAATGCGCATTTCCCCTTCAAATAAGTAAACAAGGCAAAATATTGGGAAATGGTGTTCTGCAGCACATATCGCAGCCAATCTTCTTTATCTTTAACAGGTACATTTATGGAGTTCAAATCCTCTCCCTTCCTTGAGCAATACTGGGACACCATAACTAAACCCTGTGACCGGAAATTATATTTCCAGCAAAGGATAGGCACTCTGCCAATCAGATCATTTACTGCAAAGTGGGGTAAAGGCGAGAGCGACAAATGCTCTTTTTGCATAGACCAAACTGAAACAGTACCCCATGTCCTCATAGTCTGCCCTGCATACTCTATTCCTCGGTGTGCATGGCTAAGTCCGATAGCTAAATCACTGGGCCTTAGAAACTGTGCCGAGGCAATGAGAGTACTTTGGTCCGTCCCGCACCACCAATTGCCATAGCAATGGCTACATTTTTAAGCTGGTCATGGAGTATACCTATGCGCCACATTGGTGGAATCTAAAGCTGAGTAACACCTAAACTCCCCTGATTACAATAATAGTTTTAATTAATTATCTTTGTATTACACTCTGATTCTCTTTAATACCTTTTAATCAAATGGATTAAATGTCCTTTCTTCTTTTTATTATATTTATACTGCATATTTTAATGTTCTGTTATTTGTCCAGGACTACGAAATGAAAGGACAAAACTACTTGAAGTCCCTTTTATTGTACGTGGAATACGATCATGTAGGCAAGCCCTGAAATGTTGTCTTCAATCAAATGATATAGCCATGAATGCTACCTTTGTAAAAATTTTATTAATGGTAAAAACAAAATTAGTAGACTAAGTCCTAAATCAAGTATACTAAGGATATATTTTAATGAATTTTATGATGAAAATTTTATTGGTTTTATACTAAAAGTATTTTTGTAACTGTATATTGTAAGATTTTAAATAATCAAACAATAAAGTAATTATTATCATTAAAAAAAAAACAAAAAAAAACAATTATTATATTTTAATGTTCTGTAATTCGTGGTTTTTAACGCATTTGTTCTTTTTTTAAGCTGTTATATGTATGTGCTTTAAGACTTAATTGTCGTAATAAAGCTTTTGAAACTTAAAAAAAAAACCTAGAAACTTTCTACATCATAAGGCTATCCGTGTTTCACATGCAGTGGTACATTTTAGCTTATCATAACTCTTGACGGTGTTCAACAGTACTTGTTTTCTTTAACACTATAATTGCCACATTTCACTTTCTAAAGTGCACCGAAATACTGTAGCACCACACCTTATTTACCCTTAATGGGCGGTAAATAATTTAACAGACTCTTAAAAAGATTGCTTTATAACTTTATTCCATATAAACATATGTAATTGTTTCCATCAATTACATAATTACTTCACTAAAAGGAGGGAACTGACCCAGTCCACTACTATGTCCATTGTAATGTATTTCCCTCAATTGTACCATGACCACCAGGTGACCTCTCACAAAGTGCCTCGGGAAAAACATGTAATGATAACCAAGCCTAAAATACAGCTCTGTTCCCATTCTAAAAGTATACCGTTTCTTGAAGAGTCACCTTTAACTCTTAAAAAGTAGTACTAAAATGGTTTTTTTTACTGGAAAGATTCATTAAAATGTCTTGCTAGCTATTCACGTCCTACATATTTTCATATTCCATCAATGTATGAAGAACACTCTGGAATATAACATCTTGTCTTCAAGTACGAAAATATTCAAATGTAATTAATGTTCTTTTTTCTAGCTATCCACTGCCGTTTCGTTATTTTTGTGTATTTCTCATGGATGTTTAATTCATTTTTAGGTTTGCTATCACGAAAATTTCCATCTGAAACTTAGACCACTAATGAACTAGTCCTTTTTTCATTTGTTTCATCAAGAGTCATTTATATTCTGGTGTCTCTTTATAAACACCCTTGTTAGTATAACAATGTAGCCAAAACAAGATAATTGATGTCTATTTAAAATATCAGGGTTTGTGCTCGGGGGCAAATATTCTGGCTAGACTAGGCTGTAGGTGGTTATTATACAAAAAATTCACAAGTGTAAGTGGTTGTAGTAGGAATGCACTTCTGTGAATGTATAAGCCTGGCAATAATAAACTGGTTTGACTAGGGCAGTACTGGGTGAAATGTGAGGACATATATGAAGTAGGGTTTGGCAAGCGATTTTATTGTATTTTTTTAAAACCATTGTTAATTTTAGAATAAAAAGTAACTGATTACTCACTTGTATAATTTTCAATGTTGTTATGATGAGGACGGCGTGAGCGTCCAACTTAGAAGTTGGACGCTCATGCCGTCAGGTGGCCGAATTTAATATGCGGGCCTATTATAGCCTGAGCCAAAAATGGAACACTGGATATGGCTACGGTTCTACTAATGGATTTTTAAGGCCACCCATATTTTCTAATACCAGATACAGATACCACGACATGCTTACAGGGACGAGTACATTTTGTAAATTGTCTTTGGGCTTGGACCGAAACATTATGCTCTGAAAAATACATCTTAGATGTGGCATCCGACAGACAGATACTTCTAGGATCCACGACACAAGCTTTTGGCATTACTTGATAATTTGAACCACAGACTGTAGCACAGGCCGAAGTCTATTTTGGGATAAATAAGAAAAACACTGTCAAGTATCACATCTTAGTCATATCCTGCTATACATAAAGAAACAGGATTGGTCGCTGTCACGGAAAATGAATACGAAAATGTTTTAGAAAGCCTTGAGGAAGTCACTGGAAGTGACGAAACACGTGTTGGCTGTTCTCGCGCATCTTGATCAAGACTGTATAATTTTGAATCCTCCTTTCAAAAATTTCTCAATCTACGTGTTTTTTGTAATAGGGGATCTTACAGTCTTCTATGAAATTGTGATGTTTCAAAATATTTATTCTAAGTAAAAGGAACATCTTTTTGTATAAACTTATCTCTGTTGTTTGCCTGTGATATATTGGTGACGAAACTTTGTGAAGTTAATATATAAAAATCATACAAGAGATGAGATATTACGTATAGAGTCCCGGGGTATTATCCTGCTATACCATATCCCACAGTGACTGTTGTCAGTACCTGTGTATCTTGGTACCCAAGGTAGAAGGGTACAATTTTTACCCTTAGAGGCACCACAACCAATTGTTGCATTGCTGAGAGTGACTAGGGAACTTGTATATATTCGTCATTGCCCAGTTTGATTATACATATTTCTTCTGAGGTGTGATCTGTTATATACTACTACCACTTTTTGTATCTTATGATGAGGACTTAGTGCATTTTAGGTTTGGTTATCATTACATTTTTTCCTGAGACTCCTTTTAGTGAATTCATTGGTTCGTCATGGATTGGCATAGTCTAATATTAATTAGAATCAATATATCAGCAGAGTAAGTCAGTTCACTTCTTTCAGTGACATAAATAGGTGTTCATTGGGGCAAAATCATTTTTATGTAAATAGAGTCTCCCAGTTACACTTCTGTGACCTCATTATGAAAGCCCCTCAGTAATGACCAGTAAGTCCATTGCCAGGAGTTACCGATCTCAAAAGGGAATGCAAGGAGGAAGTGTCTCGATATTTTGCGTGGAACACTGACTGTCCCCTGAAGAAATTATGAATATTGCCCATGGAAATCGGTATTTCCAGTCTAGATTCTCCTGCATATTGCTCTTTTCACACATAATATTCTAGCAGATGGCTTCTATGGTTGAAATACTCCTGATCTTCTTACTATAGGTCTTGTAATCCAACTTTAGCAGTAACTCCAATTGCCAACAGAGTCAGGATTACCCAGGACCTTTTGATGAGGACAATCGTCTGTTCCCCTACTTTCTTTAATAATAACTTTGCCCTAACCTTATTTCCCAAAACAATACTCCTTTCTGTTCTTCATCCTTGTAACCTTTCCCAAAGACAACTGCTAAGAGCTTGAGAACCCTTAACACTCTTACATTTATCTTATTGCAACCATGTTGGACATGTGGTAAAGGATGTCTCCTGTAAGTATATTCAGAGTGAATGGGTCAAAATTGCATTTTGGAGGTGGGCACTGCCATATCTCATAGTTCCCTAAACATAAGGCCTGCTGAATACGTTTTTTAAGACACTTTGGAATCTCATCGCCAAACCATTACTTACTGAGTACTGCGAACAAGAGCAAAACAAATTGTATAGCACTTATTACAATACACCTAATAGTAACCATTACTACTGCTAGAAAACTCCACGATTCCATTTTCTGACTTGATAAGTTGCAGGAAGTGCATATCTGAAGCAACAATTATGATATACAAAATGTCTGTTGTGTGGTTTCGCATGAGTTTCTACCGATACACATGATTTCAACACCTTTGTTGTTTATTTTTAATCTGTCTTCTTACTTCATCTTGTCTTTTCATGGCCACATTCTTGCTTACTCATTTCCTTTTAGTCAGTGCTTCTCGAATGACCACAAGGTGCAACTTTTATAATCCCATATCTCATGACTCAGGCAGAACCACCATAACCAACAACACTGTCGAACCATTGCACAAGCTTAAGTGACCAGCAAGTTGGCAATACAGCATTACTTCCGCCGACACCCAGCTTTTACAGGGCCATCTTCCATTCAGTATTTGCTCACCATCAGCTGCATCTGATCCTTCTCACTCGCCTTTCTTCTTGGCATCTCTTAAGCCATAGAACCACACAGAGTCACTTAGCTCTTTGTCTTGAGGCAAATTTTCTGCTCTCAAACTTTTTTCCCCAGCCGCAAGTTTTATTGTCTACTAGTAACCCTGTAATTTCACTGCTGTTAGTCAAACACTACAATGCTTTGTCTGCAACCATGGTTTATTGTCGGGCTGCAGAATATATTCAGTCGTCCACAATTACATCCTAAGTGAGTTATTGCTCAGGCATCCATAATGATAATCTCTTGCAACTACGCGTTGCTTTTTGCTAAGCACACCGCCCTCCGCCCTAGACACAAAAATAATTGCACATTCCTTTTAACCACTTCTCTCAGTTTACCTGGGAAAACAAAGCAGTGTCCACAGTAAATATACCTTTCTGGTGAGTAGTACTTATGTGGGAGTTTTGCAGATACCCTCAATGTCCCTGCAAATAAATCCCATTAGGTGTGATGAGTAATGGTTGGTGGACCACCAATGGTGTTGCCTTCCCCGAAATTATTGGAGTTACTCTCGAGAGATCTCCTAAGCCTCAAAGGGACACTGCAACCTTTTCAGAGAATAGGACAACTAGCCAGAGTCTTTCATCCTTCCATCTGAGTTATACTCATTGAGTATGGGTGTAAGGAGTTAGACAAGCCTGTAAGAGAACCTCATCTGTGTCTGGTGATATTGCAAAGCACGGTCACGAATCACAAAAATAGTGCCCCCGCAAATATTGGTATTTGCAACTAACTGATATTTAACGTGGGCTATTCTTTCACAAACAATATCAGAAAATATGATCTCCATAATTGTTAATAACTTAGCGAACTAAATGGATAAAAGGGTGAATGCTAAATACACCCAAATCATTTTCTATCACACATCCCTAATCAGTTCATCTAAAACCCTGCCCATGGATTAATTATCTGATTTACTGCTTAGTTATTGCAAAATATTTGTCATGTAAAGTCGCCAACATACTTTTATGCCACTGAGTCTGAAGCCGGGGACCCTCTTTCAGCATCCTTCTAGCTGGTTCCTCAAACCCCCCATTCCCTGCCTCATCGCAACTATCTTTTATACCTTTTTCACTTGTAGTGGTCTGAGAGCGAGAAGGGGGTAGCTCGCCCCTGGTTCTTGCACTTGTTACACCGCACAGCCTCCTTTTCGATTTTAAAAAGCGCATGGAAACTGCCTGTATGTTATCTTTCCAGTTCTTCTGACCCGAAACCATGCAATGTTGTTTATCCTGGCGAAACATAGCACAGATAATGAGAAATGTAAAATAGTGCAAACAATGGAAAAGTCCTTTCCCCGCCGCTCTTAATGTGAGCAACCGAAAAATATGTGACACGTATAATTTGAAAGTCGGCATACAGCGGTGTACAGCTAAGTTATTAATGAACACGCCTTTCTTCTAGGCCATAGACTTAAATCATGTGCCTCAATGCACTCAGTACACCAACAATGACCATGTTCACATACAACTTAGGGCCAGATGTAGGTAGCCCAATACCGGTCGGAAACGGCCGAAAATACAGATTTTCGGCCGTTTCCGACCGGTATTGTGCTTTTGGGATGTAGGGGACTGAAAATCGTCCGAATCGGTAAATTTACCGAATCGGTAAAGTTACCGATTCGATAAACATTCCAAATCGGTAAATTTACCGAATCAGTAATTTTACCGAATCGCAACAGTTTGCGATTCGGTAAATTTACCAAAATCAGTAATTTTACTGATTCGGTGAATTTACCGATTCGGTAAATATACCGATTCGGTAAATAAGAAGTGGTAAAATTGAATATTGAGATGTAGGTAAGCTCTTAAATACCGAATTTGCTTGAAATTCGGTATTTAAGAGTCTGTATTTACCATGGATTGAAATCAGGTGGTAACCAGGTGCAGCCTATAAAATAGGACCCAAAATGCAATACTTTTTTCACAATGGCGGCATTTTATGTCATTGCGAGGCGGCTACGGCTACAGGAGGAAGGAGAGAGGGAATGGCTGAGACAGGAGCAGGTCTACAGACAGAGGATCACCTTGTTCATGCTCACAGAGCCAGAGATTCTCCAGAGGTACAGGTTGGACTCAGACACCATCTTGGGCCTCATCAGGGACCTCCACCCACTGTTGGAGCACACTACCCCAAGGGCGCACGCCATTCCACCCCACGTGCAGGTGCTGTGCAGCCTACACCTGCTAGCGTCTGGGAGTTACCAGAGTGTGGTTGCTGCGATAGGTGGGGTGACCCAGAGCAGCCTGTCACGCTTTTTCAACAAATTCCTTGACGCCATGGTACAGAGGATGGACCAGTATATAACTTTCCCTGAAACCCATGCTGAACTGCTCCAAACAAAAACTGACTTTTATCTGATGGCGCATTTCCCCAATATCATTGGCTGCATTGATGGCACCCACATTCCCATTTGTCCCCCTGCTGCCACCGAATACATATATCACCACTTTGCATGAGAAACAAGGCACAGCGCTACAGCTACTGTTTATTAACTTCTTCACCGGACCTGTCATCACAGCTCGCGGTACCCGCTCCGCGGGTCCCGCTTCGCCCTTGGGGGCTCATTTGACAAAGAACAGCATCCGTGGGCTACTGCTCTGTTTGGGAGGTAGGGACAGCGGGGAGGCGTGCAGGGCTGCGAGCGAGTGCGGGCGCAGGACTTCAAGTCCCAGGAGCGCCCGCCAGACCCAATTGTTAGCACCTGGGCCGCTCTCCCTGCACGCTCCGCCCCACCATTTCCCATTCACCAGCACTTAAGCCCCAACGTGGTCTGACACCGTCGTGTCACCACTTTGCATGAGAAACAAGGCACAGCGCTACAGCTACTGTTTATCAACTTCTTCACCGGATCTGTCATCACAGCTCGCGGTACCCGCTCCGCGGGTCCCGCTTCGCCCTTGGGGGCTCATTTGACAAAGAACAGCATCCGTGGGCTACTGCTCTGTTTGGGAGGTAGGGACAGCGGGGAGGCGTCAGGGCTGCGAGCGAGTGCGGGCGCAGGACTTCAAGTCCCAGGAGCGCCCGCCAGACCCAATTGTTAGCACCTGGGCCGCACTCCCTGCACGCTCCACCCCACCATTTCCCATTCACCAGCACTTAAGCCCCAACGTGGTCTGACACCGTTGTGTCACCACTTTGCATGAGAAACAAGGCACAGCGCTACAGCTACTGTTTATCAACTTCTTCACCGGACCTGTCATCACAGCTCGCGGTACCCGCTCCGCGGGTCCCGCTTCGCCCTTGGGGGCTCATTTGACAAAGAACAGCATCCGTGGGCTACTGCTCTGTTTGGGAGGTAGGGACAGCGGGGAGGCGTGCAGGGCTGCGAGCGAGTGGGGGCGCAGGACTTCAAGTCCCAGGAGCGCCCGCCAGACCCAATTGTTAGCACCTGGGCCGCTCTCCCTGCACGCTCCGCCCCTCTCACAAATAGCCAATATAAACAAGTGACTCTACCCGCTGCGCGGGAGCGCGCGGGAGGGCGCCGGGAGAAGCCCGGGACAAGGGCGGGCCCGTTTTAGCCCGTGAGAGACCGTGAGAGACCGGACCGGTCCACCTCTCTTGGTTGTGTGGTTGCTTTATTGTATTCTAAGCATCAATTGTTATCGACCATTATTTTGACCAGGGCACCCTTTTGAATAATGTCTACACGTGTAACTCGCCATATGGCAAAAAAAGTTAAAAAAGTCACGGGACCTCTGGATGACTTTATCACAAGGACCAACACAAGCATTGATAATGAAATTTCCAAACTCCAGCATAGAGTTTCCTTGGAGCTGGAAGAAGCAAGGAGACTTTCTATTGATCTAGGCTTGGCCAAAAAATCTTCCTTGGGGAGCATTGCCTTAGCTAGGACTCCGGAACGCTCCACTGTTGCCAGATCACTTGTTATTCCGGTTGAGGTTCACCCTGTTCCCGAGGAAATCTTGCCATCTGTTAATGTCTCACTGGACTGTTCTGAGGAAACGCCCGAAAGGATGATACCCGAAGTATCACCCAAAATGGATATGACACCGAAGGACAATGCTGCCAAAGACATCAAAGACATTGAGGACATCAATAAAGTTTTGTATCCCATTAAGGTAACACCAATACTAAAGAGAAAATGTACGTTTGGGTCAACGTATCTTAGGAAAAAAGCTAAAGTGGCGCAAAACCAGTGTTTATTAGCCGGGTCAAACCTGAAGGGGGGTACGAATGATCCATCTTTTCAGTCCTCACCCAGTATAGAGTTGTCTAAAAAATGTAATGTGAAGGAAACTAACAGTACAGCAGATGTCATTAATATTGATGCGCAGGACGCCGCAATGGCAGAGAAAACAGATACACCTCTGCTAGAATCGGAGGGGGGGAGGGAGGATTTTGTTAAAACTGTATGGGAGACCCTAAAAAAGTTGTTAAAGCCACTTGAAATTAGGCTATCTAGTATTGAAAATCAACTAATGGAACTGGAGAAAAGTATTATCACCTTGTCTAGTATCAGCTTAGACACTTGTAGTATAAAATCACAGCCTCCAGATGCTGCCACTAGCAGCTCTCATGTTTCCATTTGCCCCGTGCCTATTACAACAAATATGGGTGTCAAACAAACTACTATAACAAGTGTTCCTCAAGTAGCTGATCGCGGAGTGACCCAAGTTTTTACTTTCTCTGCTACCCCTTTGGTTCCTCTAAAAGGTAATAATGCAAATACTCAGAACGGTAAAGGTCCTGCACTTGTAGCAAATACAGGAACTGTGGGTACCAAAAATGTGTGTCCTACTAAATTGACTGTTCCCAAATCCCCCGTATGTGCAGTATCTACCCCTAGGGTGACCTCATCGAGCAAAACAACAGAAAAGACTATTCAAAATGTTCACACCGCCCAATCTAGCAAGATTCCTAGGGGGGGATTTATAGATCTTCCACCCGATGCAAGTCCTTTTGTAGTTGTACTAACCGGGGTTCCTGAGTTAGATAACCAATATGAGGAGAACTTTTTGTCTTTGAAAAATAAGGTAATACATTGGTTAAACGAGAATAAGCCCATTTCAAATGATACTAAAAGTAAAATCCTTATGGTAAGAAGGGTACCGTGGATTGGCCCCACACATAAAACCATCATGGGAGACTGTATTGTTGTTTCTTTTGAGGGTTCTCTTACCGCCCAATATATTTGCTCACAAACCGTTTATGCAGGCACATCATCCATTGAAGTAAGGCCCCTAACATTCTTCTATCCCCCCTTGAGGCATGCGAAAAATGGAGGTAACTGGACTATGGCTAATTACCGCCCCATGCCTGAAGTTAGGCCCCTGACGCACTTTTACCCTCCTTTGAGGCATGTGAATAACGGAGGTAACTGGACTACGGTTAACTACCGTTCCATGCCTGGTATGCGACATGGCAGACATGGCACTGGGATTGGGTGGAATGGTGCCTCTACCTATAATAGATTCAGCCCTCTGGATGGAGTGGATTGACTCCCAATACAGAGAAATGGGCCCCCTAGCGGATATACCAGTGATCGCCTAGTTGATACTGATAGTATCTCTAATAAGTCTGTCAATACAAAAGCAATGACTCGTGTTGGAGAGGGTGTTAAGGACTGTCAAGCCATAAACGGGGCCTTAGATATGCAGCACGGCACTGCGTCTAGTATGAATAACTGTGGGGATAAACAGATCGTTCCAGCTGATGCTGTATCTGATTATGTATTGGACCGGCCATCTGATCCAGTCCTGTACCATGGAGATGGAACAGTCAAAGACCCAACGATAGGACCAGAATTGGCTATAAATCCTATCTGCAGTACAAATGGGGCAAAATCTTCTTTGCTTATTATCTCTTGGAATATTGCTGGGGTATGTAAAAATCTGAAGGACCCAGAATGGGCAGAATACATAGACTCCTGTGATTTTTGCTTTTTACAAGAAACCTGGGCATTAGATATACCCCACAGGATGGGGTATAAAACTTATGGTATTGAGGCTGTCCAAGCAAGTAGGGGAAGACCCTCGGGGGGTCTTATCATATGGGCCAAAGTCACGTTGAAGATTAAGATCGAAATAATTGACACAGGCTCATTAGACATCCTGGCTTTGAAAATTACATCTGCAAAAAATGAAGAATGTTACCTGATTAATATCTATAATAGACCTTCCATGCACTCTAAAAAATCCCCCACTATCGAAGTCTTAGACGGCTTCTTAAAAAGGGTGGTCAGTGAGGTCCCAGTAATCATGGGCGGAGATATTAATTGTAACTTCGAACCCGTCCTGGGACTTGTGGACATTCTAGAGGAGGAAGACCTTGCTAATAACATCCCCCAACTTGAGAGCACAAAATTTGTTAATTGCTCTGTACTGGTCGTACAATTGGTAGGTTTAACAATCGATCATAATCTCAGAGCATGTAATGGTCGTTTCCCCTCTGATCTGTCAAAATGTCCCACGTTTGTAAGGTCCAATACGACAAGTAACCTGGACTTTATATTTGTTTCACTATGCATTTGGCAATATATGTTGGATTTTGTGGTGTCTATTAGGGGTGAGAGCGATCACTACCCACTGGAATTATTGGTTGATGGTACCTTGTTCAGTGAAATACCTTCCTATGTAACAGCTGAGGTTCCAAACCTAAATTTATGTGATGAGCACCATGTCAGTAATAATAGGCGTGCGCTGAAATGGTGCCAAGTTCTTGATCACGAAAATGCACTGGCAAATGTATACTCAACCTTTGACTCAATCTTTGGGTCTTTAGATGATCACTCCTTCTTGCCCGAATGCTATGATAGTTTCATCGAACTCCACCATGTATTTTTTGAAAAATTAAAAATATGTCTGACAAAAATGCCGAAAAAAAAACATCAAAATGTGAGAATGGGGTGCCATGGAAAACTATGGTATGACAAGTCTTTTAGAGCAGCCAAAAGGGATTTATTGGTGGCAATAAAAAATAAATCGAAGGAGGATGTGAGAGTGGCTAGGGAATTCTATAAGTCTACCCAAAATAGCTCAAGAAGAAGATGGGAGGAGTCAATTTGGGCAGAGATGCTGACTGCAGCAAAGGCAAAAGACAATGTGGGGTTTTGGAGGTTGGCGGCCAATGGGTCCCATGCAGGTAGAGTTGTGAAGGATGTTTTTTTAGATGAGTTGACCTGGGTAAATCACTTCACATCTCTCTATAAACAATATGACAATGGGACAGATGTTACAACTTGGTCTTCTCCACCAATTGAGTGTATGAACTTCACAATCAGTGAGACAGAAAGAGCCATTGCTGACCTAAAAAGTAGCAAAGCCCCTGGCCCTGACAAAATTCCAGGTGATTTGTATAAACACGAGGTCGAAGTTTGGGCCCCCTATATAAATCACCTGTTCAATGCCCTGTCTAGCAATTGTCAATTTCCAGACAGTTGGCGCGCTGCGGAGGTTGTTCTTATATTTAAAAAGGGAAGTAGGTCGGTTCCATCGAACTATAGACCAATTAGTTTGATGGATATTCTGCAAAAGCTTTATTCCAAACACTTATTGTTTAGAATGAATGATTGGATTGAGGAAAATGCCATACTTACCAAATTACAAGCTGGGTTTAGGGGTAAGATCAGTACCATAGACCAGGTGTTTAGATTTTGTTGTTTATATTGGAAGTATGTGCTTATTAGGAAGGGTCGTCTGTATGTCGCCTTCGTGGATTTGAGGGCGGCTTTCGACCTTGTTCCTCGTAATTTGCTCTGGAGGACACTCAGTGAAGCTGGTTTTCCTGGATGCCTCCTGGCCCAAATAATCCATCTACATGATAGGAACCATGCAAATATCAGGTGGGGACCATGTGGAGAATTGACACGCGATATTCCCATAGAGCGTGGAGTACGCCAAGGATGCGTCCTGGCACCCACTTTATTTTCGCTCTTTGTAAACGACATCCCTGATTATCTGAGCAGTAGTCCCAACGATTCACCAAAACTTAGTGGGGAGTTGGTGCCGGCACTACTTTTTGCGGACGATACCATCTTGGTATCACAAACCAAGAAGGGTCTGCAAACCCTTCTGAATTCCTTCAGCATATATTGTATAAAGAAGGGCCTAGAGATAAATATTAATAAAACTAAATGTATGGCTCTAAACCCACCCAAGCCTGACAGGGGGACCTTAAGTTTGGATGGCCAAACTTTGGAAATAGTGGATAACTTTTCCTATCTGGGTGTAGTGTTAGATTCGAATCTAACCTGGAAAAACCAAATAGAAAAAAGTAAGATGTCATATGCCCACAATGTAAGACCAATTATCAGTAAACTAAAAAATTGCTCAAGTAAAAGTATTACTCCAGCACTTGAGCTATTCAAATTCAAAACACAGTCTGCTGCCCTTTATGGGGCAGAGATATGGGGAGCGTGGTCGAAAGATAGCTTTTACGGCCCAGATAATAGATTCATGAGATCAATCGTAAGGGTCCCTAAAAGCACCCCCTTGATTCCACTTCAAATGGATTTGAATTTTAAAAGAACTGATAATTATGCTACCTTAAGACCACTAATGTTTTGGGTACGTCTATGGTCAACCCCTGAACTAATTGATTATAGGAAAGGACTCCAGGAGATATTGGGTCTTGATTCCCTGCATTCCATTGTATGGCTTAGGCATGTAAAAAAATGGTTCTTTATCCTGGGCTTATCACAGTTTTGGGATTGCCCGGAAGGGTTACCGTCCAATGCAAAATTCATGGTAAAACACATATTCTGGTCTTTCATCACAACCCGTCTAGTAAGCGGTAACAGTATCGGATCCGTTACCCAAAACTTCCTAAAGTTCAAGGAAGAGCCTTTTTTTGAGACTTTTCTGGACGAGATTGAGCCACCGCTCGCTAAGTCCCTATTCTTGAAGTTTAGGTATGGGAACCTTATGACAAGTTGTAATGTTGAACGCTGGACTAAGAAGAATGGGGACGGGGTTGACCCCACATAAGGGAAGTGTGTAATGTGCCCAGGCTTGCACATGGAAGACGAGAGACATATCCTTTTTTTCTGCCCAGCGTATGACAAAGCAAGAAAAAAATGGATCAAAGCCTTGTGCAATATCCTAGGAATAAGAACATGCACCCAGGCGTATAGGATTGCAAAGACAAATACCCTACAAATTGTCGTATTTAGCATTAGCAAATTTCTCCTGTCAGTTTACTATGCAAGAAGGAAGGTTGGTCAACCATTATGAGCAGCTAAATTATGTAAATATTTTGTCAATTAATATGGTGTATGATGTTGTACTTTGAGGAAAAATGTAATTGGTGACACAATTTTTTACTATGTATTTTACTGGAAATGGTATTAGCATTTTATAATAAGATGAATTTTAACCTGTATATGCAATTTATTTGCAGTGTGCTAGGCCGTTGTTTTATATGCATCTTTTATGGCTGGAAAAGTCGAAATAAAGATCAAATTGAAATTGAACATATATAAGAATCGAAAGTCCACCCACACCATCAATGTGCAGGTGATCTGCAATGCCAAGTGCGCCATCACTGACCTTGTGGCAAAATTTCCTGGGAGTACCCACGACTCCTTCATATTTCAAAACAGCGGTATCTATGCACGGCTGACAGCAGGGGAATTTGGTGAAGGATACCTGCTAGGTAATACACAGTGTGCGACCCCATTCACACCTATTGCAGAAAGAAGTACATGTATGCATGTGAGTAATGTACTCCCATTTCCTTTTAGGGGACAGTGCATATGCCCTCCGCTCCTTCATCCTCACCCCCTACCTCAACCCCTCAACACCCAGCCAAAGGACATATAACAGGGCCCACAAGAGCACAAGAAATATTGTGGAGCGTACCTTTGGTATATGGAAGAGCAGGTTCAGGTGCCTGCATAAGAGTGGAGGTGCCCGGCAGTATACCCCCATCACCTGCTGTAAAATCATTGCTGGCTGTGCCATGTTGCACAACCTTGCCGTGAAGAAGGGCACAGAGGTGGAGTTGTCAGACTTTGAGGATCATGACGACGAGGTTGCTGTGCCTGAACCACAACCTGCTGGAGTGTCAACACCAAGTGATGACAGATACAGACGTGAGGAGATTACACGCAACTATTTCTGAGTAAGTAATGAGACACAGACAGGTTGTATGTGGGACCAATGTATTTTAATGGTGCCACAACGTTTAAGCACGGAAGTGCAACATAAAAAAAATATACACATGGGGACTGTATGTCCCGGGTTACTTCACCCATGAACGGTAATGTACCTTGCGCCCGCGTTTCCCTGAGCCACTTGGATGTTGTTCGCTTTGTTCAGCGTGCCCTACAGCCTCAGCTTGGCGCCTGGTACTCCTCCGTGTCTCCACATTAGAGCTTGCTATGCTGCTCCAGCTACTTGTGTCTTCACCCTCTGCCACGTCCAGGGCAGGATTCTGTGCTGTGTGGGATATCAACATTGCCTCTAGAGCACTGGTCATTCTGGCCATGCCCCTGGTGACCTCAGTTGTATTCTGCGTCAATGCCTCGTGCATATTTATGCCTCTCCTGCATAGCAGGGATGTGGCAGTGGCCAAGCGATTGATGGCCGTATTCTTGGCACGGGCATCCCTGCGCCATGTGTGTGACACACTGTCAAGTTTAGAGCATAGCTGCGTTACTGATTGGCTCACCTGCTGCATCCCTGCTGCAATGTCCCTATTTGTTTGGGCTACTCCTTTATTCGCCTCCACTATATCTCTCATGCCCTTCCCTATGTCTCCTATGTGCACATTCAGGGCTCTGAGTTGGCGTTGGCAGGCTTGGACTGATTTGCCCTGCATCCTTTGAATGCGCACCATGCTCTCCTCCAGCCCACGGAACACAGTGCCCTCACCACGTCCACCTGCACTGCTGAGTCTGCGTTGTCTTCTGCGAGAAGGGCCCATCTCATTTGTGGAGTGCAGTGCTGCTGAACTCTCATCCACGGTGTCTTCGGCCACCCCCTCACCCTCTGCTGCCTCCATTGATGATAGTGGGACCACGACACGCCTCCTGGCTGGTGGGGTTACAGGAGTGGACTGGAGCAGAGATGGTGAAATTTCCGGTGAGAATTGCAAGTGAGGGGATTGGGAAAGCTGTGGGGAGTGCAGCAACTCTGAGGTCAGTACAGTGTCATCTTCCAGGGACATGCCAGTTTTGTCACCTTTGTCCTGCGAGACTTGCACTCGGCTTGGACCTGCTTCCTCACTCTCCTCCCTCTCTGGTGCAGTCCCTTCTGTGTCAGTGGGTCGACTGCGTGATTTGGCCCCTAGGTATAAATAAGCGTATATTAACTGAGTGCTACTGTGTCACGGTCACTACAATAAATGATTTACACATTTCACTTTCATTTATCTGCAATCATTTCACTAACTTGCTGATGTCTGCGCTGTTACACATGGTCTTACATTTGCTGACTACATTTCCCATAATGCATTGCTCCTGTATAGTGCTAGCAGTACTGTACTGGGGTTTGCTTGTCCACAAAGGGTAAAGGGAAGCAGGTTGGTATGGGGTGTCATGCTGCGCATACGTCTTACCTTTTTTTGTTGCACCTCTGGCTGAGCTGTCCACATCTCCCAGTCCGCAGACGCTGTCTGCCTCAATGGTTGAGGCCACCAACTCCTCCAGGTCAGTCAGGGGGGGGGCTGTGTTCCTTCCTCCACCGGTTAGGCCTGCCTGTTTGTGGATTTCAGCCATTTTCCTCTTGGTGAGGCTTCTGAGGTCATAGAATCTTTTTTTAAGGTCCTCAGTGTTCCTGGTTGTGACTCCCACAGCATTCACTTTCTCAGCAATTGTCAGCCAGATTTTTCTTTTGGCAGACTCGGCAACAGTGAGGGATTGCCTGCCAAAAAGTTTGTTGTGCACCCTCACTACCTCCTCCACAAGTACCTGCAGCTCCATGCTGCTGAACTTGATTTTCCTCTTCCTGTCTAGCTTTTGGCTTTCACTGCTGCTTGCCATTTTTCAGTTTGTAAAATTACAAAAAACTCTCCCTGCTGCTCTGTGACTCTGCTCAGCTCTGACTGCCTCTCCAGAACCTTCTAATTAGTTGCAGCTGCCTGGGTAGCCACTTCCTGGTAGGGAGGGGGAGTGTGTTTGCACCTGATTGGCTGCCTTCATAGGTTTCACTTTTGTGTTTTTTTTCCAGATTCGGTATTTACCGAATCGGTATTTCCCATTCAATCCTATAGCCAAAAAGGCCCATAGGAATGAATGGGGTATACCGAATCGGTAAATACCGAATCGGTAAATACCGAGTCTCCGATACCGAATTTTGCTGAATCGGTAAATATAACCGATTTTTTTCCTACATTCCATTTACCGATTCTGAAATACCGATTCGGTAAAATTCGGTATTTTAGAATCGGTAAAATGGATTTACCTACATCGGGCCCAAAATCTTTGTTGCATGTAACAATGCCTAAACACTTAATAAGAACAAGCTGCACATGCTAATTACCACCGTATTATATTCAGTACATATTATAAGGGCCTTTTGTTCTGCTTCCTTAAGCAATTGGCTTCTGTGGTTCAGCAAGTTTCAGCAATTGGTTTGAGAAATTGTCACTCATAACTTCGATCACCCCATAGGATTATTTTAGACACATCATATTTCTGTAGACTATTTGAGTGTATCCATCTACTTCCATTGGAACGCAGGTGGGACTATTTTACATCTGAAAAGTTCACCATCAAAGCATATTTAATTCTTTATTATTTAGGCATTACGTAAACAAAACAGTCACTTGGAGCTTCTTTTGCACTTCAGCAGCGACTGTTTTTGTTTAGTCAGTGTGAGAGCATGAGCGTCAAACTGATTGGCTTTGCCAATGCTTATTCTTCTTGTCATAGATATGGCACATTTTCTTGGGAAGTGTTATCAATTGTGATAACTTCGCTGTTTTTCCCCTAATTCTGCATAATAATCACCCAAGCCTGTGATTCTGAGCAGCTACGATTTGTTTTACCGTATTGGTACTTCGTGAAAAGGTAGGACCAGCAGCCCTCTTCAACATATTTCAGAGTACGGCCCGCGGGCCGCCAGCAGCCCGGCAAGCCTTTCTTGGCGGCCCGCGGACCTGTGTTCTTTTTTTTTTTTTTTAAGTGTCAGCAAACACCGCTGGTACTGCTCTGTGGGGGCCAGGCGATTCCAGCCACAGTCAGAGTGGAGTTGCAGGGGTGCTAAGAAGAGGTGAACAAAGCCTCATTAACATGTAAATGGCCCTTTAAAGACCTGTGAAGTACTGGGGTGTGGCAGTGTGTGTGTGCCCGGGAAGCTGTGTCAGCCTGGGCTGACACACACACACACACGTGGGGAGGGGGTGGGGGGAGTACAGCGGGGGATTGAGAGCCCTGTGAGGTGGGAGGGCCGCAGGGAGTGAGAGCCCGGGTGAGGTGGGAGGACAGCAGGGAGTGAGGGCAGCAGGGAGTGAGAGCCAGGGTGAGGTGGGAGGGCAGCAGGGAGTGGGAGCCCGGGTGAGGGGGGAGGGCAGCAGGGAGTGAGAGCCCGGTGAGGTGACGGAGGGCAGCAGGGAGTGAGAGCCCGGTGAGGTGACGGAGGGCAGCAGGGAGTGAGAGCCCGAGTGAGGTGGGAGGGCAGCAGGGAGTGGGAGCCCGGGTGAGGTGGGAGGGCAGCAGGGAGTGAGAGCCCGGTGAGGTGACGGAGGGCAGCAGGGAGTGAGAGCCCGGTGAGGTGACGGAGGGCAGCAGGGAGTGAGAGCCCGAGTGAGGTGGGAGGGCAGCAGGGAGTGGGAGCCCGGGTGAGGTGGGAGGGCAGCAGGGAGTGAGAGCCCGGTGAGGTGACGGAGGGCAGCAGGGAGTGAGAGCCCGGTGAGGTGACGGAGGGCAGCAGGGAGTGAGCGCCCGGGTGAGGTGGACGGGCAGCAGGGAGTGAGAGCCCGGTGAGGTGGGAGGGCAGCAGGGAGTGAGAGCTGGGTGAGGTGAGACAGATAGAGATAGAGACATATAAAGACATATAGAGACAGAGACAGATAGAGGCAGAGGCAGAGAGAGACAGGGGCAGACAGAGCTAGATAGGGTCAGAGACAGGGACAGGCAGAGACAGATAGAGGCAGAGACAGATAGAGGTAGAGACAGACAGCGATAGAGACAGAGAGAGAGACAGAGAGAGACAGAGATAGAGATAGAGGCAAGGACAGATTGAGACAGAGACAGATAGAGGCAGAGACAGACAGAGACACTGAAGTACCAAAAATTATACCATAGAGCTATACTTACCAATAGCCCATATACCTTATCCCATATACCTTATTTACCAAGAATAAGTCAGCCGGCAATGGAGAAGGTTCAATCGTTTATTTTGCAAAAGCGCCCTATATAGGGGAGCCTCTCTCTCGCCACAGCTCTCAAAGGTGTGCAGAGGAGACTGCTGGATTACATTCAAAACAGTGCATATATACTTTCATCATACCTCATAGAAACCCCGTACATGGAACAGTACCAGTTCATGAGAAACCAACATTAAAACCCATATAAGGCACAACTGATTGATTCGAAACTCAGCTCAAGTTATTCCGGGGGTAGGCCAGTAAAGGTGCCTCCCTTTCATTCTAGTGCACGGGAGTATAGGCATGGCGCCTGCAAGAATATGCTCATCCTACAAGAAAGGCAGATGCGACCTTGAGTTTCCTAAGTTAGAATCAATGGTCTGTTCATAGCCCAGGCCGACCTTTCAGGCTCTCCTCTCATCAGTATGTCACATGCTTTTCCTAACTAACGAAAGAGGCCCCGGGAAATGAAACCAAGATGGAGCTTGTTCAGTTCAGGCCTGATACATGGGTTGAGAGTATTTACAAGGGGTTTCTATCAAAGTAGTATTGTTATATTGGATACATCACGATAACATTATATAATATCGATTTTATATTCCTTCAGACCGCCCTTTTGGCGTGACGTAGCCAATACACAATATAACTCGTCTCCTAATCTAAGAACACACCCTCATCTATTTGCATGAGGTCAATAACCTCCTTTTGCACTAACTGCTTCTCAATTTTCGCCTGTCTTGAAACTGTCAATGAGGAAGTGAGCTTGGTAGCAACAATAGAAGCAGCATGCCGGCCCACAATGAAGGCACAGGCAACAAACAAACACCACTCCAAGGGCTCCAGCCAGAATCATGAAAATTTTCCAGCCCCAGGTGGAGAGGAGGTCCCAAAACCATCCGGTTAGAGACCAAGTACCATTGTCAGCGTGGACTTCCGCAGCTAAACGATGTAATTTCTGAATGGCCAAATGTATGGTAGGAGCAGAATCTGGAATATATACACAGCAGGAGCTGCCGATCACGCGGTATGCTCCTCCTCGATCAGCTAGGATGACGTCAAACACCATCTGATTTTGAAGCGATACAAGCCTCGTAGCTTGAAGCTCTACAGTCAGATTGGTCAAAATCCCGGTAGTGGTTTGAACTACATTTTCCACTACTCTAGAGAGACAATAATCTTAATACCTACCTATGGCAAGAGTTGAATTCACACAAAAAATCAAAAGCAAATCAATTCCTTACATATGCTTTGGAGGTCACATGTTTAACAAATCTTTGGGAGAAAAATCTGCCATTCCCAGCATTTAAACAAGCTCTAAATAAAGTGGCCAAATTTCACTCATTGGTTACGGACAAAGAAACTTTTTCCCATCGTTCTCATTCTTGGGCTGTGATCAATGGTTATAAATCACTAACGCCAGCATTTTATTTGGAAACAACATATTCCATTTTTATTAAGAAAAAGCTGATGGCATTGAGATTTGGTAAATTTCCAACCCTGGCTGAGGAACCAACTTGGAAACAGCACTCTGCCGTTACATGTCGACTATGTGGTAGCCCCAAAGAAGATCTAATACATATAATTTGTCACTGTAAGATGATGACCAAGGAACAGACATATTTTTTAAAGCATATCTTTAGGATTGAGAGGCTACGAACATGCAGATCCGCCATTATTGGAGGCTTGAATGCGACTGCCCCTCAAATACATTGCAAGCTGGTTAAGTTCTTGCAGGCATTCGAGAAACGTCTAAAATAATAGGAAGATTTTAACTGTTAGTGAATCACTCTTTGCCTGACTGTTTTTATCTTGATCTGAAGGAAAATAATCTAGTTTTAACTCTTGTTCTTACTAAATGTTCTTTCTCCTTTTTAAAGAGAATCTTAAATATTTTAATAACGATTGTGTGATGTAAATCAAATTGTTATGGTTTTAATTAACTAAACAATAAACATTAAATTCCCAAAAAATACTCTAGAGAGACTTCTAACGTCTCTACTAGTAAAAATAGGACCCCATATCGGAAAGAGACCCTTAGCTATATCTACAAACTGCTGAGAAGCTGTGTCAGTCTGATCAGTGCCTTCAGTATCAATACTTCTGCTAATTCGGTATGGATCTGAACTTCGTTTAGTCAGCTGGTGTGTCTTGTGATAATTAGAAGGGGCTATATACACCAGAGGATAAAGGAAGGACAGGTAACATCGCACTGACCAACCTCTAGGGAGCCAAGTGTAAGCATTTTCACCACATACAAAATACACATTAGGTGGAGTTATTAAAGGCGGGGTGCTACTGGTATGCAAAGTGTAGGTGTAATTGCATCTACTATCTTCTATTTTAACATGACCTTGTCCTTGTATACAAAAAGAAGCAGTACTATTCAGAATGGGAACTGGCATTGCCTTATCATCAGTGACATTACGATCCTGGAAACACTGAAAATATTGCGTGGAGTTAAATTGTTCAAAATCTAACATTTCTTCCTTTAATCAAGTAGCATTTTCGTAAGTGGTGTACATATTCATACAAGCATCCGGATCTAAGGATCCCTCTCCTTGGTTCCCCTGAGCATCAAATCCCTGATGTTGTTCTATATATTTTAAAACAGCTTCATAATCTTTTTCAGTGTATCTTTTAGGATCGGCTACATAATGCAAATACATGAGACATAATAACTGAAACCAGGCTTCACAGCTCGCTATGTGTGATAATGGGAAAAAAAAGAATAAATCATGGCGATGCATTACAGATGGCAAAAGGCCACATACCCAACAGTTTGTCTTATTTGTAATGCTATGAGCTTCATGCAACATTTCTATGAATACATTTTTAGCATATGTTTCTCGATGTAGTTCTTTGTGAGGAGGCAAGGTATGAAAGAAATGCTCAGGAGGGACTGCGGTAGTACCTAAAACCTTATGCATAGGGTACTGAAATTGCAAATATATAAACACACTCATTAATATTATCATTATTACTGCAATAGTTATTACAAAGGCTATCTTCACTCTGGTAGCCCAACCGGAAAACATGGGGACATTTTCGAGAAAAGGTCTGGGAGCAAGCGGTCTCTCGTCTTCAAGAGCAAATTGGGCAAAGGGATACATTCTATCTAAAAGTCCAAACTAAACTCGGGAAAAGGGGGGCAAGCCAACTGCCAGAGGGTATCTTCTCCCTGTGTCCGTCTAGAGCCTCACAGGCAGGCTCTTATTATCCATCCACCGAAACAATCTTCACTGTAATTTCACCGGTGCAATTTAGGCCCTTTATGTAGCACAGTCTTTCTTTCTGAACAGAGCAATGTGTCAGTTCCAAGCTCTCAACGGGTTCAGTCCAGTGTATTGCTCAATACCCCAGAAAAGAACTATCTTCGACCCTACAACTCAAGTCTTTCCCTGGCTCCTACCACCCAAAACTGGGGTATCGCGTTGTTTTCGGGGCCGTAAATTGTATCGAAGATGGCCAGATTGTTCTTGGTCATGGAACAACACAGCAGCAGGGACATTTGGTGCAACACGTTTTTCAAAAGCCTCAGGGGAAGCAGCCTTATCACGAGTTTCAGAAACTGAGGCTGGTTCGTCTCCTTGCGGCAGCAACAATTTTTCCTCTCGCCCAATTTCAATGGCATCCGAGAAAGGCACAAAACTCAACCTGCGTTCTCCTTCTTGTGACAGAACCCCATCTCGGTTCTGCTGATCAGAAGGAAGTGGTAAGGGTAGCTTCTTTACATGCGACACATGTATCCAGTGTTTCTTTCCATCCACTTTCACTGCTGTTCAGGTGGCCAAAAGGATTTGGTATGGACGGCTCCACCTTGGTTCTAGACTCGATTTCCGTTGGTAATTTCGCACAAGGACCCACTGTCCTGGTTCCAAGCGATGTCCGGGACCCTCCGGCAGCGGCTGCAATACTGCTGACACCTGTTGATGAATGGAACGCAGATCTTTAGTTAAAGTGTACAGGTAATCTGTCATCATAGGATAATCAAGGTCACGGAAGGATCTAGGCCTTGGGACACCCCACACGTTGGCTGGTCGACCAAAAACAACCTCATAAGGTGACAGCCTGGCCCTAGAATGAGGGGTTACTCGTATTGACATTAATTCTAGGGGCAGTGCATCAGGCCAACTGGGATTATGCTGTAAACAGACCATGCAGTATTTAACCACACGAGCAGCCGTTTTGGGGATATTTGAGTTATTCCACACTGGGTCCAATAATGCACAAATACCTTTTGCTCCAATGTGGGCAGTACCATGGGCCATTACTACTACTCCGTATACCAGGGCATTAGGCAATAGCCATCTCTGTCTGTCAGTGTCTGTCAGTTAAATCAATCCAACAATCATTCTTGTCTAACCGCCCTATTTCCTGTTCCCATTTCAATAATTCGTCAGGAGTGGCTTCTTTCTGCAATTCTCTAACACTTTCAATAGTATTATCAAACACTGTAGTCTCCTTCACCCATCGGGTTGCTACACTGGGGAACATCGTGGACGTTTTAGTTTGTGCTGTTTCTTTTGCTATTTGATCGGCAAAAGCATTTCCTTCTCCTGTAGTGTCAATGATTTTCTTGGGGGCGCTACACTTAATGATAGCCACCTTCTCTGGTAAGGTTAGGGCATTTAACAACCTTTCAATCAAAGGGCCATGGGAGGTAAGAAATCCTCGTTCCCTCCACAGTCGCCCGAAGCTATGGGCCACGCCAAAGGCGTATTCGCTGTCTGTAAAAATATTTACTCTTAAACCTTCACTCAGTTCACATGCTCTCAATAATGCTATTAGTTCAGCTGCTTGCGCTGAATGCTGAGAAACCCGAGCTGTCTCTACTTCAGTTCTAAGGGTGGTTATAGCATAAGCAGCTGTTGTCGTGCCATCTGGGAACTTGAAACAAGAGCCATCCACATACAACTCCCCTTGTGGGTCAGATAAAGGAGAGTCAGTGAGGTCTACACGTCCCTTCGTTTCCTCTTCAGTTCAAAATATACAATCATGGACATCGTCCTTTTGATCGCTCGAAAGGGAGGGGTAGTAACGTGGCTGGATTCAGAGTGGCACATCTTTTAATTTTAATGTGAGGTGCAAATAGAGTTAATTCATACCCAGTCTATCGTGCACTTGTGAGGTGCTGATTTTTTGTTCGATTCAATAATATGTCCACAGCGTGCGGTACCATCACTGTGAGGTCAGTATTCAAAATGATCCCCTCCGACTGTCGAATGGCCACCGCCACAGCAGCAGTGGCCCTTAAACAGCTAGAAAGGGCTCTGGCAACATTATCCAATACTGCTGAAAAGTAAGCACAAGGTTGTTGCTTTCCGCCAAAACCCTGAGTTAACACTGAAAGAGAACAACCGTCCACCTCATGCACGTAAAGTACAAAAGGTTTTCGGTAGTCCGGAGTACCCAAGACGGGTGTAGAGCAAAGAGCAGATTTCAAAGAATCAAAAGCATTCTGACATTCATCCGTCCAGGGCAAGGCTTCATGCACATCTTTGGTAACCAGATGCAACATAGGTTTAGCCAGAAGAGAAAAATTAGGAATCCATTGCCGACAGTAAGAGGTTATGCCTAGAAAAGCACGAACATCACGCTGAGTACGGGGCACAGACATGTTAGTAATAACAGATATCCGTTCAGGAGTTAGTCTTCTCCCCGCTTTTGACAGTAAATGACCAAGGTAGAGCACTTCCTGTCGACAATACTGAAATTTGGATAAGGACACCTTATTACCATTAGCTGCCAAATGTTACAACAATTTAACTGACGCCACTAGAATGTCATCCACATATTGGATGAGAACATTACCAGGGGGCAGGACTAATTCATCTAATACTGCTTTTAGGGCTTGGCTATAAATACTAGGACTTTCAGTATAGCCTTGAGGTGCGCGGCAGAATCTGAAGCTTCCGCCAGATAACGAGAATCCGAAGATATGACGGCTGTCAGGATGTATTGGGGTACTGAAGAAAGCATTCTTCAGATCTATCACTGAAAAATACTGTGCATTAGGGGGAATCATAGTAAAAATGGCAGTGATATCCGGGACCACAGGGTACTGAGGAATCACTATTTTATTAACCTCGCTGAGGTCAATTACAAACCGATAAGTATCTTTATAATCAGGGTCACCATCTAGAGGGGCCTTTTTATAAATCGGCAAAATGGGGCTGTTACAAATGTTTGTGCCGTTTCTTCTACCACTCCTTTCTTAATTAAATCACGAATGACATGCAATAAAGCCTGTTTGCCTGCGGGCGAAATTCGATATTGGGGAATACGTGGTAGATGCACGTTTGGCTTTAAAGTTATGGATACAGGGGGTATTTTCAACAATCCTACATCCGCATCTCCCTTAGCCCAAAGAGTGTGGGGTATATCGGAAAATTCAGGAGGGAGAGGTGCATCTTTGATGAAACATTGAGACATACGTTCAATAGGAGGCTGCAATGTTAAATACACACAATCAGGAGAACAATAAATACGAGCATGCAACTTCTTTAGTATATCCAATCCTAGCAAATTTTCGCCACAACTATTTTTATTTATTTATTTTATTTATGCAGTTTTATAACGCGCTCAATTACTGACGGAGTATCCTGGCGCGGGTTATGAAAGGGAAGTGAGTAAAGGGCCATAACAAACAGAGGAGCAACCTAAAAGGCAAGTTTAAACAGATACGTTTTCAGAGCTTTTTTAAAAAGACCAAGATTCAAGTTAGACCGAAGGGGCAAAGGTAGATCATTCCAGGCAGCCGCAGCTCTAACAGCAATCGACTGCCCACCCAGCCGAGATCGCCGGAATCGTGGGACCTGTAGCAAATGTTGGGTAGCAGAGCGCAGCGGCCGATTGTGAAGATAGCGGAGAACTAGAAGTAAGCAAGAACGGTGAGTCCACAGTAACAGGGCCAATATTAAAGGGAAGTGGCTTCGAAACGGGGCTTACCACGAGGATTCCTGAAAATCCCACTGATACGTTATTCTGCCCAGACAGAGCAGCCCCTGGGACCAATGTATGAGCAACATAACTATTCATTGCTCCAGTATCCACCAAAAACTTCTCAGATGTCCCCATCAATTGCCCTTGTACATAAGGCCCCTGCTGGTCAACTGGTACTGATATATGGCCCCTGCTCTGTCCGTGGCTGTCTCATGCTTAATTGTTTCCATCATAGCCATCTTCCCTATAATCCTCATTATAGTATTGTCTTCCTTGAAAATCATCATAATAGTTCTTTCCTGACTCATCACCTGACCTGTCACCACGCCTCATACTATTCCGATCAGTACCTCCTCTTCCTCGTCCTCGATTAAAACCACCACCCGTTCATATAATAATGGACACTGGGCTTGCCAGTGTCCTTCCTGCCTACAATTGGAACACTGGTTAATTCTTATAGGCGGACCCTGACCTCCTCCTCCTCTCATCATTGCTCTTCTCCCCTTCTACCGTTTTGCCCTCTGCTGACCTGCTGTAGCAGTACTCGGGTCTTCAACTCCTTAACCTTTTTATCCGATTTATCCTTGCTCTCATTTTCTCGATGTTCATAGTACTGAGCCATGCTAAGAATGACTGAGGGAGTTGAAGTGGTCTAAGTACTTTCGGCAGCCTGTAAACGTGTCTTTATTTCTGGTAACAATTTAGGGCCAGATGTAGGTAATTCCGATTTACCTACTCTTAAATACCGAATCATACCGATTCGGTATTTAAGAGTAGGTAAATTGGAAGTAGGCAGATGTAGGTAATTTTTCTTTTACAATTACCGATTCTGTAAGATTCAGTATTTACCGATTCGGTAAATACCGAATCGGTATTTCCCATTGATTCCTATGGGCCTTGAAGCCCATATGAATCAATGGGAAATACCGAATCGGTAAATACCGAATCCTGGCAGGGGGAACGGGGTGTCACTTTGACACCCTGTAGCACCCCAATTGCAGGCTTGTGTGCCATGTGGCACACAAACATGCCCTAAGGGCATGTCTGTGTGTCACATGGCATAGGTGTACATGCACAGATGTGCATGTACACTGGAATTCGGTATTTTACCACCCAATAGGATTGGGTGGTAAATACCGACTCCTAAAGGGCCTGTGGCACTCTTTGAAGTGCCAGCTACATCTGGATTTACCGAATCGGTAAATATACCGATTCGGTATTTTACTGAATTGGTAAATTTCCCAATTCGGTAAATTTACAGAATCGGTAAAAATTAGGCCCCCTACATTAGAAAACCCTAATACCGGTCGGTAACGGCCGAATTCGGCCGTTACCGACCGGTATTAGGGCTCCTACATCTGGCCCTTAGTAACAAATCTGTTTACAAATAGCTGTATGCCACCTTCTGTGGACAAATCTTGTCCACTAAAATCAATAAACCCGTTTTCAAACCGCGTAAAGAAATCAGAGACATTTTCATCCTTCTTTTGATAGCAGGCTGTTAGCTTACCCCAATCCACCTTTTGTGGAGGAATAAGAGTTTGCATATAAGTAATAATTCGAGCCAGTATAGCTAAAATCTCGTCTTTAGGCTTGTCGCCCGGTTTTCGATCTTTGTCCCATGTCTTTATCTGGTCCCAGGTTCCTCCTAGCTCAGCAGCATGATCTGAATCATGCACCTGTCTCCATATGTCTACTGGGATCAAAAGACGGAAAAATAACTCGATGTCAGCTAAAGTCATAACGGCTGAATTCGCGGCTTCTGTCAGCTCTTTATAATAAGCCGTGGGGTTTTTTCGCGGGTCGGGAAGTTGGGCTTTTAAAGTAAGGACCTCGCTTCGCTTCCAAGGGGTATAAACCCATTGCTCTTGGAAACGTGCCTCTACACGTGCTCTGGTTACTTGGCCCCCTCCATCTAACACTTCGGGAATCTCTGGATGGAAAAGAGGGTGCACTTCTCTCATAGGGTACTGTGCCCCTACATCCAGGCATCTCCTATTCATTCGATCCCGATATTGTATCAAAATCTCAACATTTTGAAATACTTCTTCAACCTGTAATTCGAACTTATAAGCTCGATCTTTGATATCACACAATATCTGGGGGGCCAGTCCTTCCTGAAAACATTGCTCCCATAAGGAAATCAGTCTAATTGCCATATGTTCTAATGCTAGTTGTTGTGTAACTGGTTCAAAATCTTTCATAGTACTCCAAATGTCTTCCAAAGTATAAATTGGGTTCCGCATCCATTGGGACGCCTGAATCACCACAGCCCGTCTTTCTTCCTTTCCTAAGGACGATCGAGTAAAAACTCGTCGACCTTACCTTCTTTCCATAGGGCATCGCGGCGTGACATCTAAAGAGGCAGCGGTCATCCCCTTAGGGGTGGCCATCGTTCCTGTAGCTGGTGGTGTTAAAAATACTGTGGACAAGGGAGAGGCAGCAACCGACCCAGGTAATAAAGTAATCAAATCTGAGGTAGTTGAACGAAGGGTAGGAAGAGCGGGCAATGGAGCAGGCGGGTGTACGGCCACCGGGGCGGTGGCAACTGCAGGTGCAGCTGCTCCCGCTCTTTCTGTCCGGTCCACTGGGACCGCCGGGTACAAATCCTGGGGAGCATATGGAGGCGGAGGGCGAACCTCTAATAGTTCCTCTATTTCGTCTTCTGCCTCGGTTCGGGTCACATAACTTTTATCTGTTTGTAATCGAAACTGTCTATCCAATTGTCAATATTCTTCTTTAATTTTTCTTTTTCATATGCTACTGCTTTTTGGGTTACAGTCTGTCCTGCTTTAATCTTTCCCAATTTTTCTTCTCTTATTCGCCGTCGCTTCGCCTCCTTTAACCATAATGTCAAGGTGTCAAACATAGTCTGACGTCTCCTCCTTAAAAACAACTTATTCTGTAGATAATTAATTTTTCTTTCATCAAAAGACCCTGTTAAAGGCCATTGTAATTCTACATTATCTTTAGTATATTTATTCCACAGTGTATTGAACAAAATGGGAGAAATACCATGTTTAACGTAATGTCAAAACTAGGACTGCCTTCCGGAGGAGCAGGCTGTCTTTCTTCCAGCCGTCCACTTCTCTGGCGGCAGCATCCAAAACACAATTTACTGAAACACAACATTTTTATGAATTCAACAAATCATACCATTTCGACTGAAATCACACTCATGGACGCGTCCTCTCGCCACACACTTCTTCACTTGTTCAACTCAAAACAATTCTATTCATATAATATACCTAAAGTGCATAAGTTTTCGATCGATAAAAGTACTCCGGTCATGAATTCATAATTCCATACGACATGTCTCATACACGAACAGAGCCCGTCGACTCCTGTTCAGGGAATCGATCACCCTGGATTCCAGACCACTAAAAGAATTCACAAAAGAGACAGTCCCCAAAGACTGCCCTGGGATCATCAGACAGGCGCACCACAAACCCTCTTACAGACTATCCCGCAGTCCTGTGCTGGTTGGGCCGGGCGTTATGGGCGCAACCCCAGACCCCGCGCTTACCCAGTTGCTCCTGCCGCTCTTTCCGAAGAGGATTCGGCTGAGTGAGCACCCACCGTGCAACACTAAGGCGTCCGATGTTGTCCCAATTATTCACCAAATACGTCTGTGGAGCATCTGCCCGTGCAGTCACACCTCTGCCATGTCAGACCCCCAGATTCCCTGTGGTCCACCGACCAGTACATTCCATACTCAGTTAACTGTTCTTCTGAGCCACTTCTCAAAAGTGCTCATTCCAAAATCCACAAAGGACTTATCATACAATTTCACTCACCTGGTGCACTCAGGTCTGATTGCGCGTTCTCCACTGCCGACTTCTTTTTTATAGACCAACACGGTCAGCTTTTCCCGGGTTAAGCCCGAAGGACTCCGGCAAAGGGTTATTTAGCAGCTGGGAAGGTCACTGGGCTGAAGAGCGGAATTTTCCTTTTCTACCACAAACTGGTTTCTCAGTTAGGATCCTTTTTCAGTCCCCTCCTTGACCAGAACCCCTCCCCGTCCCTCTTCTCCTGTTTACAGGAGGGGACAACCCTATCACGGAGTCCCGGCGGAGTCACCAACTGAAGTACCAAAAATTATACCATAGAGCTATACTTACCAATAGCCCATATACCTTATTTACCAAGAATAAGTCAGCCGGCAATGGAGAAGGTTCAATCGTTTATTTTGCAAAAGCGCCCTATATAGGGGAGCCTCTCTCTCGCCACAGCTCTCAAAGGTGAGCAGAGGAGACTGCTGGATTACATTCAAAACAGTGCATATATACTTTCAGCATACCTCATAGAAACCCAGTACATGGAAAAGTACCAGTTCATGAGAAACCAACAGGAAAACCCGTATAAGGCACAACTGATTGATTCGAAACTCAGCTCAAGTTATTCCGGGGGTAGGTCAGTAAAGGTGCTTCCCTTTCATTCTGGTGCACGGGAGTATAGGCATGGCGCCTGCAAGAATGTGCTCATCCTACAAGAAAGGCAGATGCGACCTTGAGTTTCCTAAGTTAGAATCAATGGTCTGTTCATAGCCCAGGCCGACCTTTCAGGCTCTCCTCTCATCAGTATGTCACGTGCTTTTCCTAACTAACGAAAGAGGCCCCGGGAAATTAAACCAAGATGGCGCTTGTTCAGTTCAGGCCTGATACATGGGTCGAGAGTATATACAAGGGGTTTCTATCAAAGTAGTATTGTTATATTGGATACATCACGACAACATTATATAATATCGATTTTATATTCCTTCAACACGGACAGACCGAGACAGAGAGACAGAGAGGGAGACAGAGGGAGGAAGACAGAGACAGAGAGAGACAGATAGAGGCAGGGACAGGAACAGACAGATAGAGGCAGAGTGACAGAGAGACAGAGAGGGAGACGGAGAGGGAGACGGAGGGAGACTGAGGGAGAGAAAGGGAGACAGAGGGTGACAGAGGGAGGGAGAGAGCTGGAGAGAGAGGGAGACAGAGAGAGGCAGACAGAGATGGAGGGAGTCAGGGGGAGACAGAGTGAGGGAGAGGGAGACAGTGGGAGGGAGGGAGACAGAGGGAGGTAGACAGAGAGCGAGGGAGACAGAGGGAGGGAGACCAAGGGAGACAGAGAGAGAGGGAATCGGAGGTAGGGAGGCAGAGGGAGCGAGTCAGGGAGAGACAGAGGGAGGGAGAGGGAGACAGAGGTAGACAGACAGAGGGAGGGAGACAGACAGAGGGAGGGAGGGAGATGGACAAAGGGAGGAAGACAGAGAGGTAGAAAGAGGGAGAGAGATAGAGGAAGGGAGACAAAGGGAAGGAGGTAGAGGGAGGGAGACAGAGAGAGGGAGACAGAGAGAGGGAGACAGAGAGAGGGAGACAGACAGAGGGAGACAGAGGGAGGGAGAGGGAGGGAAAGGGAGACAGAGGGTGACAGAGGAAGGCAGACAGAGAGAGGGAGACGGAGTGAGGGAGAGGGAGACAGACAGAGGGAGAAAGAGAGAGACAGAGGGAGACAGAGAGAGAGGGAGACAGAGAGAGAGGGAGATAGAGGGAGGGAGGGAGGGAGAGAGAGATATAGATAGATAGATATATGTGTGTATGCCGGGTCTGTTGGCTCAGTGGACAAAGGCGTCCGATGCAGGAGCCTGTGTTCAACCTCACGGTCACAGGTTTTTTTTCTCAGGACTAGGATACAGCAGGCAGTCGGGTTGTATCTGGATCAGAAGTACCATAGGTCCACTATTCACCACCCCATGCTCCGCCATCCCACTCTACTCGACTCTGTGCAATTTAAATAATCGCAAAGTTTGCGATTGCTTAAATTGCGAATGCATTTAAGGAATCACAAATTGCGATTCCCTAAATGCAATGCATGATGCAATTTTAAATTGCGATTTCTCAATTAGTATTCACAAATTACCATCAATTTAAAGGTGATGGTAATTTGCGAAAACTATCCCACTCCACACCACTCTGACACTCTCTACTCCACTCTAAGCCTCTCCACTTTACTCCACTCTGTTCTACACTACCCCATGACACTCCACTGCATTCAAAGACACTCTACTCCACTCTAGCCTACTGTGCTTTATGCCACTCCACTCTATGCGACAACACTCCACTGTACCCCTTGACTGTTCCCTCTGTGACCCTCTTCCACACTGTACTTCACTCTGTGCCACTCCACTTTACGATACTTCACTCTACTCTACTCCACTCCACTCTGCCTCTAATCCACTCTATGCCATTATACCCTATGGCCCTCTGTTACACTCCGCAACACTCTAATCCGTGTCGATACACAACACTCTATGCACACAACTCCACTCTACAATACTCTGCTCCACTCTGTGCCACTCTACTTTATGCCACTCCAGTCCACTCCACTCTAACGTTACTCCACTCCATTCTACAACACTTCACTCCACTCCACGCCTCTCTCCTCTACACCACAAACCTTTAGCCATGTTGAACAGCAACCACACTGATGTGCACCATAGCTAAATAACATTGACAAAGTCAGTAGCTCCTGCATAAGCAAGAGCTATTGACTGTACCAATGATTGTTTGCAACAGTGTGCAAAACGTTTGCCAGATGACCCCAGAACTTGTGATTGAACAGAACAGAAATTCAACAGAACTGATAGCTTTCCATATTGTGTTATAATCCCCATTATATGCCCTGACTGAGGTGTTTAACAGGTATATTTAAAATCTTTCCCTTAGATTGGGTACATGACCTAAAATGCTGCCAATAGGGCCCACTGGAAACCATCTGTACCCCAAACACTTAAGCAAACTATTTTACACGTATTATGTTTGTGATTTATTTTTATTGCTTTTCTTTAATTTTCTATTTACATTTTAAATTGTTAAAAAATTTGACAGATTTTAGCAAATGTTAAAATATTTTCAAAGATTACTGATTGCCGATAAATCTTATTTATGAAACAGTGTTGTCCAATTTGAGAAAAAACCTTAGTAAAATGTTGTTTTTAGTGCCGTAGAATGCAATGTTAATAGTCTAAAATGTTAGTCGAAATGAAGATTATTGTAAAAGATATTTAGTAAAATACATTTTGCACACTGTTTAGAAAAGGGAGTTTGGGGCACATGCATCAACATAAGGAATTGCGATTCCTTAATAGTGTTTTTTTAGAAATTGCTATTTAGGAATCGCAATTCCTTATGCATGTAGGAATCGCTAAAAAAATTGCGATTCCTACCTATTCCTTAATTGCAATTTGCAAATTGCGATGTGCAATTAGGAATAGCTTCCCATTCATTTCTATGGGCCTTGAGGCCCGTTTGAATGAATGGGAATTGCATGCTCAAATTGCGAATACCAAATAGGTACTCGCAAATTGGGCATTCAATTTCAAGGGTGCAAGGGTGCCAAAAGGACACCCTGATGCACCCCTGAAATTACCATGTGACCACATGTTGCGCACACACATGCCCCAAGGGCATGTGTGTGTGTGTGTGACATGGAATTTGGAAAAATGCACTTTAGTGCATTTTTAAAAGTTTTCGCAAATTACCATCACCTTTAAATTGATGGTAATTTGCGATCCCTAATTGCGAATTCCCAATTTAAAATTGCATCATGCATTGCATTTAGGGAATCGCAATTTGTGATTCCTTAAATGCAATCGCAATCTAAGCAATCGCAAAATTTGCGAATATTTAAATTGCAAATTTGCATTTGGGTTGATGCGTCCTAATGCAAAAATACTGGTCGCAAAGGGGCCCCATTGCAACTGGTATTTAGAATGATGCATGTGCCCCTTTCTCCAAATCATCTTCAGCAAATGTATTTTTACAGTTAATTCTGCACCGTGCAATGTGAATGCAACTCAAAATTGAAGAGTGAGTCACACCTACCAACAGAAGTGTTTTTTATGAACCTGGGCCAATATTGGATGTCCCTTCCCCTTGTCAGCAAAGGGCCTTCAACTATAGTCTGCGTTGTCACAGGAGGCGAAGATGGGGCTTGGTGGGCTCAGAGGGACAGCATTTTAGATATGCTGGAGCAGCTATTTTCATTGTGCTTTACCAAATATTTTTTGTGTATTAATATATGGTCTGAATGAACAGTACCTTTGTATATCAATAGATGGAAATATGTTGAGCTTAATGGCTTTATTTACCAAGCACACATTTTGAGTACTGCAAGTATACACTTATGACTTCATATTTCTTATTTCTCCATCAGTCCCATTGCTTTGCTTAACATGTTAATGCCCCCTAAAATGAAAATTGAGGGCTGTCATGACATAAGAGTTATGGGGCCAAAGGTACTAAACCATTTTGGGGTTGCAAACACTACTGTTCACAAAATCTAAGGGTATGTGATTGTAAAATGGTATTTGTCCATGTACCAAACTTATTTTGTGAATTGAATTTTTTTTTTGACTCACAAAAGAGTTTTGTGAATCATTCAAAATCACAATTAGGCGGTAATGTGAAAAGGACATCCCCGACCTAACAGCGATTTGCAGTGGTATCAATGGTTTGTGACCACAATCACTGTGTTCGCATTCCCAAAAGGGAAGCATTTGTTTAAGCAATGCATGTGTCTTAAAGGAACAAATTATGCATATTATATTTTTTACCCATTTGCACCTAGTGGTCCAAGGAGGCACTGTCGGCTTCCTTAGTCTCTTTGCATAGGTCCTCGTGTAAAATAGAAGTGATTCAATCAGCAGTACTAAGTCCCAGAGTGTTTAATCTACTGATGAAAAGTGTTGAAACTTTAGAGCAGATGCATACTTGGCCAAGAACCAATCTAGACAAGCCTTCTGTACGAAATCCTCTGAACTATTACATTTCTTAAATTCTTTCAAATCCAGAATATGCTCACAGGTTACTATTGCAAACATCTTACATTAATAAGCTATTAATAGTGGCACAAATGATCTTCTTCCAGTTTTAATAAATAGATGAATTAGCCTATAAACATGCTATTACCCTGACACTGTGTTGAAACCTAAGGGACATTTATTTCATGTTTTCATTAAACTTAACTCTCATCCTAAATTGCAACACCATTTTGGTATGAAATCCAAAGAGATGCCAATGACAAATCTCTTCACAATAGCACCCTCCCTCTCTATTATTTCAGTTTTACCAACATTTATGATCACAATTTAATTTGCATTTGAACATTGAACTGTTGAGAGCTCAGTTGAAGACAGTGGAGTATCTCTCTGGGCTTATAATGGCTGGCATAAGCAGGGTCTGGTAGCTTAGTGGACTAATGCGTCCACTGTAGGGGCCTATGTTCGACCTCATGGTAACAGGTTCAAATCCTGCTGGGTCCACATGTTACCTTTCATCCTTCCGAGGTGGATGAAATGAGTAACATTAAGTTGGGTAACAATAAACATCTGTTATACAGCGTCAAAATACCCTTGGGTGAACGTGCGTTTTACAAATACACGTTACGTTATAAGCCCGGAACTCCACCATTCCAATATTTGTATTCATGTTTCTCCCTTTTTAATTTAGAACCTTTTACCCTGGGTGGCTAGTATGTTCTAATAGCCTTATCACCCTTCTGTCTCTGGCAATACCAGTTGTTAAAGGCCCTGTACCTCATTATAGGCCCTCTCCTGCAGCTTGGGCCTTTATTTAAGGTTACAACTGGTATATCCCCCGGCAGCGGGCCATAAGGCTATAATATTGTTCTACCCCTTGGACAGTGCTTTGTAATCATATCTGAGACATGACGAAATCATCTGCATCAATCAATATTGGCAGTTCCATAGGGCTCAATCTTCGCGAGAAAAAAAATTGTTAGCCCTTTAAGTACTGCTGGGAGGTAAGCAATCTAGATTAAGAATGGTATAACAGCCGAAAAGCATCCATCAAGCAAATCCTTTCTTATCTCAATTCTCCTTGGTAGCCATTGTTTACATCCCAACAACACTCTGGCCCTTGTATTAAGGCCTGCTTTACAAAAGGCATTAGTGCTACTTCATGAACTGCAAAAGAGAAAATACAATTAATAGAACTATGGCTGTAGATCAAAATACACTTCTAATTCTACTACAGCATAATAGTGACAATGCAACCTTAAATGTAGTTGAGTTCAGCCTTGGAGTGAGTCAAACACCATACATGGCTAACCATATAAAATAATGGAGGATTCTCATAACACACATCCCATTGGAAATAATGCAAAATAAATGAAATTTGATTGAAATGTGACATAATATATGAAAAATTATTTTAAAACTTAAATATAATACATGGTATTGTTTATTTATTAATTCTTAAGCAAAATAAATCACATTGAAACTTTACCATAGTTAAAATAATAAAAATGCAAGTGAAATTTGGAGATTTTAATACTAAAGTATCGTTCAAAAATAATATCTGTGAATCAACACATTATTTAGTCAGTCCCAAGGAAATCAAGAAAGCATTTCTAGTTATGTAGCAATTCTAAGAGGCTTAAGTGAGTTATATGAACTCGGTGAACTCAATGACCCTCTCATAAGGGATCAATTGGCTCGATGCACGAACAATTCCAAGATACAAGAAAAACGAATACAAAAACAACCTGACCTGGGAAGCTATTGAAATACCAACATCCATTGAACATACCCTTCACATTAAAAACATGAAAAGCCCCTCCAATACTGAACAAATCTGAGAGATCACTAACCAATCATCTGACAGCACTGTATGTAAAGTCAAAACTGTCAAAACTGTCAAGAAGGCTCGCCAAGTCCATGATCCGGATGGCAGTAGACCCATGTGTGACCATTGTGGTAGCAGTAACCACTTAGCCAATAATCCTAGTTGTCAAGCCAGGTCGAGTATTTGCAGGAAATGCAACAGTTTCCTATACATTGAAACTGTGATGTTTTAGCTCAATTACAGACTGAACACAGACCGTGGGATTTTGACGTAAATGCTCAAAGGAAAATGCACGTTTTAGACCGCAAACAAGTTGATGTGTTGGATATGATTGGGTGTGTCCCAAGAGGAAGCAGTTAAAACTAGTCTCTTTTCTAGCTTACAGGTGGAATGATTTTGGGTTCACAGAAAGTTGTCCTAGAAAGTTGTTGCTGGCCACAGGGGAATCTGTACAAACCAGAAACCAGGGCTGCATTCTCAGTGATGTCATCAGAGTGAGCACAAGAGTTTAAAAGTGTTTAAACCGGTGATCAGCTTCAAGCAGACCACAGGCTGGTTGGGGGAAAGGAAATGATTAAATGTTCGACTTATTGGAGAGGTTTTGAGGGGAAAGTGTTCCATTCTGTATCCATAGACTGTCAGTCCGACATTTTCATACTCAGTAATCAACAGGTCCATGTTGGACATCCTCTGCAATTAATGACTCCAGAAGACTGTTGATTTCACTTTGACCTTTCTTTCATGAAGAGTAATACCACCCCACCCCATCCGGTGTCATATAACACACGTCTGTGGTCGAAAGATTGTTTTGCTGCTAAAAATAGAACAGTGATAACGGGCAACAGAGTTTTATGTCGAACAAACTTGACCCTAAGGTATCGGAGCACTTTACATGAGCACCAGGAACATCTTAAGAATGTTGGGGGCCCTGGGCCAAACTTATTTTGGGGGCACCTGTTTGCAACAGATTTTAATTCATGATCAAACGTCAGCTCTTTCATGCCCTCTTTGGCCATGTCACTGACAGTGCACATGCACACTCGTCCAAATTCTAAATGTGTTTAAATTTAATATTCAAGGGTAGTGATGTGTGTTTTCAATATTGTAACACACCAGCAGTTGACTAATATTACTGCAAATATTTTCTGTGACATCCTCCCATTTCTCATATGTGAGGTCCTATTTGGATCTAGAATAAGCTTTTTTTTATGGATAGTGCATGAAACGTAAACACAACATTCCTCTGCAAAATGTCTGCAATAGACTCTCCCACATCACCCATATCTATATATATATAAACGAATGTATGTCTGTCTGTCTGTTTGTCCTTTATGCATTACTACACCATTCATCCGATCGCCATGAAACTTTGGGAAGTTGTTGAGTACACTCCCGCGAAGGTTTCTGGCATATGCATTACTACACCATTCATCCGATCGCCATGAAACTTTGGGAAGTTGTTGAGTACACTCCCGCGAAGGTTTCTGGCATAAAATTTTTTTAAATATCCGCCCTCCAGGGCCCTCATAATCTTTCGAATACTGAATGTTTCCATTTTTGTATCCACAAGCACTCGAATAAATAAATAGAATTAAAACGACACTTTGAAATGTTTTCCATATTAAAATGAATAAGTTTCAATAAAAATGACACAATGTAAATTGAATGTTATCATAACAAGTTTCCTTGAATTTCCTTTCTTCTGAGATCGCAGCAACGCGTAAGCTAGTTAACAATACATTTAAAAAAAATCGATATTAAAACAGTGTGTTTAACAATTATTCAAGGTCATCCGGGAGAAACTCTCTGCAGAACAGAGCTGGCTCTATCAGGGGGTCCCTGAAAGCCTGGGGCCCTGGGCCAGAGCCCACTTTGCCCATGCCTTAAAACGGGCTCTGATGAGCACGAGTTGGGTTAGCCGCGGGGTTTAATACTTAGGGTCAATATCTTTGTTTGCGTATGTATGCTTCTCACAGGTTTAATTCCAGGATAAAGGCAACTTATTACCAGTAAAACATTGCTGAAAACGAATGGAATATTAACAGAGTTAGGGTTATACAGTCTTGATTGTAAACCACCCACCGTGGTGATAGAGGGGGTGGGGGCCAGAGGTGGGTAAGTGCTGTGGAAATGCATCTGACAGTAAGGTGCAGGCTGTACCAAGTCAGTCAGAACCCTCCTCGTCATCAGGGGTCCTGAAAAGCGGAAAGCAATCCCACTCCCCCGTGATGCCATTGTATTTCTTGGCAGAGAAGTACAACCACCTCTGCCATACCCCACTGGATGGTCACGCTCCACCAGTTCTCCACACCATGCAACGTCTAGGCCTTCCAGTGCAAGCGGATTGCCCGCTTAACAAGCAGTAGTGCCAGGTCAATGAAGCGATTAACTGCTCCATCCTTTCTAAGGCACCGAAGAGACCCAGTAACCAGCTAATCATGCAATCTAGGTCTCCCCAGCCCGGAGCATGTGAGATTATGGTGCAAACGTCAACCCACAGTGCTGTAACTGATGGACAGCTCCAAAACATATGCACCAAATCCGCCACAGGGTCCCTGCAACGAAGGCATTACGGCGACATGGTAGGGTATATCCTATGTATCTTAGCTGGTGTTAAGTAAGCTCTATGTAACACTTTAAACTGTATATATATTGATAGTGGGCATTGCGCAAGACCTTCCTTGGGTACATCAGTACTCTGCAGGAACAAAGGTACCCCTTAGTTTCAATTAAGTGGTCAGGGAGAAAAGTGGAAAACAAAAGCATACAGGTATATGTACCTCCCACTCGACCAATCATTCATTCAATTAGGCTGCAACTGGCTCTATTGGGCTATCCCTCAATTATACAATATGCAAAGAATAGTCTAACAAAAAATATATGCATTTCATTTTTTTAATAATAAAATGTATTATTTTATTTCTTTTATCTCTTTTTACAATTATTTTTTCAATAACATTTCTTACATAGTGGAACCATCATTTTTTTTCTTTTAATGGCTGCGTATACAATAATTCAAAAAGGCATTGTTATACCTCTGTTAGGTCTACAAATCTAAGATAGTTAATACAATACATATTTGCTAAACAAATAATTCAAAAATATCCCCATACCGAAAACACATTCGTACAAACCTCACATACAGTCAAAACATACCTACCAAACTCATGCACACATCACAATACATTCATCGTTTTCCAGCTAAGGATTGCCTTGCGATTAGAAACTCATGGTGAATAAATCTTATTAAATGTCCATGGCTATACAGCTTGCTGGAAAAAATCAGGCCAATGCACGTTTCAGTGGAAAACTGATTCAATCCACCTTCTTCTATTTATTTAACTAAATGCTGAATAGCTGCTTGTATAAATGGATCAAGAAGCTGCAGGAGGTACCTGCGCACACCGATTTAGCCAGAATGGATTGTTTGCAGTGCCTATAGATTGCACATAGTGTTTTTAGTTGTTCATTTACATTTCTACTTCAGTGGTACTACCGAATATGAATAGGGGGATGTATGATGGTACAACGCGGTACATAACACCGCAGTACCATCACAACGCAGCTTTGACAACGCAAGTCGTTACCACGACTGCACTGTAGGTTGATGGACTTAGGAATAGTATGATTTACTATTCCAACTCCAGCCTACGTACAGTAGGGAAGGTGTTTGAATAGTAAATCACACTATTCCTTAGTCTAGAGCGCCCTCCAGCGCAAGTCGTGGTAACGACTTACGTTCTAAAATCCACGTTGTAATGGTACTACGGTGTTATGACCGCGTCGTAATGGTTGTTTACCGAATAGGGTATGTAAGTGCACATTGGAAAGGTCATTAGTGAAACCATGATAGGTATAGGAAACATAGTTGTAATTAATGTAAAATAAAGGAGGATGCTTCCAGATTACTGTGCAAGCACAATGACCTTAAGAATAGGCCCAGAAGAAACTATTATGACTCCTAAGACGGGCACATAATACAAAACAAGAGGCCAGTAGAGGACCTGCAGGATATGTTTTCCCGCTGCAGTTTGACCATTAAAAGGTCTTCAGTTATATGATAGAGTTGCTTGACACATCAGTGCCATTTGCAGCCTTTTTTTATTTTAAAAGGAAATTTTGTGTACCTCGTCATTTTTACTGTATTTAGACACTGCTTAATTTGTAAAAATAATAAGCGCCAGGGCTGTCGTCAAGAGGCTCCTGCAGCTTGCACCACACACTGCCCCTGCCAGCGCTGTCAGTTATAGTAACAACACAACTACTAACCGTGCCACTCCTACAAGTGTGACAATTCAGAATATTTCAGGCCCCCAAAGCTGTAAGAATGTCTGGAGTTGCAGGTAATAGTCATTTTAATGTATATTGAATTGATTATTAACAGTTGTTGTGGTCATCTCTATATCAGCCAGACATCGCCACCTTGTGGCAGACTGTCACAAGTGCCGGTGTTGACAGTTAAGGTCTTGTGCTGAGCACCTGAAACCACTGGCTCAAATTAAGCGCTGAATTTTAGCAGCAAGTTTTAAATATACAATTTATAAGCAGTACTCGCTGGAGTAGTTCCTTAAGAAGCTTTTGTCGATGGCTGCAACTTTCCATCATCACAGAATTTTTAAGGGCGCAAATCACCTACAAACTTTGCCCTCTTGCTCCGCATAGTTGTGGCTTTATAGAAGTATGACAAAAGATTGGCTAAGCCAATAGGTTCCAGTGCTGTAGGCTTTGTCAATGCATGTTCCAGGTGTAATAGACATCAAAATTATGACTTAAAGTGCTATACTGAGTGGATGTAAGAAATTAAGATGGAATTTGTACGGTACTGCTTTATTTTCCTAACACACAGTGTGGCTGTCCTCAGTAGTATATAAAATAAATAGTTATCAGAAATAAAACTTGCATTCCTTATGCCTGCACTAAAATATAGAAGACATCGCCCTTTATTAAAATGCATGAACAAATAAACGGTGATGACATCCATAAGCCGCCTGGATCCCAGATTTCACAAAACGTAATACTTGAGTAAATAAAGAGTTATTACCTAGCACTGTTGTTACCTGCTCCGAAAACCCCCAGACATAGTGTTTCAATAAAATATATGAAAAAGTAAAATACCAATCAAATATGTCAGCCATGGCTAACATGATTTCATTAGGCTTTGAAATACATGCATTTTGTGCAGTGCTACTGTTATTCGCGTGCAAAGCAAACAGGAAGCATTTTTGTAAACTAAACATGACTGCCAGTCGATAAAAAAGCTAGAAAAAAAGAACAAAAAATTAATGGTTTAAGGATGTAAATGCATACAGAATTGGAAAAGCATGCTGCGTGCATTAGTGACACCAAAAACTGCAAGCAATGCAAAGTCAATAGGTATTGCCTTATTAACCTATTGGCTTCGCACAGCATCAGCTAAAAGCAAAATGCTGTGTAGAATCATCCAAAACAGGGAAACATTGCATGCTCGTCTCATTCCCTTATTGCACCCATGTGTGATGGCAATATTGCGCCATGAGTCACAGAGCCTGCATCCATGAAATGAAGCGGGCACCATTTTTTTATTTACCAATGTGAGATGTTAGACATCACTAGGCTTGGTAAATAAAAAAATGAATGGCAGTTGCCTGCTCGTAAGAAGAGGGGGGGAAAACTAAAGTATGTACCACGAGGGATTCTGGGAACGAAAAAGGAGAGGGTGTGGGAACATGGGAAGGAACAGGGAGTGGGCAAAGGGGGGGGGAGGCACAGAAACGAAGGAGGTGCTTGAGGCTTGGCCTGGACAGGCCTAAAGACAATTTGAAAGCCAGGGCAGGGTTGGGATAGGGATAGGGAAAGCAATAGACACTCTTGGGGTGAGGGATGAGGGAGCAACACAGGCGGGGGAGCAGTGTTTGGGGGAAGGCAGCTCACCAGGAATACAGCTACAAAAAATATTCACTCTCATGGGGTGCTGAAAGAAAAAATGAAGACGTTTGGGAATGGGAGTAATAGAAGTCAACAAAGCCAAAGAATGTTAAAGAGTATATGCTCAGGGGAGAGGAAGGGAAACCACCAAACAAGAAGTAAGCCAATGAGAGTGAGAAGAAAGCCAACTAATTGCAAACAATGGGTGGGTTCTAAACCCACTGTTAGGTTTTGGTATGGACCACAATAGGCTTTCGCTTACAGACAGCCTTTCCTGTTGTTTTCAACTGAGGAAGTGTTTTGTAATCCAGAGGTGATCAAACTTGCTGAGTAATGCTGTACCATGCATTACAACTGAAACTGCATTGTTTTTTTCCGGTAATAAAAATATAAAATACACAGCAATCAGATCCACAATCCACCACTTAATGGAATTTACAAAACACTGGCATACCCCCAATGAATAGAGTTATTGCCTATTACTTCTGTTACCTACACAAAAATCCTGAACACATTGTGCTTCAGCAAATGAATATGCAAAATAAAAGAACCGTCTCATCACTGGCAGGATTTCACAAAACATCAAAATACATGCTGTAGCAACCCCTGTAGCCTGGTACTGCCATTGATTGCACTACAATGCATGAAAAAAATGAAAGAGCCTTCAGATGCGGAAGGCCTTGCTAGCCGGACTTGAAACAAGCATCGGCAAAGCCAGTAGGCCTTTTAAATCCTCAGTGGCTTTATTTGTTTTTTTCTGAAACACGTTGGTCGGGGTTGCTGAGCTCTTGTAATTGTAGAACAAAATTTGGCTAAATGGAAAAATATTTTTAGTCTAAACAAGCACACTTTGCATAGTAATCCCTAGCCCTGAAGGGGACTACTCTGTGTGTGGATGTGCTGCTTGTGAAAAAAAGAAATTCGCCAGTGGCTGAAGTAGGCTTACTACAGCTAAACCCCATACCTAAAAACATATTCTAATAGACTCTATGGTACTGTGCTGCTCTTACCTACTCGGAAAGTAAAATGTCAAATGTTTTTATAACAAAAACAAAATTGGCAAAAAAGAAGAGACCAAGTTGCAACAGAGCAAACATTCAAAATTTACAATGAAAATAGGTGCTTACAGTATAACTTTGCACTGCAATTGACAAAAACTACAAGCATAACAAATCATCCTTTATTAAAATGTATTAATAAAATAAAATAACAAGCCACGCCTAGCAGGATTTGACTGAACACAGAAATTCACACAACTGAAACGATTCCCAAACTCATTTATGTGTAAGGGGAGCAGTACTGTTGTAGTATTACTTCCCATCCTCTTACATGCTTTTTTTATTTGAACCTGAAGGGTCCACAGCCTAATAATAAAACTGCAAAGAAGGCACAGTCCTTTATTTCTTTCTGGTGGATACCTTCCACTGCAGATTCCTCCACTGTAGAATATCCCCAGGCGCCAGACTTGATCCGGAAGATTTCTCTGCATAGCCCCTGAACGATGGTAGATGGCATTGTGTGGCTCTTCGTGGACACCTCTTCACCCCGGAATTGACGGCTGGAGCCATAAAAAGCGCCACCCAAATGTGCAGTACTTTTCTTCTCAAACCTTCGTACACGGATCGGGAGCTAGCTCCAATTATTTTTTTGTCGATTGACAAGTTTTTTCTAACAACTTTTTTCAGGTGTGGAAGGAAATATGTCCCCTCCTAAAACTACAGGTTTTAAGCCTTCTAAGGACTGTTGCAAACAGGTGTCTGTGACAGATCCCCACAAAGTATGTCTCTGGTATTTGGGTTTGGGCCATGACTCCAAGTTGTGCAAGGAGTGTGCCCTTATGCATCCAAAAGCAATTTAGGATCTTAAAGCCAACCCATATATTGCTGAATATCATAGGAAGTCATGTAGGCAACGTTCCCACTCGAATTTCCAAGTGTGGACCCATTCCCGTTCTCTTGGGGCTGCTCTAGTGACAGGTCTTCATCACGGTCCAATTCTTCAGGTAAATCGAAGTACAAAAAGCCCTAGGAGTCTAGGCAAGCCTCATCCCAGCCTCACCACTGTTCTTCTGAAAAGTACTGAGGACATCAATTTCACCCTCTGTCTCACTCCCAGGCCCCTGCCAAGGACCCAGATCCACAGTTGATCCCCATGCACCCTGAATTTTCGGGTCCTTCATCGATGCTGCAACAGAGTGAAGCATTCAGGGAAGCAGTGTTGCAAATCTTTGGCAATCTGGCTGCACACTTTGGCATGCTTTTGGGTCCAACTGATCTGTGGAAGCCTCCTGTCGGGTTACACTGGTGGGTCCACCCTCAGTGCTATCTATGCCTCATGAATCTGCCTCTCGTTCTGTCAACCAGTCAGTCAAAGAACTTTATTTCGCATTGATTAAAATAAATAAAAGTACAATAATTAAGTAAAACATTTTGGTACTTGGGCACACATTTTGTTACAAATCTGGTTAATAAAGTTCACTGGGCTCCCAAGAATGTGCAATTAATAAATCCAAACATTGGTCAGTTGGACCTTTACCTTTCCTGAACCCTGCCATGGAATTTTCTTTTCCCCAGCACATTCTTCTAACCTGTTTAGCAGCAGGTGTCCTATAATTTTAGCTGAGTAATCAATTAGGGAGATAGGCCTATAATTTTTGTTGTTGGATGTGCCTCACTTTTTAAAAATCGGTAGCATTATTGAATGAGTTTCTGAAGTTGGCGGGCCAGTTTTTACTATAGAGTTAAAGACATTTGCCAATAGTGGGGTCCACAGTGACATGTTGGTTAAAAAGATGTCAGCAGGTACCCCATCAGGCCTTCAGGGGACATGACTGCTAAAGGGCTTGTTCTACATTTGCCACTTCGAAGAACAGAGGATGATTATTTATCTTCTTGAGGGAATCCGCGTGGCTGATTAACCCCTCATTACTTTGAAAAATATTGTGAAAATATTTAACCCACCCCTCGTCCTCAAAGTGTCTCTGGGGACAGTTCCTCTGTATCTTTTAAGAAAGAGGCATTTACAATCTTCCAGAACCCAGTATTGTATTTTCTCTCTGTGACTTGCTTTAGGCTCTCTCAAACTTCCTTTCTCAGGTATGTAAACCTATTGTCCCTTGCTTCTTTGTACTTGGTAAGAAACCGTACAAGCTGGATATTTTTTTAAACCACTTTCAAAGGCTATTCCCTAATTTGTTAGTGCCTTAGAGCAATTGCTATCACACCATTGAGTTGATGGACACACTTTGGTAGTTAACAAACGAGTTAAGTGCTAATTAATGCCACTTATGATAACATTCAAAAGCATGGGTGCTGTGGCAGGGGTTCACCCACCCGGTTAGAAACCAGATGGTGAAAGATAGTATGTTTTTAAGCACAATTAATTTGGCTACAATACCCTCATGGAGCTCTCATTAAGGCCACTTCACATAACTAAAAGGCATTCAGCCAGATGGATCCCTGATAAATGTGTGAACCTTATTGCCCAATTACCCCCTTTACATCCTTTTTTTTGTTCAAAACCAGATTTTATTGACATTTCAGAAAGAGATTGCAGAAACATCTACAGCACTCCAGTCACTGGAGAGGCTGTAAGCAAATAATCATGAATCCCAGTTGCAGCAATCAGCACAAAAAGCAGGATAAGACAGTGATATTCCCTTTACATCCTTTTGACATTGATAAAATGCATGGCCACTAAGGCCACAGTGTCATATGTGACATCTGAAGCCTGTCTGAATAATGGAACCAGTCTTTGTTAACCAACTTTTCCCTTCTAGCAGATAGCTAACCTATTCGAGCAAAAACTGCGTCTATCTGAGTATCTTGAGGTGGTCTGTAGCCCTTGTACTTTAGCTGAAAAACAAGCTTGTTCTTTTCTTCAAGAAGGATGCTCTCAGACTCTTTCTGTCTTAGTTGTGGCCTTCCTGCCCGGGATGTCTTTGCTGGTTCAGGGAAGCCATTGGCCTTTACGAGGGAAATTTGCAGCAAGCTCACACACACGAATCTCCCCGTAAAAAAACACGGAATGTTCCTCTCTGTTTAATACTAGTTTGCACTAGACTTAAATATACCTTCCTGAATAAAAAGAAACAAAAAAAATATACCTTTCAGATTATTTTGAAAAAGGAGTCCTATTGTTGAATAATGTCAAATACAATATTTAGTGTATTAATTTTGTTGCACTTTTACTAAATTCTATAGCACGTAACAAATCACAATGATACATATCTATAAATACTGTATCCACTATTAAACCAAGATGTTACAAATGTTATATGTTGTACAAGTGAAATTCACATTCAATGCTACACAAGTTTCCAATTGGAAAATATTCACTCAAATACATGAATATACAAAAATATGAAATGCAATGGGGGTATGTAAACAGAAAAGTACAAAAATTACGTCAATTCTTTGAATCTCTCTCTTCCACTCAGGTTCATGCACCTCCGCTACATGTTTCTCATTCATCTACGCTGGACACAATGCAGTGTTGAGTTGCTGCCGTGTAAAATGTTTGACGTGCACTCTTCCTGTAATAGACTGTTAGTTAGCCTGTAGATCTGTACCCTAGTTAGCAGGTTATCCTTCCAATTCTTATGATTGAGTTTTGCAGTTTGTATGGCCTCCTTCATCCTTTCCACTACCCCATTCGACTTGTGCCTAATATCCTTCTTTCTTATGAAAGCTTCCATCTCAGTAGAGAGAAAGTTAACTGTGCGTATTGTGTTGGGCAATCCTTCTCTGTAAACATACTCTGTCTAGAAACTTTATAACTGGTTTAGTCTCAGTGTTGTTAGTAAGGTCAATCTCTGGCTATGTGGAATACATATCAACTAGGACTAAGACATACTGTTGATGATCTCCCTCTTTATATCAGCCTTACAATATCAAGCGCAGTGTCTTCCCAAGGATTGTTGGACAATCTGGAGACAATCATGGGCCTTTTCTCTGTGCTTCAAAATCTTAATAATGGTCTGACACTTAATGTAATCTCTTACATTATTTCATCCTGAGCATCCAACCATGGCCACCTGAAAGTAAGGCTTAATCTATCCTTGGTCATACATATGATTAGGTGACCCCGATGAGCATTCCCAATCAGGCTAGAACTGAAAGAGGTAGGTAGAACCAGACTTGAGCTACTAAAAACCAATCCACGACACTCAGGTAATTCAATTCATCCTCAATGTTCCAATATTGCCTAGCTTCTCTAACACACATCCCCGTTCTTTCCCTTTGCATTATCAATATGACCCATAACTACTTGCAGCAATACATCTTCATTTAACTTTTCTTTTCAATTCTTCCCATTTATCACCTCACCTGCAACTTCACGCACTGTATCATTCTCATTGTCTTCCTAACCCTCTCTTTCTTTGTCATTACCTTCTTTTTTCAAAAGACAGTCAACAATACAGTTGAGTGGAGGAGGAACTTAAACACGTCCAAAATGGCCGCGTGAGCTAAAGGCTCCCGAGACCCCCGCGGCCCCCGGGTAAATCCTGTGCATAATACTGCTGTTGGACCACAGAATTCGGCAACGGATGAGAAGCGGTCCTGGGCGCTGCAATTTGCATCCCGATCAGCCTCTGCGATCTGGTGATAAGAGGCCCGGGAGATTGCGGCCTAGCTGGATTGAAGCCGGGGTCTCGAGTTGAGGCTGGACCCCGGCCGCAGTGTCACAACATCGGGGCCGAAATCGGAAGTCCCTGGCTCGGCCCCGTGGGAAGTCCTGCCTCTTTCCTTACGCTTGCTGAGCCCCCCCCCGCTGCCCCCCCGCCACAGAACACGGTGCCTGAACCTGCGGAGGTGGGGCAGTAGCGCCGCGGTGGCGCTGCTATCGGCGGTGGCTGCATCTGAGGCCCCAGCATAGTGGGGGCTGAATTGTGACCTGCCTCTATTGCTTCGACTGGGCTGAAGGGCTGAGCTGGGGACTGGGGGCCCTTCATTGGACTTTGGGGAGCCCGTGCAACATCATCAGGTCTGAAACTGGAGGTCCCCGGCTCGGCCCCGTAGACGTCCTGCCTCTTTCTTCACACTTGCCGGGCTGGCCCACCCTTGCTGCTCCCCCGCGGAACGCGGTGCCTGGACCTGCGGAGGGGGCAAGATTACACCGTGGTGGCGTTGCACTCGGCTTTGGCTGCATTTGAGGCCCCAGCATAGTGGGGGCTGGACTGTGACCTGCCTGTGTTGCTCCGACTGGGCAGGGGAGCCGAGTTACGAACTGGGGGCCCTTTCTGGACTTTGGGGGGCCCATGGAGGTCAGAGGTGCTCCCGCCCGCTGTGTGTGGATCGGGTGCAGTGGTGACGATGCAGGAGAAGAGGGGCATGCAGTGGCTGTGTTCGGGCAGGGAGCAAGGTGACTCTTTTACTCTAAGGCCCGTGGAAGCTGATTGGAAGGATTTCGCAGCGTGCAGTTATCCTGTTGCCTAGCCGTCGGGCTGGGTGTTGGGGTTCGCCGCTGTTCGGTAGCAGTGGAGGAGACTTGAGGGGTCACCGCTCCCCATGTAACTACTGTTCGTGCAGATGGTGGTGGGCCACATTGGTTTGCCGAGGGGAGTTGCGGTCCCGCCTACGCGGCTCTGCCCGTGCTGTGGTGTCTCCGTCGCAGGATTTTTGCAGCGGCTGGGCCCGCTCTCCACTTGGCTTTGGAATGGCGGCAAGACCTGAGGCGGAGAAGCAACAAGCCAAGACTACTAAAGGGGCTAGATACGTTCAAGCCAACAAGTTGGATCTTTACACGCAGCCCAGGGGGTCGCCCCCCGGGTTTGGAAAATCACAGGACGGGAGTGTGGAGGCGTCGGCTTCTATGACAGAGCCAACGCTACAAGATGTGATGTCCGCGATCGACGGGGTGTAAACCTCCCTCGGGTAGAAGATGGAGTCCTTGGATCATAAGTTTGGCACGGTCACGATAGAGGTTAATCTAATCCGTGCGGACCTCACCAAAACCGGTGAAAAGGTAAAGTCACTGGACATCAAAACCTCCAGTCTTACGGATGATGTGGCTTTGTTGCAACAGGAAGTGCGTGATCTCAAAACCTCTAGTGAAGTCGCAAGTCGCAAGTTGGACGAGTATGAAGGGAGAGCCTGTAGGAACAACGTGCGCATTATTGGTGTGCCGGAAAAGGCCGAGGGCCAGGCCGCGGACCTCTTTGTCGAATACATTATACTTAATCATCTGAAGCCTAAAGGTCTGGGGAACTTCTTTACGGTGGAAAGAGCGCACAGGATACCGGGAGGGAGATTGCGATCTGGTGCACCACCCCGGCCACTGATCGCCTGGGTGCTTAACTTTAGGGACAGAGACGCTATCCTGCAGCACTCCAGGAATGGAGGTCCTCTTCAGTATGAAAACTCTACCCTTAGTTTTTTTCCCAGAGTTCATGCAGATGGTACAAAAACAACGGCAGTCCTTCATGGGTGTCAAAAGGAAACTTTGCGATAAGGGACTGAAGTATGCCATGATGTATCCTGCTAAGTTGAACATGAAGGCAAGGCGTTCTTCTTTGACAATCCTGAAATTGCCTCAGACTGGTTGGAAACTCTTTCCTCTCGAGAGGAGCGGCGGCGTCGGAGCGGAGATGAAAATGAAGGCGCGCCGGAGCAAGAATAAAGACTGACACTGTTGCAGGTTGGGTTGGACCGCGGTGGGGAATGTGCCCGGGCTGACCACTGTCCGCAGATAAATTGGGTGTAGTAAGGGCTTAAACAGGTCCAATGGTACTCTGGGGGTCAGGCCGGGAATCGGAGGGTCGTACTCCTCCTCAGATTTCCTTTTCGATAGTTCAGTAGTTAGATTATGGGGCGACAGGCACACTGCGAGTTGGGGGCGGAGGAATACCGTGAGCAGGGGTGCAGGGAGGGGGTGGTAAGTGGGGTTTGTTTGAGGGGGGGTTGTTTTCCTTTTGTATTGTTTGTCATTTTTTATCAAGGCATTGAATTTGATAGTGTTCAGTGGTTGGGGGGAGATTGCTTGGTCTGTGTTTCTGATGATGGGGGGTAGGGAAGTAAAGATATTGAGCTGTAATGTGAATGGGTTGGGTGATAAAATCAAGCGCAGTGTGGTTCTTCAGTATTTTAAACGGTACGCTCCTGATGTGGTTTTACTACAGGAAACTCATTTGGTTAGGAATAAGTGTAGGGCGCTGCATAGAATGGGCTATAGATTAGTGGCGCATGCGGGATTTACTACTGGCTCTAGGGGGGTAGGTATCCTGGCGCGTAGGATACTCCCTTTGGTGATCGATTCTGTGTTCGAGGATGACAGGGGCAGATATGTTGGTGTGACGGGTCGCTGGGAGGGACATGTTCTATCCTTGTTGTCAGTTTATGTGCCTCCAGGCATGCAAGCTCTGACTTTTGCCGATTTGGGAAAAGCTCTACTAGATCTTAAGAGTGGCCTATTGATATTGGGGAGCTCTTGATAGACATCCCCGCGGGAAATGGGACGTGCTCATAGATGGTTGCCTGACTTCCTCGAGGCCATGGGTTTGGTTGATGGTTGGAGACTGCTCCATCCGGATCAAAAACAGTACACCTTTCACTCTGGGGCTCATGGTAGCCTGTCTAGATTAGATTACTGTCTTGTGCCTGCTGTTTACGCATCTTGTGTATTGGAGGCGACACAACTTGCCAGGGGAATATCCGATCATTCTCCGCTTTGGTTCCGTTTCGGAGTCGCCTTGCGCTCTGAGGGTAGGGTGGCCCCCATCAATCCCTGGCATCTGCGTAATCCCAAAATGAGGGGGAACCTGATCAAAGCATTAGACGACTATTTCCTTGAGAACGAGGGGTTGGTGCCCTCATCGATCATGCTCTGGGAAGCTTTTAAGACTGTTCTTAGAGGTCAGGCTATTTCGTTGATAGCGGGAGCGAAGAAAGATCGAAAAAAGGCAATTGTTGAGGTTGAGGATGAGATCGGGGCCTCTAAGAGGAGCTGGAACAGAAGGTAACTTGTGCTAAGCTACATGTCCTTAAACTTAAACACCATAACAGTGGGGCGGCATTTCGCCCCAGCCAATTGCACTGCTGGATATTGCCCGCATGGGTGACATCGTCACGAACATATTCCTTTATGTAATTGCCTTTAGTTCCAACATATTCCTTTATGTAATTGCCACAAATTGCCTTTTGGGGCTTGAAGTTTTTTATGTTACAGCAACAGGTGGGAATAATAATAATAATAATAATAATAATAATATGAAACTTATAACGCGCTCAGCTTACCCGGGGGCATCCCGGCGCGACAGACCAAAAAAAAGGAGAGGCTCGATTAATCACTACTGTGGAAACAAATAGGTTTTAAGAAGTTTCCTGAATAGTAGGATCTTGGGCTCAGAGCGAATCTTGAGGGGCAGAGAGTTCCACAAAGTCGCCACCTGCACCGAGAAATGCCTGCCCCCAGTACGAGCTCTCCTAACTCTCGCTGACTGCAGAAGATGTTTTTGGTCCGAGCGCAAAAGGCGTGGGGGTTTATAAGGACGGGCCATATTAAAAAGATTGGGGGGGCCTTTGCCATGTAAAATTTTATGGGCCGTACACAACGCCTTAAATTTCACCCGCTCCTTCACGGGGAGCCAGTGAAGCGCTTTGAGGGCCGGAGCGGCAGACTGCCTTCTAGGAATCTCCATCAAGACTCTGGCAGCTGCATTTTGCACCTGTTGGAGGATTTTAAAGGTCGCTTCGGGGGCGCCGAGAAACAGGGCATTCCCATAGTCGAGCCTCGATAGGATTAAACCACGTATCAAAAGCTTCTTAGCTGGATCCGGAAGCAGTGGTAATACCTTTCGGGCTGACTTCAGTAGACCGAAGCAGACCCCCGCGGTCTTCCTGGCGTGGGTCCTGAAGGACAGATCTTCCTCCAACCATACTCCCAAGGACTTGATCTCCTTCTTGGGGGATGGTGGATCACCAAGAGACCGGGGCCAACAGCTAGCAATAATGGAGGGACTGGAGTTACCCAGGAGCATCAGCTCAGTTTTTCCTCCATTAAGCTTTAAAGCAGAGTTGGACATCCAACGGTAAACATTGGCAAGGCAGTCATGTAGCACCTTGGGTTGGTCCGCCAGCTGAGTGAGGCCCACCACCAGCTGAGTATCATCAGCAAATAATCAGTGTGCTGAGAACGTAATCGTAGTGCTTAACTGGGCGGGGGAAGGATGGTTCATAAAACGCAAGAGAGGGTGGGGCGCAGACATGTTGGGTTTGCAGTCGCTCATAGGATGGAAAGTTTTAACGGCTTATGGCAGGTACGTGCACATTTCGATGGTATGGACTGTAGCAGTAGGATTATCGAGCGAAGATACTTGGGGGAAGAAGTTGAGGACAATCCATGTGCGCTTTGCTAGTGGGTTTTAGAGCGTGGTTCTGGAAAAATGTGGGAGAAATATTATAATGAGAAGGGCAAGTTTTCCAATGTTTACTGCGTTTGGAGAAAGGTGTTTGTCATCGAGGTTAGGAGGGGAGCTGTTGAACTTGAGAAACCTTTTGGAGACTGGCAGGAATTAGAGGGAGACAAGTTTTGCAAGCCAGAAGGGAGAGAGTATCCAAAGCAGGAGGCAATGTATGTTTTGATAGTGACATGTTTAAGCGCAAGGGATATTTTAATGTTGTCCTGAAAAAGAATACGTTGATTGTAATTGTTTTTTTTAAACAGAAAACATGGATTGAAAAACGTACTGAACTGGTTTAGCATTAATTATAAATACTTATGTGATGAAAGTCACCATATTCACTGTTGATTGTTTTTTATTGATTGTAGTGACCTCTGAAGAAGTGCCGCCAAGCACGAAATGCATTGTTTTTTTTAATGAATAAAACACTGCCCTGAATGAAGTATGTCTTATTCGTGTTCTTTCAAGGAGGTCCGGATGGTCACGGAGGGAACCCTAGAAATCTAGAAAATTGCAGTTTCACTCCGAGTGTGGAATCACAACATAGTAGTGAGAAATTACGACAGAAATGAACTGATATAAAGTTGGAACTAAAGGCAATTACATAAAGGAATATGTTCGTGACGATGTCGCCCATGCGGGCAATATCCAGCAGTGCAATTGGCTGGGGCGAAATGCCGCCCCACTGTTATGGTGTTTTGATCGCAGAGTGCCTTTGGGCATGGCACTCACCAATTTGCACGCAAAGCAATGCAAGTGGAAAAGTTGAGAAATGTGAAAAAAGTGAGGTGTGCATCCCGTACCTTTACAGACATGGCTATATGCAAAAAAAACTTGACCCTGTGCCTCATGGGAACAGTCCAGCCCGAACTGCCTAGCCATGTCTTCCCTGGACGGGAATCAAGCATCCTAGGACCGGTTTCTGGCTATCAGCCATCTTCATCCAGGATAGCTTGACTCCAGTGGCATGGAGAGCACGGGATTCACGTCTGAGCATACCCGTCCCACTCGGGGTGACAAATGCAAAAACAACAGTATATTGACAGAATGCAGAACAATGTCATACATTCACCCCAGTACAGAAATCTGGGCCTAAATCCATCGTTTTTTTGCTCACCACACCACCCCAGTTCAGACATGGCCATATGCAAATCAGCCTTGACCCTGTGCCTCATGGGAACAGTCCAGCCCGAACTGCCAAGCCATGTCTTCCCTGGACCGGAATCAAGCATCCTAGGACAGGTTTCTGGCTATCAGCCATCTTCAGCCAGGATAGCTTGACTCCATTGGCGTGGAGAGCACAGGACTCACATCTGAGCATTCCCGTCCCACAATGCAGAACAATGTCATACATTCACCCCAATACAGAGATCTGGGCCTAAATCCATCGTTTTTTTGCTCACCCCCCCCCCCCCAGTTCAGACATGGCCATATGCAAATCAGCTTGACTCCAGCGGCGTGGAGAGCATGGGACTCACGTCTGAGCATACCCGTTGTTTTTGCATACACAGAACTGGGAACAGAGACCCAGGACCTCAGTGAATTGTGGTGGATCAAAAAACTCACCTCAGTACCTAGAACCCTCTAACCGACTAGCATCAGTGTCACATTAGCTCTTCGTCCTATAGCAAAGGTCCCAATGATTAGTCAACCCAAAACTTGCGACTTAGGTTACTCTCAGGAATGGTGGGAATCAAGAACACTCTTTTGTTTGTTACTTTCATACCAGTCCACAACATGAGTAAAAAGAGACACGGTAACGTTTAAAATGTTTATTTTAACGACGTGCTCTAAAATGCAGTATTTTTGCTAACATAAGCAGGCATATGATTAAAAATAATACAATCAGCATTGTTACAATTCCATAAAACACAAAAGGAGAAATTATATTATAATGATAGTGGAAACGGGTCCTATAGTGCCTTGTATGCCATCCTCCCTAGCTAGGAAATATGTTTTATAAAATATAGAAGGTCTCTTAGGCTTGAATGGGGAACACCATACCTCCAAGGTCAGCAGAGGTGAATCACATCAGGATCTGCAAAAGCTCTCTCTCTCTCTGGAAATTGATTTTCTCCAAGTGCCTCAAATCATGTATGCAGTGCAATATTAAAGGCGCCAGAATTTCAGTTAGCTGCAGCTGCCTAAGCGTGAGCCGATCAGCCCGAATAACAGCTAACATTGTTATGATAACCTTGGAGGCTCCAGCACTCACTGTGCAGACTAAGGTCGTGATGTAAGTCTAGGGATGTTGAAAACAAGCCATTCTCATGTGAAGATATTCACGCAGTTAAACTTACAACAACAGTTACATGCAGTGTTGTGTGCAAAAGCGGCAAAAAGGCAAAATGGCGTTTAATCTTCTAATAAGCCTATGCTAACATAGCAATGTGTGCAAGCTGGGCCCTACCTTCACTATAGGGAAAGTTCTGGAATCTCCGTGGAGCCACAAATGTCCTTCCACCCAGCGCCCCCCTGGTCTCCCAATAAAAATGGTACCTCACTTGTGTGGGTAGGCAAAGTGGCTGAAACAGGATATGGCCCAAATCGTATTGTGGAGACTTCAAATTTACCTATAACAAAACTAACTGGTTTTGGGGGGCACCTGGTTTTTTGGCCCCGGGCTCGCCGCCATCATTGTTAACCAGAATCTCCTGCAAACCTCAAATTAGCTGAAAAAAACACATTTTCTTCATATTTTTGTGTGGAATCACCTTGCTGGCACAAATGTCCTACCACCCAGCGTTCCTCTTGTTCTCCCAAGTAAAATGATACCTCACTTGTGTGAGTGTCCAAAGCAGAACTGGCTAAAAAAGTATTTTTTCTCAAATGTAGCGCTTAGAATTTTCGGTGCTATACTCTAAATCCCTATGTTTTGGGCTCTTCCTAGCCACAGACCTATGGCCCACCCACACAAGTGAGGTATCATTTTACTCAGGAGCACAAGGGGAACGCTGGGTGGTAGGACATTTGTGCCCGCCCGGTGATCCCACACAAAAAGTTATGGAAAAAGTGATTTTTCAGCTAAATTTGAGGTTTGCAGGGGATTCTGGGTAGGAAAACATTGGGTGACCCACGCAAGCCATACCCCCGCTGGACTCCCCCGGGGGTCTAGTTTTCAGAAATGTTTGGGTTTGTTAGTTTTCCAAGATGGCCGCCAAGCCTGGGGACAAAAACCCAGGTGACCCCCCTTGCAAAACCAGGTTGTTTTGTGATAGGTCGGGGCCTCTAAGAGGAGCTGGAACAGAAGGTAACTCGTGCTAAGCTACATGTCCTTAAACTTAAACACCATAACAGTGGGGCGGCATTTCGCCCCAGCCAATTGCACTGCTGGATATTGCCCGCATGGGTGACATCGTCACGAACATATTCCTTTATGTAATTGCCTTTAGTTCCAACATATTCCTTTATGTAATTGCCACAAATTGCCTTTTGGGGCTTGAAGTTTTTTATGTTACAGCAACAGGTGGGAATTTGGGGGGTGCAGGTAAGTGGAAATGAGTGGATCCACGCAGATTCCAGAACTTTCCACCACAGAAATGTGAGGAAAATGTGTTTTTCTGGGGCACATTTTTAGGTTTGCAAGGGATTCTGGTTAACAGAACCTGATGAGAGCCAGTCAAGTCACACCATCCTGGATTCCCCTGGGTGTCTAGTTTTCAAAAATGTATAGGTTTGCTAGGTTTCTCTAGGTGCCGGGAGAGATAGGGTTCAAAATCTACAGCTAGGCACTTTGCAAAAAAAAGGGACAGTTTTCACTGTGAAAATGTGGTGTGTCCACGTTGCGTTTTGGGCTGTTTCCTGTTGCGGGCACCAGGCCTACCCATGCAAGTGAGGTACTATTTTTCTCGGAAGACTTTGGAGAACGCGGGGTGGGTGAAATTTGGTGGATCCACGCAGATTCTAGAACTTTTCTCCACAGAAATGTGAGGAGAATGTGTTTTTTAAAACACATTTTTAGATTTGCAAGGATTTGATGGTAATAGAACCTGGTGAGAGCCAGTCAAGTCACCCCATCCTGGAGTCCCCTGGGTGTCTAGTTTTCAAAAATGTACAGGTTTGCTTGGGCCCAAAATACACAGGTAGGCATATTGCTAAAAACAACTCTGTGCCTAGTTGGCTTTCTGCCACCCTGGGGGGGGGGGTATCAGGGGGGAGAGGGTTACCCAGATATGCCTCCAAGGGGGTCAGAAACACTGTGGCTATTTTTTGGGGGGTGGGGGCCTTGGTATGCCCTTTCTGGGCAGCCCCCACACATAAAAAAGCAGCATAATTGTTGCTGTCTGCTACTGCCCCCAAAGGCTGTAATTTTTGCAAGGGGGGTGGGGGCATTGACAGGCCCGTTTTTGGTAGCCCCAACCCTAATTTAAATTTGCTCCAAAAAATCCCTGGCATCTAGTGGGCTTTTTGCCCCCCCCCCCACAGAGCAGATTGGGGCTAATGCCCCCATCTGCCCCCCAGGGGGGCAGAAAGTCCACTCGATGCCAGGGAGTTTTTTGGGCAAACTTTATTTAGGGTTGGGCTGCCCAAAACGGGCATACCAATGCCCCCACCCTAAATGAAAGTTTCCCCAAAAAATCCCTGGTGTCTAGGGGGCTTTTTGCCCCCCCGAGGGGGCAGATTGGGGCTACTGCCCCATTCACCCCCGGGGGGGCAGGAAGACTGTATTTTTTGCGGGGAGGGGGTGAGGGCATGGGCATGCCTGTTTTGGGCAGCCCCCACCCTAATTCAAATTTGCCCCCAAATAATCCCTGGCGTTTAGTGCGCTTTTTGCCCCCCCCGTGGGTGAAGAATGGGGGCTATTGCCCCCATCTGCCCCCCCGGGGGGGGGCAGAAAGTCTACTAGACGTCAGGGTGTTTTTTGGATACATTTAAATTAGGGTGGGGTCTGTGCCCAAAACGGGCATGCCAATGCCCCCACTCTAATTAAAATTTGCCCAAAAAAACCCTAGCGTCTAGTGGGCTTTTTGCCCCCCCCGGGGGAGCAGATTGGGGGCTACTGCACTGTCATTTTTGCGGGGCAGGGGGTGGGGGCATGGGCATGCCCGTTTTGGGAGCCCCCACTCTAATTAAAATTTGTCCAAAAAATAGCTAGCATCTAGTGGGCTATATGCCCCCCCCCGGGGAGCAGATTGGGGGCTACTGCCCCATCTGCCCCCCAGGGGGGCAGGAAGGCGGTTACTTTTACGCGGGTGGGGACATGGACATGGGCATGCCAGTTTTGGGAGCCCCCACCCTAATTAAAATTTGCCAAACAAATTCCTAGCATCTAGTGGGTTTTTTGATCCCCCCCGGGGGGGGCAGATTGGGGGGCAGATTGGGGGCTACAGCACCATCTGCCCCCCGGGGGGGTCAGGAAGACTGTAATTCTTGCGGGGCAGGGGGTGGGGGCATGGGCATGCCCGTTTTGGGAGCCCCTACTCTAATTAAAATTTGCCAAACAAACTCCTAGCATCTAGTGGGCTTTTTGCCCCTCCGGGGGGGCAGATTGGGGGCTACTGCACCATCTGTCCCCCAGGGGGGTCAGGAAGACTGTAATTTTTGTGGGGCAGGGGGTGGGGGCATGGACATGCCCATTTTGGGAGCCCCCACTCTTTTTTTTTTTTTTTTTTTTTTAAGACGTTTATTAGTGTTCAAAGGTGCAGTACATATAGCAAAGCCTACAACCCTGCGGGCCGGCTGCAAATGAACGGTGAATCGTGAGGGTGTGGGTCAACATAAAAGGGCATGTCATTGCGTCCCTCGTGTCCCCGGTGTGCTAGGACATGGATAAGATAGTCACATTTTCGTAAGTCTAGAAAGGAAAAGTCCATAAATGACGCCTTGTTTTTCTTTTTTTTCCTAGAACTTAGCCATGAAATCGGCAAACTAAACAAAACAGTTCGTATCGGTATGTCCCAATGTTCCTTTCGCGACTTCCCCACTCGAAGTCCGCCCCACCTGCACGGTGTTAGTAGGAACCACCTCTGATCGGTGTGTTGTTTGCCGATGCTGTTACAGTGCAACTGGAGGTCAGAGGTGTGTGTGCGCAAGTGTGCCTGAACTTAGAGTGGGACAGCCCCTGTGGGCCATGATGTGTCATCGGTCGCCGGCCTTGTTAGTGGAGCATGTTGCAATCAGGTGGAGGAGCCTCGCTGTCGGTGTGGCTATCGGCGTCTACGCCTGCAGTCGCCGTCTGTAGTGCCGCCAGTGGCTCCTACCCACTTCAACACGGGGGGTCAGGGAGGCCACCGTCTGTGAGCAGGGGTCCGATACTGTAAACATGTAAACATATATGTGAAAGTGGGTGGGGGGGGGGGGTGGAGTGTGCTTGCGGGGGCGATGTCAGCAACTCTGTGCTTGGGGCGCGCTGCTGGGCAATGGCTGCTGATGGGCGCCCGCATTGGCGTTGGGTCGTATCCGAGGTCTACGCGCTGGCTGATTCTTGTCTGCGTCAGGAGGGGGGGGGGGGGCGTCGCTTTCGGTGGTTCCTGCGATACTGCATTAGCCTCTGTGACCCACCTCCGGTTTCACTTATTCTACGTGAGCCCTCTGGCAGTGCCCTCCCCCTGCATGGTCCCCAGGATGCCATCCCAGAGCTGTGCTATCGGGAACTGCCGCAGACCCGCTATTTCTTCCCGGTGGAGCGCCGTGCCTTCCGCCCTGGCCCAGTTTGTAAAGGATGCGAACCAGTGTTTTGGGGTAGGCGGTTCCCGCCGTTTCCAGTGTCGCGTAAGCAGCCGTTTGGCCGTGATGAGGCCCAAATCCCAGAATCGTGCCTGTGTTTTGTTCAGTTTGGTTCTGTTATAGAGTCCGAGAATGCACGCCTCCCACGTGTCTGGCAGGCCCGGGCCCGTGCTGTGATTCAGGAGTGAGGTCACCTCCCCCCAGTACGTGGTCAGGGTTGGGCAGTGCCAAAGCATGTGCAGGATATCTGCGCCCAACAGGTCGCATCTGGGACAAACGGCAGTGTCGATCGCGAAGTATCTGTTTATTCTATCTGGCGTTAGGTATGCCTGGTGCAATATGTACAGTTGGATGATGCGGAAGCGGGAGTTGCGGGGGATGTTTACGGGGCTAGCTAGTACCATGTTCCACTCTTTATCCGTCCAATCCCTCCCACGGTGCGCCGCCCACTTAGCCCTGATCTGCTGTGTGGGTGTTTGCGTGTGGATGAGAAGCGCCTGCGCTAACCAATGCGTGATGTGCGATCCTCTGCCCATTACATGTAGATATTGGACCAGGTGGTGCATCGGCGGCTCAACCTGGATGTCACCCCAGGAGTCAGTGTATGCCCGCAGTACCGACGCATGGAGTAGGAACTGCCCGGCCGGGAGTCCCGTGGTGTCAGATAACTCCGCGAATGAGAGCAGGGCCCCGTCAACATACAGGTCACCCATGGTCTCTACTCCAGCCGTGACCCAGTGTTCCAGATTGCGCGGCGTAACCATCCCGCTCCTCCTGGGGGTGCCCAGCAGGGGGAGGGCGGGAGCATATGGTCTGGTAGTGTGCGTCAGCTTCAGGCTGCGGAGAAAACATTTGCGGACCACGGCCACATGCATGGGCAGGGGACGGGGTCCTTTGGTCAATGGGTGAAACAGGGCGCAGATCCGGGAATGCGTCCACTGGTAGTCCGCAGTGGCCGTATCGTCCAGATGTGCATCGTTGAGCCAGTACGTCACCCATTGGAGCTGTGCGGCCAGGTAATACAACTCCATGTTGGGGACAGCCATTCCTCCCTCCGCGGTCGGGGAGTACAGTTTAGCCAGCGCCACTCGAGGTCGCCCCGTGTTCCAGATCAAGCCACGAAGCATTGATTCCAGATCGCGGAATATCCGCGTGGGGACATACGTGGGGATATTCGCGAAGTGATATAGCAGCCTAGGGAGCGCTATCATTTTAGTAAGAGCTATGCGGCTGGGCACGTTCAGCGGAAGGGTTTTCCAAAAGGACATCTGAGCTCGCAGAGAAGAAATGGCGCGCACCAGGTTGCCCTCCAGTAAGTCCTGTGGGTCCCTATAGATGTGTAGCCCTAGGTATTTAAACATGGTCGGGTACCAAGCGAGCCTGGCCCCTCCAAGATGCACATCGCATTCCTCCTGGTCACTGCTGAACGAGTATGCCCCGGACTTGTCCCAATTGACCCTGAGGCCCGAGACCTCTGCGAAGGTCTGGAAGACGTCCGATAGCTCGGCTGGCACCGCGGTGAGGTCCCGCACATAAAGCAGCAGGTCGTCTGCGTAGAGTGAGACTATGTGCGTTCCGTCAGCCAGTGGGATCCCCCATTCCGCTCCTCTGTCTCGTAGCAGAGCCGCTAGTGGTTCAATGGCTAAGGAGAAGAGGAGGGGCGACAGGGGGCAGCCTTGCCTGGTGCCTCTACGCACCCCGATCTTCTCCGACAGCAGCCCTCCCGTCCTCACTCGGACACTGGGTCTCTGGTAGAGCAGTCCGACCATGTCAGCAAATGCCTCACCCACCTCGAATCTGTCCAGCACGGCTCCCAGGTATGGCCATTCTACCGAGTCGAAGGCCTTCTCCAGGTCCAGGACCAGGCACCCCGCTCTAGGCCAATGCGTCAGAGCCGCTTCCTGAATCCGGAAGAGGCGGCGTAAATTACGAGACGTGCACCGCGCCGGCATGAAGCCGTTTTGATCTGCGTGCACCAGAGTTGGTGCCTCCAGGGCCAGGCGGCGGGCCAGGAGGGAGGTGAAAATTTTATAGTCAGTATTTAGCATGGCCAACGGCCTATAGGACCCCATGAGTGTTGGGAGCCCCCACTCTTAATTAAAATTTGCCCAAAAAAATCCCTAGCATCTAGTGGGCTTTTTGCCCCCCCCGGGGAGCAGATTGGGGGCTACTGCTCCATCTGCCCCCCAGGGGGGCAGGAAGGCTGTTACTTTTGCGGGGGTGGGGACATGGACATGGGCATGGGCATGCCAGTTTTGGGAGCCCCCACCCTAATTCAAATTTGCCCCCCCAAAATCCCTGGCTTCTAGTGGGCTTTTTGCCCCCCCCCCCCCCAGCGGGCAGATTGGGGACTAATGAGGAGGGGAGGAGGGGTGCTGAGGAGAGATCCATAAGTGATTACTTGGGCTCTATTCAAACTGAGCAGTTTTTTTTCAGGAAGATGTGGAATCCTTAGATGCGGTGATGCAATCCACAATTTACCTAGAGGTGAATATAACATCAGAGCTGGAGCAAATTGTGGAGTTAAATCTAGCCCCAGTTATCCAGCAAGGGAAGAACGATTTTGAGAGGATGAGTAATTTACGTCTGTCAGTTGCTGGCCGGTGTAATATAGTTTAAATGATTTTTCTTCAAAAAGTCCTTTACTTTTTAGAGCAGTACCACTGGAGATTGAAAAACGCTGGCTTAGGGGAATGGAACATAAGATTAAAAGGGTTAATATGGACATATGGGAAGACAAATAGAGCCCTGCGATTTATGACACTCCCTAGGGAGGGAAGGGGATGGGCTGTCCTGGATCTAAGCATGTACCATTGGGCTGCAGTGATCCAGTATACGTGTGGTTTAGTGGAGTGGAAGTAGATGGATCAATGGAGTAGGAGTGGGTCACCTGATATTTATGAACTACTACTAAGAGATGAGGCCTGCGGAGGGTCCCACTACATCCCTTGATACTTGTGCTCTACCTACAGTGTCCCCATGGTGAGACGTTCAGGATGTGACTAAGGAGGCTCTTTCCCAGATACTGAGGGGGGTATTATGGAAGGTGGTACCCAGGGGGTGAGGACACAGCCAAGTCCCAGTGCAAGCCCCAGGTGTAAGCGTAGGAAATGCATAGTTGCCACAAAACATAAAAGTGCCCCTGCTAATTTGTGGGTACAGACTTAGCCACTGTCAAATTGTCCCCAGTTTGCGAGTCTGCCTGATTATGTGCCGGATGGGTGTGCCAGGGAGACTAATGGCTTTATGAATACCAAGTGTGACTCACTCACCTCAAGGTTAGAATTTAATGAAGCTTGCGTTGTGTAGATAATAGACCAGCTAAAAAGCTTAGCTGCACTTAATAGGGACAAGAGTTTTTTTACCTGGAGTAGGTCCTATTAATATTGACCCAGTCCGGTTACAGTCTGCTTCAGTGAATTCTACTGATTTAGCCCCTTTATCCTTGCAGTCATCTAGGATCCTCCCTGCTACTTTGAGCCCTATTATTTCTCTGGTTGTTCCACACCTCCCAGTAGCCATGCATTCTTTAGCTCCGTGGTCAGGTGTGATAATCAACCTGCCTCTGGAATCAACCCTATATGTTGTTGTTCTAGGGAATGTCCCGCAACATAATAACTCCATACCAGAAATCCTTGGGAATTGAAGAACAAGATGGTATACTGGTTTAAGTCTCATCCTAACATTGATATGGAAATGTATATCTCAATCATCATGGTAAGGAGAGTGGGTTGGTTGGGTCCTGATGTCAAGAGATGAGCAGGGGCCTGCGTGGTAGTTAATTTTAACAAACCCACGATTGCCGCTCGTGTCCTGACCACTATAGGCTTACTTAAATCACCTAGATCATCTGACATTTTGGCGCTTTCCCTGGGCTTTTTTTATAAGCCAGAGATTGTATGCCAGCCTCCTTGGATCCCAGTACGGGGAGGGTTGGCTCGTGGTAGAGTTTGTTTTGCTCCGGGTCCCTTTGTCTTTTCATCTCAGTCCTTAGCTAATAGATGTGCCCCTGAGTAATTTCGGGTCTTTTGGTTTACTCTATGTTGCGGTGTCATCCCAATTACCTGTCTTGCCTATACCAACCCCCCCTGAATGTTCCTTCCTTTAATCGGGAGGAATTAAGACTGCTATCCTGCAATATTGCAGGTTTGTCAAAGACGTTTGCTGATAGCAACTGGGTGTAATTTGGCAGGACCTATCATATCATTTGCCTGCAGGAAACTTGGAAAGTGAGTAACTCTTTCTTCCTAGAAAGGTATAAAACGTATTTTTCCATACCTGTTGGGGAGGGTTAAAGGGGAGCTAGTCACTTTTGTGGCAAGGGAGCTATGTGGTTACATCAAAGATCTTAAGTGGGACTAACATTTGTTTCAGGCTTTGAAGTTGCATGCTTCTGGCTCTATACCTATTGTTTTGATCAATTATTACAAAGCCAAATCAGGGTCGTATGGGACCTCCAATCTTTCTAGTCTTTGCTCTTACTATTGATTCTCTGTAGGGCATGGTGTTGGTCTGGATAAGCTTGTAGTAGTAGGTGATTTTAACTGCTATTTGTGTACCTGTCCCTTAGCTTCAGATAATGTTAAGTCCAAATGTATGAGAGTGGAGGGGTTTCATTGGGTCCACACACCGGAAGGTACAGAATTAAATATATTTGTACACACTTATAACCTAGTTTCTGCCTTAGAGAAGCTAGCAAATTTGATAAAGCTGCACATTCTTCCTACGTTTAAAGGAAGGGGCTGTGAGTCCATAATAAACTTATTTTTGTTTCTACTTCCTTTTTTTTTGTTTATTTCGAATTTCAATATAACTTTTTTGTCCTTTCACTGACCATAACCTTTCGTACCTAGTTATTGTGGGAATAAGGGGGGGGGGGGGGGTTAAGCCATTGGTGGAGACATCACAAGGGTCTACCCTTTCTGAACAAGGCAGACGATTTAGATGGTCGCACATAGACACAAAGGAATTTACCCAGTCCCACTTAACTGAGTGCTGGCAGGAGATATCTACCTGCTTGGGTTTGAGTTCCTCGAGGGGGCGATCTTGACTGCGTTTGCGTGTATTGCCCAGAAGGTGCCTTCACTATAATCAGTCCCAGTTACCAAACCTAGATCAGATGAGCCAAAATGGTTTGATTGAGACTGTTCGAAGTCCCTTTGTTTACTGAAGGATGCCCTTAAGCACCCTCCCAGAGATACAGAGCATGTAGCCTGCTGCTTTAAGGAATACAAAAAGGCCCTAACTAGTCGAAAGCTTATTCTGCGCAAGTCTTCGTGGGATGATTTAGCACAGGCTAGTGAAGCTAGAGATAGTACCCTTTTTGGAGGGTGATAAACAGGACTTGTTTTGCTGAATTGAATTGTCAGGGCCTGCTCTATGCCACCATATTTAGAGCAGCAATTGGTGGAGCACTTTAAATGCATGTATAATTTTGGACTTGCTGATGGTGTTGAGGTCCAGAGAGGTCTAGTGCTGCAGAGAGCCAACGTTGTTTTTTTTTTATTTTAGTGGAAGTTTCCCAAGACATTCAGGCACTATCCAGTAATAAGACCCCAGATTTTTTTCGTGATAACATTGACGTCTGGGAGCCAGCTTTGACGCTGGTCTTAAATGACGCAGTAAGAGAGGGTGTTCCGCTTCCATGATCCCCTGTCGTAATTGTCCTGATTTTTAAGAAGGGGGATAATAGCAACCCTCAATGCTATCGTCCAATTTTACTTATTAATGCAGTAGTGAAAGTCCTTGGGAGGATACTTTAGAATAGGCTGACACAGTGGGAAGAGGTGAACAATAGTTTCTCAGAGATACAATATGGTTTTAGGCCAGGTAAATCTACCACTGATTAATGCCTAAACCTCTATCTAATCATAAACAAATACACGGCTCCCCAGCCAGGATCCCTTCAACGGGCATTTATGGATCTCACGTTCGCATTTGATAGGGTCAACTGAAAAAAGTTGTGGGATCTGCTCCTCATGATGGGTGTGGATCCAAAAATAGTACTTCTTTTATCGAATTTACATGCTAGTACATCGGCTGTGGTGAGGTACTCACGGGGGAATCTCACTGAGCATTTTAGTACTACAAGGGGAGTGTGTCAGGGCTGTATACTTGCGCCTTTTCTGTTCTCCCTTTATATCAATGGACTGGAACAGGTCATGCTCTCAGTGCAGGCTGATTTCCTGAGGGTGGGTACAAGATTGGTGCCTGTCTTGTTATACGCCGATGATGCATTGCTCATGGCGCGTACTGCGGTGGAACTCCAATGTTAACATGAGCTGGAAACCACTAGCGGAGATAAAGAAATGTGATCTTGTCAAGTCCATAGGGGCAGTAGGTAGTTGTGCGCTGAGGTTGGGCTCATGGTCACCATACACATTTGTTAAGCTTTACCAGTCTAAATGTGTTTCTACAGTGCTATATGGCAGTGGGTTATGGGGTTAAATAATGGCCGATAAGATCCAGCATGCAGAAAATAGGTTTCTAAGACGTATTCTGCAGGTTGCGCAAAGTATTCCTGGCTTCTCTGTACATGAGGAGCTTGGTTTAAGATGTATTAGTGACTTATTGCTCTAAAGCCCTTCTTGTGCTCGAGCAAGATATGGACAGGGGAGTGCTCCCAAAAGAACTGTTTTGTCTAGCTGTTTGTCCCTCGATCACATGCAGAAAATTCAGTGGATTGCATATCTGAAGGCCCCTTTTACCAATATGTGCAGGGCTAACTTATTTCATAACCCTTATTCTTTGCGCCTCTCGGAGCTTAAAAGGATGAAGGATTTGTTTTTTGAACGTGCTGTATTGCAAAAGGAAGACAAAGAGCTGGTGAAACCCATGGTACAAACCCACATGTTATTAAATACTGCTCAAAGTATGGAGCCCTATCTATCTCTTTTATCTAATGAGAGGGATATATTTGTGGTGACAAGATTCAGGTTTAATTTGCTGCAACACCTTTTGGCCTCTCCCAGTGTTTGGTCCTGCCTGGACAGAATGGGGCCCTGTGGCTGTGGTAATATGTCTCTACAGGGTACATTACATTTTGTACTGTTTTGTAAATATTTTACTTTGCCCAGGAAAAGGTTTATACGTCTGTTGTTAAAAGTTCAGAATTTTTCACAAGTGCGTCCGGGGCTTATATACTTGCAGCTCCTGCCGAACGAGCATGTTTTATTTGCTGTCTCGTGCTTCTTACGTGCAGCCTTGAGATCAAGGCGATCCAGACCTGAAGAATTTTCCTTTGGTAAATGAGGGATTTTAATTATGCTGTAGGGTTAAATGTTTTCCTTTCTAATTCTTCATGGTGTTATTACAAGGAATGTCTATTTGGTTTTAAAGTTTTATTAAATGTATGTTTTTAGGATTTGATGTGCTTTTATGGTTATTTCTTATTATCGAATAAAGATTTATATGATGAAGAGTTTGGGGCAATCCCTTTCCAGAAAACTGGGGAACTGGATGACCCAGCATGCAGGTTTGTGGTGGTGATCTGGCTGGACGTGCCCTGGCGGTAAATAATGTTTATGCCTCGAACATTGACAAGGGAGCATTTCTCGAGGATTTATCCAGGGTACAGGCACCCTACCTACTGCAATCAGTCATCATGGGGCGAGACTATAATTGCGTAGGTGACCCTGCACTGGATATGTTCTATCCCCGTTGAGGGACCCCCTGGTCAGTAGAAAAGCGCGGTTATTTACTGGGTGGCAGACCCGGGGGGACTGGTAGATTCCTGGCGCTACACAAAACTGGTGACCAGGGATTAGTCCTACGTTTCAGGCCTCCATGAGCTCTATATGCATTTGGGCACATTTCTATGCACCCCTGATGTGCATGGCTCAGTGCACGAGGTTGAGTATCTAGCTAGAACTATATCGGACCATAACCTGGTACTCCTTTATATGAGATGGGAGAAAACGCAACCCTGTAGCCCTACATGGAGACAGAAGCCAGAGTCCTTAGAAGATCCAGTCTTCCAGGACATAATTAGAGATAGTATTAGACTGTAATTTGAGGACAATAAAGGGGGCAGCGCCCACCATACAGTTAGAATGGGATGCTTTTAAATCACTGATTAGAGGGAAGTGCATCGTGGAACGATGGGTGTCAGGGGCACTTTGCTGGATGACGAAGTGGCCTTGGAGGCAGAATTGAGGAAGGTGGAAAAACAGAGGCCAGGTCATCCAGAACTGCAACAGGTCCTGGTAGACACCAAGGAGCGGCTAGTGGGACAGATTGACAAGCTTGGGGGTCAAGCTTAGGGGTTTCGACTCCAGGGAATACATGGGGGCTGCATTTGGGTACATGCAGAACACTATGGGTCTGGCTCGTTAATCCGGCTAAAAGGGGTTCAGTAATAGTAGAACTGGAAACAGACCAGAGGTCAGGCTTTATCGGCAGGCTGAAATTAACCAACACTTCAATGAGTACTATTGTCGCCAATATGCGAGCGCTTCCACGCACAGAGAGATCGCCATAACCAACTTCCTTGATCCATTCATTCTACTGGTTTTCACATGAGAGGAGGCTACGGAATTGTGAGGGGATATTAAAATTCAGGAAATAAGAGCAGCCCTGAAGTGCATGGTGAGGAGGACACCTGAGACGGACAGGTTCCCTGATGAATTGTACGTCACGTATGCTGATGTGTTAGTGTCCAATTAGTGGACCTATACAGGGCATCAAAGGATGTGGGGCACTGCCGTCTTCCACCTGTGAAGCACTAGTGGTGCTTTTTCTGAAATCAGGCCTCCAGAGGACATCAATTATAACATTATAATATCGATTATAACATTCTCAGCCGGATTTTAACGACTAGGCTGTTACCATCTATGATAAAATTGATACAACAGGATCAAGTGGGGTTTATCCCGGGCCCCAACACAGCGCTTAATACAAGGAGGATGTTAACTTTGCAGGCGGCAGATACATTTGACCACAGAGTATAAATAGTATTCACAGTCGATCTATAGAAAGCTTTTGACAGCTTAGAGGTGGACTTCCTCTATGGAGTGATTGAGAGACTGCAGATGGGAAGGGGTTTTATAGGCTGGACCAGACTGTTATATATAGACCCTATAGCAAGAGTTAAAACTGGCTGCATAATCTCTGAGGGCTATGTGGTGGGCTGAGGGACTAGGCAGGGCAGCCCCTTATTGCCACTGCTCTTCGTGCTGGCGATGGAGCCGCTGGTCAGCAGCACCAGATCAGAGGCCCATTATCGGGGAATAGAGGTTGGTGGTCAACTACATCTCATTGCCCTATATGCTGACGATCTGTTACTATTCCTCCGAGACATTGACCTGGAGAGAACAATGCGGCTGCTAGAAAAATGTAGCTTGTTGGTGATGGACTCATTTCAAGATGCACCAGCAGGTGTCCTTCGAGACTCCAGATATCTTTGGGGAGGAAGTTCCCCTTGGTGGCAAGGAGAGCACAGAGTACAGCCCATGAGATATTTCAGCACCACAAGCTATCCCGAGTTCCAAATCGAGGTCTTTGAGGCCATCAGACCAATAGGAAGTACAGGCCAATGAGCCGCCACCAAAGACCATCGCCCCTTATAGGAAGATCATGCCCAGGGCCATAAGTATAACCTCTGGCGCCACGCCAAGATAAAGAACAACTCCAGTGGGAGTCTGGCATTAAGCCTCATGCATTGATACAAGAGAATGCCTCTTCCAATTCCAGGTCGCCTTCAGGCTCCGATCAGCATTGGGACAAGGCGTTCTATTCAACCAAGGTTCCATCTAAGTGTGTCGATTGACTCTGGTCCATTGGGCCCAAAGTAGGCCAAGGATGATGAGCACACCGCTCACACTCCAAGATGGCACAGAAGGCCCCAACGACACTTGCACCTGATATTCCTTTGACACCAAAGAGTTGATTGATGCCAAAGATTCCATCAACCTTGTAAGACTTTGTCAGCATTGAAGATCTTGCCACCACTAAAACCCGCCCGTGCAGAGGGATATTCATCAGCACGCATGAGGTCATGAAGAGAGCGCGCATTGCACTAGCTTTTGCTGGGCCATAAGTCATTGCGCAAGTGCAGAGATCTTTGCAGGCTTGAGTGGAAAGCGGAATTAAACAGAAACTGGAAAGCTAATCTCATTTCTCAGAGGTGCGAAAATTAAGCATTCTATGTGCTATTTATCTCACTACTCTTCTTTCAAATGCATGTTGATTCCTTCACAGCCTGAAGCACCATAGGACACCTCAAGGTGGACACGAATGTGATTACTGTGGGGACAAAATACGCAAGCCTTGTTTCATTTTGTTTGAGCGTGTATGAGAATCATCCTGTTCTGCCAGAGGTTTTTAGCACTTTCCCATGTGCGTGGGTGATTCATTTGGATCTGCAAACATGTCTAAACTGCCTTTTAATATTACCCGTTTACACTATTCTGCTAATGTCGTAAGTAGCTTGTGTTTGGGGACCAGGTTCTGAAAGCTGGCAGTAAAGCAGTGGAAACAGTAGAATATACTCCTTGTATACCATGTAAAGTTATAATTATTGTAATATCACATTAACATGCAGGTTTACAGTGCCAGTTCCTTCGCTTGTATGAACAGTTCTGATATCTGCATGGTGATAGAAAGCTAGATAGAATGACAAGTGGGAGATGAGTTAAGTGACATGGTGAGTATGAGTATGAATATGTGCATGAGACAGAGCAAAAGGAAGTGAAAGTGATCAAGTGAACTAGTGGACACAATTGGCAAGCTAGTGAACAACAAACAAATACTGACGGAGGTAAGAGAATGAGATAAAAAGCAAGGTGAGTGAGAAAGTGGGCGGTATAGAGACCGTGTTAGCTTCCAACAAATGAATAAGTGAGCGAGAGCGAGTGGGTGAAAAGAATGTCAGCAAATATTGACTAAGCATAAAAGATTGAGAGTAAGATTAGAGAAGTTTGAATAAGAGTGAGTTTGCCAAACACTATTGTGTCAACATATTGGCCCGCCAACAGGCTATGATCGGCCGGATAATCTTAAGGACTTTGTTCGAGCACATGCTAGTCACCGCTTTATGAAGGCACAGATTTCAGTTTGTGCAGAGCTATGTTTCAACAGCCACACATGTTACGAATGGAAAATATTACTTACCCAGTAAGCATCTCTTTGTAGCGTGTAGTACTATAGATTCACATGTGCCCAACCTCCTCCCCAGACACCAGTATTCCTGGCAGATCTCTTCTGCTATTAACTAGTTAACATTAGACAATGCACCATGCTATGATTACTTATTGCTCCATACACATTCTCACTGGCTGTGTGCAAAAATAATTTAACATGGAGTCAGTGCCCATGTGCATTATCCACTAAGGGACAAGTGGCAGCCCAGCTCATGATTTGAAAGTCATCTTCCAAGAAACACAATTTTCAAAAGTCTGACCTCAACACTAGATGGCAGGAGTATACAGAGCGTACAGCACAATACACTATAAACAGATACTTACATGGTAAGGAACATTTTCCTTTTTGTACTTTCAAGATGGCACCTATATTTCCTCTTAACACAAAATTGCAACCATTATGAATGCATAAAAAATAACCTTCCAAAGGGTCCCTTCGCAGGCACTGACTTTGCTGAGGCTATTCAAATTGTACTGCAAACACAGGCAAAACAATTAGATGATGCCGGCCATCTTGGAATGTTATTTTCAATACTTCCAAGATGGCAGACACATTGCATCTTAACACAATTTGGCAACTATCTTGGAAGCATAGAAAATACCTTTGCAAAACATCCGGCCACAAGCTTTGAATTTGCGGATGCTTGCATAGCAAAATTTACCTTAAACATTTTCAAAATCATAGTTTTGGCGAGTCAACTTGGAACGCTATGTTGTCTACTTCCAAAATGGCTGGTCGCCGTTGATGACTTTGTCAATGCTGGCACAATTATACAAGTATTAGCAAAGCTAATAGCAGTGTTCAGTGGCCTATGGCGGGTGGTCAGGTAAAAATAAAGAGGCAGGTATGGTGACAAAGAGACTATAAGCCCAAGTAATGCTTAGTGCCGGTGGAGAGGGGAAGAATATTGAGGCAGGAGGGGCAGGTGAGCCGAGGGTGAGGTAGGGGTAACCAGAGGAAAGAGACACAGTTGGAGTGGAAAACATGCAGAGAGATGACAGCGTTGAGGAAGGGAGAGAAAAGTTCATGCACTGGTGTGAAGCGCTAAAGCACAAAAGAAGGGGGAAAAATAAAAGTTGCTTCCTGATGTCAGTGAGAGAGCGCCATTTACAGTGAAATTTGTAGGGGTGCAGCATATGTACAAGTAGTTAGCATCCGCATATATAGAGGACTTTTAATCATGTTTAGACGCAATGTATGACAAGTACTCAAGTAAATTGGTATCAGAGAATGTGCAGAACCAACGTTACAAGGTGCAAATTCATATTTGCTGCAATGTAGAGCTGCTTTGAAATGAAATCTCTTACTATTAAGAAGAGTGTTAATTGATTTCCTAATGTGTCTTCAGATTGATTAACTGAAATGTGATCATGCTTTATGTACTCAATAATTAGTCGAATATAGAGAAAATGCATTTGTCGTTAAGGTCGAAGGCCTAAGTGAACACAGAGAATTGCTCATTTAAACGTAAGGCCTAAAGTCTAGCTGAGGCCTAGTTATGGAAATGGCGCAGGCCTGTATGAAAATGTTTTGCTTAAACATATAAACAGTAGAAATGCTTATGAAAGAGGCTTTAGAAAATGTTGCAACATTATTAGAATGTGAGCCTATGTGCGTATATTCTTTTGCAGGTGCATCACCCAGTAGATTGTAGAGTAGAAGGGCCCATTGTGTATGAGAGCTAGAAATGCTAGACCCAGACATGGAGGAGTAAACCAGGAATTTGAAGATACAACTGGAAGCGACAGAGAGTCTGAGACCCAAGGACGTTTAATGGACAAGGATGAAAGAAGGCCAATGTTGAAAACTCCATGTAATCGACACCTTGGAGAGGGCGTACCTAAAGGCGTGTCATTCACATTTTGGGGTTTCGTATTAGGGACAGCACCCCGAGGGTGGAGGCAGAGCAGATGGGCTGAGGAGTCAGAGAGAGTGGTTGGTCTTGGTAAATAGCCTAGCTATGACAGATTCTCCAGTCTTGGAGAGAAGTGAGTGAACTTCTTTGAAGTCACCACTGCTGACACCTTTGGTTAGGTGGGGCTATTGTTGAGTAGGGATGTCACTTAGAGTAGTGTAGGGACAGATTAACCTGGATTTATGTCTTTTATTCCGATGAGTACCAGAACCCAGGTTATAGCTATTTTGTTTAGTCTGATGGTCCTGGAATTGATCTTGGTGTTGTTCATCAGTCGGCTGAGACTTTTCCGTAGGATTATGTTTGTATTAGTGCCTGTTTACCTTCTGAACCTCTTGCTGAGGTGTTTGTACCTGCAGTTATTTTTGGTTATGTAATAAACTTTTCAAACTTAGCTTGGTCAGTGGTTCTTGGGGGAAGCAATTGGGATCTCTAAATTGTTTATTTGTTATGACAGATTGCCCAATTCACTCTATGGCAGGTAAAAAGGTCTAGTCGACCAGTGACGGGATTCTGGAGAATGATAAGCAGACTCTAGAGTTAAAATCCCGCCTTTCCAGTTGGTAGCAGAGTAGGATGGTTTACCTTCTAGAGTGAGGGTAATCCAGAAGTAGGTTGAGATTTCCCCGAGGCCCATAGAACCAAGGATGAGTGTCCAGAGAATTGCGGAAGGAGGACGGCGTTCCACGAAAACTGACGGAGAGTGACAGTGCGGCAGAAAGCAGCAGGTCGAAGGAGAGTGAGTATGAAAAGGGTCATGCGTTGCTAGATTGCGGTGTTATGTTGTATTGTGTGTTGTATTGTCTTGCGGAGTCGAATGCCTGTAGTGTGAAAGAGGAACAGGTTGTGAGCGCGCGCAACCAGTGAAAATCTTGGGCTCAGGGAGAGTCCAAGTGGTCCGGGTGTATCGAACACCCATAGTAATTGTCAACCATTGTTAAGGGGGTTATGAGGTACCATTAATCGCCCGCAGGACCGAGATAGGGGGAATGAATGTGTGAGTGCGTGGGTAACGGACGCTGGTCGGAAGTTGCCGTGAGTTTGTAACCTATCAGTGAGGCGATTGTCCGGTCGTTCGTGGACAGACAGTTGCCGGCACAGGTGACAATTACAGTTAGACTGTGGCCGTGCAGTCAGAGAAGTGGTTGCTTGGTCGGAAGTAATCATTTTCAGTGTATGATTGGGACGCATGCGAGACCGCGAGAAGTACGGAGAAAGGAGGGGAACTGCTGCGAAACGGAGGCGAGTGACGTCAGAAAGAGCCGCGCTGAGATTGGTCGGTTGGTGTGGACCCGCGCTGAGATAGGGCGGTTAGTGAGAAGCCGCGCTGAGATTGGTGGATTGTCCTCAGGAAGTAAACAAGCGCTGTGGAACAAGGAAATGTTTTGGGGTTTCATCATGAAATGTTTTAAGGTGTTGCGGAAATGTTTCAAAGGCGAAAACAAGATCGAACCTCGGGGTGGGGAGGAGGCTCCACCCGAGGATACTCCAGCTCATTACATGGCTACGAATGTTGGGTTGCATACCATATTGTGGCTTGATACCTGGTGTAAGATGACAGATGGAAATGAAGAATTGACCTTCCCTAAATACGGGACGTTTAGACTAGAAGTGTTGTATCAGCTGAAAGCGATTATGGCTGTGTTGCGGCCTTTGCCCAGACCAACACAATTTGAAGCGCTAGATGCATGGATCAGGGCAGCCCATGACAGGGGCAGAGATAGGCGACAAGAAAGAGTGAAAAGATCAGTTAAGGCGGTCCAAGATGCGAGATGGGATGCCATGGAAAAGAGATGGAGGGTACAGACGATAGAAGGAGATAGATTGTACCCGTTGCTAGATGCACAGAGGCGAAATACAGAAGACGAAGATGAGGACAGCGAGACAGATGATGGCCTGATAGAGAGGATGTTGGCAGAGAGACCACCTCCATACAATCCCGAGTTGGGGGGACCGCCAATGTCAGCCAAATGCGGGGAACATTCAGATGGGGATGGTGGGGTCAAAATGGTGAGTGATAAGAGCACCTCAGAGGATATATTTTATCCAGTGAAGGGAGAAACAGCACCGCCACCCTCGCCAGTGACGAGAGTAGTGGGGCGATTTACAGTGCAGAAGGTTCGGGTGGAAGAGGGTGTCCACTCACAGAAATTGCCAGATGCGCTGACGGTACCTGTTACCATAGGTCCCATAGTATCAGTGTACAACCCAGAGCAGAAACAAGTTGAGAATCCGTTGCAAAGGGGGAGTGAGAGATGCACCAGTGAAGACAGGAGTAACGGGACAGAAGAAGGGTGGAGGCAGTTGCCAACGCCAGTAGACAGAAGTACACCTTTGGTGGCATCGGCAGACTCCTCGGAAAAACAGACGGGTTGGAGGGGACCAATGGATCTAAGGGGACCAAGGCCGAGGTCGATGAGGGAATTAAGGCCAGGCTTGAGAACGTGGGAAACGGTTGTGGACACTCAGAGTGATAGATCCAGGAATGTCTTCGGGTCTGACAACCAGGAGGATAGGATGGTGTCCCACTGTGCGCCTAGTGAAAGCAGGCAGGAGTGGGAACGAACAGGGGTGGGGAATAGGGGGGCGTCCCATCACACCTCTAGCGATATTAGACAGGAGTGGGTTCGAGAAGGCTGGGAGAACCGAAGGGTCCCCCCGAACACACCTGAGGAAAACAGACGAGAAATTCAGGACAGTGGCGGGAGAGGCTCTAACGGAACTACTAGCCAAGGTACATTGAGGGCTGTGATAAAGCCAAGAAGAATAGGGGCCCGATGTAGGTAAATCCCATTTACCGATTTTGAAATACCGAATCTTACCGATTCGGTATTTTAAAATCGGTAAATGGGATGTAGGTCCCAACATCTGGATTCGTTACCGAATCCTTAACAATTCATTAATTACCGATTGGGTAAATACCGAATCGGTAATGGCCATTCTTTCCTATGGGCTTTGAAGCCCATAGGAATGATTAGGCATTACCGATTCGGTATTTACCCAATCGGTATTTAAGGAATTCACAAGGGTGCAGGGGGTGTCACTTTGACACCCTCTAGCACCCCCAAAACGGCCATGTGTGCTATGTGGCACACAGACATGCCCTAAGGGCACGTCTGTCTGTCACATGGCACATGTGTACATGCACAGATGTGCATGTACACAGGAATCAGTTTTTTACCATGGATTTGTATTCCATGGTAAAATACCGATTCTGTAAGCCATGTGCTGCCGGAACATAGGCTACCTACATCACATTTTCGGTAATTTTACCGAATCGTTATCATTACCGATTCGGTAAATATTACCGACTCGGTAAATTTACCTATTCGGTAATGATAACGAATCGGTAAAATTACCGAAAATGTGCCCCTACATCTCCATGGCCCTTTACCGATCGGAAACGGCCGAAAATCGGTATTTTCGGCCGATTCCGATCGGTAAAGGGCTACCTACATCGGGCCCTAGATGTGCTAAGGCTGAAAACAGAAGTGGAGGAAATAGTGGAAGGTACATTGCCACTAGAGAGAATTGAACTATACGAACCAGATGAGCTACTGTTTGTAGCGAAGGATGTTACACGGAGGGCTAGGGCTGCTCATGAGAAACTCTCAGAATTGGCAAATAAATACAGCGTAGATTTGACAAAAACAAAAGCTTTGCAGAGTGGCCACCGGTTACAGTATTCAGATCAAGATCTAGAAGAAAAGAGGGTGATCGGATTAAAAACTCACATGAGGGAGCTGATTGTGGGGATACGAACGTGGTCCCCTCTGGAGAAATGGGAAGAAAGGTGGTCAAAGAGAAAGAGTGTTAGAAGGAGCGTTCTTGAGACATCTCCGGGAGGAGGGTTGATGCATGCAGAGGCATACCCCTTGCGGGAGGTGGCTCATGGAGGCTATGTACACGTACCCTGGAGCAGGGGAGATCTGGCTGCCTTTACGAACACATTCCCAAAGTTGAGAGAGAGTCCAGTGGAATGGTACAAGCAGGTAGAGAGGTTCGTCAAAATCTCAAAGGTACTGTGGATTGATTTGAACACTCTGTTTGATATTGTGGTCCCAAGTGATTTGTAGATAGCATGTAAGGTCAGTGTCGAATGGCCCACAGCGGAGCCAGAAAGAGATAGCACCACAAATGGACCGTCACCTAGGGTAATGGCAAAGTATGAGCAGGCGATCACGTGGCTGAAGACTAAGGTACCACCACAGGACATAGACTGGGTGAAAATAGATCGAACTAGGCAGGAACCAAAAGAGACAGTGCATGAATACTACGAGAGGTTATTGCTGATCTTTAAGCAGTACAGAGGGTTAGATGTGATGGACCCAAAGGATATGGGACAGTTTGTATCCATATTTGTCCTAGGACTAAGGCCTGATATTTGCCTTATGATACAGCAACATCTGATCTGTTGGCAAAATAAACCCCTAGATGAGATTTTGAGGTATGCGAGGTATTGCAGTGACGAGATAGACTCGAAGACAAAGAAGCTTAAGGACAAACTGATGTTAGTCCAGATGCAAGCGGGAGGACAGGGTCAGTCAGGCAATGGCACCATGGGGAGGAGATCAGGGGGGCAGAAGAGGGACGGAGAGGAAGGTCCGAGACCTAGGATAGATATAGAGGCCCTGAAAAAGACGACCAAGTGCCATCAATGTCACGAGGTGGGGCATTGGAGACGCGAGTGTCCCCATAACCCTGACAATCAGGTACAGGAGGAGGAGGAGGAGGAGGAAGTACAAGCCCCTCCGGTACGGAAGGTGCCGGTGACCAAATCCCAGACAACGAAAGGGGGGACGTCAGCCCCTAGGGCTCAAGTTCCCCAGGCACCAAACATTTCAACAGGTAGCAAGGTATATAAGCAGATGCCTTTCATAGTGGAAGGGGACGAGTGTTACCAATTTGATCCAGTGACAGGATGGTATGTGGATGTGGAGGAGGGCTGTACTCTAGGAGCTGTACTGGAGGTGGATCAGAGAGGACCTTTTGTAGAGGCAGACGTAGATGGCCATCCCACCACATTTTTGGTTGACACTGGTGCCTCTCGGTCCACTGTGCGGTCTGCGGTAGTCCCCAACTTACCCCTTTCAGGACAGACCATCCAAGTTGTAGGAGTTGCAAACAGAAGAATGACAAACCCCTTGACTGAGCCAGTCCCTGTAAAGATTGGAAGTTTTAGTGACAGACACCAGTTCGTGGTGTGTGATTCCAGTCCTGTGTGCCTGTAAGGAAGAGACCTTTTGTGCAAACTTAATTGCACCATCTATTGTACCCCAAAGGGAGTGGAATTACAGACTAACGATGATGATGCTGATTTTAAGGTTGCAAATACGCATACGTGCATTGAGTTGTACCCTGCTATAACAGTGGAGGAGCTCCCTTGGGACTTGAGAGACTCGGTCTCCCCAGAAGTCTGGGACTTCACAGGAGAGGAGATTGGACTGATTAAGGGGGTAGAGCCAGTCAGAATTCAGGTGAGACAGAATGTTGAATTTCCTCGAACTCCTCAGTACAAACTGACCCCAGAAACACTTGAAGGTATAAAACCTGTGATTGAGTCCATGGTTAGACAGGGAATTCTGAAGGAGGTTATGGGAAGTCCCTGTAACTCTCCGATAATGGGGTTGCAGAAACCAAGTGGGAAGTTCAGGATTGTGCAGGATTTACGAAAAATTAACAACATAGTTGTTCCATGCTGTCCAGTGGTACCGAATCCATCAGTGATACTGTTTCAGATACCGTTCCAAGCTGAATGGTTTTCTGTGATTGATTTGTGTCAGGCTTTCTTTTCTATCCCATTGCACGAAGAAAGCCAATTTCTTTTCGCATTTAAAATAGAGAGTCGCGTTTTAACATGGTGTCGTATCCCACAAGGGTATACAGAGAGTCCATCGATCTTTAATCAATTGCTGAAAAGGAATCTTGAGAGTCTAGTACTGCCGCAGAACTCAGTTCTTGTGCAGTACATAGACGACCTCCTTGTTGCGTCAGACACAGAAGATGCTTGTAGGATTGATACCATTGCCTTGTTGAACCATCTGGGGAAAAATGGACACAGGGTATCTCCCAGTAAATTACAGTACTGCCTGCAAGAAGTGCAGTATCTGGGTCACAGAATAGAGATGGGGAAGAGAAAGGTGTCGTGTATAAACAATGAGATTCTATCAATGTGTGGTGGTTTTAAATTTTAATTTTTATTTTTACATGTGGGTGGTGAAAATAATAAACTCTCTCTTAGGATGGTAAAGATGAGAGCACAATGTGCTTGTTAAAATACCCCTCACACACTAAAAAAATCCTTTAGTGTCATGCTTCATCATGGGGGTCTTCCCGTCCCTCTACGGGGCGGGGCGTGCTACGACCAGACGAACTACGCGGGAGCACTTTGAAGGTGACAGAGGCTATGTGACAGTGCAAGGTGAGTGATGACAGTGAAGTGTAGGGACCTATTTATGTGTGGGTGTTAAAAAGACTAAAAATTCCCTGGCTAGTGGAAAAAAACGATTTATTCACTTCCCTAGCTGGGAACGTTAAGAAGGGGGTTTTGAGGTAGAGCGATTAGCTAGCTACCTGGTCTACATGTTTCGTAAGCAGTCCCCTACTGCTTACTCATCAGGACCTTCTAATGGCCCCTACTAGAAAATGCTCGGTTTCTAAATGTAATATGCCTACAGTCCTAAAAACTAGCAGCAAAAATCAGCTGGTAGTTTTAGCTTCAGGGCATGAGCTGGCCCAAGGGAAGCGAGATAAAATTTATCAAAAAAGTGGACCTAAATGCGGTCTCTGTAAAGAAAATGGGAAAAAGGGGAGAGAGAAAAACACCAGATTTATACAATTGTATATATAATCTGTCATTCAGCACAAATTATTGGCAGTGCCACTGGTCTCACTATATGCCCATATTAGCCCGACTGATAAAGAATATACTTAAGACTTTATGAACAGAGAAAAGGTACATTCTACCATCCCTTGGTTGTTCGATTGTGCTTGCTGGCCGAACATCGTGTAGCCCCATACAATTAGGGCTGGTTTGTGTCAACACACACACAATCATAACTCAATGCACACATCAGCATCACACAGGGTTAAAATACGAGGGACCCGATTTGTTCGAGAAGTTCAATTCTAAAGGAGTTATTCAGAACAATCATTTAAAATCACCATAGGACACACAAAAGTTTTTGATACATACTACTTTGGCACACGTTTTATGCCCCATGAGCTGACAGATGGTAGGTGTTCCACACGGTAATCTGCAAGAGAAAGCCGCGCCCTTAGCGTGAAAATACACAAACCGAAATAGTTTGTTTTTGATCATTAGCTTTTGTCTCTTGGGCCAAGTGTTTAAAGACTCATGGTCGAAGTCTATTACTCACAATTTCCGCATAAGTTCAATGCCTTACGCCTACCCGTTCTGCCGCTCTGAAGAATAATAGGGTCTTGTGTTCGGCAATCATATAAACTCTGCTTTGCGCTGTCGTCACGTTTGGTGTGTACTGACAAGACTAGCACGCTGACCTAAGATGGCCGCCGTGAGTGGAACGACGGATGGTGCACTAACGGAAGTCTTTCTTCCGTGTTTACTCTTGAAAAAGATCAAATGCCTCAAAATATTATTTTTATTTGCTATCACTCCGAGGTTATTATTGCAATTACTAAACATTCAATTATGTCTGGTTTTTGGAATTAGATCGGGTAATGATTCTGACGGTGTCTGAGGTTACTGACACCCGTGTGAAGTCAATGCATACAGCGGACTATTTCAGGGGCTGAGTAAAAATGTAGAAAGATAGAGAGGCTTATACCCACGTGCTACGAACTTATATATTGTGATCATTGACTATTTGGACATGCAGCAGTATTTCGTTATTGCATGGTATTCATAAACTTGATGATGTCGCTCAAGGAGAGGTTACATTTCCCATGCTGGGTGAGCAGCAGTGATCCCTAATCGAGACAGAGGAGCTATCTTTGATATATATCTGCAAAGCAGGTATTGCCCATAATGGGGCTATCATGCAGTGGCCAAAGTTAGTAGTAAAACAAAGAAATAGGGAGTACCTGTCAGCGGGGGATAGGTATGCACGATCTACAGCTGGCCCCAAGGTATTTCATCGTTCAGCCCATGCTTATTAGATTGGACACGAAAAACCCACCTTTGTTCTTTTTCCAGTAGGTGTTTCTCATTGTCAATCTGCTCTATCACAGTCCAGGTAATGTCCTCAGGTTTATGCCCACTTTCTAGGAAGTGGTTGGTTAATTTTGTACTTGACTTCCTGCATTTAATTGTGCTCTTGTGCTCACCTATTCTTGTCTTTACAGCCCTGCTCGTCATGCCGGCGTATTCAAGGTTGCAGGGGCAGGTGATTAGATATACAACATTAGAGCTGTTGCAGTTACTGAAGCTTCTCTGCTCCCATTTTGTCCCATTGTTAAAAGTTAGTGTCTTACTCTTTTTGGTAAGGCAACATACCTTGCATCCACCACATGGGTAGTGTCCTTGTACAAAACTGGAGTTACCTTGGGCATTAACCTTATTTACCTTAGGTCTGGTGTGTACCAGTATATCTCTCACACTCTGTGCTCTTTTGTGCGAAAACATGGGTTTCGGAATCTGAAGACCTCCGCTGTTAAGAATCTTCCAATTCTTGTTGATGATCTTGGTTACTTGATCAGAACTTGTGTTATACGTGGTAACACATATGGGTCTCTGCATCTGCGTTTTTTTGCTTTATCTTCAAGGAGACTCTCTCTGCAGTTGTTCCTGGCTCTTTTGTATGCTTTATCAATGATCCTCTGAGGGTAGTTTCTAGTTTGTAGTTTCTTCCGTAAATCGTTGGACTGTGATTTAAAATTAGCAATTTCGGTACAATTCCTGCGGAGGCGCAGGAACTGTCCGTAGGGTAGATTGTCCCTCAGATGTCTAGGATGAAAGCTTTGGTACATCAAAAGACAGTTCTTGGAAGTGTTCTTAAAGTGTGTTGTTGTCATCAATCTAATACACAGCTCCCCCCACTGGAAGGAGACTTCCGGTGCACAGCTTGAAAAAGACTATACTGTCTTATATATATCGTTCAACTCATCCAAAGCGTCATCACAGCAAAGGCTTGGAAAAGTTCATCAATGATTTATTCCATAAATCCAATTTTTCACGTAAATCATAAATCTTTCCAGATGCCTGGAATCGACATCATTCAAAAATCGTATTTTTCAATTGACATAACTCCCAGCATAACTCCCAATGCATTTCGGGCTGAAATAAAGCCCTTCCTCAGGGGATTGCTCTAGAAACATGAAGGAAAGCAAAACAGTATCAGTATCATGAGATACCATCTAGTACCCATAACCATAGCCTCACGCGTGAACAATTAATAATGCGTCTGAGGTGAAAAGAATAATCATTGGTGCTCAAAAACATGTAAGTCGGCAAGCGTCACAAATGTGTGAAACTGATGAAAATCAACAAGGTGCAACCGTACAGCGGGTTATCTAGTGTGCACGCCCAAGTTTGATAAGCGCTGTCTGTAATCTCCCATAACCGAGAGAATGTAAACATTTAGGTTGCGCGCTGCGTGTGCAAAGTTCCAGCTGCCATGCAATTAAACCAAAGAAAACGCGTGAACGTGCAAGTAAACCACAAATCAAACCGCTATCAAAGTCCTCAAAGAGAGGTACTTACATGCAACAGAGTGCGAATGCCAACTCTGTGTGTCCACAGCAGGCGGCCTCGATAAGCGGGGCGGCCGGCAAAGTTGAAATACGTGCAACGCGAAAACGGAAACAAGGAGATAAAAATAAAAATAGGACCAAACTCCAACTATCCCGGGTGAACAGAGAATGAGCGCCATCTTAAAGTGGTGAAAAACAAACCACCACCAAGTTTTAGAAATAAAGCCAACCATACATATATGTGATTGTTGTGTCAGACATGGGTTTTTAAAACAAATAAAGTGATCAATGTCATAAATAATTATCATTGAAAATATGCAGTATGTGAAAAGTCATGAGGGCTGTACTACAGGTAATAGTTCATTCAAATATAACACAAAAATTCCATTCGGTCATTGAGACCGTGCGGCTGCATCGTCGCCATATAGCGGATCCAAAAGTTCTCTCTCTTAAGCAGAGTGTTTTTATTGTTGTGTGTGACTTTCACTTGCTCCAATATCAGAAATTTTAACTGGGCTACTGTGTGTTTCTGTTCAACAAAGTGAGCTGGCACGGATGACTTCATGTTGCCTGTCCTGATATTGCTCTTGTGTTCCAACAGTCGTACTTTGACTTTCCTTTCAGTATGTCCCACATAGCTTTTGCCACAGGGACATTTCAACATATAAATGACATTCGCCGAATTGCATGTAGCATTCACTCGCAATTTGATCGGGTGACCCCGCATGGGGTGATTGGTGACATTCCCCTGTATGCAATTGTTGCAGTTACTGCAGTTGTAGCAAGGTCTCAAACCTTTATAAATTGTGAGATGATCCTGTTCCTTAGGTTTGGACAAAATCTCTTTGAGATTACGTCCCCTAGCCATGGGAAATTGCGCAGCTCCTGCGTATGCTAACCTCTTTATGAAATCTTTCGAGGAGACCAACGTTTTGAATCAACCTTTGTGGCTCACCAAAGGAAAACTCTATCTGAGATTTATTGATGACATTTTTATGCTTTGGGCAGGGACTGAAAGTGAGCTCCTAGAATTTTTGAACTCTTGGAACCTGGTGAACAACAGAGTACAGTTCACGTGGAACTATGATAGAGAATGCATGCACTTTCTGGATGTCAAAATTGAAAGAAAATCAGGTATAGTGACCACGACTATCTTCCGCAAACCAACGGATCGCAATTCTATTCTGCATCATCAGAGTTTCCACCAACCTCGGTTGAAGCAGAACTTACCTCGCTCGCAGTTGATGCGTGTCAAACGCATAGTGTCTTCGCAAGATGAGTGTCAACAAGAGATGGCAAACATGATTAGCAGGTTTCGTGACCGTGGTTATCCACAGGAGACATTGGATAAAGACATCGCATCTTGTAACAACATGAAACGAGAAGACCTTCTACAGGTCCGACCGAAAGCAGAAAACACACGGATGGTAGTAGTGTCCAAATATTCTGTTTTGAGTGGTCTATTCAGGAAAATCATTGTTAACCATTGGTCATTATTGAGTTTGGAGCCTGACTTTCAAGGATCTTTTGCCATGCCACCATTATTTGCCTTCACTAGGGGACGTAATCTCAAAGAGATTTTGTCCAAACCTAAGGAACAGGATCATCTCACAATTTATAAAGGTTTGAGACCTTGCTACAACTGCAGTAACTGCAACAATTGCATACAGGGGAATGTCACCAATCACCCCATGCGGGGTCACCCGATCAAATTGCGAGTGAATGCTACATGCAATTCGGCGAATGTCATTTATATGTTGAAATGTCCCTGTGGCAAAAGCTATGTGGGACATACTGAAAGGAAAGTCAAAGTACGACTGTTGGAACACAAGAGCAATATCAGGACAGGCAACATGAAGTCATCCGTGGCAGCTCACTTTGTTGAACAGAAACACACAGTAGCCCAGTTAAAATTTCTGATATTGGAGCAAGTGAAAGTCACACACAACAATAAAAACACTCTGCTTAAGAGAGAGAACTTTTGGATCCGCTATATGGCGACGATGCAGCCGCACGGTCTCAATGACCGAATGGAATTTTTGTGTTATATTTGAATGAACTATTACCTGTAGTACAGCCCTCATGACTTTTCACATACTGCATATTTTCAATGATAATTATTTATGACATTGATCACTTTATTTGTTTTAAAAACCCATGTCTGACACAACAATCACATATATGTATGGTTGGCTTTATTTCTAAAACTTGGTGGTGGTTTGTTTTTCACCACTTTAAGATGGCGCTCATTCTCTGTTCACCCGGGATAGTTGGAGTTTGGTCCTATTTTTATTTTTATCTCCTTGTTTCCGTTTTCGTGTTGCACGTATTTCAACTTTGCCGGCCGCCCCGCTTATCGAGGCCGCCTGCTGTGGACACACAGAGTTGGCATTCGCACTCTGTTGCATGTAAGTACCTCTCTTTGAGGACTTTGATAGCGGTTTGATTTGTGGTTTACTTGCACGTTCACGCGTTTTCTTTGGTTTAATTGCATGGCAGCTGGAACTTTGCACACGCAGCGCGCAACCTAAATGTTTACATTCTCTCGGTTATGGGAGATTACAGACAGCGCTTATCAAACTTGGGCGTGCACACTAGATAACCCGCTGTTCGGTTGCACCTTGTTGATTTTCATCAGTTTCACACATTTGTTGACGCTTGCCGACTTACATGTTTTTGAGCACCAATGATTATTCTTTTCACCTCAGACGCATTATTAATTGTTCATGCGTGAGGCTATGGTTATGGGTACTAGATGGTATCTCATGATACTGATACTGTTTTGCTTTCCTTCATGTTTCTAGAGCAATCCCCTGAGGAAGGGCTTTATTTCAGCCCGAAATGCATTGGGAGTTATGCTGGGAGTTATGTCAATTGAAAAATACGATTTTTGAATGATGTCGATTCCAGGCATCTGGAAAGATTTATGATTTACGTGAAAAATTGGATTTATGGAATAAATCATTGATGAACTTTTCCAAGCCTTTGCTGTGATGACGCTTTGGATGAGTTGAACGATATATATAAGACAGTATAGTCTTTTTCAAGCTGTGCACCGGGAGTCTCCTTCCAGTGGGGGGAGCTGTGTATTAGTCCTTTAACTTCACGCTGAAAGGCCAGTCGGCGTCATCCTGGGAGCACGCTACAAACTTGCAATTGGTTTACTGAAGATTTATTGAGCTGTGCAAGTCTGCTTTCATTTTTGTCTGTTGTCATCAATCTGCCATTTTTCGGGAAAATGTTTAGATCAAGAAATACCAGATTGTTATTGGTGGTGACACTGGTAAATTTCAGGAACTCGTCTTGGTAGTTGAGCGACGTAAGGAACTGTTGGGCGGTCTTTTCATCTCCATTCCAGATGATAAGGATATCATCGATGTACCTTTTCCAGGTCATGATGTTATTTCTGAATGGGTTACTAGAGTTCAATATCCTAGTTTCCTCAAGGTGGTGCACATAGAGACCAGCTATGCTTGGAGCAAATGTGCTCCCCATGCTGGTCCCATGTTTTTGGAGGTATAGGGTACCGTTATGTTCAAAAAAGTTCTCCTTTAGTGCCAAAGAGCAACATTCCATAACCACATTCCGTGGGGTTTGATACTCCCAGTCGTCTGCGAAGAGAACATCTTCGATTATTGCCAGGGTTTCATTGTGTGGCAGACTGGTGTAAAGACTCTCTACATCACAGCTGATTAACAACTGTGTATTCGGATCAAATAGCACTTCTTCGAGTAAATTCAACACATCCTTGGTGTCTCTAAGGTAGGTCGATGTCCTCTGTATCATAGGTCTTAGAAATGCATTCGCAAATCTAGAAACTGGTTCAAGAACCGACCCGATCCCCGATACGATTGGTCTTCCCGGGGGGTTCTCTAAGTTCTTGTGGATCTTCGGTAGTATGTACAGGTAAGGAGTTCTCGGGTTCTTTTGGCATAGAAACTCCCCTTCTTTTTTGGTGATCCAATTATGAGACAATGCCTCCTCTACCATTGTTTTGATTTTGATTATTATTCTTTCGGTAGGGTCGGTCCGTAGGACCTCATAGTTTCTTTCATCTTGTAGTAATCTTGTGCACTCCTTATTGTATTGTTCTTTGTTTAGTAACACAGTTGCTCCCCCCTTGTCCGCTGGTTTTATTACCACTTCTTTGTTGTTGCTCAATTCTCGAAGTGCTTGTCGTTCTTCGTTGGTGATGTTTTGGAAGACTCGTTTCTGCATTGGGTTGAGATCTTCAAGATCCTTCATAACCGCTTTTTCGAAGGTCAGGAGTTCAATGGGGAGTGTGTTGTTCATAGGGGTGAAGGTAGATTTTGGCTTAAGTCCCGTATCTCCTTGTTCGGTATTATCCTTCTTATCTTTAAAGAAGATCTGGAGTTTCAGCCTTCTTATAAATTCCTGAATTTCTTTGCAGAGGTGGAATTTATCCATGTTGGCAGTGGGGACATATCCTAAGCCTTTCTCTAGTACTCTTTTCTGCGATTCAGATAGCTCAGTGCCGGTAAGATTTACCACTAGACTCATTTCTGATTCTTGGACGCACCTGTCATGCTCCTGGTTGACACTCTCGGGGTTCCTTCCTCCTCGATGTTCCAGTGTACGGAGGTGCCTCTCCGGTTCCTCCCCTTGTTTTGTCCTTGGCGTGCGCCTAAAAAAGAAGCCGATTGGTCAAAATAGCCATAATCTTGTTGGTATCCCCATTGTGGGAAGGGGCCATTTAGATGTTGAAAAGGCGGTGGGCCATACTGTTGTTGGGGGTACATCATCGGCTGCGGGTAGCTGTTCCATCCCCGCATGCCACGGTGGTTAGGTCGTCGGAAATTTCTTCGTGTGCCCTGGTATCTGGGGCTTTTGTTGCCACTAGAATTAGAGCTGTTGCATCCAGCATCTGATGAATCATCATTAGAAATATTGTCACTCGATGGTTTATAATTGTCTTTTATATAAGGGTAGATCTTCTCCTTTGTCCACCTGCTGGTGTCTTTTTTACGTTTCTCATATTTACTTTCTTTTAGAGTTAATTCAAAATCATTTAATGTCTTGTTTAGTTCGTCAAGATACTTCTTAAGATTGGCCGGAGATTCATAGTTCTTGAGACGTATCTCTATTGCTTGTATCTCCCCTTTTAAATCAGTTGCCAGTCTGCTTGCCGTCTTGATGATAAGAACGATCCAATCTCGTGTACATCTCCAAGAGATTTGGGACCAATCGATTTTGAAAGTTTTATCTTCAAGAAATATAAATGGTTCATTCCGAACTACAAGGCCTGATGGAGCAGTATTGACCTTCAAGTACTCAGACATTAGTAACCCATGGATAGCAGTTTTTATCTGAGTTCTCCTTAGTTCCTCCAGTTCATCCCAGTCACTGTTTTTTGTGGAGGGGCACCCGGAGTTGAGTCCTTCGAAAGTCCCTAGAGTGGCCATTAGATTAGAAATTTCGTCCTCAGTGAATGCGAGGCCTAGATCGGCCATTCTTTACCAAGAAATCGGGGTTCCCTCTATCTTCCCAAGTCATAAAGTCTTAAGTATATTCTTTATCAGTCGGGCTAATATGGGCATATAGTGAGACCAGTGGCACTGCCAATAATTTGTGCTGAATGACAGATTATATATACAATTGTATAAATCTGGTGTTTTTCTCTCTCCCCTTTTTCCCATTTTCTTTACAGAGACCGCATTTAGGTCCACTTTTTTGATAAATTTTATCTCGCTTCCCTTGGGCCAGCTCATGCCCTGAAGCTAAAACTACCAGCTGATTTTTGCTGCTAGTTTTTAGGACTGTAGGCATATTACATTTAGAAACCGAGCATTTTCTAGTAGGGGCCATTAGAAGGTCCTGATGAGTAAGCAGTAGGGGACTGCTTACGAAACATGTAGACCAGGTAGCTAGCTAATCGCTCTACCTCAAAACCCCCTTCTTAACGTTCCCAGCTAGGGAAGTGAATAAATCGTTTTTTTCCACTAGCCAGGGAATTTTTAGTCTTTTTAACACCCACACATAAATAGGTCCCTACACTTCACTGACATCACTCACCTTGCACTGTCACATAGCCTCTGTCACCTTCAAAGTGCTCCCGCGTAGTTCGTCTGGTCGTAGCACGCCCCGCCCCGTAGAGGGACGGGAAGACCCCCATGAAAGGATTTTTTTAGGGTGTGAGGGGTATTTTAACAAGCACATTGTGCTCTCATCTTTACCATCCTAAGAGAGAGTTTATTATTTTCACCACCCACATGTAAAAATAAAAATTAAAATTTAAAACCACCACACATTGATAGAATCTCATTGTTTATACATATCGAATTGGAGGGTGATTCTGTCAAAACCTCTGTACTTCCTCTATTGTTTTGGAAGAGAAAGGTGTCACCTGACAGAATTGAAACTATCATGAGAATGAGTGTGCCCTCAACTCAAAGAGAGGTCAGGATGTTCTTAGACATGGTTGGCTACTGCCGACAGTGGATTGCTAACTTTTCTCTGAAAGCGAAACCACTGCAGAAACTGACGCACAAGGACGTGAGTGATCCGGTATTATGGGACACAGATTGTATTATGGCCTTTTTGGAGCTGAGAGAGGACCTGTGTCGCGCTCCAGCTCTGGGAATGCCCGATTACACTAAATCATTTGCATTGTTCTGCTGCGAGAGGGAGGGGTGTGCATTGGCAGTCTTAGTGCAAGATCATGGAGGAGTCCGTAGACCAGTTGCATACTTCTCGGCTACCTTAGATCCAGTAGCCGCAGCGTTGCCCGGATGTCTCAAATCCGTTGCTGCAACAGGTGTCAGCATTGAAAGGTGTGAAAGTATTGTGATGGGATATCCACTGACAGTTGATGACCCGGACCAAGACGCAGCACCTGACAAACAACAGGCTCACACGCTACGAGCAGGTTATACTTGCTGCGGAGAATGTGACTCTCAGGAGGTGCTCTGTCTTGAATCCTGCTACTTTGTTACCATTACCGAATGATATAGAAGATGATTGGGAAGACCATGATTGTCTTGATGTAACTGAACTATGCACCAAACCTAGACCGGATATTGTTGATGTGCCATTAACAGACCCTGATGAAATTTATTTTGTGGATGGCTCATGTGTAAGAGACAATACTGGTCAGTTGAGAGCAGCCTTTGCTGTCTGCACTATTTCTGGAATAATTGAAGCAGCCTGCCTGGAAGGAGTACACTCTGCTCAGGTGGCTGAGATAATTGCATTGACGCGCGCCTGTTTAGCAGCCAACGGCATTAAGATCACCATATTTACGGACAGCCAGTACGGATTTGGGGTGGTTCATGACTTTGGCCAGTTGTGGTCCCAGAGGGGTTACATGACATCATCGGGCTCCCCAATCAGAAATGGTGAATTTATCAGGTTATTGCTGGAGGCCTTGCAAAGACCTGCAGAAATAGCTGTGGTGAACTGCACAGCACACACAAAGGGAACGGATTTTGTGACACAAGGGAACCGTTATGCTGATGAAGTTGCACGCTATTGTGCAGAGCAGGGATACTCCTTTACGGAACAAAAACAATTGAGGGACCAAAAGAAAGAACAGAACTAAGCATGATGCTTGAGGTGGCAGACACATGGGAAGAGCTGAGAGACATGCAAGGACAGACATCTGATTATGAAAAAAGGGTGTGGGAATCGGCTGGCTGTGTCAAGGGAGATTTAGACATGTGGGTTTCAGCTGATGGAAGAGCTGTGCTACCGAATGAGTTGGTGAGTGCAATGGCACGACAGATACATGGTCCTGTGCATCTGGGAAGGGATGCAATGGTGCGTGTGTTCAGACAAACGTGGTACAACCCAAAATGTAGACAGGCCGCAGAAGCAGTATGTCAGAGATGTGTAACCTGTCAACAGCTGAATGTTGGGAAAAGAACACCTGTCACATTGAGTCACATTGGGAGGTCTGGTGGACCTTTTTACAGGATGCAGATAGATTTCATCGAGATGCCGAGGTGCAATCGCCTCAGGTACGTCTTGGTGATTGTGTGTGTGTTTTCTAGATGGGTTGAGGCATATCCCACTCGTAGGTGCGATACACTCACAGTAGCAAAACTGTTGTTGAGGGAGCTAGTGCCACGATTCGGGGTTCCGACCTCTTTGGAATCGGACAGAGGAAAACACTTTAATAGCGAAGTTGTGAAGATGCTTTGCTCTGCCATGAACATTGACCAGAGACTGCATTGTAGCTATCGACCAGAGGCTTCTGGCATAGTGGAGCAAATCAATGGGACCTTGAAGGCTCGAATGGCAAAAGTGTGCTCATCCACGTCCCTGAAGTGGCCCGATGCCTTGCCATTGGTACTAATGAGCATGCGTAGTACCCCAGACAGAAGGACAGGGCTCTCGCCTCATGAAGTACTGATGGGGAGGGCTATGAGACTGTCATCTATTCCTACAACTGCCTTGATGAATATCACAGATGATGTGATTCTTGACTATTGCAGAGGACTTTCTGATGTCATGCGTTCTGTGTCTCTTCAGTTGCAGGCTGCTGAAATTCCGGCTTCTAGCGACCTTTGTCACGACCTGTGCCTGGGTGACTGGGTCTTGGTGCGGAAGCACGTCAGGAAGAGCTGCCTGGACGTACGTTGGAGGGGACCTTTCCAAGTGATCCTAGTCACTACTACTGCTGTGAAGTGCGGTGGATTGCCAAATTGGGTCCATGCTTCTCACACCCGACGAGTCCCAGCACCCAAGGAGAGAACAGCTCCTCTCGTAGATGAAAATAATAACGAAGAAGAAGATCCATTAGAGGGAGCGAGTCAAGCTGTGGGGGTGCCTGTTGAACTTGGGGACTCCCCTGATCAAGCAGGAAACGGCCAAGACGAAAGTGACACAGAATCTGCCTCAGAGGGAGGAAGTGGCGAAGAAGGCGATCTGAGCGCAGAAGAGGTCGACAGTGGGGACGAACAGGGTGTGCGAAGGAGAACAAGAAGGGCAAGGAGTGCAGAGGATCATTGGCCCGAGAGACGGAGGCGAATGAATGTGATATTGGCTTCCGAAACAGATCTTGCTCCTGTGTCCGAAGAATCAGATCCTGAAGAGGGAGAACAAGGAGTTGAGCAAGGGGGTCCGAGAAGGTCAAGGAGGGTGAGAGTACCTTGCCAAAGATACGCCACCCCAGAGTGGACCTACCCTTTTACCTATGCTAGGAGTACCAATGCCAGGAGTACTGAGATCCGGGAGGGTGAGGTCAGTAGCAGTGACCAGTACGATCCCAAATGTTAAGCTGGAAGTGATATTGTTGGTTCCTGGACTTGAAATCGAAGGTAAACTGACACTCACCATTCCCAATCCCCCTCTCCTAAGCAAGATACGTGATTTACTCCTGGAAAGGCTGATTTTTCCAACGTTTGTACCCGATATGCCAGTATATGATGAAGTTGTGCTCCGCATGGAACTTTTAGATTATGTGTTGCAAGCAATCGGATCAAGTATAATCATAGACTATTGAGAACTTTGAACTTTGAATTGCTTTGAAAAACCTTAGAAAATACTTTGTGAATAACTGTTGAACTTAACCTAGAGCCGAGTGGAAGAAGAACAAATTTAGGGACTTTTCCACAGAGGACGGAGAAGGGTTAAGGTTGTCTGTCGTTGAAACAAAAGAAGAACTGAAACGGGACTTTCCGCTTTTCAAGGTGGTTCGAGAGACTCAAATAGCACAGAAAGAGACTTTTGGGTGCTTTCCGAGAACGAACTACTTTGTACTGAGACCATGGCGTCTGGAAACCCGAATCGTAGAGCCAAATGCATAGTAGGCACTCTTTTAGGAGGAGTGATACTCCTTATAGCTATAGTAGTTTTAGTTTCTTATTTTGCACCACACGAACAAGTAGGGAAGGCTGTGGGGACACCGACACCTGCCACCCCTAGCCAGAAAGAAGAGAGAGAGCGAAGAGAGAAAGCCATACTGGCTGCAGAAAGTCGTAGGCTACACACTGATCTGTCTAAAGGAAATTTTGGGCAGAATGCTTATGCAAAGCTGTTGTATGAATACATTGAGGCGATGGATGCGAAGGACTGTTATGTGTGCATGCAATTACCGGCTTCAGTAGATGAGGGTATTAGATACCATCACCTTCCATTGACATATGGAATATCCTGTAGTTTGCTGATTAGTATCCTATATGGACGAAATCACTTTGAATATTTCTTTTCGAATTATGATGCTGTGTTGCCAGAAGTCCCGAATTACAAGCATTTGAACAAGTGGGACTATTATAAGTCGGAGGACAGACTTGGGTATTTTTTCATTCCCACTAGAGAGCTAGACACACCGTATGCACATCGACACAACTTGACATGTTTGTTATCTGATATAGAAAAGAAGTTCATTGAACAGGTAGAAGATAGGTACACGAAACAGAAAAAGTTGCGAGATTCAGGGCAAGGAAAGGTAGATTGGACCGAAGAAGAGAAGCAGCATAAGTCAAGAGGGAGTTATGGCCCAATAGTTCTGGATGAAGTACAGAAAGGGAAGTTGTGTCTGCACAGACCACAGACGTATTAGGAAAATGTGTATGTGGGTCAGACTACGTGTGACCACACCTTCACCTTAGAATACTATACAAAGGACTTCTTGAAGAGCGTGGTTCAGGTGATTCCTACTGTGTATTTTGTCTGCGGAAAGAATGCGTATATGAGATTGCCAGAGAAGTGTTATGGAACGTGTTACCTAGCAATTATCTTTCCCAAAATTTACCATACTGAGGATTTCGAACTCTTAGAGGGAGGGTCTCAAAGGAGGGTAAAGCGAGGGGAAAGTGCTGGAGCAATTGTGGGAGATGTGTTTGGAGCAGCGATACCTAAGTTGGGTGTCATTTTTAATGACATAAAGATACGGCGGCTGGCAACTGTTGTGGATGAATTGTCAATGAATACTGCCAAGTCATTAGTGTTGGTTGAGGGTGAGATGTTGTCGATCAGGACAATGGTTTTACAGAACCGTCTTGCCCTTGACATCATTCTAGCAAAAGAGGGCGGGGTCTGTAAACGGTTGAAGGTCCAAGAATGTTGCCCTTATATACCAGACAACTCTAAGGATCGGGAGAAATATATAAGCAGCATTACTGCAATCCATTATGAAATAGAGGACTTGACGCAAGAAAATGCGTGGGAGACAGTTGGCAAGGGATTTGGGAAGGTTGGAAGCTGGTTTGCCAACTTGGGAAAGAGTTTTCTTGGATTTGTACTGAAGCCTCTTATCATAGCAGTGGCATGTGTGATTGGATTGTGGGGTTTGGTAAGATTGTACAAGTGGTACAGGTCCAATAGGTTGGTGAGATCAATGAGAGCGCAAGAGATGCGAATGGAAAGGCTGCAGGATAGTCAATACCGCAGCCTGAGAGCGTTGGAATCGTTCAAGCGAGGGAAAATGGCCACAAGCTCAGTTTAGTCGGATCTTACCCTAAGGAAGATGTGTGGGTGGTGATGACACGGGTCATCAAAGGGGGGAACTGAGAGAGCGCCATTTACAGTGAAATTTGTAGGGGTGCAGCATATGTACAAGTAGTTAGCACCCGCATATATAGAGGACGTTTAATCATGTTTAGACGCAATGTATGACAAGTACTCAAGTGAATTGGTATCAGAGAATGTGCAGAACCAACGTTACAAGGTGCAAATTCATATTTGCTGCAATGCAGAAGTGTGGCTCACTGGTTAGAGCAGGCAGACCCTGAAGCAGAGAACGGCCCGGGACCAGGGTTCAATTCCCGACGCGGCAGGGTCGTGGACCAGGGTCAGTGGACTCGATAATTCTCGCTTCGGTGCCTACTCGAATCATGGGTTCACACTCTGCAGCTCTGGGCATCAGCCTGCTTAATCTCCACTACGGCCCCCCCGCGGCGGGATGCCTGGCTTTCACCTTGGGGATGCCCAGTACGGGTATCTCACAGGGAAAAAAGCCAGGACGGGTTCCCAAGGCAAGCGCCGAGATGCCTACGGGTAATTGAGCGCTATATAAGAACGCATAATAATAATAATAATGTAGAGCTGCTTTGAAATGAAATCTCTTACTATTAAGAAGAGTGTTAATTGATTTCCTAATGTGTCTTCAGATTGATTAACTGAAATGTGATCATGCTTTATGTACTCAATAATTAGTCTCAATGTACTCAATAATTAGTCGAATATAGAGAAAATGCATTTGTCGTTAAGGTCGAAGGCCTAAGTGAACACAGAGAATTGCTCATTTAAACGTAAGGCCTAAAGTCTAGCTGAGGCCTAGTTATGGAAATGGCGCAGGCCTGTATGAAAATGTTTTGCTTAAACATATAAACGGTAGAAATGCTTATGAAAGAGGCTTTAGAAAATGTTGCAACATTATTAGAATGTGAGCCTATGTGCGTATATTCTTTTGCAGGTGCATCACCAAGTAGATTGTAGAGTAGAAGGGCCCATTGTGTATGAGAGCTAGAAATGCTAGACCCAGACATGGAGGAGTAAACCAGGAATTTGAAGATACAACTGGAAGCGACAGAGAGTCTGAGACCCAAGGACGTTTAACGGACAAGGATGGAAGAAGGCCAATGTGGAAAACTCCATGTAATCGACACCTTGGAGAGGGCGTACCTAAAGGCGTGTCATTCACATTTTGGAGTTTCGTATTAGGGACAGCACCCCGAGGGTGGAGGCAGAGCAGATGGGCTGAGGAGTCAGAGAGAGTGGTTGGTCTTGGTAAATAGCCTAGCTATGACAGATTCTCCAGTCATGGAGAGAATTGAGTGAACTTCTTTGAAGTCACCACTGCTGACACCTTTGGTTAGGTTGGGCTATTGTTGAGTAGGGATGTCACTTAGAGTAGTGTAGGGACAGATTAAACTGGATTTATGTCCTTTATTCCGATGAGTACCAGACCCCAGGTTATAGCTATTTTGTTTAGTCTGATGGTCCTGGAATTGATCTTGGTGTTGTTCATCAGTCGCCTGAGACTTTTCCGTAGGATTATGTTTGTATTAGTGCCTGTTTACCTTCTGTACCTCTTGCTGAGGTGTTTGTACCTGCAGTTATTTTTGGTTATGTAATAAACTTTTCAAACTTAGCTTGGTCAGTGGTTCTTGGGGGAAGCAATTGGGATCTCTAAATTGTTTATTTGTTATGACAGATTGCCTAATTCACTCTATGGCAGGTAAAAAGGTCTAGTCGACCAGTGACGGGATTCTGGAGAATGATAAGCAGACTCTAGAGTTAAAATCCCGCCTTTCCATCAGCAGTGGAAGGGTACACTCAACCAGTGAAAATCAAGTATGAAACCTAAATGATCCAGTGGCAGGACAAACATGAATAGAGAGCAAAGCCATCAATTATGAGCATGGAATTGAAATAGACAGCGACGCCACTGGATTAATGAGCAGGGAGCAAACTCGAAGCACATTCCAGGTCTATGTTAAAGTGTTGGTTACAGTGACAGACAGCTAACGCTCTGTTTATTGTAAATTGTTTTCACACAAATGCCTTCGTTGCTGAAGCTTTTTGTTAATCATTAACTGACACTGTTTTTACAAGATTTTCTGCCATATTGAATAGCAACCTCAATGCTCAATATAATGCTTTGAATTCCTTTTACATTAAAACGCTTGTGGGCATATTGAGTCACCCAGAACTTTGGCTTTTTCACCATTTGCGCAACCAGTGCTGCAAAGAGCTCCACCCTGTTTTACTGGAGGCGTTTGAACACATAAACAATTCACAAATAGGTCAGCTTCTGTATGCTTTCGGCACGGTTCTCACAAAAGTGCTTCTTCCCCAAACTCGTCTTGTATTTAACAGAATTACAGCCATTCACATCACTACCTAAACACAAACATTGCTCTCACTGGTTCTGATAAACTGGGATTTTTAAGGTAAGGTAGGTTGGCCTGTGCCAGTTCTTAATGAAGCAGCTCTGTTGGAACAAAGTACAAAATATGGATTTTCTTGCGTTATCTACTCCTTTTCCAAGGTTTTTAATTTCAGAATGATGCAATGTTATGTCACAGGTCTGGTTTGCTAATGACTTATTGGGGACATTCAGAAAGCTTCCCTGGAAATGCTTTCCACATGTTGTTTACCATTGGCTTTTTGGTTTGTTACTCACACTTTCTCTTCTTTCTATTTGCTGGCTTTATTTGTCCTAGGCTATCAAGGGCGAGATCTTCCCTCCCAGGGATAAAACCTTTAAACACCGACACCCTTCTCCCTCTTCTCTTATTCTCCCTCCGCCTCTCTACACGGCCATCTCTCTTTTAAATTTCAACATTCATCATCCCCTTAGTGATCTCTCTGTTTCTTTCTCCTCATCGCTCCTTTGAATGCTATGTTTTATCCCATGTGAGTATTCTGCACATTGTTATTCTTATCCTGATATATTGACCTACTTTGTAAAGCGCTCTGATACGCTTGGGTCTACAGGCGCTATATAAAACCTTTTAAATAAATAAATAGATCTTGTTCTTATCTTGTCACATTTGCTGTGCATTCAAAGACTGAGATGAAATGTCTAGCCCTGTCTTCTGAGGGAGCTTGGTGTTTTCTTTCTTTGACTTCAAAGTGAGAGGATTTATGTGACAATCTTGCTGGATACTAGGAACAGGAAAGGGTGTTTCTAGCACACAACAACATTTATATGAACTGTGCAAGTATTTCAGAATATATCAGAATTAGGAACACAAGTGAAGCACCTTTTTTGTTAATTCTGAAGTGTGTCAAAAACAAATTCTTTAATATGATAAAAACAAATCAATACACTAGGTGATGCTATTCCAACACATTATTGTCTGTGTGCTGTATATTTATATTAGTAAAACTGTATGTCTGTGCAAATGTAATGGCAATTTCAATTGAAAATGTGTTGTCTATAATGGCAGTGTGCTGCAACACCATGAATACTCCACTCCACTCTATTCGGCACCACTCCATGCCACTGCACTTTCCTCCGCACCACTCCACTTTACGCCACTTTACGCCATTGTACTCTGTGCCACTGCACTCTATTCCACTCAGCACCACTCCACTGTATGCTGCTGCACTCAGTGCCAGTTCTCTCTACACCTCTCTACTCTACTCTGTACCACGCTATTCTGCGCTGCTCTACTTTACACCATTGCACTCTTTGCCACTGGACTCTACTCTACACAACTCCACTCTACTCTACACCACTCTGGAATAATGCACTCTGTGCCACTGCGCTTTATGCCAATACACTCTACGCCATTCACTTTACTCTACAGCACTCAACTCCACTCCCCTGCACTCTATGCCAATTCACTGTAAGCCACTCTAATCTACTCTGCACCACTGCACTCTATACCACGGACTCTACACCACTTTACTCTATGCCATTACACTCAACGGCACTCTCCTCTAAGCCACTGCACTCTGCCCTGCACCATCCCACTCTATGCCACTTCACTCTACTCTGAAACAACCTACTCTACACCACTCCACTCTGTGCCACTGCACTCTACACAACTACATTCTAGGTTAATGCACTCTACTCTGCACCACTGTATTCTGCGCACCTCTATGCCACTGCACTCTATGCTACTATACACCTCTGCACTCAAGGACACTCTACTCTGCAACACTGCACTCTCCGCCACTGAACTCTACGCCACTCTACTCTGCACTACTGCACTCTATGCCAGTGCACTCTACAATACTCTACACTGCATCACTGCACTCTATGCCTCTGCATTCTGCATCACTCCACTCTACACCTCTGCACTCTACGACACTCTACTCTGCAACACTGCTCTTTCGGTCACTGAACTTTACACTGCACTCTATGCCAGTGTACTCTACACTGCATCACTGCACGCTATGCCTCTGCATTCTGCATCACTCCACTCTATGCCACTGCACTCTCTGCCATTCTATGCTACTCTACACCAATGCATTGCACGCCACTGCCCTCTATGCCACTGCACTCCACACAACTCTTCTCTTCACCTCTGCAATCTTTTATGCTCTCATCTATGCCACTGCATTCTAAGACTCTGCATTGTACGCCTCTGAATTCTATGCTGCTGCACTCTGTGCCACTGCACTCTGTCATTATACTCTGCAACACTCTACGCCAATGCTCTCTACACCAGTCCACTCTACTGTATGTTACTCCACAACACTCTAATCTGCAGCACTCTACTAATGACACTGCACTCTATGCCACTGCTCTCTACGCCAATGCATTCTACTCTGCACCAGTGTAATCAAGGCCACTGCACTGTACACCACTCTACTCAACACCACTCTATGCCACTCTACACCACTGCACTCTACAACACTCTACTCTGCACCACTGTACTCTGCCACACTGCACTCTACGCCACTGAACTCTACGCCACTCTTTTCCGCACTCTGCATTCTATGCCAGTTCACTCTACGCCACTGCACTCTACACCAATCTACTCTGCATCACTCCACTCTACGCCACTGCACTCCGCAGCATTGCGCTCTATGGCACTAGACTCTACTCTGTACTACAACACGCCACTCTACTCTCCACAATGCTATGACACTGCAGTCTGTGCCACTGTACTCTACACCACTGCACTCCACGCCACTGTCCTCTATGCTACTCTACACCATACCACTCTGCAGCACTGCACTCTACACCACTTCATTCTATTGTGCAACACCCTAATCTACGCCACTGCATTTTAGGACGCCACATTGTACACCACTGAATTCTATGCCACTGCACTCTATGCCACTATACTCTGCAACACTTTATGCCAATGCACTTTCCATCAGTTCACTCTACTCCCACTCCACTGTACGCCACTCTACTGGATTTCACGATATGCCAGTACACGACACTCTCTGCCACCCACTCTACAGTACTTTACGCCACTCTTCGCCATTCCACTCTGACACTTCACTCCACTAACCTTTTGCCTTGCTGAGCAGCAGCCACGCTGGTGTACAAAATGGCTAAAACACATTGGCAAATCCAACAGACTTTGCATTGGCGAGAACTATTGGCTTTGCCAATGCTTGTTTAACTTGTAGACATGGGTTAGCAAACTGAAATGGCACCTTGAGGTCCCACACATTCCTGCCTTCCATCGTAGACCCGTGGTGTCCTGTATTGGTCTTTACAGACCCGCTCATGACAACTTTTCAAGGTAACTGCTGGCGATACATGATGCCTATTTACATTAACTATTTGTAAATCTAAATAAACACAACATAATATTCTTATTTTTGTTCTGAGCGAGACAAGCATTACTAGGTCCATAGCCAGATGATCAGCTGCCTTCTGACATGTTTGGGTGCCCAGGATTTCGTATTTAGGAGTAACTCTATGCAGGCCGTTAAAATAATCCGAGATTTATCAGCCACACGATGATTAGGAATGATTAATACCTTGTTTTATGGTGTCTAGTGGCACCGTTTTACGATCTCTGAGACTGCTCAGTGACTAACTGTACTGTTAGGACACTTAATACCACTTGGTTTATTGACCTCATCATGCAGGATGACTCAATGGGCCTAGCCGGTCACATCCAATGTCAGCATTGAACATTAGCTCACTGAGCCGCATGGGCGTCTGCAGAAATGCTTCATCACCATCCCCCTTGCACCCTTCTCCCCTCTGCCTTGCACCCTTCTCGCCCCCCTTGCACTCTTCTCCCCTCTGCCTTGTACCCTTCTCCACCTCCGCCTTCCACCTTTCGCTACCTTGCACCCTTCTCCCCTCTGCCTTGCACCCTTCTCCCCTCTGCCTTGCACCCTTCTGCTCTCTGCCTTGCACCCTTCTCCCCCTCCGCCTTGTACCCTTCTCCACCTCCGCCTTGCACCCTTCTCTACCTTGCACCCTTCTCCCCTCTGCCTTGCACCCTTCTCCCCTCTGCCTTGCACCCTTCTCCCCTCTGCCTTGATCCCTTCTCCTCTCTGCCTTGCACCCTTCTCCTCTCTGCCTTGCACCCTTCTCCTCTCTGCCTTGCACCCTTCTCCCTCTCCCCCTTGTACCCTTTTCCACCCCTGCCTTGCACCCTTCTCTACCTTGCACCCTTCTCCCCTCTGCCTTGCACCCTTCTCCCCTCTGCCTTGCACTCTTCTCCTCTCTGCCTTGCACCCTTCCCCTCTCTGCCTAGCACCCTACTCCTCTCTGCCTTGCACCCTTCTCCTCTCTGCCTTGCACCCTTCTCCCCTCTGCCTTGCACCCTTCTCCCCTCTGCCTTGCACCCTTCTCCCCTCTGCCTTGCACCCTTCTCCCCCTCCGCCTTGCACCCTTCTGCCCCTCCGCCTTGCACCCTTCTCCCCCTCCGCCTTGCACCCTTCTCCCCCTCCACCTTGCACTCTTCTCCCCTTCTACCTTGTACCTTTCTACGCCTTGCACCCTTCTCCCTCTTGTACCCTTCTCCACCTCTGCCTTGCACCCTTCTCTGCCTTGCACCCTTCTCCCCTCTGCCTTGCACCCTTCTCCCCTCCGCCTTGCACCCTTCTTCCTCTCTGCCTTGCACCCTTCTCCTCTCTGCCTCGCACCCTTCTCCCTCTCCCCCTTGTACCCTTTTCCACCTCTGCCTTGCACCCATCTCTACCTTGCACCCTTCTCCCCTCTGCCTTGCACCCTTCTCCCCTCTGCCTTGCACCCTTCTCCCCTCTGCCTTGCACCCTTCTCCTCTCTGCCTTGCTCCCTTCTCCCCTCTGCCTTGCACCCTTCTCCCCTCTGCCTTGCACCCTTCTGCTCTATGCCTTGCACCCTTCTCCACTCTACCTTGCACCCTTCTCTGCCTTGCACCCTTCTGCTCTCTGCCTTGCACCCTTCTCCCCCTCCGCCTTGTACCCTTCTCCACCTCCGCCTTGCACCCTTCTCTACCTTGCACCCTTCTCCCCTCTGCCTTGCACCCTTCTCCCCTCTGCCTTGCACCCTTCTCCCCTCTGCCTTGCACCCTTCTCCCCTCTGCCTTGCACCCTTCTCCTCTCTGCCTTGCACCCTTCTCCTCTCTGCCTTGCACCCTTCTCCACTCTGCCTTGCACCCTTCTCCCCGGCCGGTTTGCACCCTTCTCCCCCGCCACCTTACACCCTTCTCACATCTGCCTTGCACCCTTCTACCCTTCTACCCTTCTACCCCTCTGCCTTGCACCCTTCTCCCCTCTGCCTTGCACCCTTCTCCTCTCTGCCTTGCACCCTTCTCCCCTCTGCCTTGCACCCTTCTCCATTCTGCCTTGCACCCTTCTCCCCCTCCGCCTTGCACCCTTCTCCCCCTCCGCCTTGCACCCTTCTCCCCCTCCGCCTTGCACCCTTCTCCCCCTCCACCTTGCACCCTTCTCCCCTTCTACCTTGTACCTTTCTACGCCTTGCACCCTTCTCCCTCTTGTACCCTTCTCTCCACCTCCGCCTTGCACCCTTCTCTGCCTTGCACCCTTCTCCCCTCTGCCTTGCACCCTTCTCCCCTCTGCCTTACACCCTTCTGCTCTCTGCCTTGCACCCTTCTCCTCTCTGCCTTGCACCCTTCTCCCCCTCCGCCTTGTACCCTTCTCCACCTCCGCCATGCACCCTTCTCTACCTTGCACCCTTCTCCCCCTGCCTTGCACCCTTCTCCCCTCTGCCTTGCACCCTTCTCCCCTCTGCCTTGCACCCTTCTCCTCTCTGCCTCGCACCCTTCTCCTCTCTGCCTTGCACCCTTCTCCCCTCTGCCTTGCACCCTTCTCCCCCTCCGCCTTACACCCTCCCCCCTCCGCCTTGCACCCTTCTCCCCCTCCGCCTTGCACCCTTCTCCCCCTCCGCCTTGCACCCTTCTCCCCCTCCGCCTTGCACCCTTCTCCCCCTCCGCCTTGCACCTTTCTCCCCCTCCGCCTTGCACCCTTCTCCCCCTCCACCTTGCACCCTTCTCCCCTTCTACCTTGTACCTTTCTACGCCTTGCACCCTTCTCCCTCTTGTACCCTTCTCCACCTCCGCCTTGCACCCTTCTCTGCCTTGCACACTTCGCCCCTCTGCCTTGCACCCTTCTCCCCTCTGCCTTGCACCCTTCTGCTCTCTGCATTGCACCCTTTTCCTCTCTGCCTTGTACCCTTCTCCCCCTCCGACTTGTACCCTTCTCCACCTCCGCCATGCACCCTTCTCTACCTTGCACCCTTCTCCCCCTGCCTTGCACCCTTCTCCCCTCTGCCTTGCACCCTTCTCCCCTCTGCCTTGCACCCTTCTCCTCTCTGCCTCGCACCCTTCTCCTCTCTGCCTTGTACCCTTCTCCCCCTCCGCCTTGTACCCTTCTCCACCTCCGCCATGCACCCTTCTCTACCTTGCACCCTTCTCCCCCTGCCTTGCACCCTTCTCCCCTCTGCCTTGCACCCTTCTCCCCTCTGCCTTGCACCCTTCTCCCCTCCGCCTTGCACCCTTCTCCCCCTCCGCCTTGCACCCTCCGCCTTGCACCCTTCTCCCCCTCCGCCTTGCACCCTTCTCCCCTTCTACCTTGCACCCTTCTTCCCCTCTGCCTTTCACCCTTCTCCTCTCTGCCTTGCACCCTTCTCCCTCTCCCCCTTGTACCCTTTTCCACCTCTGCCTTGCACCCTTCTCTACCTTGAACCCTTCTCCCCTCTGCCTTGCACCCTTCTCCTCTCTGCCTTGCACTCTTCTCCTCTCTGCCTTGCACCCTTCCCCTCTCTGCCTAGCACCCTACTCCTCTCTGCCTTGCACCCTTCTCCTCTCTGCCTTGCACCCTTCTCCCCTCTGCCTTGCACCCTTCTCCCCTCTGCCTTGCACCCTTCTCCTCTCTGCCTTGCTCCCTTCTCCCCTCTGCCTTGCACCCTTCTCCCCTCTGCCTTGCACCCTTCTGCTCTCTGCCTTGCACCCTTCTCCACTCTACCTTGCACCCTTCTCTGCCTTGCACCCTTCTCTCCTCTGCCTTGCACCCTTCTCCCCTCTGCCTTGCACCCTTCTGCTCTATGCCTTGCACCCTTCTTCTCTCTGCCTTGCACCCTTCTCACCCTCCGCCTTGTACCCTTCTCCACTTTCACCATGCACCCTTCTCTACCTTGCACCCTTCTCCCCTATGCCTTGTACCCTTCTCCCCTCTGCCTTGCACCCTTCTCCCCTCCGCCTTGCACCCTTCTCCTCTCTGCCTTGCACACTTCTCACCTCTGCCTTGCACCCTTCTCCCCCTCCGCCTTGCACCCTTCTCCCTAATCGTCTTGCACCCTTCTCCCCCTCCGCCTTACACCCTTCTCCCCTACTACCTTGCACCCTTCTCCGCCTTGCACCCTTCCCCCCTCTGCTTTGCACCCTTCTCGCCCTCCCCCTTGCACCCTTATCCCCCTCCCCCTTGCACCCTTCTCCCCTCTGCCTTGCACCCTTCTCTACCTTGCACTCTTCTCCCCTCTGCCTTGCACCCTTCTCCTCTCTGCCTTGCACCCTTCTCCTCTGTCTTGCACCCTTCTCCCCTCTGCCTTGCACCCTGCTCCCCCTTGCACCCTTCTCCACCTCCGCCTTGTACCCTTCTCCCCTCTGCCTTGTACCCTTCTCCCACTCCCTGTTGCACCCTTCTCCCCTCTGCCTTGCACCCTTCTCCCCCTCTGCCTTGCACCCTTCTCCCCCTCCGCCTTGCACCCTTCTCCCCTTCTACCTTGCACTCTTCTCCGCCTTGCACCCTTCTCCCCCTCTGCCTTGCACCCTTCTCTACCTTACACCATTCTCCCCTCCACCTTGCATCCTTCTCGCCCTCTGCCTTGCACCCTTCTCGCCCTCTGCCTTGCACCCTTCTCGCCCTCTGCCTTGCACCCTTCTCGCCCTCTGCCTTACACCCTTCTCGGCCACCCCCTTGCATCCTTCCCACCCAATGAAGGGGGCTGCCACCTGGAACAATGGCACCATTTCAAAAGCATGATGTACTAGGGCCGGCCCTGACTGGGCCCACACCGGACGCACTGGTGATCCAGTGGGGGGCAAGTGCCCCCCCTTGCCCACCCCTGCGGACGCCCATGCTGAGCCGTCTTGCTCGCTGGTGCATCATGATTCCTTTGAACTTCTAAATGAGGAAGTAGCAGTTTGGCCCCTTGGATGATTATTGACGTATTTATACAAATACAACGCTAAAGATGCAAACAAGCAACTAAGCAGAAGTACCTCACGTTGTTGGCTTGAGTTATTAAAATAAGATAGTTTTTAAGTTTCTCCTCTATAGCATGAGTTGTTCATTTACTCTTAGTCAGTCTGGCAGCTTGTTCAGGGTCTTTGATTGCATAGCATTGACTTGACTCTCTGCAAGGCACGCATGAGTCATATGGCACTCCCAGAGTCAATTACTGTCGAACTAGGACCTAATTTACACTGAGCATACCGTGAAGAATGGTTGGCTATTTTTAGTCTTCCTGAGAACAGCCACTTAATCATTTGAAAGTTGTGCTCTTAAGTCTTTGTTTTTTTTTCTTCCTGGGTGTTTGGTGAGGTAAAATATTAGATGAGCATTAGCAACTTAATTTAGGATTATTTACCTTCCTTTCGCTCGAAATTCTTTAATTGGTTGTAGTTAAATATTACATAGTAATGGTGATAGAGAAGATCCCTGTGGTAGCCCAAATGAACAACGTCGGGACTTGTGGTGCCCTATCAGAATCATAGGGTCTAATGTTGAAGGGTGAAAAAGGTTTATTTCAAAGGAGGTGATCAGTTGCTTGTTGCTTGTGAGCCTGCTGACTGCAGGAGGCATATTTGGATGGTCAATAAAGTTTGGTAAACCTTCTAACCGGTATCGAGATTCCTCAATCAACGAGCGACCAGCAGGTATTCCTGAACCCATCCTGTGTATGGATTACTAGTGTAGATGCTGCCTTTGTATTGGCTGACCTATCTGTGGCTGCTGTTGCTACATTGTTCGCAAGGCTTCTGGGACCCAGTGTCACTGAAGTTGCTTGCACTGTAGTGGCCATATGGGATAGCAAGGGATTCGCTATGTGGATCTCCTTGGCTGCCTTTAATTATCCTGGTGGTACTGGTAGAACACATCCACATTACAAGTTGGTGTAGCTATGTGAGAGAGAGAGAGAGGGGGCAGGATCGGCCCCAACATCAGGCAAAACTGACCCAACACTAGGAAAAAAGCTGCAGAAGATCAATAAATTCTTTTTTCTAAAGGACCCGGTGTCCGAGAATTTTGCAACAACAAAGGAGGCACAAAACCTACCAAGTCCAATTCAGTCCGACAAACCAAACACATCAGCATTGTTTGATACTCCAATTCAGGTTAATCAGTTAATGGAACCACTTCCTCACGACGTTACAACCATCACACCCTCCTCATCTACCAACCAAGGGAAAAAAACTCATCTAGGGAAAAACCTGGAAACAGTGTAGGCACAAGTTCATAACTCAAGCAGTTCACCGATTGATGCAGAATCGATTAGCGCTATAGAAAAAAAATAAAATCTTAACAAGAAAGCAAGACACGAAGGGTGTACATCGAATTTCATCGATATCCCCGAGAAAGGAATCCCTGGAGAATATCTTTAACAACACGGGATACATGGGATACAAGAACAACACGGGCCAAAAAGACCACAAGGACCCACGAAAGGAGACTAATCCCGGAGAAGTTAGTGAACTGATAAAACAGAGACTAGACGGGGAGGAAGTCTGGTCGAACTCCCTTTTAGTATCAAACAACTCAAATTTGATTGAAATCACTAAAACAACAATAAAAAGGACACCTCCCCTAGGGCCCACCTTAGCACAGCAATCATTTTCTAAGGATAGTGGGCCCGGCCTAGTTGCATCCACTCCACGTAACTTAATGGAAACGAGTGGTACTCAAAGAATTCTGATAGAAGACACTACTAATTGCGGAAGTAGAACAAGTAAAGGTCTTCAGTCGGCACCAATTTCAATTTCATCGGCAAGCATGATCGACCATTTGGTCGAACCAGTAGGGAAGGAAGGTATCCAACAGTTTAACATTCACTGGGAGAATGCGCTATTAAGTTCACTGGATCAAGCCATAAGGGCACCTAATTACCAGTCTGATAAAATGGAGGTCCAAATTGACCTTATAAATATTATTGCAGAGCACATCGCAAACATAAGCTCCAAGACTGATTCAATAATGTCCTTATTGGCAAACAAAAGAAGCAATGAACAATTGCCAAACAAAGACACACATAACAAAGGAAATACAGACCAACTCCCAAACAAAGACAAACAAAGCAACTGTGAGTGCGAAGCATAATTGAGAAACTTGCGTCCCTCCCAGACATACTAAAGGATAGTCTCGGTGTAGTAAAGATAGCAACCAAGCGTAAGGGAAACCGTGAATCTCCAGCGAAAAAACCCATCAAAGAAATGTCAACCAACCAAAGCACCAAACAAAACAAAAGTATAACAACGAGGGGAACGGTAAAACAGACCTACTTGAACAGAAAGATGTCCTAAAGGCGGAAACAGAAAGCCACAACGTTCAAATAAAAGAACAACAGGTCATCTCTGACCTCCAGCCTCAAGACAAACTAACAAAAAGACAAAGGAAACGAGCAAGGAAGACAAGGCCCAAATTAAAAAGTAAACAAACATCGGCCACAGAACATTTTTTCTCAATATTCAGAAGGAACACGTGTCAAGAACCAGCAGGGACAAGCGATTCTCTGAATGTCTCTACTGGTAGATTGGAATTATTAGACTCGGAACAGGTAAGCTACTCGTTTGAGAAGTCGATTATGGTGGAATCCATTGAAGAACCAGAATCGTCAACACTCGAGGGACCGAACTAGGGTACACAACAAGCTTCAGGCTCTACTAATATAAGGAGGCGAAAAAAACAAATAACGATTCCGAGAACATCGGTGGAAGGTCCCTGACAAAATAAACTTGAAAAAGATTCATCATCCCTAAGTGACACACGTGCAAATACAGAGGACGGTCAGATCGTAAAGCATTCGGGTAAACAAAGAGCACAAAAGTCTGCCTACCGGTTCTTGGACATAGACACAAGCAAGCAAAAACGGGGAAAAAACCCGTGCAGCTAGTGATAGACCAGACCCCAATTAAGATAACTACACATGGAAACGACCGGAGATGTATCGCACAGAGTAAAACCCGAGAACATGTGCAAACCAAGCAAAGTACCCAAGCAGGACAGGCAAAGAGAAGGGAAATGAGGGAACAGCCCTACTTGGGACAAGAAATAGTCAGAAACATAAACAACCCAGTAAGCAGAAAAGAAGACCTCCAGCAGGTCCCTCCAGGAAGTCAAAAAAACGTCCTGGATGACATCGAACCAATACTGTCATTTATCCCTGAATACGTAATAAAGGGCAGACAGGACATTTTAAACACAGAGAATTTGATAAAATTAATTAAGGCAATACCAGAATTAAGTTGAATTGTCTCCCGAGACATTTTAGCAGTGGAGTTTCTTCAAAACAAAGATAATCCAGCCATAGAAGATTCTGTGATCACCTGGGCATCTAAGGAGTTAGCAGCCAAGATCTTTGCTAACAGACCATCATTTGAGAACTGGGGAATAACCCTGAAGCAACATACGCGCCCAAGATATCCATATCCCCTTTTGAACAGTCTATCCTTCTCAAAGGGGGAAGAACCACCAAACCACAAGCAAATTTCGTGCCTCCGTGGAACTCGTGCAATATCCCAGGAAAAAAATCTGGATTCAATGCACAACCAAAAAAATCAGACAAACAAAGGAGGGCCTCTTCGGGTTGATCAGGACTGGTCGTGGATCCCAATGGCATTAGGCCAAAAGAGTTCCTAGAAATGACACAAAGTTACCACCAAGGATAAGTAACCATGAACATTATATAGAAAAAAGTCATCTGGCAAAGATCAACATGTGTTCATGGAATGTACATGGATTCAGCGGCATGGACCAGGGCCATGAAACTCATACCTTCTTCCAAAATCAAGACATAATTCTCTTACAAGAGACCTGGAACCTAACTTACCCCGCAATTCCGGGGTTTAGTGAACATCATATATTAGCAGAGAGATTGACCAACTATGGGCACCCACGAGGAGGTCTATCAATGTACGTGTCACAAAAATTTAACTGGCAAATAGAGGAACAGGACGTGGGGCCGAGTTGGGCCCAAGTAATAAAAATCATTATTAATCCTCAGCTGCAATTGCTTTTTATAAATGTTTATATTCATCCCGACGGAGAATCTAAAAAAGAAAAAATGGCCACGCTCACCAAACTAATCAAAGCCTTACAAAAATCAAATAACATCTCAGGGGACTTTAACAGCAACTTAATGAGTTGCAGTAAGAGTAGACATATTCAGGACAAAGGTCCAGTAGAAGGGCATAAACAAGTTTCACTGGGCAAACTGAAGACAATTGGCTTAACAATCTTATAAAGTAGAAAAAATGGCAACTCGCCGTTAGCACCAACTTACTTGAGTGGTAAGGTTAGGTCAACAATTGACTTCACGATAATAAGCGACAGCCTAAAATACGCCATTGAGGACTACACTATAGCCCAGCGCACAGAAAGTGACCACTTACCTCAAATTATACGGATGAATATCTCAGTAACTCGGGCTGAAAAATTAACCTCAATAATGCAACAACCTGAGAAATTTAACCTCAGAAAAATAAGATGGCGGGGAGGACAAATGAAAGACATCCAGGCCACATCAAGTAACTTTATTACAAAACTCGGTCATCAAAAAAGCAGGGACCATGTAAAAAACTGGGAAGACCTGGTAGAGGACCTGATCCAAAAGCACTCCGCACCCCCAGCAATCGAAAGAGGCACAAAAGTACAGAGAGAACCCTGGTACAACAGCGACCTAAGACACGAAAAGAGAAAAATTGTCCGGGAATTACGGATCCAACTGAGAAATTAAAAACAAGGAACCAAACAAAACTATAACATCATTAGGAGTTTAAGAAAAAAATATCGGAAAAAGCTGTGGTCTGCTAAGGCCGTGTACAAAGAATCTATTCGGGTAAAACTCCTACTCGCGAGCAAAAAGCCAAATTCTCGGGACTTCTGGAGCATTATTAACAACTTAAACAAAGGTGAAGCATTGCAACAGGACCCCGGAATTGGTGATAGAGTCTGGGTAGATCATGTGAGGAACCTTTATTTAAGAAAGGAACCATTGGCAAACGAAAAGAAAGCAAGGAGCAATAAATAACACGGAACAAAGTAACCTAGAAGGTATCCAGGTTAGTGAAACAAAGCCCAAAGACTTGGTCAGCGAAAAAGGGGTGAATGAACAACCCACCCTGACTAGTCGCATCCACCTAAAAAAACTAATCCAAAAGCTCAAATCAGAGGGCGCCCCAGGACCAAATGGTCTCCCGACTGCAGTATTCAAGTTTAACGAGGACTTTTGGGCTGAACAACTAACAGCGCTGTTTAACCAAGTTTTTATACAAGGTCAAATGCCGGCATCTTGGAAAGGAAACATCATCCATCCTATTTATAAAAAAGGAGATCGAAGAAACCCGGGGAATTACAGGTTGATCTCTTTAATAGATGTGGAAGCAAAACTTTATGCCTCATGTTTCTTAGAGCAGGTGCATGATTGGGCAGAAAATAACAACTTAATTCAAATCGGATTCAGACAGGGAATGGGGACAATAACAAATCTGACCACTCTGGCATTATTAACGGAGAATGCCGAAAAAAAGAACCAACGATTATACGGGTGCTTTTTTGACATAAAAGCAGCCTTCGATCGAGTGAGCAGGTTCAGACTGTGGGGAAAACTAAAAGAGTGGGAGCTGCCCCATAGTCTGTTAAACACAATAATGGGTTTGTACAGTCACACATGGGCAAGGGCCAAACAAGGACAAGGGTCCAGTTTAACATTATAAACCGAAGCCGAGGACGGCCTAAAACAAGGTTGTGTTTTAGCCCCCAGTCTATTCAACCTATATCTGGCAGACATAGGGAGAAACTTAGAAAAAATCGAGAGTCACGCCCCGAAATTGGGCAACGTCTCAATTCCAATTCTGCAGTACGCAGACGACATTGTCCTATTAAGCAAAACACCAATAGGCTTACAACGCCTGATAAATATGCTACTATCCTATTTAGCCCATGAAAATCTGGAATTGAACAAAGAAGAAACAAAGGTGCTCCGGTTAGTGGAGCAAAAGAAATTCAAATTTAAATGGGGAATCAACGAGTCAGTCCTAGAAGAACAGGAATCTTATAAGTACTTAGGCGTAACTCTAGGACAAGGACACTCAAACAAGGAGGACACCTTGGCAATAAAAGCTAAGTCACAAACTCTACTGCAAACAAAAAATGGCCGGCCCGAATTACACTCATCTCCTAAAAGTAATGGCCGCTCAAATTTTACCAACTCTGTCTTACGGCCTAGTTACGTGGATTGGAAGGGAGGCGAAATTACTAAACGATTTACAAAATAAAATATACAAAGCAGTGTTTAAACTGCCACAACCAGCCTCTCCAGCACAAGTCTGCCTTGAATTTGGCCTACAAAACCAAAACGTTCGGTCAATGACAAGTTTTGTTAAACTATGTCACAACTTCCGTTTAGCCCCTACGGAGTCAATGGATAACATCTGTTGGAAAGAAATTAACCATCAGGAAAGCCGGCCTCCCACAAATTCATGGGGAAGGTATTTTAGCACTTGTCTGTCCGAACTGGACCTACTAGATCAATGGAAAAAAAAAACAGACCAAGAGTTTTGTTAGCAAAGTCGCTAACGGCGCAGCAAAAAGGAAATCACTGCTAGAGGATAAAAATACACTCACTAAACGGCGACACGCATGGACCGTAATTTCCTCTTATAACCAACCAAAACCACAGGAATACTTAGTCACCCACTTCAGTCAACATTTAAAAAAGATTTATATTGACTACAGAATGGGTCAGCACTATTCTAAGGATGTAAGACCATCTTGGAAGTACCAAAAAGAAAGTCCCCACTGCAGACTGTGTGGATACCATAATGAAACTCTAATGCACCTGTTATGCGTATGCCCTGCACTTATGGCTTTAAGAAGACAATACTTAAGAGATATCTTTATTACTCTGAACATATATTCATGTCGACAAGCAGTAATACGTTGGCTGGGAGGTACTTCTTCCATCCTGGCCTGTCGTGAACTTGAATTCATGTCTGAGGTAAAAAAAAACGTCTACAAGAAACTTAAAGGAAAAAAGGTAGACAACGCTGAGCATAAGGTTTTGGCCACGGCGGGAAGAACATTGAACTACATATAACTCCTTTCATTTTTTGCCAAGAATTTTAACTTAAAAGTGTACTGTATTGGGGGAAGCTCAGTATGGCTTTTAAAATTGTATAGGGAAGTCTAACAATGAATGCACATTTCTATAGTATGTCATTTTTTTAAACTTTTTTACCTGAATGATGATTGTAACGATTTCTATTAATCATGCAATAAAATTGAACTTGGACTTAGACTAATTCATCTATTCAGAAAGTGTAGAGGTGCGTGCTAGAAGTCTAACTCAGTTATTGTTGTTGCTGGAGGAGGAGGATGCTACTCTAAGGGCAGAGAACTGTATGTTTGGAGTCACAAACATAGATTATTTGTGTCATAGGCTATCAACCCAAGGAGTGGAGCCAAAAGAGAGCATAGTGTGTGCCCTTGTTGAGGCTCCCATATCCAAAGGAAACATCAGTTGTAGTCTTTACTTGGGTTATTAGAATTTTTTGCATTTTCATTCCTACGTGTGCAAGAAAAGCCACTTTATGCAAAGGCTACAAAAGAAGGTTGAGAAGTATGTTTGGAATGACAGTTGTATCTTGGAATAAAAAATAAATAAATTAAGAAGGACGTGATGGATGCATTGCCTCTTAAGCCATTTGACATTCATGATCTTGGCCTTGTGGTATCTGACGCTACTTAAAGCTTTCACTTGCCCTGTAAAGCTATCATCTGCCTGCAAACTGGAAAGATAGAAGCTTAACCAATCACTGAGAATACTTAGGAAATCGTCAAGCAATCTAGTACAGTCCTCATATACGAGGCATCTTAGGAAATCGTACAGAAATCTACACTGGAACGAGGAGAAAAAATCTGGTGAAGCATTTTGGGAAAAAAAAAATTTCTAAGTAAAAAAACAGACTCCATAAGCGTTCTTTCCAATCAATGGCTGAAAATTTCCAAGGCTATACTGGCAGCCTCTCTACTCATTTCAACTGCCCGGTGGCAGAGATCAGTCTGGACATTCCGGATAGCTTTGCATTATGACCCTCATAAAGGTTAAACAGAAGATTCAGGTGCTCATGTCAATAAGTTACTACCAATGACAACAGAATTGGCCCCTCAAACTTTCAAAACTGAAACAATAAGGACAACCTCATCTCAAAAGAAAAAATGTATTGCGCAAGGACGTCAAGACGGACCTTCTGGACCATATGGCATATGGCATTCCCCAGGCAATATACAAAAATGAATACTAGCTATTGGACAGATAAGTTGACAATGGTCTTTAACACTGTCCTGTATAGACCATCTCCGTCTCCTGGAGAAGCTCCATTGTTAACCTAATCTTCAAGGGGATGACAGGTCCGAACAAAGCAACTATTGTCTCATAGCCCTACTTGACAACAAAGCAAATTATTTTGCTTCACAGGAATTGGAGGAAATCCGCGCATGGATCTTGGATCTTGGATCATGCATAATACTGTTAAAATAAACTGGTTGCATACGAGGTACCAGAACTTCAACCAACATCATTTCCGATCAATTTCTATCCGAGCTCCAGCCGCTGTACTTATGCTTTATTGATTTTAAGGCCACTTTTGACTGTGTACCACATAATCAACTTTGGTCAAATGAATGAACTGAAGTATACCGCACCATCTACTGTGAGCAATACAGCTACTATAAACAGATACCTGGTTACGAGTTAAGATTTGCGATGGTACTCGTCTCTCCGGGAAAATCTTTACTTGTCTTGTTCTTAAACAGTGTTGTGTGTTGGTACCTCAGCTATTTAATCTTTTTTTTGCCAATATGACCACTGCTCTAAACCAATTCAATGTGCATGCTCCAATGCTCAGAGAGTTTTCCCTTTCGCATTTATTATATGCTGACAACATGATACTCTTCAACCAAACCAAAATTGGCATTCAGCGCTTACTTGATTAACTACATCTATATTCAACCACTAACAGGATCCTAATAAAGCAGGCCAAATCCAAAGTCATGGTAATTAACAACCAAATCAAGGGTATTCTTAGACGGTATCTACAAGGACAGCCCTTGGATACTATGACTGAATACAAAGGTGTTAAATGACGAAAAAAAGCTTCTTCCAATATCAAAAATCTCAAACCTCACTGAAAGGCAATGCTCTGGCTCCAGGCATTTTGCTCCTTGAACAATAATTTGAAGGGTCCAACACTTTCTCCAATCTTAAAGATTATTGATGCCAAACGACTTCCGAGTCTGGCCTACGGCAGTGAAGCAATGCGCTGCCGTGATGCTGCACAGTTGGACAATACAATCTCAGAAGTGTAAAGGAGCACTTTTAACATGACTAAAAAGGCCTCACTAGCACAAATCAGTCTCGAATTTGGAATTGTTAAACAAGCATTAGCCAGACAAGGAGCCTACATCAAAAGCTGCTGCAGGCTAAAAACCTCAGTTGCCTTTCAATTAATACAATATTATGGTCTATGTTAGTGAACTGCCCTCCATTGTCGGATAGGTTATACCTGGACTCTGTCTTAGAAACGTATGGACCGGACTCTTTTTGGGACTTAAACATATCACATCCTACTTTTAAAAAAACTGATCAACAGCACAACGAAGAATCTTTCCGTAGCGGCAGATAAGGCCACACTGACCAAAGGATCTCGCGCCTGGATGAGGCTACAGAATTACAAGATCCTAAAACCCCTGCTGTACTTAGAATCTGGATACTCTGTGTTCTTAAAATGGAAGTTTATGACCTTTAGTTTTGGCCACTTGCCATCTTTACTGCATAGACTCTCATGGCTAAGAACCAGTGAACCAATCAGTTGTCATTTATGCGGGGCTTTTACAGAGGACATAGTTCATTTGGTTCGAATATGCCCAACTTTCATGCAGAATAGAAGAGAACTTTTGTGGTTGACATTCATTGAATGTTGAATTCCCTCATGGTGTCAAGAAATTCTTGCATGTTTTAACCCAACGGATCCAATTTTAAACTGTTGTTTTATAAAATATTTATTAAAAGTTGATGGTAAAATTAATAACTTTTAATTGTATACCTTCATGCACTGCTTTCTTGCTTAATCCTCCATTTTAACTAATCGTGCACATGAATAAAAAAAGTGAAACTGAAACTGTACTGGTGCTAGCCAATATGATCACGGTGCAGTATTATTGCAGAACAGAAACAGAAGAGATGTGTAGTGTCTTTTGCTAGCCAGAGTTTGAAGAGTGCTGACATGTCTTTATTAGGAGTGGAGTGGGGTAGGGGAGCTCTAGCCTGCTGGTGGTGTGTCAGTCCTTTCCGTCATTTTCTTTGAGGATCTGAGTTCAAGATTTGGGCTTATTACAAACCATTAGGTGACTTACTTACTACCAAGAGAGCCTCGAAAGTCCATTCCAAGGATTGCTAAATGGCAATGCAGAATGCCGGAGCTCCAGTTCCATTGTTGGTTTGAATACATACCTAGAGGGGTAAACATCATGATGGATTGCCTTTATAAATAATCATAGTTGTCCCTAGATGATAGCTGTTTTGTTCAGTGTAAAGTTGCGGTGAGCACTTTAATGTTACCAAGGGTTCCATTTCTGAGGCTGAATGATTTCATGCATTGTATGAGGATGAAACTCTAAATAGAATGTTGGAACATTTGATCAGTGGATGACCTGATTCCTATATTGTAGCATACTAGAACATTGCTTCTCAGTTATCTGTAGTCAGTGGTTTCTTAATGAGGCTTGACAATCTGTTTGTACCCGTGCCTTTGAGATCTATAGAGATGGAAGTGGCACACAAAGGACATATGCAGCCATGAAGAGGAGGATTAGGGAATTATTTCGGTGACCATGGTTAGATAAATCTGTGGAGCAATTTGTGAGACAATGCAAGTTTTGTGTGGTCAGTGATAAGTTGCATGTCATGGTTCCAAGGCCAGTAGAAGCTGTACCTGTACCTGAGAAAGCTTGGTCCAAGATTGAAATAGATATAATTGGTCCTTTGAAGGTTCTAGGAGGCATGGTGAAACATGGATTAGTGGCCATTGATCACTATTCTCACTGGCTTGAGGTTAGTTTTGTGAATGTGACCACATCCAAAGTTTGTGAGAATTTATTCTCAAAGGAAGGTGTATCTGATGAAGTAAATATAGACAGTGGTCCCCAATTTGTGTCCAAGGAGTTCAGGGATTGCATTACGAATATAGGCATTAGGCATGTTATCCCCGCCTTGTATCTGCCAAGGCGTAATGGGCTAGTAGAACCTTGCAATAAAGTAATTAAAGAGAACAACCTGTCACCGGCGCTGAGTTTTTAATTGCTGAGACTGCCACAATATTTTTTAATTCATTGTTAAAATATTACTGGGCACACTGTGATTTTAGAAATTAATTGTAATACTTGTGTATTTGTTATTTGCACTGTTCTGACTCGTGCTGCACTTTAGGCTTAACGCTCCCTCGATGCGCAAGTGTACTAGTCTGTAAGGACGAGTCACCGGAAGTAGCGCCATATTGGGTAGCGTTCTAGTTGTCAGCTGCCTTCTCCCTACTTAAACTGGTGAGATGCAAGCGGGCACTGGCGCACCAAAGGCACGCCCGCCTGCGCCAGTTCGCGCTCCGGACGAACTCAGCGCCAGCCATGCTGCTAATATTGCCCCTCACGTGGTTTACTCTAGAGATGAACTTCTGCTACTTAACACTCGCCTGGACAGGACATTGAATTATGAGAATGGCATTCGTGGTAAGACCATATCTAAACAAGCTTTGTCAGATACACTTAATTGCGGGCTGATTAACGTTAGATCTCTCGCTAAACATCACTTGGAAACCTATATGTTGCTGGAAGATCATGTGCTGGATGTCCTGTTTCTTACTGAAACCTGGACTCGGGCAGACAGAGAAGTTGAGTTGGGCTTAGCATGCCCTCCTGGATACAAAATCTGCCATAAACCCAGGGTGGATGGGAGAGGGGCAAGAGTAGGATTCATTTATAAAGATATCTGGAATCTCACCCCACTTTGTGTAGAGGATGTTCCGGGGATTGAATCGCTGGGGTTCTCTAGTGGTGTCTTATGTACAGGCTTACTCTGTTATAGACCGCCTGATGGAGCAGCCCATGGCTTCCAAGAACTAATTGATGCCATATATAATTTAGCGAACTCTCATTCTAAACTGTTGATCCTTGGAGATTTTAACCTCTGGGAGAATGGCACCCTAGACAAAGCTTTTAAAGAACTCGGTCAGACCTGCGAGAATATTAACCTCCAACAGCTGGTGTTCGCCCCCACTCACCAGAAGGGACATATGCTGGATCTGGTCTTCTCTGGTGTTAAAGATGTAGCTGTTAAGGAGATACGTCCCTTGAGCTGGACAGACCACTTTCTGGTCCTTTTCTCCCTAAAAGTAACTAAGCATCAAAAACAATCTACCTATGTAACTGCTACACGGACCAGTAGAGAATGGTCTAAAATACTAAAATTAAGGGATCTCCCCCGACTTGTCAATGTCGGATTTAATACCCACGCTTCAGTGTAGGAGAACTACCTGAACCTGTGCCAGCAAATCACTACCTCCTTGGATCAGATAGCCCCAGTAAGGAAAACTAAAAGCTGTTTAAAAGCCTACGCTCCTTGGTACAATGAAGAGCTTAGAGTGCTGAAGTCCGGTTGTAAACAAGCAGAAAGGAAATGGAGGAGAAATTATTCTGAGATAGATAAAGTAGCTTTTATAAACCGGCTTTCTAGCTATAAAGAATCAATAGGTAAAGCTAAAGCTAAATACCTTGAGGAAACTATTCTACGGTCTGCCAATAAATCCCAAACGCTGTTTAATATCATTAGAGACATGTCTAAACCAGAGAGCGTAAAAGCTAGAATTCCAGCATCACAGGAACTGTGCGATGAGGTATCAATCTTTTTTGAGGAAAAAATAAATAACATTTTAACTAGGCTAGAATCCACTATAATTGATAACCACTGTGCCTTTAATTAGGCCGGGTCACCCCTCCTGCTCCCGACGCCTCCTGACGCCTCCTGCTGCCCCGAGCGACCCAGCTGCCGCTGAACCGCCCGCCTGTGCCGTTTTTCCCGCCGTTTTTCCCGCCGCTGCCCCCTGCGGCCCCGCCCACCTTCACCCCATTGGCCGCCCCGCTCCCGCCACCCAGCTGACCCGCCCTCCCGGCTCCTGATTTATGACGCCCACAGAGCGACCGCGCAGCGGACGCGCGCAGTGGGAGCACCGAATGAGCGCCGAAGGTGCGCCAAAGGTAAGCCCGTCTGCGCCCGTCCGCGCCTGGCCCGCGCCCAGTGCCAGGACCCCTGGCCCCCACCGACGGAAGCCGACCTGACGAACCTACGACGCCACCGACCTCAACGCACTCAACACCGGCCGAACCCCGGGCTGCTACCGAGCCACACCGAGACGCACCCACGGACCCTTCAGCTGCCACTCCTGCAAGTTCACCTGCATCCGGACCTGCACGGCACCAGCACCCACCAAACCGAGCACCAGCAGCACCCACCTGAAGTACATCCTGCTCAACACCCGCTCCGTCCACAGACACGCCGTCGAGCTCTGGAACCTGATCGACACCACAACCCCAGACATCGCCTTCCTCACGGAAACCTGGATGAACGCCTCCTCAGCGCCCGACATCGCCATCGCCATCCCGGACGGCTACAAGATCATCCGGAGGGACCGCATCAACCAGACAGGAGGAGGCATCGCCATCATCCACAGGAACACCATCCGCATCACGACCGACACCAACGACACCCTCGCACCCGCCGAGCACCTGCACTTCCAGATCCACGTCAACCCCAAGACCACCCTCAGAGGCACCCTCATCTACAGACCCCCGGGACCACGCACACAATTCAGCGAAGACATCGCCGACTTCATCAGCCCACACGCCCTCCCCTCCGCCGACTACATCCTCCTCGGGGACCTCAACTTCCACCTGGAGAACAACAACGACCGCAACACCACCACCCTGCTGGACAACCTCGCCAACCTCGGACTCAAGCAACTGGTAGACACCCCCACCCATTACGCCGGACACACGCTCGACCCGGTCTTCTCCTCTAGCAAGGACATCGCCTTCAGCCACGCCACGGGACTCCACTGGACGGACCACAGCTGCGTCCACTTCAGCTTCAGAAGGACCACGCTCCACCATCACCAGCAACAGATTCCCCGCAGAAGCTGGAAAAAGATCACTGCAGACCAGCTCGCTACCTCCCTGAGCAAGAACCCTCCCACCAGCACAACGAACCCCAGCCAAGCGGCCACCAACCTCACGAAATGGATCAGCGACTGCGCAGACGACCTCGCCCCTCTGAAGACCCCGCCGAGCAGACCCGGCAGCAAGAAAGCCCCTTGGTTTAACGACAAACTCAAGAACTCCAAAAAGAACTGCAGAGCACTCGAGAAAACCTGGCGCAGAGACCCAACACCGGACAACATGACTGCCCTCAAGCTCGCCACCCGAAAACACCACCAACTGATCCACGCCACCAAGAAAACAGCATTCAAGGAACGACTGGACAACAACGCACACAACAGCAAGGAACTCTTCAACATCGTGAAAGAGCTCCAACGCCGGAAACAACGACACCACCCCTTCGCAAGACCTCTGCAACTCCCTCGCCTCCTACTTCCACAACAAGATCGCGGACATACACAACAGCTTCAGCACCCAACCGACGCACGCCACGACCGAACCACCGCCCCCCACCACCACCCTCCGAACCTGGACCCCGATCAGCACCGAAGACACCATCCGCACGATGAACTCCATCCACTCCGGATCTCCGACAGACCCCTGCCCTCACCACGTCTTCAACAAGGCCGACGCCGTCATCGCGCCCCACCTGCGTGACATCATCAACACCTCCTTCGACATCGCCACCTTCCCGGAGAGCTGGAAGCACGCCGAACTCAGCGCTCTACTTAAGAAACCATCAGCCGACCCCACCGACCTAAAGAACTACCGCCCCATCTCGCTGCTCCCGTTCCCGGCAAAAGACATCGAGAAGACCGTCAACAAGCAACTGGCCGCCTTCCTCGAGACGAACGGTTCCCTCGACCTCTCGCAGTCTGGCTTCCGGGCCAACCACAGCACCGAGACCGCCCTGATCGCAGCTACCGATGACATCCAAGCCCTGCTCGACAACGGAGAAACAGCGGCCCTCATCCTCCTGGACCTCTCCGCAGCCTTCGACACTGTCTGCCACCGTACCCTAGTACAGCGCCTCAGCAACGTCGGAATCCAGGAGAAGGCACTGGAGTGGATCATCTCCTTCCTCGCCGGAAGGACACAGAGAGTCCGCCTCCCCCCGTTCAGATCGGAGGCCACCGAAGTCATCTGTGGCGTACCACAAGGATCGTTGCTCAGCCCCACGCTGTTCAACATCTACATGAGCCCCATCGCAGCCATCGCACGCCAGCACAACCTCAACATCATCTCCTACGCCGACAACACCCAGCTGATCCTCTCCCTCACCAACGACCCCGCCACCGCCAGAGCCAACCTGCACGAAGGGATGACAGACGTAGCCAAATGGATGTCGAACAGCCGCCTGAAACTGAACTCTGACAAGACTGAAGTCCTCATCCTGGGATCCTCACCCTCCGCCTGGGACGACTCCTGGTGGCCCCCCGCCCTGGGCAGCGCACCCAAACCAACAGACCACGCACGCAACCTGGGCTTCATCCTGGACTCCTCCCGCTCCATGACCAGACAAGTCAACGCCGTCTCTTCGTCGTGCTTCAACATCCTGCGCATGCTACGTAAGATCTTCCGATGGATACCCACCGAGACCAGGAAGACGGTCACCCAGGCCCTCGTCACCAGCCGTCTGGACTACGGCAACTCCCTCTACGCCGGAACCACCGCCAAACTCCAGAAGAGACTCCAGCGGATCCAGAACACCTCAGCTCGACTCATCCTGGACATCCCCCGCCGCAGCCACATCTCCGGACACCTGAGAGACCTGCACTGGCTCCCGGTCAACAAGAGAATCACCTTCCGGCTCCTCACCCACGCACACAAAGCCCTACACAACCAAGGCCCAGGATACCTCAACAGCCGCCTCAACTTCTACGCTCCCAAACGCCAGCTTCGATCGACCAGCCACGCCCTCGCCGCCGTCCCCCGCATCCGAAGAGCCACCACAGGAGGAAGGTCCTTCTCCTACCTGGCCGCCAAGACTTGGAACTCCCTTCCGACCCATCTCCGCCTGACCCAAGACCACCTCGCCTTCAGGAAGCAGCTCAAGACCTGGCTGTTCGAACAGTAGCGGACCGCCCCCCCCCCCACAGCGCCTTGAGACCCTCCGGGTGAGTAGTGCGCTATACAAATGCTTTGATTGATTGATTGATTGATTGATAATGTGCATCAACCTACTACCCCTATAAATTGTAGTATAGGTGATAGAGAACATGTGACATTACATGTCGATGCATATCAGTCTACCATTCTTACAAACTGTAGCATAAATTACAAAGAGCATTTGCTATTTCTGGATCAATTTCAAGTCCCCTCACAGGAGGAATTTAATGCCATTGCAGCTAGCATCGCATCTGGCTTCCCTATGGATCCTCTTCCTCATAAGTTCTGGAAATTGTTTGGGGATGAACTCTTTCCTTCTCTGTATCAAATTTACTGTCAGTCCCTAACTAGAGGTGTAGTTCCGGATTGCTGGAAAAAGGTGGTTGTCTCCCCACTACTAAAGAAAGCTACTCTAGATCCCCAGTGTCCGTCTAATTACAGGCCTATATCCTTGCTGCCGTATCCTATTAAGATCCTGGAGAAGGTTGTGAGTAAATCCCTATCGAAATTTGTTGAAGATAATGAGTTGTTGGACGAAGTATAGTTTGGTTTCCGCCCTGCACATGGGACTGAAACTGCCTTGGTGTCAGCCTTAGATGATCTGAGAATGCGGGCTGACAATGGTCAGACAGTATTTTTAGTGCTGCTTGACATGTCAGCAGCATTTGACTCGGTCAATCACCAGATCGTGGTTAAGAGATTGGAGGAGATGGGAGTGTTGGGTAAGGCACGGGACTGGCTGCAATCTTTTCTGTTTAACAGGCAGCAGACAGTGACCTTACCACCATTTACCTCCCAGAATAGGGACGTTAAACATGGGGTCCGACAAGGCCCTGTTTTATTCAATCTCTATCTCCGTCCACTCGTTGTCTTGATCAAATCTTATGGCTTGGATGTAATTAACTATGCGGACGACACTCAGTTTATTTTCTCTGTTGAAGGTAGTGAAGCAGTGTCTTTAGAAAATTTCACAGCTGCATGCGCAGAACTGCAGACTAGCTGAAAGAAAATTCATTACAATTTAATGGGGAAAAAACGGAAGTCCTGTGTTGTACTGCAGGTAAAATTACGCAGCCTTTCCCTGCGGATTTTTGGCCAGATTCGGCTAATAATACCTTACTCCCGGCTAAGACAGTGAGCAATTTAAGAGTGATGTTAGACAATAATTTACAATTAGACTCCCAGGTAAATAAAACTGTGAACACCTGTCTATCTCTGCTTCAGGCTCTTCGGAAGATACTCCCTTTTCTACCAGTCGCAGCGAGATCTCAGGGGGTAGGGAGTATTGTCCTAAGCAGAATGGACTATTTCAACACGCTCCTATTGGGCACTCCTGCCTTCTTGATAAAAAAACTACAAAGAGTGCAGAATATGGCTGCTAGGTTGGCACTTAACCGGCTATGCAGAGCCTCCGCATCATTTGCCTTAAAGGATCTACACTGGCTTCCCATTACACAAAGAGCCCATATTTAAGGCACTCTGTATTGTCTTTAGAGCAATACATAAAATTGGACCAAAGATGCTGCAAAGGAAATTCACATGGTACGCCCCTGTCAGATGTCTGCGTTCCTCCTCAGCTAATCTGATTTGTGTGCCCTGTGTGACTAGGGTTCGTATGGGTGGTAGATCCTTCTCATTCAGAGCATCCACACTTTGGAATGCCCTACCATTGGAGCTGAGACTAATAAATAACCTCTCAAGTTTCAGAAAAGCACTGAAAACGAGGCTGTTTCCTAGAGATTAGCTCCCTACTGTTGTGGGTAGTATTCGCAATAGCTGTTTGGTAACTCTAAGAGCCAGGATACCCTTTGGGTGATAGTGCGCTATATAAGTGTACCTACAATACATTACATAATTTCCCGGTGGATTGGATTGGGTATGTGAGTCAAAGAATATTTTGTGGGTAATGCGCTCCACTTTCAATGCAGACACTAAAGTTTCTAATTTTCTCTTTTTAAAGGGAAGATTTCCATGTCCTAAAATAATGAGATTGTGGATGGAAAGGAAAGAGCTGCCTTTAAAGCTCATTGAGGGGTGAGTTGTAGGAGAACACAGGGTAGAGAAGTATAAGAAAGTTTGTGGTAATAGTTTACGAGTAAAAGTGGGTGACATGGTGAGGAATAAGCTACCAAGAATTCATTTGAAAGGGGGATCCCGTTTTACATCTCCTAAAAGAGTTGTGAAGATTAAGGATTTTGTGGTGGTATTGGAAGACAGGAAATACTGAAATAAGAGAAGGTTATCTGTTATCTCTCAAGACAAAAAGTTATTGAGTGACTATTCTTTTGAGCTGTATGAATGGCCTGAGTGGTTACAAATAGCTTAAAAGGGAGGGTTTTCCTGCATCAGGATAACTTGCCAAGAGCAGGGAATAGAACATATACATTTCTAACAAAATCTTAAGCAAGTGAAAATACAAACAAATTGTGGGGACTAAACTCAACAATGTTGAATGGATGAAATAATCAAACAATCGCAAACAACAAAACAGAACATGTAAAAGACAATGTATTTATAGCAAAAGTAGGAAAATAGTTATTTAATGAAAAGTGCTAAAAATGACAATACATAATTCAAGAAGAATATTGCGCAGACATACTCGCACTCATACTTTCTGACATCATGTTCTGAAAGTACTTGATGTCCATAAGTGTTTTGTCTAAAGCATACAATGAACATTTAAAACTAGAGTAATACAAAAGTAGACATAATATTCCTAATATTCAATATTGCTTATTCATGGGTAAATAATAACCATGAGACATGATACTGCTATTTGACATGTTGTTTCGTTGTTTGCGATTTTTTTATTATTTTATCCATTCAACATTGCTGAGTTTTGTGCCACAATTTGTTTGTATTTGCACTTGCTTAAGATACTTTCTTAGACATTTAACTGTCCTGAGTGCCCATTGGACGATTTGTATGTTCCTGGAACGTCACACAGAAAGTGTTTCCTGCCGAGAAAAGGAATTCCAAATTGGAATAATTTGTATGGTGACGTTTGTATAAAGAATATTATGATATGCCCTGTAGTGTTGTTATTTATTTTGTAGTGTTTTTTGTTATAGTTTTTTCATGTGAAGTTTTGTGTTGTTGGTGTATGCTGTTGGTGCCAAGTCAATTAATTTGTTCTGTACTGTGTGGAAATGTTGGGTGGGAGATGTGTAGAATGTTGATGTATCTTTTCAGAACCTTGAGATGGAATGTTGAATGGTGGAATGTTATATTTCAAAAGAGGTGAGCGGTTGTTTCTAGGCCTGCTACCTACCAGTCGCTTATTTGGATACTCAATAAAGTTTGGCAAGTTTACCAACTGGTATTCAGTGACTTCCTTTTAAACAGCAGTAGCTGTATGAACGTCCATGAGTAATGCAAACCATTTACCAATGGTCTTGGGCATTACAGCCTCTTCTTTTATGGTCTAGAATATCAAAGATCACAGAGAGAGCTAGGCAGTATAAAGAGGACATTGTTACCCCTATGAATAATATCTAAGTTCGAGGTTTGGACATTTATTAATGCTGTTGGGACAAAATGACAGCTGCTTAGCACTCATTCTGCTGGGACAAGCAATCAAAATGGTTCAGTAGTTGTATTTTGGCTTTCTTCTCCAAAAGTAGTAGCAGGGATGGTAATTTAAAGATTGGCCTTAACATTTTGGGTCCATCGGGCTGACGAAAGATACTTTGATAAGGGGTGTTACTCACTCTTCTATTACTTGTATCCGAATCCGAACCATTTGAAAAAATAGTTAATTAATTCTGACAAAAGGAGCAAGTGCTTTTTGGTAGTCTTTTAAGAATTTAGAGATACAAACATCACTATTAGAAATGGTGTGGCTTTTAATTTAGTGGCAGTGCCATCACCTGCAAGCGCCTACGTCACCTAGTGGACCCTCAGTGTGCATTATATGGTGGGTCCCTCTTGTTCGCACAGCAAAGGAAAGGCTCAGGTGGAAATTATTCAAAAGTTCAGAGGGGCAACAAGGACCCTTAAGGACGTGTAAGGGGGCATGATTAGGTTGCACACTGCCTCCAGGAGGGGTAAGATGCTATTGTACAGAACCAGAAACACAACCAGGCTCGGAATGGGAGTATTGCAATGAAGTGGAGCTCTGCCTAATCTTTCAAACTCCATGGGATAATCCAACATTAACTCAAAGGACCTGGGTAAAGTGTTACATGCAACAACAGTGGTCCAAACGGAGTGACCAACATAAAGGACAAGAATACACCAATTAACTTATCCTGAATTGTGTATGTCCAAACCAGCCACCTCAACCTTGAGGTAGAGGGTGAGGTGCTACTTTTAACAATATGGTAGAGGCTGTAGAGTTATATAAATAGTTATCACACACAAAGAAGCAATTGCATAAGTATTTTATACATGCAACTTGACATTGTGTAATTTACATTATTTGCATACGGTGGCTACACTGTAACTTGGGGGTCGATTAGGATTGCGGTGAATCCACATCCTCCGGGCCGGCGGAAGCCACCACCGGCCCGGAGGATGCGGATTCACCGCTGCGGTACATGAAAAGACCCCCCGCCACATTAGGATGGCTGGGGGGTCATCGGCGGACGGGTAGACCGTCCGCCGCTTTTCCGCCACGGTCGCCTTCCGACCGTGGCGGAAAAGCTCTAATATGGTGGCGGTGTCTATCAGACGCCGCCAGCCATATTAGGATGTGCTTCAGGACATGCCTTGCCGCCATGGAAAGGCATACGGTCTTTTCTTTGGGGGCCCGTTGCGGGTCCCCAGGGTGAAGGGGGTGTGGGGGGGTGCACATGGGGGGTAACTATGGTACCCCCCTGCATTTGCATGCACAAAGCGGCAGGCACCACGCCACACCATGTAAATGCAAAGCATGCATTTTTAACCTTGCTGCGGGTGCTGCTTCAAGCAGCACCCGCCGCAAGGTTAAAGATACGGGATGTGACCGGGTGGCGGTCACATCCTAATTGCACCGGAGGGACCGCCGCTGCCCCTGCGGACGGTCCCTCCACCTCGGGGTGGCGGATGGACGCAGGTCCGTCCGCCATCCTAATAGGCCTCTAGTTTGGGTATTCTTGTTGTGTTTTCCCCCACTGTAATCTGGACACCATGATTAATAGTGGGTCCCCCTTTTTCTTTGTATTTCTAGGATCTTATTCATGATCCCTTTGAGGCGAGTAGCCAGTTAGCCCTTGTCCTTTGAATAAACCCTGCCAAGTCAAGTCAATTCAACTTTATTCGGTGTAAGCAATATCACCATAAAAGCATTCTATTCAGAGGAAACAGTTATAATCATAAATTTTACAAACATACGGTACAATCAAAAGATAAAATCAACATTTCAATAAAATACGATATGGCAAGTTACAATTCAATTCTAGGTGCAAAAATGCAATCTAACCAATAACAATAGGAAATACAATCAGAGGGGGGCAATCCACAATTCATAGGCATTTAGGTACATGAAATACAAAGGTTTCAAATATATTAAAACAATTCTAACTCCACAACTTCATACATAATGGGGAACGGACACAATAGCCTTTATCAGACAAATATGAAATGTATAATGCCATTGAATATACCACAGCTACATTCATACACAGTAGACAACAAACAAAATGGCCTTTATCATGCAATAATGCTTCCAAATGTGCATATGCCTTTCTTCTCCTTATTGCCAACTGTATACACAAAATAACTGCATTCATAATTTTCTGATTTTCCAGACTACATACAAAATTAAAAGCATGTTTATAATGGAAAAGCTTTTTAGATAAAAACAAAGGTTTTAAAATGGATTTTCGAATATCCTTATAAAAACTACAAAAAAGTAAGGGGGACATTCCATCGCAAGGGCAATTCGGAAGTTTGTGGCACCACTTTTCCTGTGAAAACCTAAGCCCTGTCAAATAAAATCTGTGTTGTATATTTCGCATCTGTATTAGGTAAATTTGGGTACCCCTTACAGAAGGAATTTCACGGTAGGAGTTAACACTATGTTTTTGGCTGTCTTCAGCCTCTCTAGCACCTTCCATAGCGTTCATGTACCTTGTTTTCAGGTCTCTTTTTACTAAAATCTGAAATTGCTACTGGGTTCTGTTCATCAATATGCACCTTACAACTTGCCAGAAGAGTATGTATATGTTCAAGCCAGGGAATTCTGCTACTGTGATCAAGGGATAAACAATCTAGGATTAGGTCATGTGTAAATTTAGTCTCGTCTTTTACCCATATTCCTTGCCAAAGAGTAAGACCAGACATCTCTATTGAATCAGTTAGGAATGGGACAGATAATTCTTTGTGTATAATATAGTTTGCAGAAGAACTAGGAACTGCCATCAGTTTTTTTAGGAATTTATTATCATAGATTTGTAACAGGGCAGTATTGGCCCACCCCCATAACGCAGCCCCATAACAAACACCTGTGACACACTTGCTACAGTACAAAGTGAGAATTTATCATATTGGTTTGTTTCCTATTTTGGCGGAGAACCTCAAAATGTCCTCAGTAGGTCTTAAAAATTTCTATTTACACAGTTCCATATGTGTGTTCCATGTACCATTCCTATTAAAAGTCAAACCAAGATATGAAAAGGTTGAAACTCTAATAATAGCTACCCCTCCCACGTAATGATGTTTGTTCTTCAATTTAGAGGTCCTGCATGTCATAACAAAAGTATTTTTTAAATTAATCTGAAGGTCTTTTTCAGACATGAACATCACAAAGTTATCTATTAAACATTGCAGACCATTAGCTGTTCTCGATAACATGACAGCATTGTCTGCATAGAGAATGACAGGGGTTGGACGCGTCCTTACTTTTGATGCATCTGCAACATACATTTTGTAAAGAAGGGTCTACATTATTAATATATAAAGAAAATAAAAGGGGGACTAAAACAAAGCCTTGCCTAATTTTACTTGTTAGTCTGAAATCCTGAGTGCATTCCCCCATTGTACCAAACGCACTCTGGTACCTTGCAAACTCCTTACCAGAGGGCTGCAATTTGCAGGTGAGAATGCAAATTCCCTTGGGAAGAGATGGCATTATCATACACACATTTTAAATTTGTTTTAATAAAGCTGGATAAATTGTCCTTTTTTCCAATAGGTTACTCCCCTTCCTACCTCTCCAGATGAACACCGGCTGTTGAGGCTTTAACTGGCCCCTATCCCATTCGCTGGGGCGAAACATTGACATTTCATAAAGCCTGGATTAGATTACTCATCCATAAAAGGGGCAAATATGATTGCGATTATTACCCTTGTTAAATGAGATCACATTTATGATGTACAATAAATGTAATGGATAGGCTTCACTGTAATAGCTGTTATGTGTATGAGGTCATTTTCCTCTTTTCATACCTGGGCACTCTCTTTGACCATTTTCTTTCTTTTATCTCTCTATCTGGAGAGACTTATGTAAATTATGTAAATTACATTGTCAAGTTGCATATATAAAATACTCATGAATTTACTACTTTGTGTGTGATGGTATTGATACCACTGTATATGCTCTTCCATATTGTTAAAAGTAGTACCTCACCCCCTACAGCAAAGTTGAAGAGGCTGGTTTGGACATATACAATTCAGGATAGGTTAATTGGTTTATTTTTGTCCTTACTGTTGGTATCTCCATTTGGACCATTGTTGTTGCTAATTTTCCAGGTTCAGCCTCTGCAGTGCGGCAGCATTCTGCCACTGTCCAAGTTTAAAACAAGAAGGCCTCAATGCAAGGCTAATCTGCACTATTTTGTGTGCAAACTACCTAATTTGACTAAGCTACCCAGTTTTGTCTTGTTTTTTTCACCCCTCCTTCCTCTTCTCTCCTTGCCTTTTTGCTTCCTTTTCTTTATTCTTTAAGACAAAAGCCTTCTTCGTTTATTTAATCATTAACTATGGTAACAGCTGAACACAATAAAATAGCTGTGATAAGTGTCACAATGAGTTTCAGCTGCAGTAACCGCATCCATTTTAGCCCCAAAAAGTTGAGTTTCAGCACTAAAGGCCAGATGTACAAAGCCATTTTAGAATAAGCAAAGCCTGCGATTCTCTAAATCACAGTGTTTGCAACTGCAAAATGGATTTTTAGTGTGATTCATTTGAATGGCTACCAAATCACAAATGGGTTTAGAAATGATTATTAAATGGCATTTGAAAGGGGTATGTTTAGAGTGTCTCTTCCCAACTGTGATTCTGAAGGCTTGGTATCAATGGTTTGCTACAGCAGTTTTGGTCGAAAACCATTGTTAGGTTACCCACTCCTGAAAGGAGGTGGAAACCCATTTGCAAAGAGGAAGGAGTCTTCCCTTTCTTTTTTTGTGTATGCAAAACAATGTTTTTTTAGGAGTGGGCAGTGGTCCAGGAGACTACTGGTAACTCTTTTTTTGTAAAGTTTTTTTTAGCTTAGCTCTGTTTTCTTTTAGGAAAATGGGGTTCAAAAACGTTTATTGTATTCAAATGTGATCACAAGACATCGCCTTTTGTCCCCATCAAGTCACTATTAGTGTGAAGGCAGCCAATCGTAGCAAGTCGGAACTTGCAACCAACGCCAATGCTCCACTCCAAACATCGCAACCGCCATCCCGACGGGTACAAGATTCTGAGGAAAGACGCCCCAACCACCACGTAGGAGGCCTTGCCATCGTCCACAAAAGCTCCCTCCAACTGTCAACCTCCATTTCCAACGATGCCTCGACACCCATGGAACACATCCATTTCCAGATCCAGCCCGACCTCAGAACAACACTTTGCGGAACACTCACCTACAGAAAACCCAGACCATGCTCCCCCTTCAACAACACCATCACAGACTACATCATGCCCACACCCTCGCCTCCACGGACTACGTACTGCTCGGAGATCTGAATTTCCACCTAGACAACCTCCACGACCCCAACTTCACTGCCCTCCTAGAGAACCTCTCGAACATCTGACTGAAGCAACTCGTCTCCACCCCCACCCACATGCCAGGACACACTCTCGACCCCATCTTCATCGGAGCAAACAACATCTGCTTCAGCCACACCACGGAGCCTCTCTGTATGGACTATCACTGCGTCTACTTCTCCTTCTCTAAATCCACTGCACACAAGCCTACGCCACGCCTCCCACAAAGAAAGCTGAAGCAAAATCACTGAAGAGCACCTCACTTCAGCCTCACGTCTCCCTCTACCATGACAGATGCTAACACTGCAGCGAACGACCTTCACCAATGGATCGCCTACTACGCCAACACGCTCGCCCCTCTCCAGACCTCCACCAGACCACACAACATGAAAGCCATCTGGTTCACCACGGACCTCCGAGTATCCAAGCGCTCGTGTCGACAACTGGAGAAAGCATGGAGAAACAGCAAAATCCTGGAAGTATGCAGCACCTACAGGGCCGACACCTCAGCACACCACCAACTCATCAGATCTACAAAGAGAAACTTCATTCAGGACAGAATCCTCTCCAAATCCCACAATTGCAAGGAACTCTTCACCTGCTTACAAGAACTCACCAGACCACACAGCGAAACCACCAACATCCCTCCCTCCCAGGGCCTATGCAACAAACTCAGCTCCTTCTTCCACCACAAGATGAGGATTTTCTGCGACAACTTCGACGACCAAGACCAAGGCACAGACCCAACACCATCCACCAGCCCCATCATCCAGCCGACCCTCCTCACCTGGACCCCTGTCACGACAGAAGACACCACAAAAACCATGTAAAGCATCCACTCCAGAGCACACACGTAAGCCTGCCCTCCGCACATCTTCCACAGGGCCGCCTCCGCCATCGCACCTGAACTACGACGGACAATCAACTATGCCCTCGAAACAGGTATGTTCCCCGACAACTGGAAATGCCTTGAAGTCAAAACTCTCCTCAAGAAGCCCTCCGCATACCAGACGGATCTCAAGAACTACAGGACCATCTCTCTCCTCCCCTTCACCTCGAAAGTCATCGAGAAAATCGTCAACACCCAGCTAATGCACTTCATAGAAACCAACAACATCCTCCACTCATCTCAATCCGTATTCCGCAGCAACCACAGCACCAAGACCCCCCTCCTAGCCACCACTGACGACATCCGCACCCTCCTCGATCAAGGCCACAATGCAGCCCTCATTCTACTAGACCTCTCAGCAGCTTTCAACACCGTCTCTCAGCACACACTACCCACCAGACTCCACAATGCCGGCATACAGGGAACTGCCTTAGTCTGGATTGGCCCTTTCCTCTCCAGCAGAACACAAAGAATAAGACCCTCGCACTTCCTCGCTGACCCCACAGAGTTCAGATGTGGAGTACCCCAAGGATCCTCCCTCAGCCTCACGCTCTTCAACAACTACATGGCCCCCTTGCAACCATTGTCAGAAAATACAGACTGAGCATAGTATCTTACGCCAACGACACTCAACTCATCCTCTCCCTCACCAAGGACCCCGACATCACCAGGCATGCCTGAACCTCAACTCAGAGAAAACGGAAGTCCTCATTCCTCGGATCCACCCGCCGCGTGGGATGACACCTGGTGGACCCCGCCCTCAGAAACTCTCCCACCCCCACGGACCACGCTCCAACCTCAGCATCGTACTTGACTCCTCACTCACCATGAACCGACAAATCAACGCTGTGTCCACCTCATGCTTCAACACCTTCCACATACTCTGCAAGACCTTCAAATGGATCCCCCCTGACTCCAGGAAGACCATCACCCACGTACTCTTGCCCAGCATGCTGGACTAAGGAAACACTCTCTATGCCGGAATCAACAAATCACTCCTTCGCAAACTCCAGACCATCCAGAACGCCACAGCCAGACTTGTCCTCAGCATCCCACGACATGATCGCATCACCCTGCATTCCACAACCTCCACTGTCTTCCAGTCAAAAAGAGAGTTACCTTCAAGCTGCTCGCTCACGCAAACAAGGCCCTCCACACCACCGGACCCCAATACCTCAACAAAATAATCTCCTTCCATGCCCCCAAGAGCAACCTCCGCCCCGCCGACCTAGTCCTCGCCGAAATCCCCCGCATCCACGGAACCAGAACAGGGGGCAGATCCTTCTCCTACATCGCGGCCAAGACCTGGAACAAACCCCCCCTCAGCATCAGACGAAGCACTACACTGCAAGTCTTCAGAAAAGACCTCAAGACCTTGCTTTTCGGATGTCTCACGGGTGAGTAGCTAGCTCTAATAAATACCTGATTGATTGATTGACTACATGAATATTGAAGAGGCAGTGGTGGATTGTAGGCACAACACAATAAAGCTCATATATCTTGAGGCAAGAGCTGGTTCTAGCTACGTAGTTGCTGAGGGTTTTCAAAGGTACGGAGTGAGAAGTGAAGAATAGAAACCTAGTACAGATAACTTAGGAAGACAACCTTTGGGGGTCCTACATCTTTTTGTGGATATATTTTTCTGTAAATAAGCCTAAAGGACTCGGAAAAACTGCCACAGTAGAAACCTCAACACAAGAGTGTTATGGTATTTATGTTGTTATTACAATCAAAGCACCACAGATAGGGTGTCTTGGTGCATACATAAAGTAATGGATAAACTGGAAAGAGAAGGAGAGTCGAGTGGACTAGAAAACACACTTTTTAAATTTCATTTTGAAATCTTGAATGGAACTGATTTAGCAGAGACAATGGAATAAAGTTCCAGTACCTTGCTGCCGAATAGGAAAAGGAACGACCTCCGTTCCATGTCAGACTGATGTGTGGAGTGTGGGCCCTCTAGAGATAATGGGAATGGAGAAGTCTAGAGTGAGAAAGGATACTCTTTTGGTCAGGTAGTTGGACACATTTTGGGGAGGGCTTTGAAAGTGTGGCATAATAATTTGCAAAGGCCTTTTTTTGTGCACTGGGAGCCAGCGGAGCGTTTGCAGATGATGGATGACACTGGTGCAGGCTGAGAGACTCAGCACAAGTCTCACAGCAGTGTTTTGAACTTTTTGGAGCCTTGTGACCAGATAGTCTTAAAGTCCAACATAGAGGGCATTCCTATGCTCTAGTCCACTCGTGACCAGGCTTGTGCGACTGTTTTGCCGATGTTTATAGGTAACCAGGCAAAGGCTTTGCACAGGACTTCGAGGATGTCGAAACGTAGCAGAGACAGAGAATATCTTCTTGTTCATAGAGATCTTGTTATTAGTTATAATGCCCAAGTTTATGTCTCTTTTGATTGGTGTAGGTGTAGGGCCTGGATTTTTGTTAGATTGGGAGGTGAGATTTTTGCCAGATATTGAGTTGATCACCTATTTGGCATCTACATATGAAACCACTTCAAAACCTCGAGGTCTGATAATGGCAGCTTGTAGGGCAAGGTTGTCTTGTTTGTTTGAAATCTTTATTCAGCCAACAAAGACCATAAAAGCGCGTAAAGAACACAATAAAAACTAAAATCAGAAACCATGCATGATGGTTATAAGCAGTCCAACAATTTATATACAATTTCCTTTTGAGGTTATCTGAACCGTCTCAAACCTTGGGTAAAAGAACTGAGATTCCTATTAAACCATGAGGCGTCTCAATAAGTTGCCGAGATATCTGTGGTAGCTCCAGTGATTCAAAATAAGACATCAATTCTAGCTCTTCTACCACCAGTATTTCCATATAAATTTGTTTAAAATGAGAAAGAAAAACCTCAGAAACCGCCTGCTTATTTGCTTCTAGCAGGCCAATAGATGGATTTTTAACCTGACTAATTACTCACGCCGCATAATGACTTTTCGTAGTCCAAGCCAAAAATCTGCCAATATGCTGTCTTTCCTCATAGAGCTTTTGTTGGTAAACCCTGCTCCCCAAAATCTCCTTTAACAAAAAAAATCCTTTATTTGCTCCTTGGCTTTTAATAGTTCTTGCTGTTGTGGTTTAATAATGTGCTCAGCTGTCCCTGTTAGGTTTAAATTTTGGCAGGCTCTCTCCATAGAAGTCTGTAGCTCGAGAATCTTTTCCTTACGTTGCTTACTTAACCTAGACTTATAGGATATCACCTGTCCTCTAAAAGTAGCTTTAAATGCCTACCAAACTATAAAGATTGGGGCAGAATTTGGATTAATCGGAAGTATTCCCTGATAAAAATTCTAGTTTCTGCCACCCAAGTAGTGTCTTCATGTAAAGATTTATCAATCTGCCACCTTGATTTCTTTTTCGGGGTAATCCCCAGCGTTAACATAAAAGAAGCTACAGAGTGATCAGAAAAAGAGTTGGGAAGTATCTCTGTTTTACCATTGGCTAACAGCTTATCCATCAAAAACAAATCCAAACTGGATGCTGTTCTCTATCTTGAGGAGTAACAATTAAATTGAGAAGAGCCAGGTTGCCCTTGCCTCCAAGGGTCTGTTAAAGCAAAATCTATTGACAGATTTTTTATTAACTTTGCAGTTTTTAGGGGGCGGAGCCAGACCGGCGGCCAAGATGGTCGCCCGGGCTCCCGGCTCCGTCGGCCCTCTTCCCCTACCGCCGGATCTCGCTATCTGTTCCGCGCTGCTGCCGGGGTTTCGAGCGTCGGAGAGAGCGCTGCCCCTCCGGGTGCGACTCGGGCTGATTTCCGAGCCCTGAGGATGGAGATATGCCCTCCTGCACACTGCGGCCTTCATGAGCCCCGGAGCCGCGACCCCGCGTGATGCGGCTGCCGGCCGCGAGTTGAACAACAGTGGTCACATGGACCCGGAAGATGCCGGTCTACCACTATGGAGGCCCACCCACCTCTGAATATACACTCGGCACCCGCCCTGTTGAGCCCGATGTTTCTCTGCATCCTGCCCTCCATCTATGGATGTCGTGGCCCCCCCCCCCCTCGATTGCTGCTTTGTGGGCCAGGAATATTTGGCGCCGCTTATTGTCTCCCTAACATGGCATGTGTAACCAGCGCGCAACTGCTTGTATCCCGCACTCTAGGGGATCGGAGCCGATGGATCCGCATCAGTTTTGATGGCGCCTTTGAGATCTTGGGGGTGAATATGTGACCTTCTACGGAGACATGGAGATGCCACCCACGCTGTGTGCAACATGGAGGCGTTGGTATTAAGAACCCCCCCCTTTTTTGTTTCTCGAGCTGGTTGCGTTGGTGAACATCTATGCGGCACTTATGCTGGGAGCCCCGGTTTATGCACTCGCCTTCACTGAGCCGTACCAGCCTGTGGTGATAGTGGCGCGCACTGAAAATTGGGTAGGGGGGATCAGAAGCCCCCCCCCATTGTTTGCCAGTAATTCACGGTCCGGATTGGGTGGCCGCTGTGTTCTAATCTTGGTCTATCCGACATGAAGGAAAGCCCGACGCCGGGATCATCTCTGGGGTCTTCGCTTGTGGCATCCCCCCTGCAGGTATTGGTGGAGACACTGCTGTGGAAGTGGCGCTGTGACTATCACCGTGGCTGAGAAGCGAGAGTTGGTATTTTGGAAGTTTCCCGCTTGTACCGCTATGGATCGTCCCGTGGACACATTCTTTCGCAACACAATGACTGTGCTCTTTTTGGACTGGACCTTGATTGTTTGCTTTGGAGCTGCCGGATGGGCTGTGGAGGGCCTTCGAGAGTGTCGTGTTCTGGTGTGCTGCAAGATTCCCTACCTTCCGTCGGACTTACCTGCCTGCATTATTTTTGGTACTTTGTTTGCCTGACCCTACGCAGGGCGGATTGAGATGTGTCTCAACTATGACTGGGTGGGCTGGAGCTGAGTGTTGGCTATTTGTTTATTGGGTTGCTGCACGGGGGGTTCTCATCTTAATTGTGCGACTTTTGAACTGGAGTGGTGACCACTATCCTGTTTTAGGTTGTCGCCTTTGACATCTTGGTAGCGGCGCTGAGGTGTTTGAATTGCTGCGTGGCGGTGGGGGGGGGGGGGGGGGCCGGGAGCCCGTACTGGGGACCCCTCAATGTTTTTTTGTTTTTTTTTCTTTCTTTATATTTCTCCTCCTTTCTATATTTCCTCTCTCTTCTATATTTCGGGTTTAGATACTGGGCGACAGGCACGCTGCTGGGGGGTTAGGCCGTAGCCAACTGCAGGGGTGCGGGGTGGGGGGCTGGGGGGGAGGGGTTTATTTTTTCTCTTTTTGTTCCTATGGCCTTTTTCTTCGCTCTTTTGGTTTTCCCTTTCCTTTTTCCTTTTTCTGCGTCTGGGATCAGTTTATTGTGTTGGTTTCTGAGTTCTCATTGATTTGTCGTATTCTGTGTCTGAGCTGTTGTTGCGCTATAGGTAAGACCTGGGCGGGCGTTTAATCGGTATTTACAGTAATTGTATGCGTGTATATCCTGTTCTTTGACAAAGTACCCATGCCTTATTTGTGATCGTCTTAAAATCCTGCAAGAATTCTTGTCTGGCCCGCCCATACTATGACTATACTTTACGGCTCGGCACCTGGTCCCCACATTCCTTTACGTTATATTGCAGCTTTTTATGTTCCTGATATCATCCTGTTTAAAATAAAATTGAACCTCACTTATCCGGAAATGTGATCGCTGTATGCCATATGGCTGTGTCTTTACCGTGCTGCAGTGCCCCCGGGATGTTCGGCTGAATAGCGGTGTACTCTTCTACGTCAATAAAGGTTTTCAAAAAAAAACTTTGCAGTTTTAGGTTTTAATTGTCGTTTTGCTTTATTCGCGGTATCCAGCGCAAGGTTCTGAATATAATTAAAATCTCTACCCAAGATCAATATACCTTCCATGTTTGCTACTAATTGATACATTTGCTCAAGTGCTGTGGTTTCGTCATCGATGGGGACGTAATAGTTAACTAAATTTAGCACTGCGCCCTCAAGTTTTACTTTCACCAATAACCATCTACCTTTCCCATCTCGCCGGACCTCCTTAACCTGCCAGTCCAACGTGTTAGATAGTAAAATCCCAAACACAGCGCAACTAGAAGATGAGAAATATGCCAGTGCATATTTCTTAGCAAGTGATATCTTGGGGATGTCCTGAAATGCGTTTCTTGTAGAAATAAAACTTCAGGAAAAAGGGATGTTAACCAATTTAAAAGAGCACAACTTTTACGCGGATTTAACAATCCATTATCGTTACATGTGATCACGTTACATGTTATCGACTCTGAGATTTCCCTCCACATTTTTAACCCTTCTTTTACAGTCATCTCCCATCAAAACCAGGCTGTTCGGTATCCGGTTAGCTTGAAAGCACATCCTGCGTAATTCACTCTTTTCCTGCTCATTTTTTTCCAATGCTACACACCCCCTTCCCCCCACCCCCACCCCTGCCCAGCCCAGACTGTCTGTGGGGGGGAGGTGGCCCTTACCTCGCCTCCACAGCCTCCCTCAATAAATAAGGTGCCTTGACTTGGCACCTGGGAGCACGTAATCACCCCCCCCCCCCCAACACTGTGAACGATACCATCTAGATAGTTAAGCCCCGAGGTATCTCTGATACAAAGTGCTTTAAAAAAGTGCTTGCGCAGTAAATAGCGGAGCATTAGGAATAGACCTAATAAAAAAAACAAGCCCCTATGCACACAGCTTTGCACTAATCGACAAAAACAGTATCATCCCCCTTACATAAGGGTAAAGTGCAATGGTGTAATAGTGCAATGTTTAAACGTAGCACATTGCAGAAGTGCAAAATGCATTCCAAAATTCAAGAAAGCTAAAAAGTGTTCCCATTTAGGGAGAAAGAATAAGGTGCGATAGTTCAGTGGGGCAAATTTTTAGCCGTACAATAAAGGCAGTAGTTCAATCTAGTACCCCTTCCTCTAAATATTTTGATCCTTAACGAAAGGGGGGAACTGCCACAATACTTTTACATAAAAAGGCTGAAATAATATCATTCCTCCCCTCATATAAAGGGAGAAAAAGGTAAAGTGTGATGGTGCAGTAGCACACTTTTCAGCTGTAAACATATTGCAAAAAAGTGCAGAGTGCAAAGTGCATTTCAGTATTCTAAAGATACTAGAGCATACCCATGCAAGAGTAATACTTATAGCAGCAGACAGAAAAACAGTGGCTGAGTTCAATACATCTTCCCTACCAAAAGGAGAGCAAAGTGGCAAAAGTTTAAAGTGAACTTAGTGTCTAAATAGTTAAAAGTGTCTAAGTGTGAAGCGAAAAACAAAACAAAAAGAAAAAGAAACTTAAATATTAATTTCTAACTATGGACCAGTTGTTATGAACAAGAGTCACCGCTCAAATACCCATACTTCCATTATTTTAGATTTGCTTGAACAATCATTTTGTAATAGATCTTGGGCCTCTTCAAGAGTGGGACACAAATGGAACTTACCTTTCCATAAAACTTTCAGTTTTGACTGCTAGGCAATAGAGACCAAATGCATGATAGTTATAAGCAGTCCAACAATTCATATACAATTACGATTTGAGGTTGTCTGAACAGTCTTAAACCTTGGATAAAAGAACTAAAACAAGGCAGTAATAATAATGCTCAAAAAGTGCAAAATCTAAACTTTAAAACAGGTATATAAAGTGCAAATTGTATTGTGCAATTAAATATAAAGTGCAAGGTGTATTGTGCAGTAAAATGCCTAATAACAACCCATCACTCAAATGTGTATAGTTCATCACAGCATGGGAACAAGAGGAGCTCTTTATTCCTAAAACAGCTTTTTTCTATACCTTAGTGCTCCTGTTAGGAAACTCGCAACTCCAAAACAGATCAGGGGCTAAGACCGCAATTGTAAGTATATCAGGGCAGGTTTCATACAAACCAGCAGCTTAGATAACACCAGTAGGGGACAGGGACCGTTACTCACTCACTCGGGCAGGATACTAATACTCCCACAAGCACCATGAGTAGACGCGGCTCCACAACCACACTATTGACCAATAGGCACATCACAGGACACATACCAATACCATAGATAGCCTCAACATGTGAGTTATACCGGGACTATGATGATATACTGTGGCAGCTAAGAAAGACAGCAATCACCAATGTACACTCAAGGGCCTAAATTGTCTCTGTCTACCTATGCATGTAACTCGAGAATGAACAAATCTCTATGCGTCACTGTATCTAAAGTGTTAAAATGTAATAAAAAAATGTAAACAAATCAGGGCAGTCTTCACTTGTGTAAAATGACAACTCTTTAAAAGCGGAAAGATGTATTTTTTTCTCCAGATTACTGTAAAAATCACAACAACAAAAAAGTAAAACGTCTTGTTCTGAAAAATGATTGCAGGAACAAGGCTTTAGGGCACCTGGCTTTGAGAAATCTCTGGGAACAGCTAGACACCAATGAATGAAGTTAAACCTAAATCTAGTTAAGAGAAAGCGGTGGTGGGGATTGTTAATATAGGACCAATAGGGTTGCCCTAAGAGCCCTGGACTCAATATTATGTAACGCCTCATTGTGGGCTTGATAAGTTCATTACCTTCCCTTTCCCCCATCCTTCTAGCCAGGAAAAAATATGTAATGTCTCTTAACTCACTAGGGCACAACTCCCTACGGTGCGAGAACAGCTCGGTGCCCTAAACTCTTTAGCTGCTCTAGGGCGTAACCCAGCCATGGAATGTTCAAAGCCTGCTCAAGCCTCAGACAGTCCTCTAGAACAAGCTGATTCAAAGCACGAGTGGGGCTAGACCAAATTTTCAGCTACCGCATTAAAGAAGCCATTGCGATGAGGTAAAAAATGTAACCCTTACCAAGCTCCTTATGTACCATAAAGGACGGGGTACAGGCAGATGCAGCTAGAAGTAATGTAATGTAATGTAATGGTGTTTTATAAAGCGCACTTCTGCCCTGAGGCCTCGTAGCGCTTAGGATGGGTGGAGAGAGACAACTGTCAGGATGTACGCGTTAGTGAAAAAGTCTGCGGAGAAATTTATTCTCAGATGTCTGTAGTTCTCTAACTTATTTATAACCCCACACGTCGCAGCCGTAGGTGGCCATAGGTATGGATTTATTGTTATAGATATTGAGTAGGGCAGGTAAAGGTTTGACCCCTAGTCTCCTAGAGAAGTCTACAGTGGCTCCTTCTGCTCTAGCCAAGGTATTTAATGAGTACTTTTTGTGCCACCCATGACCCCCTTTCACCGAACCGCACCCCCAAATAGGTGAAGGTAGAAACTTCAGTCAGTTCTGCCCCCCTACAAAAGAGCCTACATTCTGAAAGCTTTGTACTACCTGTTTTCATAATGTGTGATTTCGAGAAGTTAATAGAAAGGTCATGGCGGACCTTAAAATCACTAAAAGTATTTAAAAGGCTTTGCAACCTCATAGCCATCCGGGCAAGCAGCACTGCTTCGTCTGCATAAAGCGGAGCAGGAATAAGTCTAGTACTAGCCCTAGGGTTGTCTTTACAAACAGCTGACAGATCGTATAGGGTGAACAAAATGGGGCCAGGAAGTATCCCTGTCTGACCCCTCGCTGCACCTCCCAAGAAGCTGATAGTGAGTTGTCTTCATTGTATCTGGCTGAGGCAGTTGGGTTTAAGTGTTACCTAAGCAAAAAGGCCACCAAGTCAGCATCCATTCCCATGTCTAATAGCAAGGGCTAAAACTTAGACCTATTGACACAATCGAACGCAGATGTTAGGTCCATAAAGGCAATATGCAAGCAGCCCTTTTGGCTAAAGTATATTTTAAAATGACCATATCCAGAATAATGCATTGGTCCAGGGTTCCTCTGCCTTTCCAGGCAAGGTAGTCATTAAAAGGCATAGACCTTAGTGAAAAGGATTGATGTACTCCGCAGGTGCCTTTCATTGCATGGGACTGAAAGGAAGCAATACGAACTGATTGGGTAAAACCAGTGTGAAAAGATTGTACCCATTTGCAGAGAGCTAGACAGATCCCGTACACATACAGACATTTCAGCAGCATTGGAATGGAACTCTGTCTCAAAAGTTGCAGAGAGGTACAGCAGTATCGGGACTGCAGATGCTCCCTGTCCAAGGATGCAGCATATGTCATCCATCACAGCAATCAGAGCAGGTTAGTTGCTGAATGTAGCATGAAAGCCCGATTGCTGCGGGTCAAGTTAGTTGGTATTCAAGAAACCAGAAAGCTTGGTGTTAATAAGTTTTTCTAGAACCTTCGCTGTATATGGCAGCCGGGGAGGCTAGGTCTGTAGTTAGACAACATTATAGGGGTCAACTGGCGGCCTCTCTAGAAGTGGTAGAACCATAGCATACTACTATGTATCAAGATAGATGGCTCAGGGCAGAGAAGCATTGAAGGGAGTAGTTACAGTATGTCCAAACAATGAATGGCTTTAGGTAATGATATAGTGAGTGAATGGGTAATCAGTAGACCTAGGCTTGATTGAGTGCATGGTGGTTGTAACATTTTATATTCTGACATGAGTGAATCATGACAACACTGCACTCAACAAGAAAGTGAATGGCTGATTAATTAAGGGAAGAGTGATTAAGGAGAAGTAAGGAGCAAAGGAGGTGTAAAGATTGCTGATTTTACTGATGGAGAAATTTGCAAGAGCCTCGCAGAGTGTTGATGAAGGTTGGATAGGTTGCAAGTCGACAGTTAAATAAGAAAATTCCTTAATGATAGCAATGATTACTTAGAGGAGTGTGATCTTTCATGGATGCAGCCTACGAAGGCACTGCATCTAGCAAAGCAGATCATGTTATGATGTACTTCACCCGTTGCAAGATAAGAGTGTCTGTCTATAGGTATACCCGGGAGCATGTATTGAAGGGTGCAATGCCATCTAAGGCTGTGGAGATCGAGTTGTTTAAGTTGGCAGCATTTTATTTGGGATCCCCCTGAAAAGTCTGGATAGGAATTGGTGAGGGCGCTGTTTATCCTTGGTGACCTGTTTTCAAGGTCTGAGTTTCATAGTCATGGGGGACGCATTAATGACCAGGGTCGGTTGGGGATCAAATTTATTGAAAGTGATGAGGTGGTGATCTGTCCATGTAACTGGGAGATTGGATTTGATCTTGGAAGTTAGAGAATAGAGGCTCTAATAAATGTCCTTCACTACAGGTAGGCTCTGAAACTTAGTTGAGAGTAGACCATGGTAGAGAAGTCGTTGATCAAATCAGTAGCTTCAGAATCGCGTAGGTCTTCTAGGTGTAGATTGAAGAAGTCTTCTGAGATTAAAAAGTGGTTGTATTTGAGAGCAAACAGGGAAACAAGATTTGCTAGTGCAATACCAATGTTTTTTCTCTGTTCCAGGGGCACTTGAGGGGAATTCTGCCCAGCGTGGGGGCATCATCAGTTTGAAGTTTAACAATAAGGTGTTCCACCCCCTTACAGTCTGGTGAAGGTAGAACCTAGTGTATAAAAGTGTTGCACTGGATTCTACCAATCCCGCTGCACACCTTGTTTTGTCTGACCTGTCCGGCAATTTTGTAGCCTAAGGCAATGGTCATAGCTATTGTCATGGTTAGAGACCTGATGCAAGCATGCTTCAATCAAGAAAAATAAGTCAGGGGTCTTTTAGTTGATTAAGTCCCATAGATCTTGAGTGTTTTTAGCAACAGCATTGACTAGCAGGCGCGGTGTAGACGTGCCAAAAGAGAAGCTGTGTTGTCTAATGGAGGTAGAGGGTGGCAGAGGGATGGGCCAGGAATCACACATCAAGAAGCACTTGGAGCAGCAAAATGGGCCAACAGTATTAAGGGGAAAGACATGGGTGCACACAGGATGTCTGGGCCAAGGAATTAAGCTGCGTAGTTTCTTAGCGGAGTCACAGAGCCTTATCTTAGATGTGACTGAGCCAGATGTCCTGGCGCTTGGCACGGAACCAGTGCATATATGCTTGCCTTTGTATGCCAGTTTCGGTACTTCAGGCACCATTCTGTAGGGCCATGAGGCAAGTAAGGCAGTTATTCAGAAAGGGGGCAGCACTGACCCCACCTACAGGACCACACAGACGTCGGGCCAGCCAAAAGAGGTAAAATAAAAGTCAACCGCAAACAAAAGAAGGAAAAACAAATAAGGTAAGTTAAAACAGTCTATGAAAATCCCAATCTGATGTAACATCTTGATATACAAACCCTACCTCAAGGCTAACATCAGCAAGTAATAGCTCACTGATGGTTCTGTCCCCCTCTTTTGTGAAAATAATGAAACTAGGGACAGACATACTAATAAAAAACAAAAAAATATAATCATTACTGATGTCTCCCAAATAACAACGTAGGATCAATGGGAAGTTTTTTTAAATAAAATATTAGCAAGGTTGAGGGTTAGGCTGAACTTACAGTTAGCCAACTTGTGACCTGGAACACTTGAAAATGACCCTCATCTGCTACTGAGACTCCTTACTTACTGCATCATTAACATATGTGCATTGAGCAATCTGGCACAGTTTATTTGCAGCATTGAGGAGATGGGAAGACAACATTCAACCCTGAAACCATATGTTACTTCCATAAGCTCCACTGTTTAGATGGGAGACACAACATCCCAATCCTTTACCATCTGTCCTTAGAAATTGCTTAATTTAGTCTGTGCAGCCTTTACTGGCACATCTATCTCTAGATGATCTCGCTTCCTACTCCACAATTATCAATGTTTGGAGCTTAGAACCACACTTTTTCCAGCAACCTTCTCTAAGGCTATTAAAAAATCCAAACAGCTACCGAATTCTTCGCATGTGCGCTGATGTGTGTGTGCACCCTTGTGAGGAGCCAGGCATAGTAAACTAAGTGTTTTTTTCCAAAGTTAAGAGAAAATCCATACAGCATCCGGGCTCCTTGTTTTGGCACAGATGCATGGGTCTCTGCACGCCTGTGAAAAGTCAGGCGCAGTTTGGATATTTTCTCAGGCTGAGAAAAAAATCCAAACAGCATCAAGTCTCCTCATTTAGGTGCAGACATGTGCGTGGCTGTGCCCCAGTGGGGAGCTAGGCAGTGTTTATAAGTTTTCTGAACCTAAGAAAAAATTAAAACTGTGCCTTGCTGTTCCCTGGTGCAAATGTGTGAGTGCACCCCAGCAAAGAGCTAGGCAGCGTTTGGATTTTGTCGTAGGATAATACACATTCAAACAGCATCTTGCTCCTTGCTGGGGTGCAAAACTGTAAATCTGTGCCTCAGAAAGGAGTCAGACACTGTTTAAATTGCTTCTTATACTATCCAAGTATCGACTGGCTCCTTGCTGGGCACAGGCATAAAAGTCCTTCCTCTCCCAATCCTCTTGAGAAGACAAGCAGTGGGAGATGAAGGAGCTACCTGAGACTAAATCATGAAGTGTGGATTGGACAGGGGAGGGACTAGGAACAATCCTAGGTCATTCCCTTGTAACCCCCATCTCCAGTTTTTTTAGGTCGACCCTAGCGTTGCAGCGCAAGTGCTGCTCGCTTTGCAAGACATGCTGTATTAGGATATGTTTTAGAAGTGGTGTGGAAGCCCCGCCGATATTTTTCAATGGCTGGCGCCATCGTCCATGGTAAATGCTAGCTTCCGATTGATAATGAGGCTTCTTAGTCCCTCCTCAGTACCGCCCTGTCTCCTTTTGGGACCGCCCATGAGGACTGGATCTTTTAATAGCAGTGTTATACTGTCTCCTTCAATTAGTCGGTAAGTACTTTTTTTTCCATTTGCACAATGGTGACCGCTTGTTTAGGAGCTCTGTTAAGGCTATCATTTGGAGGAGGACGACGCCTCCAGCGGCCGGATGAGAGCAAAGCGGCACACAGATTGGGTTGTCAGCTGCGGAAGGAAGAAATGCATTATTACCGTTTAAAACCGGAAGGGCCTCGGGGGCTCGTCCAGTGTATTCTGGTAATATTCTATAAGGGCACCCACTAGACTCACATCCTCTCCACACAGTCTACCCGTCCATTCCTCACACAACCCCTCCTCACTCCCCCTCTCACAACTCATCCTCACAACCAGCTAATCGCACTACTCCCCACCCAGATTCCCCTCACCTTCCGCCGCTACCCCCTCCTCACTACTCGCCTCACAACTCACCCTCACACTCTCCGAATCATACTACTCCCCACCCAGATCCCCCCTCCCTACATCCTCCTCCCCCTCCCCAATCCTCCTCTCCCAACTCATCCTTACACCTTCTGTTCTGAATCACACTTCCCCGCACCCTCCTTCTCCCAACTCATCCACTCCTCCTCAGAACATCTCCGCTCCCAGTATCCCCCCATCACTCCTACACCGCACCGCAACTGCTCCACCCCTCTATCTCTAAACTCCTTATCCCCAGAGTTCACTTCAACACCCTACCCTGCTATGCCACTCCTCCTCCCCTACAACTACAGCCCTCCCTGCTCTCCTGCCGGTCTCCGCTCATCTCCTCCTCAGAACAGGCCTCCCGCGTGTACCTGCTCACTGCCTCCCCAGAAAAGACCACCATCTACTGCCAAATCTGAACCCCCCTTGTCCTCCTCCCCCCACACCCTACTTCCCCCAACACTCCTCTCTCACACTCCCTTCGCAACATCGAACATTACCTTGCCACTCTAACAAGAGATCTCTCTCGACTCAGGAACGATTTCTACAACCTCAAATCCAGCGACCTCCCTGCCCGAAGAAACGCTGCTAACATTGATCTTTTAAACCCTCCCACCTCCAAACCGTGGAAAACAACTCCCCTGCTGTGCCGAGCGCGGAGACCACTCCGCACCTCTTGCTCCCTCTCCCCTGGGGAGGTCTCTGACCTTCTTAACTCCTATCCTCCCTGCTCATACACCGTGTATACGCCTTCCCCCCCTTTGCAAACATCCCCATTATACTGGGGGTGAGTCGTACTTCCCGCTCACCGGCCTCACCCAGGCCCCCTCCTCATCTCACCACCATCCACACCCTCCCCTCTCCCAAACCTACTCCCAAACCCGCGCCAGCATGCTGGTTAACTGTCGCTCCGCGGCCCGATATGCCACAGAAATCTCTGAAACCATCCTTAGTGAATCCATTGACATCGCGTTTCTTACTGAAACTTGGCTAAATGTCCACTCTGCAAGCATTCTTGACCTCCTCATACCCCCGGGTTACTCCATCCGTAGGAAAGATAGACCCATCAGGATAGGTGGGGGGTAGCTATCATCTTCAAAGACGAACTACAGCTCTCCCTTATCAATAACGCCGAACTCTCCTCCTTTGAATACCTTGTAGCTGAACTCAAAATACAGGGCTCCAACCCCATCCGCCTTCACAATATATATAATCCTCCCGGTAATCCCCTCCCATTCATTGACAAGCTATCTAACCTGCTTACCCAATCCTCAATTTCCACTTCTAAAAACATCTTCCTAAGAGATCTTAACCTCCACTGGAATGATACCAAAGATCCCTTAATCTCCCTCCTCTCTAACCTTCTCGAAATAAATGAACTCAATCAAATCTGTCAAGCACCTACCCATGCCAAAGGAGCCATCCTTGACGCTATCATTACCAGCAAGGATCTAGCCCTCCTATCTAACATCATTCCCATAGACTGGTCCGACCATCACCTCATCCTGTTCTCCATAACTACCCATACCTTTCCCCCGCCCACCAAAACTATTAAACCCATGAAACTGACCAGAAATCTTAGCCACATTCCTCCCGGCGTACTTGAATCTAACCTCCATGCCCAACTTTTCACCATCCCCCCTCCCTTAATGCGAACGAGCTAACCGAACACTGTATTTTATTTTAATCATTTACACGCACTAAGCTTTCCAGGGAGTCTGCGCTCAATTGATAGCCTGCACGCCTCGTTCCGACTCGGTGATTAGCACCGAAGAGCGGAAAGGCAAGAGCCAGACACACTTCCGCCTCACGAGCAGTTAGCGCTCTAGCTTCCCCAAGTGCGAGGGCCATAAAGCCCTCCACCACACTGAGCGAGCAGCGGTCGCACGCAGGGGGACGCCTAAGGGATCGCCTAAGAGGAGCCGAAGAGTAGCCCGTCTGCAAGCCGTCCGCGCCAGGACGGGGCTAGGGGCTATGGGTTCTGCTCCCCGGGGATCCTCTACCACCACAAGGGCGCCCAGATTAAGGTATTCTAGTCACATTCTACGACAATTATGTACTGCCCCTATTAAAGGTTGCAATAGAGACTCCTGGCCATGTCCGGAGGGTTCGTTTTCATGTATAAATTGTCAGTTTAAGGCATCCCATATCGTACCAACTGCTAGGGAAAAGCGAGAGAAACCTCTGTCAGAATGTGGCTTAAAGAGTTTTCTACTGAATGTGCGTTCTCTGCCTAAGCACCATTTGGAAGTATGGGACCTTGTATTCTCATTACAGCCTGATATATGCTTTTTAACTGAGTCCTGGATGAAACCCCATACTGTCCCCGCTATAACGCTAGGGGTCCCTTCAGGTTATAAGTTTTTAAACTTTGACCGCCCTAATAAAATCGGGGGTGGATTAGCTATCTTACATAAGGAGGATCTGAAGGTCGCTATACTGGAGCAAATCCATTGTTGATCAATGGAAATTATGATATTTAAAATAAGCTCCGCTGCTAAAACCTTTTGGAAAGGAGCCCTAGTCTATCGCCCTCCAGGACCTACTTCGGGCTTTACCCTATCTCTTTTGGAAGTATTGGCACCATATTTTAAAGCAAAAGAAAATTGTATTCTTTTGGGTGATTTTCATATTCATGTTGATATCCCTTCACACCCTGAAACCCTAACACTACTAGCCGACCTTTCCACCCTGGGCCTAGAAATGCAGAATAAGGGCCCCACGCATATAAGAGGTCATACATTGGACATACTCTTTTCCAATTGCTCGAATATACGATGTTATCCTGATACCCAAATAAGTTGGTCTGACCACTTTTTAGTGAAATTCTCCTTACTGGGTGTACATAAACCCTCCCATAAGCCACCTCTCTCGCCAATTTAGCGACGACAGTGGCACAAAATAACAGTAGAAGAGCTGCAGAGGGTATGGGAGAGACCTATCTTCACTGAGACAGATAGTGCGGACTTAGCTCTTTCCAAACTTAATGACTCCCTCATAAAGGCAGCCGATATATTAGCACCGTTAAAATTACATAAACAACATCCCACCTCTAAGCAAGAAATATGGTACACCGAAGCACTTAGAGTAGAGAAACAGGGATGTAGAAATATTGAGAAGGTATGGAGGAAAACCCGAACTGAGGAGAACAAGAAGGCACATCAAAAGGCCCAATCGAATTACTATAAAAATATTAGGCTGGCAAGGAAGAACAGTCCTTATCCAGCAACTTGATGAGGCAGGCAATTCCTCTAAGGAACTTTATAAAATACTACAGGCCTTTGTAAAACCGACGGCCTGTGAAAGTTCGGATGAGCTTTCCCAGTCTCTCTGTGATGACATCTCTCTGTTTTTTGAGAATAAAATAAATATGATCTATGACAAAATCATGAAAGCCTCCAGCCATATGAACAGTACTCCTGCTCCATTCAAATCATCCATACTTGGTAATCATTCATTTACCACTTTTCCATCAATTAATGATGCTCATTTTTCCAATCTTATCAGTCATATAAAATATGGGTCTCCGGATGATTTTTTTACCCGCCAAAATGATTGCTCCCTTCAGTACTTTGATTGGACCTGAGATCAAATTTGTACTAAACCTTTCTCTCAAGGAAGGGCGGGTACCTATGGAGTGAAAGAAAGCGGTGTCTAAATACATCGAGGCAGCGGGGGGTCTGACTCCTCTCAATCGGGGTTTAGACCCAAACACAGCACCGAATCTGCCCTCCTCTCAGTGACCGATACGATCTGGATGGCACTAGATGGAGGGGGCTCGATGATTCTGGTGCTGTTAGATTTGTCCGCTGCCTTCGACACGGTGTCACATGAAATTCTTCTCGGCCGCTTGTGGGAGGTGGGTGTAGGGGGAGTGGCCCTGTCCTGGGTGGAGAGTTTTCTCACAGGCCGCTCACAAGGTGTCAGATTGGGCTCCCTTCATTCCATCTCTAGGGAGCTCACCAAGGGAGTGCCACAAGGCTCATGCCTAAGCCCTACATTATTTAATGTGTATGTGGCCCCCCTGGCTGACATTGTGAGAGAATATGGGTTCACCCCGGTGCTGTATGCTGACGACACCCAGCTTCTGTTCCCCTTCCAGTCCCTCACTCCAGCAATAATAAAATCTTTTGCAGATGGTATGAGGGCGGTCTCAAACTGGATGGCTACAAATTGCCTCCAGTGTAATGTAGGCAAAACAGAGGTGATGTTATTTGGAGAGGCCCCGCTTTTGTGGTCCCCAGAATGGTGGCCTTTAGATCTTGGGCCAGTGCCGAGTCCAAAACAGACTGTAAAATATCTTGGTGTGCGTTTGGATCAGGCACTGGTGCTTAAAGAACATGCCAATCAAGTCGCCGGTTTGTGTTTCCATACCATCGGACTTTTGCGACGTGTTTTTCCATTTCTGCCTGATTGTCATCGAAAGACTTTGGTCCAGACCCTGGTGGTCAGTAGACTGGACTACTGCAATAGCCTGTTCATCTCGGCCAATGAGGAACAACTAAATCGTTTGCAAGTGGTCCAGAATACCGCGGCAAGACTGGTGCTTAACGTTTTGCCCAGGACTCCTTCCCGCCCGCTTCTGGACAGTCTTCACTGGCTGCCTGTTCGGCAGCGGGTTAAATACAAAATCTGCTGTACCATACATAAATGTCTTTTTGGGTCAGGACCTAAATACTTAACGGACAAGTTCATCCCCTATAGTCCTGGACGTTCCTTGCGCTCAAGTAATCAGCAACTGCTTCAGGTCCCCAGGATTAGGAGGGTAAGACAGGGAGGGCGCTCCCTCGCCTATAAAGGTCCCATTCTCTGGAATTCCCTTCCACTTGCCCTAAAGAATAATTCCAATTTCCAATTCTTTAGGAAGTTCCTTAAAACCCACCTATACTCGACCTCCTAATCTGCTGGCAGCTACAATACTCAGTTATCAGTCTAACATCCTGTGTTAAAAGCGTAAGCGCGGAGATACCCTTTTGGCGGTCGAATCCTGCGCTATATAAGAAAATAAATAAATAAATAAATAAATATAACAAAGCTGTTATTGGTACTCTTGACATATTAGCCCCGCTCAAACTCAAGAAACAAAGAAATATCCCTTCAAAATCTTGGTTTAACACAGAGCTAAATAAGGAAAGACGCACACTCAGACAGACGGAGAGATCATGGCGACAGCACCCCTCCTCTTCCAACCTTACCCGCCTCAGACTTGCTAGGTCGTCATACAAAAAACACATCTGGAGACAAAAAGCTTCTTTCTTCAGGACTCAACTAGATCGAGCTAAGAACAGGCCTAGAGAACTTTTCAACATCGTACGCAATCAAAATGCTTCCGTTCCCCCTGTCCCACCTGCCTCGACGACTAGATGTGAGGAAATAGCTCTCTTTTTCTCTGACAAAATTAAAAAGATTGCGAAATCCTTCCTCACTACTGTGATCCCTACCACCACTCCTGACATCTCTCTTATTACCCCCCCTCCAACTAACTCCCCTTACTCCCGCTACTACCCACCGTAACTCTGATCTCCCTCTCCCTTCCCTGCCCCACATTCTCCTGGACCCCAAGCTACCTAACTCTCTCCTTAAAAATAATGCCGAATGGCTTAATTTCCATCCAGTCACTGAAAGAGACGTCTTCAACATCATCACCAAACTTAAACCTTCCTCCCACACCAAAGACCCACTCCCCTCAAATCTTGTCCAAAACCTCAAACACATTATCACCCCTTCCTGGACCACGATTATCAACACCTCCCTTGCCACCGGCTGTGTCCCCTCTTCCTTGCAACTTGGACAAATCACCCCCATTATCAAAAATCCACTGGCGGGCCCAAATGACCTCAACAATCTCCGTCCCATCTCCAACCTTCCCCTTCTCTCTAAAGCCCTGGAAAATTGCGTCCTTCTCCAACTAGAGAGACACATTGAACACTTTAACTTACTTGACCCCTTCCAATCTGGCTTTAGGAGAGGATGCAGTACGGAAACCGCGATGCTCAACATTGTAGACGACATCCACCACTCACTGGACAATGGCGAATTTTGCCTTCTGATCCTCTTAGATCTCTCCGCAGCGTTTGATACTGTTAATCACTCTGCTCTACTTAATGTTCTTAGAGATAGATTCGGCCTAAATGGTATGACACACAAATGGTTTGTCTCTTACCTTCAACACCGCACTCAACAAATCAAAGTTCATAACTACCTATCTAACCCTACCCCCACCTCCTTAGGAGTACCGCAAGGATCTATCCTCTCTCCCTCTCTCTTTAACCTCTTCATGCAACCCCTTACACTCATTCTCAAACAAGCCGGGATCAACTACCATCTCTACGCCGACGACACCCAACTCTACTATAAGATTAAAACTCATGCCGACATCATTCACCTCAACAACACCCTCATCAAGATTCAAGCCTGGTTCCACATGAACCACCTCAAACTTAACCCCCAAAAAAACGAAATTATTCTTTTTCCTCCAAAAAACAACCAGCTCCCCATTCAGAACTGGATCACAGACCTTAATGCCCTCAACTGCTCCTTATCCCTGTCCGCCTCAGTCAAATCACTAGGGATCTCCCTTGACAACCTCCTCACCCTCAAGGTCCACATCAACAATTCTGCCAAAGGGGCCCTCTTCACTCTCCGCCACCTTAAGAAAATCAAGCCCTTCATCCCAAGAGATGACTTCAAACTAGCTGTCCAATCCCTTGTCCTCTCTCGAATTGACTACGGCAATGCCATTCTTACTGGAATTCCCAAGATCCACCTAGCACCTCTAAAATCTGTCCTCTACCTTGCAGCGAGGCTTATCACAGACTGCAAACGATTCAACCACATTTCCCTGGCCTCAAAACCCTTAAATGGCTCCCCATTGAAGCTAGGTCCACTTACAAAACGGCCTGCATTACACACAAAATTATCCATCAGAACACACCATCCTACCTCACTAACAAACGTAATAAAGCCGGCTGCTCCCGATCCCTGAGAAGCACTAACTCCTTCCTTCTTATCCCCCCAACTGAAAAAGAAAACCACTCAGTCTCGATCCTTTTCCGGCAATGCTCCCTGCATATGGAATGCCCTTCCCACTAACCTTCGATGCAATCCTTCCTATTCTAGCTTCAAAAAAGAACTCAAACTACATCTCCTCAATAAATACTGGGGACCCTAACCCCTTTCTGCTCCCCTACACCGGCCACTTCTGTCCGACCGTAGATGCTTCCGCCCCCCCCCGCGACCAGCCCTACCCGCCCTTCCTCTCATCCAATCCCCTCCCTGTCTACCACCCTCGCATTCCCTTGCACCCCCCATCCGGCGTCAACCCTCAGCCCTCATCATCCCTCTCCAACCCCCTCCACTTACTGCCCTGCCCTACCTTTCCTTATCAACTTAACTGACCACTATCTTCCCTTTCCTGACTGCCCTATTTTCCCAGCGCTCTTCTTAATCTTGTGCCTTATGTAATTATAATTATCACTTTCTCCACAGTATGGTGTTTTTTGTCTTCCCATAATTATCTTCCTGAAGTCCCCCATATGTTGACTTAGATGTTGTGTATATACTATACTGTTATGTTTTTGGGTCCCTGTTTTTTTGACCGTATGGCTCACAAAATGTAAAGCGCTCTGATGCCCCCGGGTCCAGCCAGCACTATATAAAACCTCTAAAATAAAATAAAGGGTGAACGAGGGTGGCGCTGACCGGCGTCACTTCATTTGGGGATCGGCGTGGGCTCATCCTGTGAGTGGCTGGAGGCTGGTTTCACCTCAATAGGAGAGGGTGCAGGCGCCGGCGGAGTTAGGTCTGTGCCACGATCCGTGGGATTCACATGAGAAGGATCGTTGGAAGAGGAGTGCACAAGGGTGCAGCTGTCCATGCACGCGAAGCCCTGCGCCTGCTGCTTCATGGCTCGCTCAGTCTTCTGCATGTCCAGATGTGCCACCCATTTCCACAGAGAGTCAACCTTTTAATGCTCTCGGCTCCGATCCCCTATCTTCAAACTGCGGGCGTTGAGGGAGCAGGAACGGTGGGGCTGACCCGACTTGAGTCGGGCAGCCTAGCGGTGTTCATGGAGTTTCCGTAGATCACACTCTGCCCATTTTCTCCGCTTGGGTGGTCTGTGAGCACCACAGGAAAACAGTTCCCGCCTGATCTTCTTGGGCTAGCTGATTTGGGGGATAAGTCTTTTGGGGCCACATGCATCAAGCTTTTTTGCATTCGCAAATGGTGCGAATCGCAAAATTCGGCCGTTTGCGAATGCAAAAACCTTTTTTGGGATGCATCATTTTTTTCCATTTTTCACAATTTAAGAAATCGCAATTTTTTGCGATTTCTTGAATTGCGATAGCATTTAAGAAATTGCAAATTTTGCGATTTCTTAAATGCTATGCATGATTTTTTTGAAATTGCGAATTCGCAATTAGGAAGGGAAAAATTACCATGAAGTAAACCTTCATGGTAATTTGCGAAAAGTTTCAAAAATGCACAAAAGTGCATTTTTGAAACTTCTTTTTTACACACACACATGCCCTTGGGACATGTGTGTGAGTAAAATGTACTTACGTGACATTTCAGGGGTGCAGGGGGGGTCCTTTGGACCCCCCCTGCACCCTTGAAATTGCATTCTCATTTTGCGATTCCTTAATTGCGAATTCGCAAAATGAGAATGCCTTCCCATTGTTCCTATGGGCCTCTAGGCCGATAGGAATCAATGTAAAGCGATTCCTTAAGGAATCGCAAATAAGGAAAATTAAGAAATCGCAAAAACTTTTCTGATTTCTTGATGCAGAGGAATTTGCGATTCCTTCATTTTCACAATTTAGGAATCGCAAATTCCTACAATGTTGCATGTACCTGTTGATGCCCAAAGGTCGCACCGCCTTCCTTCCCGCCTCAGGTTGATGACCCGTCTGGGACCCTGCACGTAAGATCACAAAGCTTTGTCAGATGTGACCGGATGCACCGCGCGGCATTAAGCCTTGAGCTGAAATGGCAACATTATCCTATGAAAATGTACAAATTAAATGTGTGATTGCCAGTGCCAATTCGAATTTAGTTGTCACTGGCCTTCTCCGCATTTGTTTCATTACTTTAGAGTCAACAATAGCTAATTTTAATGTCCAAATAATCTCTCTCTCCTCAAGGGAAATCACCTACAGTTTCAATATTTACATTCCGTATAAAAGGAGCCGGTAGGTAATCCTTGTTAAGGAGTAAAATATTGTTTTTGAAAGCAAGTTTTACGGGTTGAGACCGGATTCGTTTTATCCTTTCCCTTTTTTTGTATGCAGTGTAACATTTTATGACAAATGTTATTCTTTTAGGTGACTATATAGTAAAATGATTATTTATGTAATGGAGACATTAACATAAGACGCCATCCATTAAGGGAGTAGTGAAAAATGTTAAAGGTTTGTTAGAATGAGAACCTTTATGGGCAAGGATTCGTATTTTGCCTAGGAAACTACAGTATTGGCACTGGGTTTAAATTACCAGTGAGTGAAATGAAAATATAAACTAGAAAAAAATCCAGCTTGCAAATGTTTTTTTTTCCTCAGAAGATTTTCTGGGTAATAATTTGTTAACTGATGGAAGATTTATTTCCGAAAAAGGCTGCTTGTAGATCATTTCTTGAGGTTAAAAACTTGCAACAGTTTGAAGAAAAACATACAACCATAATTAGCGGGCTGCAATAGAACGGACTTCAAGATGCAAATGTTCGCATGCTATGAGATTTGTAATGGTTTCGACCAAAACAAAGGTTAACGTTCTCACATAAACATGATTATGTCCCTGATGTAGGAACCCCACGTTACAAATAAGACAGCCATTGGGAAACACATCAACCAGACTATTCAGAACACACAGGAAGTAAGAACTTTAGAACGGTTGGTCAACTGCTCTGACAACTACTCAAAAACGTGTAGACGGTCTGTAGGCACACTAAGCTTCGTGAATGAACTTTTTTGTAAACTTCGCTGTGTTTCAATTGGTAATTATAACAATGCAGTTTGACTGTTGTAATAATTTACATGCTGTTTTCATAAATTTGACAAGGTTGTTAGCAAGTTGCATTACTTCACAGTTAAAGCACAATGCAGTGATATCTGCATGTTAAAAATCGCAATTTTCTAAAGGTGCGCTTAGATATAATTTTGTTTCAGATTGGCGGGCCGGGCATCATTAAATGGGCAATACTTTCTCCGCCCATCCCACAGAGTCTGCAATCAGACGTTTTTAGTATCCTGTATTTTTAAGACTGCTGAAACTCGCGAAGAATGAAAAGGACAAATAGGAGTCTCACAAATCCTTTTTTAGGTAGAGCCTGGGCAGCGTATGCGCTGCTCCGCGAGGTATGCTGTATTCGAGTATAGACCTGAAGCTCCGCCCACTCTCCACCCATATTTTTCATTGGCTTGTGTCATTGATCTTTGTAAATGCTGGCTTCTGATTCGTTAATAGGCGTGTTAGTCCCTCCTTAGCACCGCCTTGTCTTCATTTGTAACCTCCAATAAGGACTGGCCCTTTTACTTCTGTTGTTACACGGTATGTCTTATTTAGTCTGTAAGCACTGTTTTCTTTAATGAGTTTCTCCTACTGCAGGCACGACATGCTTTCTTGCAACATTCAGCGTTCCGTGCACGCTTTCACTTTCCAACCAGCCCGGGACAATGGCGGTCTCTTCTTTGAAGTGAAATATGACTCAAATTTATGAGAGTTTGAGCTATTGGCATTGTAAATGACAATGCCTTTTATTTATGTGTTAATTATCAAAACAGATAAATAAAAGGCATTGTAATTTACAATTCCAGTGGCTTAAACTCTCGCGAATGCGAGACCTGTTGTATAGCAAATGTTTGTTTCTTTTGTTAGTGTTAGTAGGGGTGATGAGAGGAGTTTGGCTACTGTTCCTGCTATCTCTCCCACCTCCCTCCCAGCTAGAGAAAAAAGTGGCTTGAGATGGTGGTCAATAGTAAGGAGGAGCTTAGGGCAGTGATATCTGCCCTTACCCCTTCTTGCAGCCCCAGCTACCTGACAGATCCGTGAATAGACCTCGGTACTCCTTCCAGGCTCATGCAATTTTGTCTGAAGTTACTAGTGACTTAATTATATTGAAGCTGTCCGGAAATGAGCAATGGTCAACTCATTCAAGAGTTAGCCATTGCCAAGAAGGGACTGAGTGCTAGCAAACTCTTTTGCCCCCACCCCAGGACCAAAATAGGTGTGCCCTATTCTATAAAAAAGAAGAACGTCGCCCCAGAGGGACAGCAGTGTAAACAATGACGTATATGTGCATCATAAGGGTGTCCTTGCGACATCAGTTTTTAACATACATATGTTATTAGAGCAGTAAAGGGGTTAAACAAAAGTTGTTCCCGGTATGTAAGCAATGGAAGAATACAAGCAATTTAATCAATCACTGGAATTATGCTGCAGAGGAGGGTTTCAATTATGTGGCAGATTGAGTAAATTATGCGGTAAGAAAAGGCATGTTATGCGGCATAATGCAGCACATTTTATGATAGCATTACTCCATTATTTTGTCATTTTAACACTTGTTAACACTGTCCAGGCATTGGTGGCACCAGTTTAACATCCTAATCTAGCAAAACACAACAGACGCGTGACCATTAACGCTTTGCGTAGAGCGTTCAACTGCGCGGCAACAAGTATCACTACTTTTTTAGTAACTTTTGAACCGTTTGGGCGAGTAACAATTTATTTTGCTAAAATCTGCAGATTATGCAGCAGATGAAGGATTATGTGGCAAATGAGACAAAATTATCAAAAACACGGCAGCTTCATAATCTCAACTTTCCAGTGGCACTGAGCATCATAACTATAACTGTTGGTCATACAAAATGGAAAACCTTATGTAAACTGCTTGTATGCAGTTGTAACTGTTCTTGTGAAAACCCATCGAGCCACGATCAAGTTACATACATTTGCAAATAAATAATTATAGGGAAACTTCTGATTCAGTTTTTTAACAAAGGCACCATTTTAAGATGGCTGTTCAGATAAGCCAGCCAGTCACAGGAAGGCGCCATTAATCTGTGCGTCGTACTTGCCACCATTGGCACTGTGAAGGGGTACACTTTTTTAACTTGGAGGAAACATTTAATTATTTCTGTATGCGCCTTCTCCAGGTCTTACACCATACCATTTCAGTACCATTCCACCTTGTAGCATTAATGTACTAAAGTGTAAAAAATCAAAGGTAGAGAAGAAAAGCATGGATAACTGTGAACACGAAATGACTCCTAAACCAATAGGTGTTGAATGGATGGATAGTAGTCACATTCCCTTATTTGTTTAGTCACAGCCTAAATCTATTTAAGAAGTAAGAGGATGTCCAATAACAGGTAAAATCCTAGACGTAGACTCTTCCTCAGTCCAAAGCAGCCTATTGCCAAGAAAATTAATTGTCTGGACCTAATTCCCTTCAATATGACATTTATGGGTAATCTGCCATGGTAGTAACAAGATTTCCAATAACTACATTGCATGCCTACTAAAGAAACTTTGATGTATAGTTTACTTGAAAGAGCCAAACGACTCAACTTTGTTTTATAGAAAATATTTGTAGTTAAAATGTTATTTTACACCCTAGATAACTAGTGTGGTGAAGGGTTTACTAGAATTATATTGGATTATTCCATTACATTTTCAAGTAGACTTCAAATGCGTACAACAATAATTCATAGCAAACCCTTTATGAATGTCAAAACGTTTTCATACTTTTGTGACATATGTTTTAAATGGAGTATGTTGAAATTTATTTTCGCAGGATACATTTGGGGAAACAGGCAATTTGATCTCTTTAAGATTCAGAGGAATACATTTTGTATTCAGTTGTTCAGGTGAAGTTAGGGCATTTAATGTATTTTTTTTGTAACATATTTTAATGGGTGTTACAGAGGAAGGTAGGAACAGATAAATGCATACGTTTCATACGTAAAGCATATGGCCTGCGGTACTGTATATTATCGCACGGTGAGTATGCATACATTACTGTAACCAGATACAAATCAGTATAAGTGCGGTAGCAGAGCATGTCCGGACATTAATAACTTTGTCCACATATCCGACTCTATTTAACAAATGAACTGTGAAAGCAACCCCTCCCTACCCGCAACCACGGGACGGTTTTGTCATTCCATTGTCGAGCAGAAAAAAGGTGACCCTAGTTCGACACTCAATAATCTTAGGTAATGTATGTGGTTAACTATCTATTTATCTATTTATTTATTTGTTTGAAAGGTTTTATAAAGCGCGAACATGACCCCAAAGGGTATCAGAGCTCTCTGTACATACAGTATTTAAGATGAACAAATAAAGGTAGTACAATAATTACTGTAGGTAGTCAGGGGAACAGTACCATGAAAAAAAAGAACAAATCAGGCACAATTAAGTAGCAAAACATTACGAGAGGATCATTGAGTGTTAGAAAAACAACTGTAACTCATTGACTTAAGGACTATTTTCACAGGTAACTATGTTGCCCTGTTTGGGAGGGGCGTGCAACCTCCATCAAGTGTTTATGTGTTTTTTGCCAGTAGAATTGTGGTTGTGTGCATTGTAAGAGTTTGTATTGAGACTTATCCTCAAGTACCTCGGTGTGACCCTTCTAGGGGAGTGTTTACGGCGGTTACTAGTTTGTGAACATATCTAACGTTTTAATGGCTTGGGCATTTATTGTATAACTAACTGACCAATTAAATTAATTACTCACAACGTGTACATGCAGTTCACTACTCTTTGGTCCTGTGACTCCTATGAGACACAGAGTGTTCACTGCTGACAGGACTATTTCTGTCACTTTTGAGTATGTCGTCCTCCACACACGCATACTTATTTCACTGATATCTCAGAAATTAATAGTTGTTTTCCAACAATACTAATGCGTTTACTATTTATACTTGTACAGCATGAGGCTGACGCACTTTGCCTCAGCTAAGGCTTGGAAACAGTTTGCATTGTTTAATTTCCTTCGTTTGACTAAAATTATAATGGTTTCTTAGGGAATGTGGCATTATTTTGTTCAAGAAGAATGAGCATCTCAATGCCAGATTCTTTTTAGAGCCTGACCTTCAAATATTGTGCATTGTAATGTTTTATTTTCCTCATCAAGTACAATAAGTGAACTTTGCTCCTCCACAACAGGTGGTGTTAATAGTGTGCATTCGGGTAAGCTTATACAATATATAATTCAATAGTATTTCTCAAGTTTGGTAACACTCAAAGTCGTTCTTAAATGTTCACATAAGTCAAAGCCTCTTCAAAGGAAAGAAGAGGTACCTCAAAAACCACCACTTTCGTATAGATTGGGTATAGGATTAGAAATCAGAGACAAGTACATTTACAACATTTAGGTAATAGCAATGAATTTAGAGAACATGACTATTGGAAATCGTATCCTTTTAAATTTGAGTGAATTCCGATAAATTCTTTACATGAAGGATAAACGATGCATTCTGTTCTTCTGAAATAACATAAAAACTTGGAGTAAGTGCCAATTTTTGAGGGTCTTTGACTTTATAGGCGATTTTTAAACAACATAAAGGCTCATGGTCACAATTGAAATTACTTTTTAGTCCTCCACTGTCTACTGCAAAGGTAGGAAGTGAACGACTGAGGGGGTCTTGTTCTCTCACACTCACTTATAAACTAGTAGATGTTATTCTTTTTAGTATGGGAGGTTGTTTTAGCTCCCTGGTGTTAAGCTGTTGCAGTAACAAGGTCTTTAGTGGCAGAGGCGGCTTTTGACAAATGTAAGTGGTTGGGTGAATATTTTGACCCACTATGAGAAACCAAGAATGCCCTTAGACGCAACACCAGAGCTCTCAATCGGACCACGATTGAGAGGCCAGTACTTGATGCTGAAGGCAGTGTATGTTTCTCACAGTGACTGTCAGTGAGTCAAAAGGAATCTTTATTAAAAACAAAAAGTGTACTCACCCACTGCATTGGTGTACCGCTCCTGTCCCGGCAGTTCTTGGCTCCAAGCGCCGGGTGCCAGAGTCAACTCCCCTAACCAATCCAGATGCTGCTCTCATGCTGTTAATACCGTTAACACCAGTGCCATTACTCCCTCCTAATGCTTTCAATCAGTAGCAATGGCCCTGCCCCACCCTCAGACTTGGCTCAGGCTGGCAGCATGAAAAGTAAAGTGGTAATAAAATTAATTTTATTTTTCTAGTTTGCTGCGCTCGCAGCAGGGTCGCAATGCTCCTCCACCCTCATGGCGGAGCCGCCGCTGTCTATTAGTGCCTCCCTTTTCGATTCCGATGGTTGCATGGTAGATTGTGTCTGAATAATCTACACACTAATGGAAATTAGCTCCAGGCTACTCACAAATCACTAGTGAATGGAGGAATGCAGAGCAAGGCATGGAAGACTCACTCAGTTGCTGTTTAAATTTCCGGAATATTGCTTTTTTTTCTCCCTTCCCCTTGGAACCTTCATAAAACTACAGATCTTAGTATTGCCTTCAAAATAGCTCCTAACTGTAGTTCTCCATTATGGAAAAAAAATTAATAGCATAGGAGCAGTACGAATGCAATTCCTGCCTATGCATCAACAAAACAGTCCACACTTATTGCAGTCGTTATGAACGCAAGATGCCTAGATATTTCAAGAAAAAGAAAACTGTTTGTGGTAGAGCATACGCCAGGAATAAGGAAAGTCACTTGCCATCTCAACCCCAAAACCTGGGGCTTCCAGGGCATACATCCAGATAAGGAGTCCGAATAATTTGCCCCATGACACCCTAGTCATCTTGCTCTGTTTTGTGCCTTCTAACTTTGTAATTGCCCTTTATTGTGCCTTTTCTCTCTCATTGTTGCTACCCTTTGTTTGTGCATTTTCTCTTTAGTTTGTGCCTTTCTTTCATTATTGCCCTCTGTTAGTACCTTTTTTACTTAGTTGTGTGCCGTTTCTCTTTTGTTTCTGCCCTTTGTTTGCACCCTTCCTCTTTCTTACTGCCTTAGTTTTTCCTGCTCTTTGCGCTCTCCCGCCTCCTGTGCCCCTCACAGACCCACCCACTAACTGTGCGCTCCTCCCCCTTCTAGGACATACTTAATGTTGACAGCAGTGGTAATGCACCACTCGTGTGCTGAAGGTGTCCCCGAGGCAAGCCCGTCTGTTCCCGTCCATGACCCGTCTTCGCCTAGTGCTAGGAAGCCTTGTCCTACCCTCACCTCACCTACCACTACCCCACAAATACCCTTCTGGCCTTCAACCCTGGGTGATGCTCATTGCACTGCGCCACACAACACAGAAGGAGAATTCTACTGTGCTCCCTACAAGTTCTCATGCAGACACATGCACCCCACACTCACGGGTACCACACCAGCAGCACCAAAAAACACTTTCTTACACTCTCCAGACCACGTAGATCTGGGCTTGTTGCATGACCGCTATTCCCGACCTTCTGTCCCTCATGAGAGTCTGGCTGTACCCTCCCCAGTGGCACCAGACATTGCCACAACCATCCCTACTAGCTACAAAGTCGAAGGCAAGACAAACCACACAAGTCCGGAGGTGGAATCACCATCATCCACATGAGTGCTATGAGCTCCAGCATTGCTGTGAACACACCATCTAATTACATGGAACACCTGTCGTTCAAGCTGCACATCACTGCCACCTTCATCCTGTCCAGCACTGTCAAATACAGACCACCAGGGTTCGGCACCAACTTCTCCAACTCCATTGCAGACTTTGTCATGCCATTCGTCCTCGACGCATGCAATTATAGCCTCCTCTGAGATCTAATGTTCTACCTGGAAGACCCTGCCAAATTCAACTCTAAGGGCCAGATGTAGGTAATTCATATTTACCGACTCTTAAATACCGAATTTTACCGATTCGGTATTTAAGAGTCGGTAAATATGAAGGGGGGAGATGTAGGTATTACAGATTCTGTAAATACTGAATCGTTAAGATTCGGTATTTACCGAATCTGTAAATACCGAATCGGTATTGCCCATTGATTCCTATGGGCCTTGAAGCCCATAGGAATCAATGGGCAATACCGATTCTGTAATTACAGAATCGGTAAATACCGAATTTGGCAAGGGTGCAGGGGGTGTCACTTTGACACCCTCTGGCACCCCAAAAATAGGCATGTGCGCCATGTGGCACACAGACATGCCCTAAGGGCATGTCTGTCTGTCACATGGCTAGGTGTGCATGCACACATGTGCATGCACACCTGGATTCGGTATTTTAACACCCAATTGGATTGGGTAGTAAAATACAGAATTTGTAGGGCCTTTGGGACTCAGAAGAGTCCCACCTACATCTGGAAGGTACCGAATCGGTACAAATACCGATTCGGTATTTTACAGATTCTGTAAATTTACCGATTCGGTAAGTTTACAGAATCTGTAAAATCTGGCCCCCTACATCTCAAGATGCCAAATAGCGGTCGGAAACGGCCGAATTCGGCCGTTTCCGACCGGTATTTGCCACCTACATCGGGCCCTAAAACTCTACTCGAAACCTGGGTCTCACCCAACGAATTATAGGATCTACCTTCACTGCCAAACACCTCTTGGATACCATTTTCACCTCCTTCGAAGAAACCGCCTGGAACATCCACTCACTCTTGAAGTTCCGCATTCCTGTCCCTTTTAAAAATGCACACAAACCACCGCGAAAATATCCCACTATAAGTGACACAACATCCTGGATAAGTACTGGACTGCCGACTTTAATACCCACTGATCTGAACAGAGCAACCGGCACTATGAAGCCATCAAGAATTTCAATAATTGGATAATTTACTTCACCGATGCCCCAGCCACCTTCAAGCACACCAACATGACTAGATCCACATCGCTATCAAAACGACACAGCAAACAACTGGAACGCCGATGGAGAATGAACAAGAATAACGAAGACATAGGCACATTCAGATCTGCCCTCAGAGACTACCACCAACTGCTCCGCCCCAACAAACACACCGCCCTAGCGGACTACTTCAGCGCCAGCGTCAACAGAAGCAAAGAAATCTTCACCATTGTGAAGGACTTCACCTCACCAGCAACCACCTCCAAGTCAACCATCTACTCACCGGACTGCTACAATTAGCCCCCCACCCATTTTTTAAGCAAAATCACCACCAAATAAGGCAACTTCAAACTGCAACCATATCCAGGGCCAGCTCTAGGGCGGTGCGATCAGTGCCACCACACCAGACCCTGACTTAGGGTGGGGGCGTCATGTCTATTGTTTTAAAAGCACCTGATGCCACGTTCCTTGTCCCAGCATATTTCAAGCATCAATAAAAATATCAAGGTAACTCCTGTGATTAATGTTCTTCATGGCGAGAGACTGGAGCTTTGTCTGGGGTAGTGGAAGCTTTGACTCATCCTAGGGCAGAGGGTTAATGTGCCTGCTGCAAAGAACATGTCCCACTCACATCACAGAGTGCATGTACTATGACAGCTACATTTTTTTTGCACAGTCATTCCTTATCCTAATATTGCAAAAAGAGCTGCATGCAAACTGCGAGGAATATATTACAGCTACATGTTTTTTGCCCAGTCTTACCATATCCTAATATTGCGAAAAGGGTTCATTTGGTTAGAAAACAATTCTTATTATTAAAGAAAACCGCTAACAATGGTGTTACATTTTAAATTCGGAATGTGTGCTTTTCTAGACCAAGGGCTCTTAAATTATACTGGCAACCAGTATGGATGACTTATGACTCCTACACCTTGTAGGACTGTTTCTTATGTAACATTTACTATACACTGATTTACACACCTATGATTGTGTCCGTGCAATGTATGTGTGATGTAAAGTGTTCTAACACCTTAAACTGGTATGAGTGGCGCTATAAAACTATATTAACCTAAGAGACATTGGTTATGGAGACTTGGGGGGCATTGTCAAAGTGTGGTAGTGGGGGAATCCATGGCGGGGTGGTCATTGGGTGGGGCGCCAACAAACATTGTAGCACAGCGCGCCACAAGTACTAAAGCCGGCCCTGACCAGACTAGGCAGACCTCACTAACCAACTCCCTACCTCATCCAAAGAGCCAACGCTTACCTCATGACCAGACATCACCCAGGACAAAAGTGAAACTATCATTAAGTCCATCCACTCTGGGGCTCCTTCTGACCTTTGCCCCCACCATGCCTACTCCAGAGGACATCTAGTCATCAGTGCCTTGCTCACACTCATTCTGAACACCTCCATCTCTACAACAACCTTCTAGTATGCCTAGCAACATGCTACAGTTCCCCCCTTCCTAAAGAAACCCTCAGCGGACCCGTCTATGCTTAACAACTGTAGACTGACCTAATGCTATACCCTGCCAAGGTACAGAAAATCATCAACAAACACCTCACTGCATACTTCAACTAACACCAACTTCTCATCCGCATAATCCGGAACAGAGGAGACACAGCTGCCCTAATCCTTCTGGACCTCTCCGTGGTACTTGACACGGTCTTCCACCACCCCATCCTCATCCAATGCCTGCACCATATCAGAATACAAGGTTCGGCGCACCGTTGGATTTGCTCGTTCCTGACTTGCAGGACCGAGACAGTCAGCCTGGCATCCTTCACCTCCAGAAGGGGGTATGTGTTTTGCGACCTTATAGTCATTTGCTCCTCTTTCTAAAATCTAGCCAAGATGTAAAGAGAGCAGTTTTTAAGCCTACCCCTAAGGAACAGGTGCAAATAACCATTTTGGTACGGAATTTGTGAGATGCGTGAGTGATATTCCAGAATGGAACAAAGCACCATATGACCACAGCACCTTGGTGACGTGCACTTATTCTTTCAGTAACCTTGAGTTGCCCTACATGAAGACAACCTCTGGGGTCAGGCAGATATTCACTGAATGCTGTGCCCCTGAGTTAGACCTACCTCTTAAAGCATCCCTATTTGTGCTATTGGCCTAATAGTGAAATCTATTCATTAACAGGTGTCATTGTTATTGACTATTTATGCATCATATGTCTATATTCACTTTTGCATGTGCATATTAAAATTTGTGGTTGCGAACGTTTACGAGGGGTGAATTTATGTCCCTTTGTTCCTGATGTGTGAATGCCAGCCTATCTCGTGTGTTTTGGGTATAGGTCCTGTTTTATATACATTTTTTGTTGTTTTTAGAGAATCAAACAATTGAAATGGGCAACGCTACTATAATCACAAACATATTAAATATATGTGGAAATGACTGACTATGGTTTAGTTATTATGAATTTATGTAGGATACGTTGCTAGCAGCTAACTTAGAATGATTTTAGATTCATGAATAAGGAAGATACTCTCTCTTTAGGTTATATGTATTGCCCAAGTTAGAATGAATGCCTTTTGATAAAGTAGTTCATGCGCAGTTGTTCAAATAAATCTGGTGTCTTTGGTGACAATACAATACTGATCACAGTGAGGTTGTGTGTATATTTATTCGGACACCAAGGAGTAACACTTTTTTGCTATTCACCTGTTCTGAGTGTAGATTTTCGACCTAGATGTAAACGTAACATATTTTCACCCCGTCAGATCAGGGGGTGGAGTCTCCTAGAACAAGATTTACAAGCGTAAAGTTACAGCTCGTCACTTTGCACTCATAGGTGGAGATCCCAGCCACTCTGGTGTTCCTCTCCTTATGAGAAAGTACATGGACATTAATGTTTATTATTCTTTCAAAAAAATCAAACATATTTTAATGTAAAATTTGAGGGTAAATTACCTCTAAATGTTTTTTTAACTGATAATATAAAATGTTACTGCACGTTAATTCATCAAATGACATGTGTATTTAATATTCAATTAATTTAAATATTTTATTTTCATGTATAAATAATTTTTGAACAATCATTTAAAAAGGTTCTGAACCTCACTAACATTTTTTTTTTATTTAACATGTAGTACATTTAGGTAAAAGGTATTATAACGTGTAAATATCTAAAAAAAAATGACAGGTTACCAACTTAACTTATTTTTAAATTAAGTTTAATAACTTTTAAAATAATAAAATATTTTTTTAAAATAATACATACATTTCCACATATATAAATATAGATGTACAAATCTAGAAATATAAAAAATATCTCATATTATTATGTGTGTGTTACGTTTGTGTGACATTATAGTAAGGAAATAGAACAAAAAAAAAACCTTAGAATTAACAACAAAACAAAAAAACAAAGGTTACAGGACGTTATAGTTAGGTTCAGATTTTACACACACAAAACCATAGAAATTCAGCAGTTGTAGTTAAACTTATCTAATGCAACTATACCTCAATCAATCTATCAAGACATTTGTAAAACAGCCAGTTCTTGAGTAGCCTCCTGAAGGTAAGTAGGTCTTCGGTCTGCCGTAGGAGGATGGGGAGGGTTCCAGGACTTGGCGGCGAGGTAGGAAAATGATCTGCCACTGGTGGTCGCTCTCCGGATGCAGGGGACGGTGGCGAGTGCGAGGCCGGTGGAGAGGAGCTGGCGGTTCGGGGTGTGGAAGGTGAGTCAAATGTTTAGGTAAGCTGGTCCGGTGTTGTGGAGTGCTTTGTGTGTGTGGGTGAGGAGCTTGAAGGTGTTCCTCTTGTTGACCGGAAGCCTGTGCAGGTCTCTCAGGTGGGGTGTGATGTGGCTGTGGCGAGGGATGTCGAGGATCAGGCGTGCAGAGGCGTTTTGTATGCGTTGCAGTCGTTTCAGCAGTTTGGCCGGGCCTCCCGCGTAGAGGGCGTTTTCGTAGTCCAGTCTGCTGCTGACGAGGACCTGGGTGACCATTCCTCTAGTGTCGGTTGGGATCCACCTGTAGAACTTTCGGAGCATGCCCAGGGTGTTGAAACAGGAGGATGAGATGGGGTTGACTAGCTTGGTCATGGAGAGTGTTGAATTGAGTATGAATCCCAGGTTGCGTGCGTGGTCAGTGGGTGTTGGTGCTGTTCCCAGGGCGGTCGGCCACCAGGAGTCATCCCAGGCAGAGGGGGTGGAGCTGAGGATGAGGACCTCCGTCTTGTCCGAGTTCAGCTTCAGGCGGCTGTTCTTTATCCATTCGGCGACGGCTATCATTCCTTGGTGGAGGCTGGTTTTGGCGGTGAGAGGGTCCTTGGTGAGCGAGAGGATCAGTTGTGTGTCGTCGGCATAAGAGATGATGTTGAGGTTGTGCAGTCTGGCGACGTGGGCGAGCGGGCCATGTAGATGTTGAACAACGTTGGGCTGAGGGAAGATCCTTGGGGTACACCGCAGATGATCTTGGTGGCTTCGGATCGGAAGGGGGGAGGTGGATGCACTGCGTTCTGCCGGAGAGGAAGGAGGTGGTCCAGTCCAGTGCTTTGCCTTGGATTCCTGCATCGTGGAGGCGAGCAAGTAGGGTGCGGTGGCAGACTGTGTCGAAAGCGGTGGAAAGGTCCAGGAGGATGAGAGCCGCCGTCTTGCCGTTGTCCAGCAGGGCCCTGATGTCATCGGTGACGGCGATGAGCGGGGTTTCGGTGCTGTAGTTGCTGCGGAATCCGGACTGGGACAGGTCCAGGATGTTGTTCTCCCCGAGGTAGCGGGTCAGCTGTTTGTTGACAGTTTTCTTGATGACCTTCGCCGGGAACGGGAGTAGGGAGATGGGCCGGAAGTTCTTGAGGTCTTTGGGGTCTGCTTTGGGTTTCTTGAGCAGGGCGATAATCTCGGCGTGCTTCCAGCTCTCCGGGAAGGTCGCAGTCTAGAAGGAGATGTTTATGGCTTTGTGGAGGTGGGGTGCGATGGTGGCGCTGGCTTTTTTGAAGATGTGGTGAGGGTATGGGTCTGATGGGGAGCCGGAGTGGATGGTGCTCATGATTTTGATGGTGTCGTCATCGTCGATGTTGGTCCAGGTAAGTAGGGCGTTGCCGTGGGTGGTGGCTGCGGGGTCTGAGGTGTCGTTGGCTGCCGTGGTAGACTGGCTGTTAAAGCTGTCGTGGATGTCTGTGATCTTGTGGTAGAAGAAGGAGGCCAGGGAGTTGCACAGGTCTTGCGAGGGTGGGATGTCGTTGGTGCTGGAGCTGGGGTTGGAGCGGCCACCATAAGAAGGGGCGGTGGGAGGGAGGAGGCAGATGGGCGGAGGGAGTGGATGAATGGGAGCGGGGTTCAGGGCCGCAGGGGACGCAGCGGCAGGAAAGCGGGACCGGCGAAGGATACAGAAGGCAGAAATGGGCACAACAAGGCAGGGGGTATGAAGCAGGAGAAAAACAAGCACAAATAAACAATAACAGAAACGGGCACAACAAAGCAGGGGGAATGAAAGGAGGAGAAAAACGAGCACAAGTAAACAATAACAATGATAGAAATGGGCACAACAAAGCAGGGGGAATGAAAGGAGGAGAAAAATGAGGACAAATAAACAATAACAATATAAGGCAACAACAGCAAAAAACAGGGAAAAAAGCAAGTAAGCAAACCTAGGGCCAACCACTGGCCACCAGGGATGAGGTTCAGGTGGTAGCCTGCGGGTTGAGGCAGGCCTCAAACTTTCAGCAGCAGCTGGGCTCAGGACACGGGCACAGACCTGTGGAGCTGCGTGGCGTGGGGAGTGACCTGCCTGGAAACAGGGTCATGCCCTATGGTAACTATAACTCATGCCCCGCTATGCAGTTTTCTCATTAATAATTTTACAGCAAATGTTGCAGTGATATTATCAATAATGCCATGGACGATGTCATGAGTGATTTATTATCTGGGGTAATTAGCAATATGTACGGAGGGCATGAGTTATAGTTACCTTAGGGCACGAGTTATAGTTTCTTGAGGTAAGTATACCTATAACTGCTGAATGTCCATGGTTTTGTATGTGTAAAATCTGAACCTAACTATAACTTCCCTTTACCCTTTGTTTATTGTGAATTCTAAGATTTTTTTAAGTTCTCTTTGGCCTATGACTGTGCGCGGCGGGGGTTGGCCAAAGTGGTTGGCCTAAAGCCAACCCCTTGCATGCAGCTAACCCCACACTGCCCATGGCCAATGGCCCTGAGCTCTACGCCCCAAAGGTTGCCAACCCAGGAGGGGGGTACGCATCCCTCTCCCTAGGCCAATTTCAGCCCTGGGGGATCTGGGGTCCCCCATATTTTTTTAAGATGTGTGGACGTGGCCTTCCTTCCCAGACCATATTTGGTTCCTGGGGACCCCATCTTCGGGGCCCATCGGTTAAATTATGGGGGAGGGGGACATGAAGTCCCTGGTTCAATTTTTCCACAGTAACCCCATCTCCATGGCCCATCTACTGAGCCCTGGCCATGTTGTAAATGGGGGGTGGGCACACAGCCTGATTTCTCACACTAGGGACCCCATCTCCAGAGGCCTAGAAAATTATAAAGGGGAAGGGGCATGCAGACTCCTCCTCAGGCCAGTATTGGCCCTGGGGACCCCATTGGTACACACTTATTAATAGGGGAGTGTGGCTGCACGGCCCTCCTCCCCGGGCTGATTTCGGCCATTGGGAATCAATCCCAGGGCCCCAGCCAATAAAGTGTGGGAGTCACTACTGGGAGTGGACAGATGAAAAGTCTGCTCTCATTTTTCATTCTCCCACCCACTGGGAGCGGACTAATGGGTCCATTATGATGTTGCCCGACCGGCGGTGGCGATCCACCCGACATCATTCCCCACCCGCCCTCCATTTACCCCCAGCCATATTACAATGGTGGGGGTTACAGCGGCGGACGTAAAGACCGTCCGCCGCATTTCCCCTGGCTGGCAATCGTTCCGATTGCTGGCGGGCGGAACTCGGGCCTTATATGGTGGCAGTGTCTTCCAGACACTGCCATCCATATCAGGATGCCTGGCGGAGAAGGCCTTTCCATGGCAGCAATGCTGCCATGGAAAGGTATGCGGGAATTGCTTTGGGGGCCCGTTGCGGGCACCCAGGAGGGTGTGGGGTTGGGGGGCTGCACTTGGGTGCATTGGCATGTTCAAGGTGGCAGGCATTGTGAGGTACAATCACAAAGGAGGGGCGAGGGTTAAGAACAGTTTATACTCCGCCACCCCAAACCCCCAGAAACCTATAGTGTACACACAAAAGGGGTGGGAAGAGTAAATAAATAATAACACCATATATACTAATACGGTGAAAGGTAGAGCCAGCCCCAATAGGGCAAATCACTCTATTTGAAAAAACTGCCCTCACTCACACACCGAGGTATGTGACATGCTTCATCATTGGGCCTGCTTACAATACGCCCTGGTGTACCCCACACAGGACGGAGCATAAGGGAGGGGAAAAAAAATAATAAATTTCTCTTAACACAACATATAGTCAAACAAAACTGAACAGACACAACACTCAACACATCCAATGAAGTGAGAATAGTGCAAACAGCAAGTGTTTCCAAACCGAAAAGTGCGACAAAGAAATTGTGCAGTATGAGGAGTGATTTAAAACTGATTAAAGGTGCCAACCAGAAAACAAACTTTATTAGACTTTACTTGGCACCTCTACCAGGATTAAAAAATAAGAGAACAGAGGATGGGAAATGCCTTCAGGAGATAATTAGGAACCTCAAGGCTTCCCTCCTACCACTGCCAGAGTCAACATGTTTCGACCGCTCTTGATGCGCCTGTATGGTCACTCCGGTCTTCGTCAGGACCGTCGCATTCGGTTTCTCTCAGGGTTCCCCCGTAATCCGGAGGAAAGTTATTACCCCAACAGGAAGGTAGGTCCAATTAATCCATACCCATCCTGTGTGATATATGGAGAGTGTCCCCTTAAGTGCGGGAAAACAATCACGAGTTTATGTATTAAATATACTCATACTGGTGTCCGGTGTACAGGGCGCCAGAGAACACAATCGTTCCGAAGGCTTGTCCTGGCTGATTCTAGCATGACCCGTGGCACCATCGTGAGGTGCCTGTCACGTTGTGCATGCCAATGGACAACATGCACATATAACCTTTTGGCGGGTGCTGCTTACAGCACCGCCCGCCACAAAGTTAAATGTGCGGGATGTGACCGCCAGGGTGGCAGCCACATCCTAATGGGCACAGCAGGAACGCATCACCTCTGGCGGTTGGTCCCGTTCACCGTTACGGTGGCAGGTGGACTTTGTTTGCCCGCCAACGTAATGGGCCCCTTAGTGTTTGCTCTCACTTGGCAGGGGCTTTAAATATCTCCTGCTAAGCGAGAGCAAACAGAGGTTTCCCTGTCCGCACGAGGGCGGGCAGGGAATCAGCTATGTCCCAGGGCTGGGCACCCTGGGACATAGCAGGAGCCCGGTCCTGGGGCGTTGGGGTCCCCAAGGGGATTAATGGCTCCATCAGGTGGGCTGAGTCGCCCCCCTTCCCTTATTCTGTGCATGGCCGGGCCCCATGGGGTGGCAGTCCCCGGGACAAAATCAGCCTCGGGGGGAGGCAGCCGACACTCCTCCCTTTCTATATATTGGCTCTTCCAGGGGGGGGGGGGTATTCACAGGTCTGAAAGCGGACTAGGAACGTAGGGCCATGCGGACCCCCTCATTTTTTATATACCATCCCTTGCCCTGGGAAAGGCGGTCCCCGGGGCTGAAAGTGGCCTGGTAAAGGGGCCAGCATGCACTCCCTTCCCCAATTATTTTACATATTTCCCCCTGGGAGCTGGCTCACCCGGGGTGGGGGCGGGCAAAATAAAAACAATCATGGAGGAATCTGCATGTTTTATTTTTTTAATTGCTGTGGATTCTCAGATTCTCTGTGAATTTGAAACAAAAATGTATTTTAAAAAAATGTTTGGGCCCCTGGCGGGATCCCTGTTGGACTCCACCACCAGACCTAGGGGGTCAGGGAATTCCTACTCTGCCCCATTGTCTTATTGTTTAATGTTTTTTCTTGGGACTCAATGAAGTCCGAGTCCCAAGAAGGCTGTGAACACTTCCTGGTTTAAGTGATGTCAACCAATCAGATCTCATTTTGAGATCTGCCAGATCCATGGAGGATTTGTGTCGGTAGATATATATATATATATATATATATATATATATATATATATATATATATATATATATATATATATATATTACCTACTGGCTATCTAGTTAGGCTTTTTTTCCTATGGGATTTTTGAAAATTCTATGTCGAATAACTTTGGCGTTTGAGGACAGAATTGGCTGAAATTTTCAGGAAAATGGAACATTTTGTTTCTGAGCAGCCCCTAAAAATTTGGGGGGGTTTCGTCAAGGGTGGGCCGAGAAAAAAGGGGGGTCCCAAAACGTGTTTTTCCCATGCAATTTTCCATAGGGCGGTTGGCCTCACTTTTAGCCTGAACAGCTGAATGGATTTACACCAAACTTGGCAAAATTGTAGGGACTGGTAGCCCGATGTGCCTTTGCTATGTCTCAAGATATAGGCTCCAGTGGTTTTTACGAAAATTAACTTTGAAAAATATATATTGGGCTACATTGGGCTATATATATGTTGGAGCCCAAATGTAGCCCAATGTAGCCCAATGTAGCCCAAAGATGGCCACCAGAGACAAAAAAAACAAATGTAGCCCAAATATCAGCCAGATGTAGCCCAACTATAGCCCAATGACAGAATGTCCCTGAGTGTTCTAAAGAACAACTAGAGTGCTAACAGTCCTACTTATTACAAAGGTATGGCACACCTGAAGCCATCTTGATTGGAATAAAGTGGTAACTCTTAAAACATTTAATTTAAAAAGGAACAAAATGAGGGGGTTCATTTTGCCATAGAAAGTATGATTAGCGAATATATGACGAAATCCCGCATACCATCAGTCCGCAAAAAAAATCCCGCATGTACTATTAGGCCGCAAATTAAAATAACGAAAACTTTTAGAACGAATATGCCTTTAGCATACACTAAACAACTAAACTACCCTAAACCCTAAAACACTACCCCCAGCATGACCCTACACTACGCAAACACTACAACACTACCCTAAACCCTAAAATACTACACCCCAGCATGACCCTACACTACGCAAACACAACAACACTACCCAAAACCCTAAAACACTACCCCCAGCATGACCCTACACTACGCAAACACTACAACACTATCCTAAACCCTAAAACACTACGCCCAGCATGACCCTACACTACGCAAACACTACAACACTACCCTAAACCCTAAAACACTAGCCCCAGCATGACCCTACACTACGCAAACACTACAACACAACCCTAAACCCTAAAACACTACCCCCAGCATGACCCTACACTACGCAAACACTACAACACTACCCTAAACCCTAAAACACTACCCCCAGCATGACCCTACACTACGCAAACACTACAACACAACCCTAAACCCTAAAACACTACCCCCAGCATGGCCCTACACTGAACAACCACCACAACTCTACACTACACTAACACAACACTACACTACACAACACTACACTACACTACACAATCACTAACCCACGAAAAAATTAACACAAACCCACTTACCTCTCTCGTCATCGTGGTTTTCCCAACGCAAATGCATTTACCATACATGCCTTTAAAACATAATTCTTTGTAAAGGCATGCGCGATAAATGCACATGCGTTTTGAAAAAATGCGGGATAATGGTATGCGAGGTCAATGACCTTGCGGGATAATGGTATGCGGACTGAAAGTCTGCGGGATAAAAAATGCGGGAAAATGGCTGCAAACCATGATTAGCAGCAGACTTCCCTGGTGAGCACTAGCTTTACTACAGTGATCTAATGAGCAACTAGAGTGCTAACATTCAGAATTTATGGCAAATGTGTGACACATCTGAATGCCTTCTTGATAGAACCAAAGTAAACAAGCATTGAAAATGCAATAAGTCTCGCCCTCGTTTAAGTTAAAGCCATTCTGTTTGTAATGAGGTGGCTTTTTAGCTTTGCTTTTATTAGTGTTTTTAAAACTTTCATGTAAATAACATGCATATGTATGCATATATGTATATGTATGCATGCATTTATATTTATATAGATATGCAGATTATATATGTTTATATATGTATATTACCTACTGGCGATAGCCAGTGGGTATATATAGTTAGGATTTTTTCTCTATGGGATTTCTGAAAATTCTATGTCTAATAACTTTGGCGTTTGTGGACGGAAGTGGCTGAAATTTTCAGGAAAATTGCACATTTTGTTTCTGAGCAGCCCCTGAAAATTTGGGGGGGTTTCGTCAAGGGGGGGCGAGAAAAAAGGGGGGTCCCAAAACGCGTTATTCCCATTCATTTTTCCATAGGGCGGTTGGACTCACTTTTAGCTCGAACGGCTGAATAGATTTACATGAAACTTGGCAAAATTGTAGATATGGTTTGCCCGACGTGCCTTTGCTATGTCTCAATATATGTGCTCCAGTGGATTTTGAGAAATTCACGTTTAAAAAAATATATATATCTGTGACAGCGCTCCGGTTAGCGCCCCGGTTCGCGTACCTGACGCGTAACGGAACTTCGCGAAGCGAAGCTGATTGGCTCTCCGGTGTCTGTCAACATTCTAAACAGTCCGGAGTGGCCGCCATCTCGTCTCTCGGTACGATCGAGAGACAAGATGTGGTGAAAAGCGAAGGGGGAAATGAAGGAAAGGGGGCAAGGTAGACCACTCTTGACCCCCTAGGATTGATGAGGGGGATATTAAAGAGCCCCGCAGGGCAAAAAATAAAAAAAACATTTTTTTTGCGATTTTACGCCGTAGAGGCGCGTCCCGGTACGCGAACCGGGCAGCTCACCGGGCAGCTAACCGGGCAGCTAACCGGCAGCGTAGCTGTCAACATTGTAAACAGTCCGGAGCGGCCGCCATCTTGTCTCTCGGTAGGTTCGAGAGACAAGATGTGGTGAAAAAAGAAGGGGGAAATGAAGGAAAGGGGGCAAGGTAAACCCCTCCTGACCCCCTAGGATTGATGAGGGGGATATTAAAGTCCCCCGCGATTTTTCGCGGTAGAGGCGCTTCCCGGTACGCGAACCGGGCAGCTAACCGGCAGCGTAACGGGAGTCCGCCATCTTGTGTTTTTGGAGCGTCCGGTTCGCGTACCGGGTAGCGTCCCGGTAAGCGTAACAAGGGGAAAACCAAGAGAAACAGTAAAAAAAAAATTAAGGGAATAGATTTCCAGCAAACTTGGCAAAATTGTAGGGACTGTTTGTTTGATGTGCCTTTGCAAGGCCTCAAGATATGTGCACGTGTGGATTTTGTCTAATTAAGGTTAAAAAAAATATATATATCTGTAAGCGTGCTCCGGCACGCTTACGTTACGGGTTTTGTTTGCGCTGCAGAGCCGATACGTCACGGTTATGCGACGCGTCATGAGGCGTCTTACGTGGCTACGTGATACGTCACGTAATAAAGAATATATTTTACAGCTATAGATATTAGCTTTTAAAAAACCAATGAAATTCTCTGAAAAAACCATAGGTTATAGACCATATATAGTTAGGAATTTGCATTTACAAAACCTTGAAAATTCACTGAAAAAACCATAGGTTAGAGACCATATATGGTTAGCTGGACATTTTATTGACATAAAACCAATGAAATTCCATATATAGTTAGTTGCACTAACTATATATCGCGCACCCGCAATCCACTGCTGATGATGTCACATATTACATCATTCATGACATGGTCAGTGACATCACTGATGACATCACTGATGACATCTCAAATGACATCACTGATGACATCACTGATGACATCTCAAATGACATCACTGATGACATCATGACACACCAATACCAGTTACTACATACGCACTCACTGATTCCTACGTCTACACACACATTCACTCATTCACCCATACAATCACTCATACATACAGTCACTCATTATTACAACACTATTATATGCACTCATACACCTATGCAGACACTCACACACTGCCACTCATCCATGGAGTTACTCACACACCTAGTCAGTCCTGTAAAGAATCAATCACACTTCCATTTCCTCATCTATACAGTTAAACACAGAACACCATACTTCAGTGACATCACTGATGACATCACTGATGACATCTCAAATGAGATCACTGATGACATCTCAAATGACATCACTGATGACATCATGACACACCAATACCAGTTACTACATACGCACTCACTGATTCCTACGTCTATACACACATTCACTCATTCACCCATACAATCACTCATACATCAGGGGTGGGGGAATCATATCGCCCGACGCCCGAGCCATGTTGTTTTTTGTGACGGGCAGGAAGATTTATTGTCTCTTTTGTCCGATGGACTAGTAGACATTTAATCACGTAAGTAATACATTTCGAGTACCCACAGCCAATCAAAAAGGCTGGAAGAGAGCCAGAGACCCGTTAGAGACCTCTGATTGGCCAGCAGCCCATGACTGGGCTCGAGCCTAGCCAGTGATTGGCTGGGGGAGTGAAACGTCAGTCTCACTCAGAAAATGTACGTTTCTTAGCCGGCCGCCGCCGTGAGGATTACATTTCTGGCTATATTGAAAATAAGCGCTGCCTTAGTGACCACTAGGAATGTGTTTCTTCAGGCAACCAACTCGCTCTAAACATTAATAGAAAGTCACTGGTTGCTGTGATAGAAAGCGCCGAGTGAATCGTCCTTGTGGCTGCAGGGCGGGCTCATATTGATGTAATCGCTGCTATTGGAGCACTGCCTTAGCCGTGCTGGCTGCACCATTTAATTGGTCGGCGCAGAGCAGATTCAAACGCCCCTTTCGCGCCAGGCGTGCTGCAACAATCTTGACGAAAGGAAGGCTGAGACTCTTCCTTTGAGCAGGTCGGTGTTTAGTGCTTTGCCCGGTGTCATGGCGAGTGACCGCAGCACTTAATAGGAGCAGCAGAGGAAGACCGGCCGTGTGGGTGCGCTGCATCACTGCGTGTGAGTGCTGGTGTGCAGACTTCAAACATCGCCAGCCTGTGTCCAGCACCTTAGTGAGGCATCTCCTCAGCGTCACGTCTTCAGTGCTTTTCAGAGCCGTTCTTCAATGAAGGTACGCGACACTTTTAAGTTGAATATGTGTCTGTGCGGGGGTTATCTCCCTCGCTGTATCTGCACTTGCCCCCACTGTTTACTAAGAGGACTCCTGCCTCGTCACCCCCCTTCTCCACCCCTCTCCTCCGTAATAGAAGATAACAGAAGCTGGCCGTAGTGACAGGTCACCCCGTGACCTATAGACCTGAAAAGCAGTCAAGCTGACATCACGCACAGCAGTGGTGATTAGCAACACAGCGGCGCCGCACCCCCAGGGGCTAATTACTGCAAGTCAGTGGTGGCAAAATGCAAAGGTCACAAATGGGCACCACAGCCTGGCCGAGGATCGACTTCCGCCCACACCTTAGTGATTAAACCCAGAATAGGATCGGGTGGGGTAGTAAATGCTCTCTGATAATAAATGTAGACTTTCTCACACAAATCATGAAATAAAAAAACACAATGGCATACTCTATTTTGGTTTTGCAGCTGAAGCGATCTGGTATCTATTTTGTTTCCTAGAGCTGTGTTGTATTCTTCAAAGCGCTACACCAAAAAGAAAGAATTCTGAAATACTAAAAGTATATTGTTCTCAAGGGGTGAACATTACCGAGTGAGTCCGACTCCGCTATGGTGTTATCTCTACTACTTCCCACCAGAGGCCAAGCCTGTGCTGCCTGGAGGGCGTATGAAGGCCTCAATCACTGCACACTATGTGACTGTGTTGATATGTGTTATGCAGGCATGGGTGATTTATTTGTGCGCGTGTCTTGCGCAGATAGGTCATGGTTTCACTGGATCATCAGTGACTTGTACTTAACTCGCCATTGTGAGGATTCGCATTACTCCTCCTTTGCTTACCTTGTAAAGCTTTAATGGAGTGCAATGTACTTCCAGAAAGATCATGTTGCTCGCTGTGTACTAAACTCTGAAGCAGAAATGTATGTCTGGCCCACAAGTCATTAGAATGTTTGTTGTAGATATTCTGACTTATCTATTTATTCTTCCTTTCACAAAAAACGACAGACTTCAGCAGCCAGTTTGCTAAAAGGGTCTCCCACTTCAAATGTGAAAATATGGGGATTTGTGGCGATATTATTCTTTTACTTTCTGGTGCCTTTTTAAGGATTCCCCTTCCCCAGTAGTCGAGGCCCTCCAGTAAACAGGTCAGTTTGGTGTGCGTGGCCTGTTCATCAGAGACAAGTGCTGAAGGCTCAATAAATGGAATTGTTGTGCCACCATGGAGATGCAGCGGTATTGCTATTCTTGTTCTGAGCCACATCCTCTGACTTTTTCCATGACACAATCCCTAGTAAGTAAGAGGGTTTCCAGCCGGATGGATTAATTTGAAGAAAGAGCAGGTAGAAACACTCACATACCAGAACAAAGCCAGAGCCCTCAGATAATAGAAATTCCAGCCAGCCTTGTTTTAAATGACCTGCAGAATCCAGGGAGTGGAAGGACTAGATGAGTTATGGTAGCGCTGGGATAAATAACTGAACTACCGAAAAAAGTGACCTTGTGTCATGTTCTCTCCCTGAGCAGAAGTCGTTATCATGGATACAAAAACTTTGACATTTGCGCAAACTGTGTTCCCTTCTTGCCTGTCAAGAGCCTTAGAATTATGTCCCAGCATTCCTGCGTCTCCCACCTCTAGGTCGATTCTTAGTCAGTGAGAAGGCTGGCCACAGACTTCCGTGTAGTGTGCCCTGCCCAACCAACATCAGGGGAAGTAACACCTTTCACACTTCTGCTCTTTTAGCAGCAATACATGCTACAGGAAATCTGTAAAGCTGGAGGATAAGATGCTTTTATAACCTGAATTTAATGTTCATTAAAGTGGTCCATTGTAGTACTACCTGAAGGGGAAAGACCAAAATAGGTTAAACAATATTTTGGGTTTTTTCGCTACTGCTTTGACCACACCCCCAGACTCAAATTTCACCCTGCATCCTTTCTGTGAAGCAGAACAGTTCCCATTCTTTTATAATGCACTTCTTCGACCATTGAGCATATAGCACCTCCTTCTCCAGCCTCGCATACTGTGCCTGCTACAACTACTGCGCTCACACTGCCCCTGCTACCACCGCTGCGCTCACACTGCCCTCTATATACAGTATTCAGAACAGGGCATGAGAAGAGGTAGGGCCAGGGCCGCCTGTCACAGACTTATGACTGGGCAAAAGGAGCAAATAGTCACCTACTGTGAAAAGAGAGTGGGGCTGCTTCACCATATTACCAACCACCATCCAGATATGCCATTCACACACACAATACCAACCCTGCTCCCGACCACCCCTTCCCCCACCCCCACACCCTGTTACAGCCAGAGCTGCGATTTCAAACCTTGGGGACCAGGTTAGAGTCTCAGCGTTGCTAAACATCCAGTGATTCTGGCCAGTTCTCTTAATCTGCCTGTGCATAAATAAAAATGAAGATGACCATATGTAAATGTAACTGGTGTTCATTAGAAGCGATCGCCTTCGGGTCATGTTTACGCTATATCGAAAACCAGAAAAACATAAGCGACCACACCAGGCTCACATTAAAAGCTTGGTGCTTTCCTTTCACAGATGAAGCAGGCTCCTGGTTTAAGGATGAAAGGCAAGAATCATGCTCATGCATCTGACCTGCCCTACCGCCATCAGTGAAAAGGTGGAGTGCATGGAAAGTGCCTCAGTGCCTAGGTGCAAAAACAACAGTTGATGGACAGAATGTAGAACAATGTTATACATTCACTCCAGTACAAAGATCTGGGCCTAAATCCATCGTTTTTTTGCTCACCATGCCATTCCAGTTTGAACCTAGCCATATGCAAATCAGTCTTGACACTGTGCCCCATGGGAACAGTCCAGCCCGAACTGCCAAGCCAGGTCCTCCCTGGACTGGAATCAAGCATCCTGGAACCGGTTTCGGGCTTTCAGCCCTCATCAGCCAGGATAGCTTGATTCCAGTGGCATGGAGAGCACGGGGCTCACGTCTGAGCATACCCGTCCCACTCGGGGTGACAGATGCAAAAACAACAGTTGATGGACAGAATGCAGAACAGGGCCTACGTCCTGGCTTGATAAGTCAGTGTCATCTTCAGGTCTCTTGTAGGAACTTCCAATCCATACGCTGTCTGTGCATGCAAGAACTCTTGTACATCATTTTTTGATCGATAGACGTTGTGGGATGAAAGGTGGACAATAGCACTAATTTTGTTCACAGCGCAAATAGCACCCCCTGAGGTTAGTGCCTGGTGCGATGCTCCGGTCACACCACCCTAAAGCCTGCCCTGCCAGTGTATATGCAAAGCAAACTGTCTTACCAAGGTGGTAGGTTAGAGTTTGATGACTTCATGAGCTGGCTGGTGTGCCATTGGAAGATTTGTGTCCCGGTCAAAGATTGATAACTGGTTATTGCTGGTGTTTGGAATCGTGCATTTTTGCAGGATAATTAATTGCGCACACTCTTTCCTTTAGTTAGCTGTACATTGATTTGCACAGTTTATGCCACCCACAGCCCCCACAGTCATTCGATCTTTCTCAATCCTGGTATGACTACATTACAGTTTTACAAAGTAATGGTAGGAAATAAAATATTTTCTTTTGAGGTCGGGGAATTCGACTAAAATTACACATATTCTAATAGGAGTTTTCAGCCAGCCCTTCCTATTTAAGGTTTGGTGTGTCGTTAATAAAACATTTCTTCTGCCCCAATGCAGCGCATTGGTTAACTTCGCTGTGACTCTGTTTTAAGTAACACAAACAGACATACTCATCACGCATGCATGTCTAAGTGGTATGATATGGTTGCGTCATCACTGCTTTTCAGGTCTGGCTTTAGCCAAGACATTTTTATTTTACTAAAATAATGATATGTATAATATATACTTAAAGGGGCTTCCGGACACCTCTTTTCACACAATGATCTGTTATTTTTGATTCTGCCCATTACAGCATGGGGCAATTGGTCAGCATACTTAAGCCTCTGGTTAAAGTCCCTTTGAGTGGCTGCATTTATCTCTCACAAGGTTCATCTCATTCGCAATCAAAGAGTTCTCCTTTAGTACCAGTGTTGCCTGATGTGATAAAAGGACACATGAAGTGAGCACGTGGCACATTACAGCATTATCAGTTCCTATCTCCTTCTAACGTAGTTGTAAATTCCGTTTGTAGTGTATTGCTGTAATTCATGTTCTTTCATACCTTAACACAGGGGGAAAATACATTTTATACTGTTTCATTTTCAGCAATTTTATTGAAATATAGGTGGGGTATCTGTATAAATTGTTTTTTAGAAACTAATATTTTTTTATTCTAAAGCTAAATACCCTTTTTCCTTCCATCTTCTTTCTTTCTTGCCTTCCTTCTTTTTTGCAGTTTCCCTTTTTTGCCTCTTCTGTTTCTTAATTACCTTCTTTTATTCATTATCATTTTTCTTTCCTTTTTTTTGCTATTTTTTCTCGGTTTATTATTTCCTTTATTTATGTTATCCATCTTTCTAACACGGGCACTAATGACACTTAACTTCTATTGTTTTTTTTAATGGTGAGATGGTAGATTTGAATAGTCTATGTAAACTTGTACTTTTCCAAAGCTCAAAAACTTGTTCTTAGTATAAATCTTTTCTTGGCTTCTAGGTCAGAATGCAGCCAGTGTAGCATCAGACAGTTCAGTGTGCTCACAACTTGGCATGAAACAGAATCACTACGAGCTGTAGTTACTAGCAGCATAGAAGTCCATTGCAGCAGGCAGCCTCAACCCTTGGTTCTCAAAGAGTTTGGAAAAGTGTAAGAGGAAACGTGTATCATTCAAGATTAAGTGCAGTCTCGTTTGTGAAACGTCTGTTGCAATAAATAGCTCAACATTTCGCACAGTGAGTTTAAACTGTATGAAGTATAGTCTCAAACTTGATCACTTTTCTCCAGCTGACAGGCAAAAATGTCCCAACAAAATCTATTCAGCTTCGGATTCAAAAAAAGTAAAGACACTGATAAAGAAAATCCAGGAGAAGGAAAACAAAAAGAAACAACTGAGGTTGGGCCTTGTACCACTGTACAGAATCCTAACATAACTAAGAACAAAAAGTATGATGCTGAAAAAAGAAAACGAGTTTTTCAGTCACACTGGGTGGAATCCTGGCCATGGCTAGCCCTGAAGGAAAGTCCAGAGGGAGAAGGACCAAAAATGTACTGCACGATTTGCCAAAAATATCCTACTATAGCAATCAGCTATTCGGGTTCGGGTAGAAATGCATTCTTAAGTGGATGTGACCAGTTACGCATTGAACCAATCAGAGCTCATGAAACTAGTAAAGCACATATGACATGTGTTTCATGGCACCGCCAGGAAATGAAAGAATCTGCCTTGCAGTCTCAGACTCCTACAGCGAGTACTTCAAATTCCAGTGCCTCTACCGAGCAGCCCCTCATCATGCAAGCACTGCAAAAACTGAAGGAGAAAGAAATAAAGAAACTGACCATCTTATTTAACAATGCTTACCTAATTGCAAAACAAGGTAAGCCACTCTCAGACATGGACACCTTATGTAGGGCTATGAAGAAAGCAGGTGTGGATATAGGAGAAAATTACGGAAACCGTGAAAAAGCCGCAGAGTTCATAAGATGTGAGGCACAGATACTTCGGCAGGACATCAAAAAAATTGTTTCAAATTCTCGCTTCATCTGCATTATTGCTGACGGAAGCACAGATAGTGCCATCATTGAACAGGAAACTGTGCTGGTGAGAGTAGTCAATGCTGGGAAACCCTACACCCTATTTGCTGATCTTGTTCCACTCGAACATGCACATGCTCAAGGTGTTCTGGATGGTATAGTTAAAGGAATCAAATAGGTTATCTTTGGATTTAGATTATATGAGGTCTACAGAACATCCAGGCCCATCATTAATAGCTGTCAATTTTGATGGTGCTGCAGTTATGATGGGATCCAAGGGAGGGGTTGCAGCACTCCTAAAGAAAGACATTCCATTTCTTCTGCCATTCCACTGTGTAGCCCACAAGCTTCAGCTTGGTATTCTAGATGCTGTAAAATCCAAACCCTCCATTTGTCAGTTTGAGCAAACTTTGAAATGGATTTTTAAATTTTATTGGTATAGTCCTAAGAGGCGAAGAGATGCCAAAGAAATTTCAAGAATAATTGATGAAAACTTTGCACATTTCTCAGACATTAAACAGGTTAGATGGGTATCCAGCAAAACCAGGGCTTTGGCAGCAATGCAACAAAACCTGCAGACAGTGGTTCTACACCTGAGACAGGTTGCAGCTGGTAGTGATGATTCTGCTGCTAAGGCAAAAAGTACCTCTCAAATGTAACTAGCTTTAAATTTATAAAACACCTTTACAGTCTGAGAGATGTTCTGAAGCCAGTGTCTCAGCTTTCAGAATTCTTTCAGTCTAATGAACTGCTTTTATTGCATGTTCCACCTGCTGTAGAGAGGTGTGCATTGACTCTAGTTGGCCTGAAGAGCGAGTTGGGTGAATATATGCAGCAGTTTAAAAAACTGTACCACCCTGAAGAAAAGAAGTTTGGAAACATTTCTACTGATGGCTGGGAAATAAAGTTATCAGGACACTGCCCACCAGCAGCATCAATCCAAAGTGACTGTGAGCTTATCGACAGTGTGGTTAAGTACATTGATGAGAGGTTTGCAAATTTTAATTGCATGCCGGTTAAAGGATTGCAGGATTAAATCCTAGCCAGTTTAGAAATAATTAGGACTGTTAGGAACATTACGCCTGTTAACATTGCTACCGAGAGGTTGTTTTGTTATATGGAAGCACACCAAAAGGCTTCATTTTCGGTCAATTATTTTTTGAATACCATATGATGATGTAATGAGTATTCCCTTTGCACCTATTTTTGTAATGCATATTTGTTTTATGCTCTGCATAATTTAAATGTTTGTTTTTGTCAAATTATTGCGCAATTATGTTATGTTGGATTTGAGTCTTTAACTCATATGTATTTTTTCACATGTTTGTTCATTCACGTATTTCTTTGAATTTGTATAATTTTACGTGTTTGGCAATTAAGTATAAGACATTGAGACTTCTCTTGATATAAATCATTTTTTCACTTCTAAAATTCTTGAATAAAACGGCGTAAGTAATTGCCGAGATAAACATATTCAGTTTTGTTTATCTTTCTTCATCCTGAGTTAAAACGGTGTGAAAAGTTTTTTGAGTGTGGGTTCTTTGTTTTCATAAACTACATGGGCCCTTACCCCACTCATGTCCGAATGGGCCACACTCCCCCCTTTTTTGTAAAAGGTTAAAGGATTTCAGGCATTTGATTATACACTGTGGCCAGAAAGTAGAGAGGAACTCTATACATATGGGCTCTGTGATATTGAGGCAATTGTAAAACATTTTGAGGTACTTTTCACCACAGATGAGAGGTTGGCAATTGTAGAGGAGTTTTGTGGACTTAAAACCCATATGAAAAGCTTTCAGACCAAAGGCATTGCTGTATTGCCTGCATATTCCACCCTGCTAGCAACAAACCCTACCACGTTGACTAATATATTAAAGCTTGTGGAAATGATGTTCACATTCAGCGTATCTACAGCAGAAGCTGAACGTGTGTTTTCTGCAATGAATATCATTAAGAACCCACTAAGAACACGGTTAAATCAAGATGTTCTCCAAGACCTAATGCTTCTTAAAGTAGAAGGACCCAACTTTGAGGATTATGACCCCAGCAGAGCTATTGATCACTGGCTTACAACAGGAGGCACAAAGCATGTGTGCGGACATAAAAGGCCACATCTATCATAACCATTGAATTATTGTCAATGTGAATGTTAGAGCAGCCTGTCATGCAAGATCATTTATTGTTGTATTGCTATGCACCTTCTATGTTTGGATAAAAGGGATAATTTCACTTGTCAAGTTTTACTTTAGCATTATTGCAAAGCGTTTAATTGTTTATTGATTAATAAATCAAAAATATATTAAATGTTTCTCTGTCAGCCCTTATAATTGATCTAGGGATGGGAGTAGGTGGGACAAGTAGATTTTACAGGACATGTAGATCTCAGTGGCATTTTGTCCCTTGGCCAAGTAGATTATTTTAAAATTTCCACACCCCTGATACATACAGTCACTCATTATTACAACACTATCATATGCACTCATACACCTAGTCAGTCCTGTGAAGAATCAATCACACTTCGATTTCCTCATCTATACAGTTAAACACAGAACACCATACTTTTCACACATATACTAACACATACTTACTCTCTTATACAATCACTGATACAAGTACACATTGATATGCACAGAGTCACACACCTCCCAGCCAGCCACACACACACTCAGTCTTCCATACATCCACTCATTCTTCAATATGTAAAACATATTTAAACTTTACAAAACACACAGACACTAGATGATGTCATCAGTGATGTCATTTGAGATGTCATCAGTGATGACATCAGTGATGTCATTTGAGATGTCATCAGTGATGTCATCAGTGATGTCACTGACCATGTCATGAATGATGTAATATGTGACATCATCAGCAGTGGATTGCGGGTGCGCGATATATAGTTAGTGCAACTAACTATATATGGAATTTCATTGGTTTTATGTCAATAAAATGTCCAGCTAACTATATATGGTCTCTAACCTATGGTTTTTTCAGTGAATTTTCAAGGTTTTGTAAATGCAAATGCCTAACTATATATGGTCTATAACCTATGGTTTTTTCAGTGAATATATATATATATATATATATATATATATATATATATATATTTTTTTTTTTTTTTAATATACATTTTTGATAACTCCAAAACAAATTTACTGATTTTCACAAAGAGATCTTTCTGGACCAAGATCTGGCTTTCTTCCAAATTTTGTGTAATTCTGTTCAGCGGTTTGGGCTGTAGTTGTGTCTAAAATCTCTATGGGAAATAGCTTGGGAAAAAAGCAGTTCGGGACCCCCCTTTTTCTTTGACCCCGCTCGACGGATCACCCCAAAAAATTCCAGACAGCAGTTGAAGTGGTTAACATAGTTGTTTTGATACATTCGTAAAGATTGGTCAAACGGTGCAAAGGTATTAGCAAAAAAAAATATGCTTTGTCTGTGAAAACTAGGCCCTAACTATAACTACCTATTGGCGACCGCCAGTAGGTAATATATATGTAATGGTTATTTTAACAATAGTTCCTAAGGGTGTTATTTTGTTTCCCTGCCTTTTCTGTGACTCAATGAGTCACACTTGCACTGTCCACGTGTAGTTTTTAGGTCTTGCCTAGCGTTGCAGCACGCCTGCGCTGCGAGGCATATTGTAGTAGGGTATGTTTTAGAAGTGAGGTGGAAGACCCGCCCATCTTTTTCATTGGCTAGCGTCATGGTCCATGGTAAATTCTGGCTTCCGATTGATAAGGAGGCTTCTTAGTACCTCCTTGTTACCGTCTTGTCTCCTTTTGGGACCGTACAACAAAAAGATAAAAAGATGCACACAGTTCCCCTAGGGAAGGGTAATAACGTAGTGAAGTGAACTGTCTTCCTCTCTTCATGGGGTACAAAGGTATTAAATGTACCAAAGTGAAAACAGGGAAGGGTATCCCTTTTCGGAACTAGGGATGCCTCACACAACAAGCTGGTTTAACGGCTGTTGTCATATCACCAGCTAGTCGTCTCGTGTCATCATCGGCTTCCTGCTCCAACGTCAAGCCGGCGCTGCAATGCCTGACGGGTAGCACTTGGTGCTACCCGTCACACACTTTTGGGACCGCCCATCAGGACTGGATCTTTTACTTGTGGCATTACACTGTCTCCATAAGTCGGTACGCACTCGTTTAGTTTGTTATTTGCAGCGTGGTCCTCTTTCACTTTAGGGACCGCGCTTGTTTATTTAATTAATTTGCTGCATGATTTGTCGCGCTCGCCACTTTCACTTTTGCGGCCGCGCTTGTTTATTTAGTTAATTAATTTGGAGCGCGGTCAGCTGACTTTTGTGGCCACGCATGTTTATTTACTTATTCATTTAAGCAGTTTGGAGATGCGCAGCGTCTCTGCATTATGCAGTTGTTCATTCCTGTTGACTTTAAAAGTTTGTTTTATTTAGTGCATACAATATTTCCAAGATTATTCACAGGCTGCTTAACTGGCTGCTGAGGCTCGAACACAGATCCCCGGCTCTGAAATCTGCAGCTCTGACTGCTGAGCTATGTCCTCTCGCTCTGGGGATCCTTGCTGAAGTCGCTCTTTGTTCTCCTCAAGCCACGCAGTAGCACCAGCTCGCTTTCTGTTTTTTTTTTTCATTCCGTAGTGCTTTCCAAAAACACCAGCTATATCACACATTTCAGTTTCATATTCTTGGTAGACACGCAGAGATTAATTGCCAGCTCTGGACATTACTTAAATGTCTTTAACAGAGCTGCCGATTAATCTCTCCGTGTCTACAAAAAACATGAATATGTCATTAGGTAATGTTACTAGTGCTCAAGGAAAACGCTACCAAAGTGAAAGTTTTTCTTCTCAATGTCTACTTACAGGAAATGCTCTGAATCCTTGCCAGCCTCTGTTTTCATCAGAGAGTCACGCAGCAGCACAATCAATAGCAGAGATAAAATGGCTGTTAAAATGTGTGAAGACCAAACTGCAGCCGTGGTTTGAAGATCTTCAAAGGGACTGGGGTGAGATCAATCCCCGGGCAGAACCAAGGCAGCTTTCAGTAAATTGGTGAGAGGGGGCCAGTAACATTGTAACTAAAGACCCCTACAACCACAGCGACATTCATTTATTGTCATCATCATCATCAGTCATTTATCATACCTTCTGTGTGGGTGTAGGCGGTGGCTTCAGCAAGACCAGGGAAAGGTGGCAAGTGGACAACTGCTGCCATATTGCGGCTCACTGTTTTATTGATTTATGTGCCCAAAAGTATATAGTTGGCCTTGTCAACACTGGGGGAGCTCACTACCCGCCGTGAGTGTCTTCCCAGGCCTCAATCCGCTGTCTCAGCACCACAGACTGGGGAAGAAAGTCTCTTAAGTCAAAAAGGGGGAATAAGGGCTCCTTTAAACCTATCTCTCCTCAGTGATAGGGGCAATATCCACAGCATTAAATCTGGTTGAGTACGGCATTGAAGCAGTTCAAAGATTAATTACTGAGCCTCCACCTGATCCTACATCGTTGTCTGGGTTGCTTGGGGATGCCTCAGAGACTGCTTTAAATTTCACCTCACCTACCATATCTATCATTACTACTAAGAGCACATGCCTGAGTCGAAAAACTCCTGACAAGCTTGTTAAAAGGCTGAATAAGTGCAAATTATAGAACTCATGTGCAGTACGTATTGGCACAGGTGGGATCACTGTGGTCCCTTAAAGCCCAATTTCACCTAAAAATCTTCCACAACAAAAAAGGAAAAGAGGTGAAAGGAAAGAACTGGTTGGAAAAGCAACCATCTTTGCAACACTCAGTTATACCTTCAGATTACACATATGCCAAGCTGTTGTCCCTCTGCCATTAGCACAATGGAATCCCTGATAACCCCTTTTCAAGATGAAATGATGGGCCAAGTGGAAATTTTGTCAAATAAAACACAAGTGATGCTAGAGGAATTCCAATGAGATATAGTTTCACTTAAAGGAACTCAGAACGCTGATCCCTTAAACTTTCAATCCACTACCCAGCCTGCAAAAGTCCCCAGTAATAATAGGCAGGCTACTCAGAAGGAGATTGCTATCATGGCCCAACTAGCTCCTGTTCAGGGTACTTTGCTATGTGCCCCCCCCCAGGATTGAACCCACCCCTGTTCCCAACCAGCACCTACCACCCTTATATCAAAGTGACCAATTGGAAACCCTTCATCTGCCACCAGAAAGCTCACTGTATACAATCATCTTTGAAGGAGTTACCCCCTTATGAGATGGAGCATATGACAACTGCCAACGTTTTATAAATAAAGCAACACATTGGTGCAGGAAGAATGCAAGATGTCCCTTTTCCCTGGTAGACAAAATCATCATGGCCCTCAGAATTAATTTGGTAGGTCCAGTGATAAAAAATTCAAGGGACGAGTATGTGGTCATGAACTTCAGAGATCCGAGTTGTGTTTGATTCTTGTTGTCCCGCTTGCAATACTTTGGTCTTCCCCGTTAGTTTTCGTTTACCTCCCATATATTATAAATGGCACCAGTGCACAACCTGTTTTAAACCACAGTGGCGTTGTGGAAGAAAAAGCCTTTTTAGGGGCTCACTGGTGCAGGGGTTCACCCTTATCTGTCTACTGGTCCTTAAACCAACAAAGAATAGATTAGCACGGAAGCTGTAATATCAAAACAAGGAGTTTATTAATCACTCATGAGTGGGACTACATCGATACAACACCCTCGGGCACTCTATGATGTAGTACAAGGAATACAGAAACCAGGGGCCTTTTATACACATTTGTTGCAGAGTCAGCATGGAGAGTCAAAGGGGAGGTCCTGGCACATACAGGAATAACTATCGACTAACATGGGCAGACAGAAACTACTTGCTCAGCAACGTGGGAGGAGACACAGTACAGCTTAGTCAGTTGAAACAGCCTGACAGTTACACTCTAAGACAGGTGTATTCTAGCAGCTACAGGCCTTTCTGAGCATGTGCAGCTCTCTGGCTCAGTACTGAAGGAGTTAACTGTAGTTGATGACTCAAGCAGAATACAAAAGCAGGCAATAGTGAAAACGGAAGAAGCACATTGCTAACACATGGCTAACTAAAATGGATGCCACAAACAAAATTGCTTCCGCTTATGCTAATGATAATTTCAGCCGTTGCAACAGTGTCCAACATCAAAACTTCTTGGACTCCGACCCCTTTCTAAACGTTTTGAGGTCCTGTCCAACCTCACTAAAAATGATTGACAAATAAGATATTTATTTGCATCTGCCGACGAATAAACTCATAATTTCCTGAATATCATGATCTGTTGAGAGGAAATGATTTTTTCTTTGCATTAAATCAAATAAACCCCTTTCTCAAAAAACATTACAAACATACTCGATAAATGGCTGTGCCATTGCTCAATTCCAGTAGGAAATACTTATCAGTAACTATTGGGCCTGTATATTCTTCTGCAGTTCTTTGTAAGTACAAAACTTGGGAGCTATGCTAGACAGTAAAAGATATGTTGACATACACATTTAAGTTAAGCTACTAAAACATAATTTATCTTTTGCAGTCTAAATAATTAGGTTGAGGAACTTATGTACATGAACAAATCCCACACTACAACAACATTGATAAACCCTTCATTTGCCGAGCGCAGGAGTGCCCAATGTGGGTACTGGGACACCAGATCCATGGCATCTTTTCTAAATACCCACTAAATATATATTGAGTCACATTTTGATTAATATGGACATCTTAAAAATATGTCTTATATCCTTCCCTCCTGGACCTACTTTGGACACCTGTGGTCTACAGGCAGTGCTTAATTTGAGTCTGTTTGAGACAATTAAATGCCGGTGCCACCGGCATTTAATTGTCAACAACACACGTATGACAGTCTGCCACATGGTGGCACTGCTCATCTAATGTATAGATGAACAGAACCATGGTTGTTTATGAAACAATATACATTAAAAATAGCAAATACCTACCTCCCCAGCCATTCCTTCAATTTTAGAGACCTCAAATAATCTGAACTGTCGCAGTTACAGATGAAAGAGTTGTTTTGGTACCGTCAATGACTGATGACGGGCAATGGGTGGTGTAAGCTGCAGTGGCCTCCTGGCCAAGGCCCTGGAACTTATTATTTTACAAATTAAGCACTGCCTACAGGAATGGAAATGCTTAACTGCAGTTTATTTGTTACATATCCAGCTTCATGGAATAGAAGTCTGTGGTTTCTTATGATGTCACTATCCGAGAAAATCATGCAAAGTAATTTCTAGAGGTGGGATTTCATCATTATGTTAATTAAATTGTGGAACCAATAAATCATACCTCATTTTATTCATGAAATGGTGGCAAGTATGCATCAAGTATCAAAGGCCAGAACAGGAGGTCATTGGCAAAAATATTTATAAAGACCTAGGGTTAACCGTGGCATTTAAGTCACCTAACACATGTATCAGGCTATTGATAGAGTAAGCAGGAGAGTTTTCAGTTAAGCAACTGGATCGAAATTCCTAAAAAGGAGTTTACTTTTCTTCTTTAAGAGCTCTCTCTGACCCTCTTAGTCCACAAGTTTTTAGGTGGAGCCTGGGCAGCGCATGCGCTGCTGTGGGGAATGCAATATTGGAGTATGGCTTTGAAGCTCCACCCACTCTCCGCCCATATTTTTAATTGGCTCTTCTCACTGTCCTTTGTAAATGCTGGCTTCCGATTCATTATTAGGCTTGTTAGTCTCTCCTTGGTACCGCCTTGTGTGCACTAGTTACCTCCCATGACAACTGGACCTTTTACTTCGGTTGCAACACTGTATATCCTATTTTAGTCTGTAAGCACTATTTTCTTTAATGAGTTTCTCCTACTGCAGGCACGACGTGCTTCCCTCGCCATGACTACTTTCACTTTCAAGCAGCCCGGGACAATGGTGACCGAGGTCTCGCATTTACTAGAGTTTGAGCTATTGCCATTGTAAATGACAATAGCTTAAACTCTCATAAATGCGAGATCTATTGCATTGCAAATGCTTGTTGTTTTTACCTTTTTGAACCCTTTAATACAAACTGTTAAATAATAACTTAACTATTGACCTTGGAAGAATGAAAAGTAGAGTCTGCCATGCAGGGAATCAAAGTTCTGCCATTAAGATCACAGCATATGCCAGCAGCAAGCATTCACGTCAATGAGCTATATTTTGCCTCAATAAATGGAATTCATTCTATTTCCTAGTAATCTGAAACAGGTTTCATGTAAGGGTTTGAGAGCGGCAGGATTTTGTTGCAGTTTATTAACATTGTTCAATACATTACTGAATTCGATTATGTCTAGTTTGTGAGAACTATATGACATTTGAACAGTGACATATAGCAATGTTTCTAACATATAACTTTTCCTGCTTCCTGGCATGTGACTGAGACCTATAAAATGTAGAATGGGAAAGGAGGAGAGGATAATCACAAGAAACCTCCTCCGAGGAAATACAGAAGTGCCCTAGTGGCGGACGAACATTCCTCCCTAACTAATTTTAAATTCTAATTTTTAGTATTGTCTAATTGAAGTTTTTTGGTTTTTTTACTTATCACAAGTATTATTCCCCATGCTGCTATAGATATTTATAACTGTTTTTATTTCTGCTGGCTTTGTAATGGTTTTTATTAACTGTACAATAAAGTATTACTTACTATAAAATGTAGCATTATCATGTGTATCTAAATTGCTAATAACTACTGTTATTTGGTATTGTTTACCAGCATTGCATGTCTACACAACACATGATCGTACTAGTTATTACCAGTGCAGTTCTGCCTGCACACAACATGCAACAGAGACATTAAGCTACCAAGCCCATCATGTGTGCACACTCATTGCAGAGGCTCAGGTGTCTGTCAAAACACGTCACTACGATGAAGGACACCTTCTCACACATCCTGTCCATTTTCTACGCTCTGTCTTAATGGTGGGCGGGCCTTAATGGTCTGGAGGCCAAGAAACATCTACTGAATGTTCTTCTTGGCATGAACACTCTCAGTTAACAATATTGGCAAACTCTTAGAACTTATGAGACAGGTAGAAACCTGTCTACCTTGCAAGGCATTTCTTACAACTTGTAATTATCTCTTGTAATGATATTTGCACAGATCCACCCTTTTTATTTACTGTCTCTAAGACATAAAACCTCATCTTTCGCAAGTTGAAAAATGAAGGCTGTCACGTCTCCACCTACAGCCTTCCAGCTATACTTTGCATGTCGTGCTACAGAGTGCCTCACCCAATTGGCTTCTAACTCCAGAGAATGACTGTAAACCAGCCTCCTTCTTGAATTAGGTACCTTATCATGGTTTTAGTATTTGTGCTGGACTGGATTTCTGATCTCCTTTATGCTCTGTTGTGATTTTCACTTATGTTGCTGTGGAGTTGCTAGGCCATGCGAACCAGACTTCAGGATGTGCAGCAATTGCTGTGAACTTCTGCCCTGTCAAGACCATGAAAGATTGATCTTACTTATGCCAAGTGTGCCTTTGTGCATTAATTTGTGGGTGAGAATGATTTTGACGAAGGAGGGGTACATTTTGTGAAGGGCAATTAAAGAAGTTAAGGAATATACCCCCAGATTCATCAATGTCCCGATTTGCGAGTCCTTAATAGCGATTATTAAGGAATCGCTATTAAGGACTCGCAAAACGGGATTCATGTAGAAATCGCAATATTATTTGCGATTTCTACAGCTTCCTTAATTGCGATTAGCAAATTGCTAATCGCAAATAAGGAATGACTCCCCATTCATTCCTACGGGCCTAAAGGCCCATAGGAATGAATGGGGAGTCATTCCTTATATGCGATTAGCAATTTGCTAATCGCAAATAAGGATGCGATTTCAAGGGTGCCAGGGGTGTCCAAAGGACACCCTGTAGCACCCCTAAAATGTCAATGTAGACTGATGTTGCGCACACACATGTCCAAAGGACATGTGTGTGTGTAAAATACAACTTAGAAAAATGCACTAAAGTGCATTTTTCTAAGTTTTCGCTATTTACCACGAAGTCAGACTTCGCATTAAATAGCGGCAAAAAATAGCGAATTCGCAATTTTTAAAAGGTTCATGAATAGCATTTAAGGAATCTCTAATTGAGATTATTTGTGATTTTTCAAATTGCGAGTTCATGAACCATTGATGAATCTCAAATGCCATTTTTGCGGGCGCAAACGGCCGAATTTTGCGATTTGCACCGTTTGCGCTCGCAAAAATGCTTGATGAATCTACCTGATAGCTTTATCACATACATTTACTCAATAATTTCATTCAGAGCTTGAAATATTGTATGATTTCTACAAGCTCGTTTTGACGTAAGTAAAAAGTACATTTTAGAAATTTGTATACCAATGGCCCTGAACACAAAAGAGGCCTGTGCCCCCATTCGTACGGGAAAGTTGTGGATTATAGTAGTTACTAATCTTCTTAAATTAGTACCCACAAAAGCCTACATGACAAGAATGGCAATGTTTCTAACCCAGAGGTTTTGGCCTGCTTCAACTTTCTTGTATTCAACTAAGAACAAGCATTTACAATGGAATAGGTCTCGCATTTGTGATAGCTAGAACTCTTGGTATTGAAAATTACAATGTTTTTTACTTTTGTTTTTTGAATGCAGTGGAGTGATGATATTTGCATAGCGCTATTGCCATTCATATGACCTTGCGGCGCTGGAGAACTAGAAAATGGGAACTAGGTTATGAGGGAGTGGAGACAATAGTAATATGCTGGTTGGGAAAAAAAGGATAAATAAACAACATCCTGGAAATAGAAAACACTTATAGGGAATGCAAGATTAAGAAAAGCATGTGAAATGTAAGCAGGAACAATATAGTTACCTTAATGCTTTTACATTCATTATTCAGAAATCATTGAGTGTTTTTGCTTGAAAACTTACGAACATAACTGCAGAGCAGGAAGGGACTGGTTCCAATGTCTATTGCTTATATCCTTACAAAACGTAATCAATATGGTTTTAAAAGACCACATCCCTGAACACAGAGCCGCAGTACACATTTTATGTAAACTGAAGTAAGGAAAGCTGCTGATATGGATCATATTAAACATTTTCCACTTTGCACATCAACCAGGTATTGCAGTACCTCTAGGAATGGAACGTTTCCACTTGGGGAAAACAATGTTGTTCAAAGAAAGAGGAGAAAACGAAAGTAGCACTTCACTGGCAAACTCTGTAAAGTTGCGCTAAAGTGCATGGTTGTGAATAAAATCAATCTGGCCACTTTCCCACCATTCTGTCTTGTTTTATTTAGTGTTTATTTTTCGTATTTTTAACTTTTTTTTTCTCTCTGCCCGAGGCTGCACTTTTGATTAGAAAAAAGCACACGAACCGAAGCCGAATTTCTAGGCGCACACAAACTGCACTCTAACGTCTACGACTGCAGCCAATGAATCTCAATCGAACTTCTAAGCATGCGACAGACAGGACAACTAACCACAATGGCCTTTGAAGCACAACCACATTAACTGCAAGCAGGTTTAAATAAACATACACCCTTGCAGTTTCTAAGCATGCAAACTGTAGCTGCAGGGCTTTAAAGCACATTGCCAAGAAGCAGGAGGCAAGCTACAAAGCAGAAGAACTAAAGGGGAGCTTGGAAGCGCGCATACAAAGCTGCACCTCTAGGCAGGCTACAGAAAAACTACTGCCAACCTTCTGTGCAACTGAGTCTTAGTAACACAGAGCACACAAAGGCAGCTTTAAATATGCTGCTTACAAATACAGCAAGGTTTTAGGAGCACAGCAACTGCAGTAGAGCTTCTAAACTGGCAGTACATGAGCCACAGCCATCACAGGAACTGCAATCAAGCTCAGAAACCGCAACCAAGCTTGGTATACAAAGAGCTCGGCAGAGGGAGTGGAGGCCTACGAACTTCAGCAGACAGACTGTGAGGAAGTGACTGGGAAGGTTTGGAGGGTTTGATCGGCGGCATAGAGAGCTGAACCAAGTGCAGCTGTCAGCTTGAGAGAAGAACGAAAACAAGTTCAGTACGGCGAGCCGCGTAGAACAAAAGATATGCGCGGCCGCCGTTTTAAAGAGAAAGCGGGGCATGGCATTTGTTAAAGTAAAAGCATGCATTTGTGCGCCTCAAAAAAACAAGCAGGAGAGGAGGAGAAGGCAGCTGGAGGCTTAAAACAGGGCGTGGCAAGGAAGTGCGGTTGTGGAGTGGTCTGTTGTGCCCGCATCTCCAGCTACCTTGAAGAAGTTGTTAAAAAAAGAATGCTGAGAAAGCGAAAATAAAAGGTATAGAGTAAAGTCACATGTAAGAGGGGCTGTCCTTACGGAAGAGAAGTAGGTACTAAAGAGGGAAAAGGAGGGACTAGTAAACAACTAAACCAATGAAATAAAAACAATTCTAAAAGATACTGCTAGGAGCCAATCAAATGTATGGTCAGAACATGGGTGTAGCTTGATGCCCATATCCTGAATACGAATGCAAAAAGACAAAATGCAAAAAAGACAAAAAGTTGGCAGGGTATGCCCAGATGTTGGTCCCTTGCTCACTTTCCCACTGGATTCAAGCTAGCCTGGCTGATGAGAGGTGTTACCCCAAAAACAGTTCCAGGATGCTTGTTTCCGGTCTAGGGAAGACCTGGCTTGGCAGTTCGGGCTGGACTGTTCCCTTGAGGCAAAAGGTCAAGACTGAGTTGCATATAGCTGGGTCTGAACTGGGGTGGCAAAGTGAGTTAAAGAATGATGAGGGATTCCACCCAGCTCTGTGACTGGGGGTGATTGTCTCAAAACTGTCAGTGTTCCATCCACCATCTCTTTTGTGTTTGCCATATCCTGAATACAGCATGTCTCAAAGAGACAGCGCAAGCACTGCCTAGGCGAGTCCTAAAAACAGTGTTCATGCTTGAAACTTAGCACATAGATTGAAGACTTGGTGTCGTATCGGCTCTTGTTCACTATTTTGCCATGCCTATACTACGAATGTAAGGGAGCAGATCAGTGTGCCTTTGGTTTCGTACAATTAATGGAAACATCTGAACTATTTAAAGCGTTCTTGTGATGCCAGGTCTTGCGAAGGTATAGTTTGTTTGGTCTCTACAGAATGCAGGAGGTTAATTATCTTGACTTTTCTGCATCCCAATAAGACAGAAGAATTCTTCATAGCAGGGGAACCTACACGTAGCTCTAGTTCAAAATTCACTGCAACTATTAAACCTGCATATATAGCCACGCCCCCTGAAGAACCCCCATACTGCTCTTCGTTAGAGCAACTGAACCAACAAACACCTCCCAACCGCATAGATTGCTATAAACAAATTTTTAAACATCCCAATTGAATAATCCTAACTAAGCTTTAAACTCCCAGTTCCATTGCATTAAACTGCCAATTCCTGGAAAAAAAAATATCAGGATGTTAAATTATCAATATTTTACGTCCTCACAAATTTAGATCATCCCAATAAATTATTTAATAATCTAAACCCATTCACCTTATAATAGGCCTGCCTTAAATGCGTGAATAAACCTTATTCAGGACCTTTTCACACTTAAAGTCAAATGATTGGAGTGCTAAATGTTACCTTATAGTGTTCTGCTTTCTTATTTTCTCCCTTTTTGTTAATTTATTTTCCATCTTGTGGTCATGGGGGGTTGCATCCTTTCCAGTTCTTATTTCAGGATTATAAAACCTACTTTCTTAAATGTCAGAATGTCCTTTAAGATGTTTGCAATGTTTTTCTCTTAATTTTCTATTCACAATTTTTGTCTTGTTGGAATTGGGAAGAATACAGAGCGACCGGGTGTCCATTAGGGTAATCGTCTCTCTCGCCGCACATAGAATACCACAGGCCAAGAAGGATTTGTTCTTGTGACTTCTTGCCATCTTTCCTAACTCCACTAAGAGACAACTGGGGACACAAAACACATTTAACCGAACTTCACTCTGATATGAATACACTTTTATGACACTATTCGTCCCCTAAAGTTTGCACTTTTTTCGTACATTGAATTGCCTGAATGGCAATGAGGTCCTGTTTTGAGTGGTGAGCAACCTTTGCACATTTAGTTATCATTCTTTAACAATATTCGTATTGTTCTGATTATGATAAGAAACATCTTTAGCTTGAAAACAGCTTTACTGCAGTCAGTCTATATAGGATTTACAGCACTGTGAGTTAATTTGTGTTGTCTGCTCTTTGTTTTATATTGCTGCTGGTGTGGAAGTAAGTACTAATGTCGCAAGGATTCTGCTCCTACACTCAACTGTGCATAGAGACTTGGAACCTCAGTAAATTAGGGTGTACCAAAACTCACCTTAGTATCCAAAATCCCCTACCAGACTAGCAATCAGTGTCTCATTGGTTCTTCCATACCCCTAATGATTAGACAACCCAGAACATGAACTTAGAATACCTCAGGTAACGTGGAACACATGAACACTCTTTCGTTATACTATCATACCAGTCCAAAACGAGGAGTAAATGAAGACACGTGCAAGTTTGAAATATTTATTTCTAGTGTCGTGTTCTCAAGCGCAGTATCTTAGCTAATACAAGAAAACATATTATAAGCAACAAGGTTATCAGCATAGTTACTATTCCATAAAATACAAAGGGAGAAAGCATGTTAAAATGCTAAAGGGAAGAAGGGTAATTGCACCTCAGTCTTACCCTCCCTTGCTAGTATATTATATTATATCTACAGAAGGTCTCTTGGGATTACAAGGGCGGCCCCATACCTCTGGTCCTAGTAGAAAGGGATCACATCATTTTCTACACCAGCTCTCTGCATGCAAATTTTCTCCAAACTGTGTGTGCATGCTCTGCGCAGTGCATTATTAAACGTGCCAAAATCAGAGGTGGCCACAGCTGCATATATGTTATGTCTAGGACGTGCGCTGATCAGACCGAACAACAACCACTGTGTTGAAATAACCTTGAAGGCCTCGGCACTCACTGTTCAGACATAGCTTACCAAGCAAGGCTGATACTATAGCAAAACATATTATTCTCGTGTGAAGCAAAATATTCTGCTAGACTCTAAACATTTATGATATTGTGGGCCGTGTGCAAAAGCAGCAGAGAGGAAAAATGGCGTTTAAACTCCATGACACTAACACTAGTTGTTTTTTTCTGCTGTGTTGTTTAAAATTTTTTTAAAGAGTCTGTACAGTATATCAAATTTGAACAGGATGTTCTGTCCTGGCTGATTCACAGCTACCTCTCATCTTTTTACATCACGAATTTAACTGATCCCAACAATGATCGACATTGTGCTTCAAATCTTCGGGTAAATCAAAGAAAAATCATTCAAAATGTAAGTGGGACTTGGCCCCTGCCAGTCACTCTCGCTCTCTTGAAAAGGCACAAGGGTGCTGCTATGTCTCTCATTCCCACTTCTGAAGTTGGTCGACAATGAAGCCCAGCCCCCAACTCCTGCCTAAACAAACTGAATTTCTGGTGCCGCCTATGACACCAGAGTATGTCGAAGAGTTCTTCGAGGCCATGCTTCAACTCTTTCAATCCCTTCTGACTCCCTCTGGTGTGCCTTCGGGCCCCTAAGAGCCAAGAGGTCCTCCATCTGAGATACCGCTGGCGGGCTCGCTCTCTGTGCCAGTTAGACTCTTCGAACCATTCAAGGGGCCTCTCTCAGCTCAAGCATCAACTCTGGCTGCATGATCCATTCAGGTTTCCAGCGCATTGACACCAATGCCGACGTTACCAGTGCCGGAAGACGAAGTGTCTATTGTGCTTTCTGAGTTGTGCCACTGCAATATTGGCTGTGGCCACAATCAGTTTCCAACCATTCACAACCAGCCCTGTTTAACTTTCCTCACGGCAGATCTTATACATTGCATTTCTTGTTCGGGATGGCTTCCGATAGTGACTGTGATGCAGGAGATACCATTGGCCAATCGTACCATGAAGAAACCTGGTATGATGACCTCTAGGATGCCAGTGATTTTGACACCTCTCCTGAGTTTGGTCCTATCTCACCCCCTGGTCCTGCCACTGATGAGAAGTCCTTGACCTCCAGCTTCCTTCCTTAGAGGTCAAAAACAATGCCTTGACCGAAGTACTCCAGCCAGGGCAAACCCCTACTGAGCCCCTACTTCTTTTTTTTATTTTTTATTCTTTTTGTTAAAGAGTCTCGACATAGAGGTACAGATTCACAATAGTCAATAAAGGGATGTACAGCAAAATCAGATATGCATGTAAATACAGCAGTATAATTCATCGGAATTCACGGGGAGGGGGGATCATCACTGCCAGCATCACGGGGAGGGGTACATATATCACTGCTGTATGCATTCCAAGGGGCCCATATCTTAGGCCATTTTGGGGGGAAACCACAGGCCACATAAACTGTCTTTTCTCTAAGCATACACTAGTCAAGGTCTTTCTTCCAATCTGTAACCATGGGTGTATGTGGAGCTCCCCAGAGTTGCGCAATATTTCTCTTAGCAATCATGCAGCCTAGTGTGACCCCTGCGTGGTATAAGTGTTGAGGTTGGTAGGTTCCCAGATGTTAAGGAGACATCTGGGCGCTTCTGGTTTGATTTCTACCTCCAGCGTTTCACTCATGATTGCGTGTATGTTACGCCAATATTCCTGGATCGGCTCACAGGGCCATAATATGTGTATGAATGTGCCCATTTGTGTGCAACCCCGCCTACAAGTTCCGTCCATCAGCCCACCCATGTGTACCAATTGGGGACCAGTTATGTAAATTCTGTGCAGGATCTTTAGTTGCACCAGTCTTAGTCGTGCCGGGATAGCAACTGTTTTGGGGGAGGAGACCGCCGCCTGCCAACTTTCATCATCTAATTCGATTCCGTCCTCAGTCCACTTGTCTAGTAGTGCCAAAATGGGGTTCTCCATATTATTAATGAGTTTTCAATAGGTTAGGGAAATGGCCTTTTCAGGCAGGTGGCCGTCCAGCAGCCTATCCTCCAATGGGTTGGTATCTGGTGGAGTGGAGTTACTGGAGAATACTGTTTGCAAAGCGTGTCGGATTTGTAAGTATCGAAAAAGCTCAGAATCTGCCAGCGCATATTGACTTTGGAATGTTAAAGGGTTTCACGCCCCCTGTGCACCAGAGGTCCCTAACATGGGAGATGCCGATTAAATCCCATTTGTCAAAACCCTTGGAATTTCACAAGTATCCAAGCTTCTGTGAGTTCCACAGAGGTGTGGCGAGAGTCAACCTATTGTTCCAGCCGAGCGAGTTAGCTGCGGAGCACCAGATTTTAACTGTGTGGTTGGTGGGGCCAGGGAGTGGGTATCTGTCTGGTTTAGAGTACAGCGCAGGGGAATAGGCCCCGTTCCGAAGAAGCCAACGATCCATAAGGAATGCCGGGTTGTCAGGGCGACCGTACGTGCAATGATTTATCCGTGTAACGTGCGCTGCCCAGTAATATTTTTTGATGTCGGGTAATCCGATTCTGCCGTCCTACCAGCTAAGTGTGAGCTTTTTCAAAGCAATACGCGGCCTCCCTCCCCAGAGAAGGTCTCGCTGGAACCCTTAAATGTCTTTAAAATCTGAGTTTGGGACGGGGTCAGCCGAGTTCTGCAGGGAATAGAGGAAGCGGGGTAGGGACATAATTTTAAATAAAGCCGCTTTGCCCAATATGAGAGCGGGAGTGACTTCCAGTTTGCGATGTCACTTCTGAGTCTCTGCAATGGGGGAACCAGGTTATAGGCGTATCTGACAGAGGGGTCTAGAGAAATGAATATGCCTAAGTATTTGAAGCCTTCTGAGACTATCGGTATAGGACAGTTTAGGGGAAAAGGAGCCCCCCCCCCAAAGGACATACAGAAGCGATTTTTGCCAATTGACTCAAAACCCAGAATATCTGCCAAAAACGCCCAGGATGTCGAATACTGCAATCAGGGATCTCTTGGGGGACATGAAGTACAGAAGGATATCATCGGAATATAAAAAGATACGGTCCTCCCAGTCTGCCGACTATCGCATGCATCGGATCATTACATCCTTACGGATCAATGCCGCAAGAGGTTCAAGGGCCAAACCGAACATTAAAGGAGAAAGGGAGCATCCCTGGCGGGTCCCCCGGCCAAGCACAAAGGGCTCTGATTTCCTGTTGTTCACGACTATTTGAGCCATCGGTGCGCTATATATTAGTCACACCCAATGGCAGAAAGTTGGCCCAAATCCCAGTTTATTAAGTACGGCAAAAAGAAAAGGCCATTCCAGTGTATCAAATGCCATAGTGGCATCTAGGGAGACTATAATTGCCTCTTCATGTAATGTCGGTACCCTGCCCAGGACCCCGTGCAACGTGTACGCAGGTTTAGAGCAGTGTTCCTTCTAGGCATAAACCCTGATTGATCTGGGTGCACTAAGTCCCCTATTACCTTGATCAGCCTATTGGCGAGCACTTTAGCTAAAATTATGGGCTCCGCGTTTAGTAATGATATGGGCCGATAAGAGGCGCATTCCGTTTTGGGTTTCCCTTCCTTGTAGATTGTAACAATGGTTACAATTCTCTGATCATTTGGCAGTGATCCCTGTTTAAGGCTGTCTTCGAACATGGACTTCAGACATGGGCCCAACTTATCTGGGCGGAGCTTGTAAAGTTTGTTTGGGATACCGGCCCCTACTTCTTTTGATGAGGCACTCATTGTTACCCTCATAGGGGCCTGGACCAAACCTTGCTCTGTTTCCCTAGTAAATTGACATATTGCAAGAGGCCACTGACCCACCCCTCGCAACCCCACCTTTTTGTCTTAGCACTCTTCTCCTGAAAGCTTTGTGGTGCAGGCTTCCACCATCAGACAGACCCAATAATTTCCTGATTACTCCTCCAGGAAGAGGGTATTTTATTCCACTAGGTTGGCTCTTAGGTCAGTCAATGCCAGTTTCCTGCTAGGCTGCTATTTTTTTTTTTATATATATTTTTATTTCATCACCAACGTTGATCATATATATAATTCATGAGAAAGTTTCACAGATTAAATCAATAAACACCATACAATATTACATATTGTTATATCCATAGGAAATTGATAAAACAGCATTTTCAAGGCAGCATTCAGTTATCGATTAAACCATTATACCAATTAATCACAGATTAGATATTTAGCTGCAGTCTATCACATCTTTCTTCCTTCCACCTATAGATTGGTGCCCAGATATGCTTGCCTAATCTTCTTGCTCTCTGTCCCTTTTTCACATACACCCCCTTTTCTAGATTAAAGATGGCTAAAACCCATGGCCACAAATAAAAAGTATTAATATACCTCAGGTGTTTAATTGTTACCAACACCCAGCACCATTAATTCTGATGTTAAATAACTTTTATTTTTAGAGATTGATTAAAAAAAAAATCATATTTCCTTTTTCAGAGTGTCGAAGCAGGGGCTGGTTGAAAACATGTATACTTGGTCTGCTTCTGTACTGCCACAGCAAGGACAACTGATCCCTTCTTGCCCCCCCATTGTGCTATTTTAGCTGGTGTATAATATAATTTAAAAAAATTATAATGCTGTTCTTGTAATCCAGCTGAACACAAAATGGTCCTTCCTAGCTCTAGGGACTCTTAAAAGCTCCCACGGTCTATATCTAATTTATGCTCCCATTTTGCCCCTTGTTTCACAAGGTCATCCTGTTTCAATTGGGACAGCTCTGCATAGATATACATGATAGTACAACCTTTGTTGTCCATAATCACCTCCATGATACGATCTATGCTGAAATGCTTTGAACCCCCTTTTTTTGCAAGAAAACTCTGTATTTGTAGATATTTACAAAAATCTCTCCAATCAATTCCAAATTTGTCTTGAACATTATTAAATGATTGAATTTCGTCCGAGTCCATAAGATCCCAGATAATCTGAATTCCCGAAGCCTCGCTCCTTGCCATAATATTATCTTGCAACATTTCTGGGAGGATCAGATTTCTGTAAAGTTGTGTATAGAAATTTGTTCTTCCCAGCCTCATTTTCATTTGAAAAGCTGCCCAGATCTGATATGCAGCTGATAGGGTTTTAAATCTGACTTTTTTGTAATAGCTGGGTTTGCAGTATTTTAGAAAGCAGTTCTGAGACTCATCGCCAAGTAGTAATTTATAAACATCAGGAGACCCGAATTTGCTCCTGCGGTCACCTGTTAACCCCAATTAACTCCAGTTAAACCCTGCATGTATTGTAGAGCTGCTGCCCAATGATACAATCTTAGGTCTGGCACTGCCCATCTACCCCGCTCTCTTGTAAGTGTCATAAATCTCAGTGCTATCCTGGACTTTCCGTGGGCCCAAATAAACCTATTAAACATATTTCCGGCCCCTTAAACCAATATTTTTCAAATTCTAGGGGTATAGCCCTGAAAAGATGAAGAACTTTGGCCAGAAAAATCATCTTAATTATGTTGCACTGGTCAACAATAGAGAGATGGAGAGTATGCATCCTATCAAAGTCCTTCTTTTCTTTCTTAATAACTGGAGCTATATTTATCTCGACCAATTGCCTCAACTCTGAGGTGACATTTATCCTCAGATAAGTGGTTACCTGTGTCACTCGGGGATCTTCCAGGTCAGCAGCTCTGTTTGTGACAATCTGTGTTTTCTGCTGGTTAACTAAATAGCCTGATATCCTTCTGAATGTCAGCATTTCCACCTCTATTACCTCAAGTGCTGATTGGGGATCGTATGTTACTACTGCCAAATCATCAGCATAGGCCATGGTTTTAGTTTCCTGCTCTTGAAATCTCATTGGTCTAATACTCCTATTGGTATGAATCTTCCGGATCAAGGGTTCTATATATAGTGCAAAAAGATGGCGGAGCATGGGCATCCCTGCCTCGTCCCCCATATGATTCGTATTGGATCTGTATACCTCCCATTTAATCTTAATCTGACTACCGGAGTCCTATATAGTCCCCGTATAGCATTAATAAAGCTTTTCCTATGTCAAACCACTTGAGGATAGTCCACAGATAATCCCAGGAGACCCTATTGCACACCTTTTCGGACTCTAATAAAATCAGAGTCATAGGGTCCTCTGATACTGCTGCTGCATCAAACAATGTTACCTCCCTGCTGATGTGGTCAGTGGTGCCTCTACCAGGTATAAACCCATGCTGGCGGGGTGGATCACCTTGCCAATGATGAAACTTAATTGTGATGCTAGTACCTTTGAAAATATTTTCGTGTCACTATTCATATGGGTAATGGGTCTGTAGGAGCCATTTTACATGTGGGGCTTCCCCTTTTTTAGAAAAGTTATAATTGAGGGGCAGGCCCATGACTCTGGAACGGAAATCCCTGTCTGCATCTGGCAGAGTATTTCTAACAGATCCGGCCCTATAGTGAAGAGGAAGTGTTAGAAAGGTGATCCCAGGGGAGGCAGAAGATGTCTGACTGACCATCCCGAGACCCACCTCTCCTTCTGGAGTTGGCCGAGCGCCGTCGAGAGGCCACCTTGGTGAGGCTCCTCTCCTGGAATCGTAACAGCCGAGCAATCACACCACTACAAAGGGACACCACACAAGAGGGTAGATTCTTAGAATCTTTATCAGCAATAAAGGTAAGTTCTCTCAACAATATGTACAAACGGATCGAGGGATCCTTAATGTCTCGGTAACGGTGGAAAGGGGGTAGCGGGACAGTCTTAGTACCAGCCTGGCATGGGGGTACCCTACGCACAGCTCTCAATCCTCGAGCTGGGGGGTTCAGCAAGGTCGAGCCGCGACGTCGTCGGCAGGGCTCCGAGGATGGTTCAGCGAGGTCGGGGCGCGACAGCGTCAGCAGGGCTCCGAGGATGGTTCAGCGAGGTCGGGCCGCGACAGCGTCAGCAGGGCTCCGAGGATGGTTCAGCGTGGTCGGGCCGCGACAGCGTCAGCAGGGCTCCGAGGATGGTTCAGCGAGGTCGGGCCGCGACAGCGTCAGCAGGGCTCCGAGGTTCCGTGAGGATCTTCTTCTCAGCAAGTAGGGGGGCCGCGACCAGGTCAGCAGGGCTCCGAGGTTCCAGGGTTCAAAGTAGCGAGTTCTTCTCAGGGTCAGCCGTGATTCAATCAGCCGGGCTCTCGACTCCAGGATACAACTCCTGACCTATTCCTGAGCTGCCCCAGATATAGGTCTGGAGTCCTTTGATGTCCGGACCCTCGCGCCTGGGGGTCAGAGGGGCCGGGATTAGAGTGTCCCGACACCCAGCAAGGGGGTGGAGCCAGTGCCCAGGGAGGCCGGAGGGCGATCGAAACCAGGCATCCGGGGACGGCTGGAGGGCCATCAAAACTCCCCTCCTCCTTGATCCTTCAAGTGGCCGCTTTACCACCTGGTCAGATCTTGGTGCCTCGATGTCGGGGCTTCGCTGGGGCCGCGGCCGAGGTCGGGCCGAGGCCACGTGGTCCGGACGTGGAGGGCCCAAGATGGAGTCGGGCCTGAGATGGCGGCCGGGGTAGGGGCCGGACCAGCAGAGTGGGGCGAGTAGGGGTCGCCGTGTTCCTGGGGGGGAGAGCCGGAGGTCGCCAGGAGTGGCGGCTCTCGTTGACGGTTGGAGACGGGATCTTCAGGGGGGAGGGCAGGGGCCGATGTCGTCCAGGGCCCACCATGCGGGAGGGGTGGGACCACGCCACGAGGCCGGGTCCAACACATGTCCCCCCCAGCTGAAGGCAGGGAGAGTCACCCATCTTCTTGGGGGTTCTCCTCGCCGAGGCGGAAGAAGCGGGACAGGCCGTCGGCGTTGGCGTGGTCGTTGCCGGGGCGATGTTCCACAGTGAAGTCCATCCCTTGTAGGGAGATGGACCATCGCAGCAACTTTGGGTTTTCTCCCCGCATCTGCATCAACCACCGCAAAGGTCGGTGGTCAGTTTGCACCCGGAAGTGGGTGCCGAAGAGATAGGGTCGGAGTTTCTTGAGGGCCCACACCACGGCGAAGGCCTCTCGTTCAATGGTGCTCCAGCGTTGCTCTCGGGCCAGCAGAGGTCGGCTGATGAAGGCCACAGGTTGCTCCACTCCTTCAGGGTTGATTTGGGAAAGGACCCCCCCGACACCGTGCTCCGAGGCATCGGTTTGGACTACGAATTTCCGGCTGTAGTCGGGGGCTTGGAGCACGGGGGCGGTACACATCGCTGTCTTCAGAGTCTCAAAGGCGGCCTGACACTCGGGTGTCCAGTGCACCTTTTGTGGCTGCTTCTTGGAAGTGAGTTCAGTGAGGGGGCCACAATGCTCCCATAATTCTTCACGAACCGCCGGTAATACCCAGTGAGCCCTAGGAAGGCTCTGACTGCTGTCTGGGTGACCGGGGGCTCCCAGGCCATGATGGCGTCGATCTTGGGTTGAAGGGGAGCCACATGGCCGCTCCCCACTTGGTGTCCCAGATAGGTCACGGACCCTTGACTGATCTGGCACTTGCTTGCTTTTATGGTCAGTCCGGCTCGTCTGAGGGCCGTCAGGACCTCCCAGAGGTGCTTGAGGTGCTCGGCCCAGTGGAGGCTGTACACCGCAATATCGTCCAGATATGCGGCGCTGAACTCTTCTAGCCCTGCCAGTACCTTATTTACCAGCCTCTGGAAGGTTGTGGGGGGGCGTTTTTCATCCCGAAGGGCATCACTCTGAAGTGGTAGTGGCCATCGGGGTTGAGAAGGCGGAGCGCTCTTGGGCGCCCGGGGTGAGTCCGATCTGCCAGTAGCCGGAGGTTAGGTCGAATGTGCTCAGGTAGCGGGCCGCCCCCAGGCTGTCGATCAGTTCATCGGCCCAGGGAATGGGGTGGGCATCGGTTCGGGTGACAGCGTTCAGCCCCCAGTAGTCTACACAAAATCGCAGTTCGGGAGTGGCGCCCGGGGTGGCGGCTTTTGGGACCAGGACGACGGGACTGGCCCATGGACTGTCAGAGGGTTCGACCACCCCCAGGGCCAGCATCTTGGAGACTTCCGATTGAATGCAGGTCCGAACTCGGTCGGGAACTCGGTAGGCCCGGTGTCGCACAGGCGGGCTGTCCCTGGTGTCGACATCGTGGACGCACCACTGGGTGACTCCGGGGGTGAGAGAAAACAAGTCTGTGAATTGACCCAACAGCTTTTGGCAGTCCTGGCGCTGTTCTGGGGTCAGGGCGGAGGAGAGGGTGACCCCCTCTACGGAGCCGTCTTTCTCGGAGGTGCTCAGGAGGTCCGGTAGGGGTTCGGAGTCGTCTTCGGCCCCGCTATCAGTACCCATCAGCAGGCTAAGTTCCGTTCGGACAAAGTGGGGCTTGAGCCTGTTGGTGTGGAGGACCCGGAGGGGGTTCCTGGGGGACTCCATGTCCACCAGGTAGGTGACAGGGCTCTTGCGCTCCACCACTTTGAAGGGCCCAGTCCACTTGTCCTGGAGGGCACAGGGTTCGACTGGGGACATGACCCAGACCTGTTGGCCCGGCTCGAACTCAATGGAAGAGGCGTTCTGGTCATACCAGCGTTTCATCTCCTCTTGGCTGGCCTCGAGGTTGGCCTCGGCAAGTTCCCGGAACTTCCGAGTCTGGTTTCGGAGGGTCAGGAGGTACCGGTAGATGTCGGGGGGAGCATCTCGGACTGCCACCTCCCAGCCTTCTTTGACCAGGCTGAGGGGACCCCGGACGGGGTGTCCGTACAATAGTTCGAAGGGGCTGAGCCCCAGGGACTTCTGAGGGACCTCCCGATAGGCGAAGAGGAGGCAGGGCAGCAACACGTCCCATTGGCGTCGCAAGGGCTCTTCCAGGCCCATGATCATCCCCTTGAGGTTCGATTGAAACGTTCCACCAGTCCATTCCCTTGGGGTTGGTAGGGGGTCGTGAACTTGTACGTGACCCCGCACTGTTGCCACAGGGACTTCATGTATCGGGAAATGAAGTTCGTACCCCGGTCACTGACGACCTCTCGGGGGAAGCCCACCCAGGAGAAGATCCCCATCAGCGCCCGGCCCACCACGGGGGCCGTCACGGTCCGGAGAGGGATGGCTTCGGGATAGCGGGTGGCATGGTCCACCAGGACGAGAATAAAACGGTGACCTTGAGAGGTTCGGGGCTCCAGAGGCCCCATAATGTCGATCCCCACCCGCTCGAATGGGGTGTTGACGACTGGGAAGGGTTGAAGGGGGGCCTTGTGCTTCCCTCCGCTCTTCCCGCTGGCTTGGCAGGTGGGGCAAGTCCGGCAGTGATAGTTCACATCATTTCTCATTTTTGGCCAGTAGAAATGGGTCACCAGGCGGCTGTAGGTTTTGTCCTGCCCCAGGTGTCCGGCGAGGGGCACATCGTATGCCAGGTTCAGGAGGAAGTCTCTGAATCGGAGGGGGACCACCTGCACCCGGCTGGCCCCCACTTCGGCAATCTTCTGTTCGCTGTAGAGTAGATCGTTGTCCCAATAGACCCAGTGGGCCCCGATGGGTCTCCGGCGGCTTGCTGTCGGGTTCCCTCGAGGGAGGGACACGCTTTCTGTTCTTGGCGGAACTGCTCTTGTGTGGGGCCACCTTCTGGGCGCCATTGGGCTAGTTCCGGGAGGTCGCCGAGCTCGGCAATTTCTTCACGGGTGGGCCCCAGGGGGCCGGGCTCAGGGTCGGTGTCTTCGGGGACGGAGGGCGGCGGAGGTGCGGGCCACTCCGGTTCTTCGGTCCGGGTGGATTCAGTCGGGGCGGTGGCCCGGGCGGCCATGGATCGGGTGGTCGCACAGACCCACTCGGGAAGGCCTAGCATCCCCAGATGCTCTCTCCGCTCGACGTGGGCCCAGGGGGAACTTTCTAGGTCGTTCCCGAGGAGGCAGTCCACGGGGGCATCGTCCCGGACGGTCACTTTCAGCATGCCCGACACCCCCCCCACTCGAAGGGGATTCGGGCCATCTGGCACAGGCTCTCTGAATTGTCCGCCGACCGTACTGGGCACAGCACATTGGGCAGGATCTGGTCGGGGGTCACCAAGTGGCAACGGACGGCCGTCACGCTGGCTCCGGTGTCGTGGAGGGCTTCGGCCCGGCGCCCATTAATGGTGACCCACTGGCGGTACTTCTGAGTGTTGCCCGGGATCGGGGCCCAGGGGATCATGTCTCTTTCGCCTAGACATACCAGGGACATGGCGGCAGGCTCCCACTCGGTCTGGTCTTCGTCATAGTTCTCTTCTTCGCCCCTTTCTTCTCCCAGGGAGGCGGCAGCGATCTGGCGGTTCGGAGGACCGGTGGTGCCGGGTCGTTGGTTCATCGGGCAGTGGGGGTCACTGGCATAGTGACCGGGCCGCTGGCATTTGTAGCAGGTAGCGTTCGAGCGGGCCCCGGTCGTGCTGGGGGGGCCCCTCTTCTGGCCAGGGACGGCGAAGTGTGGGTCGGGGGCGGCCCCCGGGGTGGACTCCGGGGTGGCACCGCGGGGGAGTCTCGGTTCCTGTTCTGGCCTGCTCCGTTGCCTCGCTGGCGGGGGGGCCCCTGGGGGTTTTGGCCGAAATCTCCCATTGAGTTTGGGGGGGCCCGGGTGCTTACCCATCAATCGACGGCGAGTTTACGGGGCTCGGTCAGCTTGCTGTCGAGGAGATGCTGTCTGAGTTCGACAAAACAGTTGTTGGAGAGGTGCTCCCATACAATGAGGTTGAACAGGTGCTCGTAGGTGGTGACCTGACTGCCTTTGATCCACCCCTCTAGGGCTCTGCTATAGAAGTTCACGTACTCCACCCATGTAGTACCGGGGATTTTCTTACAGTCTCGGAATCGCTGCCGGTACATCTCGGGGGTGAGCCCATAGCGAGTAAGTAGGGCGTCTTTCATATGTTCGTAGGAGGTCACCTCGGCGTCTGGGAGCTCTAGCAGGGTGTCTCTCCCTTCGCTGACGAACTTCCCCTACAAGCCGGCACCCCAGTCTTTTTGGGGTATTCGATGAGAGGCCATGGCTACTTCGTAGGCCTTAAACCATTGTTGGATGTCGCCGTTTTTATAATATTCTTTGACGACATCTTTGGGGATGTGGACCTTTGTGTCCGCCGGAGGAGGTGGGCTTCGGTTCCCGGAGGCGCTGGCCTCACTATGTTTGGCCTTGATCTCAAGTTCTTTTAAGCCATGCTCGTGTTCGAACGTGAGCTTCTTCTCCTCTAAGTCCCTCTGCCTTCGTTTCTCCTCCAGGTCTCCTTGCAGCCATAGTTGCTCGAGGGCTATCTTTTTCTCGGCCAGCTGTAGTTCTCCGTCCAGACGGAGTCGGGCGAGCTCCAATTCGTGGAACCGGCTCCTTTCTCGCTCTCGGGCGTCTTCGTGGGAGAGGCCCGTGTCTGCGTTGGCATTTCTTTCTTCCGCTGGGGTTGCGAGGGTTTCTGGGTGCCTGTCTGGGACCGTGTCACCTTCGATCTGGGGTGGCGTCGCTCCTGCCTCCACCCATGTTTGTAGGGCCTGCTGGAAATCGTCCTTGGTACTTAGTCCAGTGGTAGCGATGCCCAGGTCCTTGCAGAATTGTTTCAATTCTTTGTGGGTATATTCTTCCAACCGTTCCTTCTGGAACTCCGCGGTCGGTCTGGTTTCTTTGGTACTCATGGTTGTGGTGTGTTTCTGTCAGTAGTGGGTGAGTTACTCTCTGTACGATTTGCGTCGGCTCAGATCGCACCGCCTGCCACCAATGTTAGAAAGGTGATCCCAGGGGAGGCAGAAGATGTCTGACTGACCACCCCGAGACCCACCACTCCTTCTGGAGTTGGCCGAGCGCCGTCGAGAGGCCACCTTGGTGAGGCTCCTCTCCTAGAATCGTAACAGCCGAGCAATCACACCACTACAAAGGGACACCACACAAGAGGGTAGATTCTTAGAATCTTTATCAGCAATAAAGGTAAGTTCTCTCAACAATATGTACAAACTGATCGAGGGATCCTTAATGTCTCGGTAACGGTGGAAAGGGGGTAGCGGGACAGTCTTAGTACCAGCCTGGCACGGGGGTACCCTACGCACAGCTCTCAATCCTCGAGCTGGGGGGTTCCCCAAGGTCGAGCCGCGACGTCGTCGGCAGGGCTCCGAGGATGGTTCAGCGAGGTCGGGCCGCGACAGCGTCAGCAGGGCTCCGAGGAGGGTTCAGCGAGGTCGGGCCGCGACAGCGTCAGCAGGGCTCCGAGGATGGTTCAGCGAGGTCGGGCCGCGACAGCGTCAGCAGGGCTCCGAGGATGGTTCAGCGTGGTCGGGCCGAGACAGCGTCAGCAGGGCTCCGAGGATGGTTCAGCGAGGTCGGGCCGCGACAGCGTCAGCAGGGCTCCGAGGTTCCGTGAGGATCTTCTTCTCAGCAAGTAGGGGGGCCGCGACCAGGTCAGCAGGGCTCCGAGGTTCCAGGGTTCAAAGTAGCGAGTTCTTCTCAGGGTCAGCCGCGATTCAATCAGCCGGGCTCTCGACTCCAGGATACAACTCCTGACCCATTCCTGAGCTGCCCCAGATATAGGTCTGGAGTCCTTTGATGTCCGGACCATCGCGCCTGGGGGTCAGAGGGGCCGGGATGAGAGTGTCCAGACACCCAGCAGGGGGGTGGAGCCAGTGCCCAGGGAGGCCGGAGGGCGATCGAAACCAGGCGTCCGGGGACGGCTGGAGGGCCATCGAAACTCTTCTCCTCCTTGATCCATCAAGTGGCCGCTTTACCACCTGGTCAGATCTTGGTGCCTCGATGTCGGGGCTTCGCTGGGGCCGCGGCCGAGGTCACGTGGTCCGGACGTGGAGGGCCCAAGATGGAGTCGGGCCTGAGATGGCGGCCGGGGTAGGGGCCGGACCAGCAGAGTGGGGCGAGTAGGGGTCGCCGTGTTCCTAGGGGGGAGAGCCGGAGGTCGCCAGGAGTGGCGGCTCTCGTTGACGGTTGGAATGGGGATCTTCAGGGGGGAGGGCAGGGGCCGATGTTGTCCAGGGCCCGCCATGCGGGAGGGGTGGGACCACGCCACGAGGCCGGGTCCAACAGAAAGGTTTTATTAAACTCGAGGGGGATCTGGTCTGGTCCCACTGCCTTATCAGCAGGAAGATCCATAAGTGCTCTGTATACTTCTTCCTCCGTAAATCGGGTTTACAGAGATTCCGCATCTTCAGAAGTGAATTGTCTTAGGTGGGTACCACTAAGATACTCCCTAATTTGATTCTCTTCTGGGATCTGCTCCTCGTGATATAATTTACCATAATATTTGCGGAATTTCTTCTGTATACCCGACGAGCCCGTTACTAAGTTCCCCTCTTCATCTTGAATCTCCAGTATCTCTCCTATCACACTATTTTGTCTTGAGAGTACTGCCAGCAAATGTCCTATGCATTCATTAAATTCAAGGCAGACCTGTCGCCATGCAAGAAATTTCTTTGCAGCCTATCTCGCCGATATTTCTCACTTCAGCTTTTGCATGGGCAAGTTTGAGCAGTGTATTCTCTATGGGTATACCTGAGGCTATAGCACTGACAAGCTGCTCTTCAGTATCTACCAATGCCTTATAGAATATTTTTAAACGTTGAATTTCATTCTTTTGGCGAAGCAGGCTTTAGCTTAGTGTTTCCCCCCCTTACCTCTGCCTTGTATGCATCCCAGACCACCCCACTACTTGCACTATTGCTGTTAAATTCCATAAATTCCTTGATCCATGTATTCATATTTGTAATGTATCTCTGTTCCTTCCATAAGCCTCTTTTAAATGTCCAGGTTGGCTTTAGTCTTTTACCCCTGTAAAGGTGACTACTAGAACTAGGGGATTATGATCTGACATGACTCGGGGTGTTTTTCTATGCTGCACCTCGGGACCAGTTAGAGCAAAACAAAAAAATAATCTAACTGTGCTACTGATTTGTGAGGGTCCGCAAAAATAGGTGCTTCCAGGGTCAGAGGGCTTCAGATATGACCATATATCGACTAACTCATTATCTTGAATTAGAAATATGAGAGCTCTGTAAACCTTACTCTTTTGGCCTGTATACTTGCCTATGCTATCCCCCCAGAGCCCACCCAAACCATTGATATGCAGATCCCCACAGAGAATGACAGAGGGTGGCCACAGCGCTAGCTCGGCATTAAGAAATTCCAAAACTCCAGGGTCAGCCCCAGTGGACCCATATACTAAGCATATTTTAATGACATGGATGTAATAAAAACATTCTGCTAGCAACCATCGTCCCAGCTTATCTGACTGGCACCTATTGAATATTATATCTCCCTTCCGAGATAAGATAGCCACCCCTCTCGTTCTAGTTCCTTGTGTAGTATTAATGATGGCATCATACCCAAGCTGTTCGATTAGGTTCCCCTTGTCCCCCCAATGTGTGTCTCCTGTAAACATACAATGTCAGCCCGGAGCATTTTTAATTGCTACCCTCTATCTCTTAGCTTGATCATTCAGGCCGCATATGTTTACTGTTGCAATTCGGATACTCATTATCTACTGTTAAAAAATGCTTTAAAAGAGACATGAATGATATAGGTTTGTACATTACCCCAATTTCCAATTACATAAGCCATGTTCGCTCTGCTCTTCCAGTTTTTGTGGTATTCCTCATGTACAGTGTTTCCCCGCCTCCCCTTCCTGCCCTTGGAACCCCCCTGCCCAACCCCACCTCCCCTCCAGACCCCACCTCCTCCCCTCTCACCCCCGTTACCCCATCCTCCTCCCTCCCCACACACGAGCAAGTAGGTCAGTGTGACCTCTGTGATGCAGCCGCTAAACCTGCCATGAGGTGCCCCAGCCCCAATTCCAGATATAGAAAAGATTTAAGATAGATAGCTAATAAAAATACTTAACACCAAAGATACAGTGAACCTTATTCATGTTGTCCCCACCACACCACAACATTGCGTATGCCCTGTTGATTTGACATATTGGCGGCCTCACTGCTCCCCTCATGATGGTCCAGTGCCCCCTTTCTATTCTTTAAGCTCCTTCATATAGTCTTGGGCCTTGATTTCTGATGAATTGGAAGTAACCTTAAGTCGAGCTGGATTCAAAAGATATGCTTCCCAGGTTGCTACCTGGAAGGATGTAATCAACTGGCGCAGTTTCCACCTTTTCTCTACTGTGATGTGGCAGAAGTCTGGTCGTACGAAAAATGTATGGCAAATCAAAAGTGCATCTGGCCTTGCTTTATCAGATATATTCTGCTGGAAAAGAAAGTTGCCAAAGAAGACTAAGACTGCCCTGGGCCATTCAGTTTGTCCTACCACATTACTTTTCTTATGCATCCGCGGGAAGCGATGTGCTCGTTGAACTTCAGCATCGAAGTTCCACTGCAGTAGATCAGGGAAAGCACCCTTTAAAAGGCCCACCATGAATGCTCTCATATTGCTCGTTTTCACATTAGGTCCTTTGCTTGTTTGTCCTGTGCCTCTTTATATGTCTGTAGCTTCTCGACTTCTCCCTCTAATGCTTCTGTCCTTTCTTCAACATGTGTCATCCTTTCCTTCATTTCAGAGCAAATTTTGCTCACTTTCTGGATTGACCCTTGAAGCTTTTTAGTGGCTTTGTGTGCCCTGCGGTTTTCTTGTCGTACTTCTCCCTGCATTTGCTTTAAAGTGGCATAAACTTGGTCTATTGAGGGGGAAACCTTTGGATCAGTGGAATCATTTTGCTGTGCTATTTGGCCACCCATCTCCTCGTTATAATCCTGGCCGGTGGCAGACTAGTCCCATCTAAGTCTGCGGGCCATATTCTTAACAAGATCTTGCCCTTTGTGAGCTGTTTTAGATTTGGTCCTGCATTTTTGTATGGTTGTTTTTTTTGGCTCACCCTTGGGCTGGTAGATGAGTCATTTGTCCAGACTCTTCCTCCGTAAGCCCTATACTTGAAGCTGAGAGTTTGGAATTATCTGTAAGGGAAAATAATTTCTCCCCAAGTTCTAGAGATCCAATCGGACCAATGTCCTGGAAATGTCCCCTGCTTAACGGCCCCACATAGTGCAGTGTTTTAGAGAACAGACGGAGAAGAAATGCTATTCCTTAGTGTAGGAAGGTGGATACCTGACTATGGTTACCCCAGATTGTTTGCCTAGTGTTTAGCTGGTTTTCGACTTAGTTGGCCTGGGATCCTGCTAACCAGGACCCCAGGCTATCTGCTCTCTCTTAAAATGGACTCCATGCACCCTAGGTGCATAACCAAATTGGTACTGGACTCCTTGTCAGCCTCTGTACAGTGCACTATAGGTGCCCAGGGCATAGGGGCATCCAAGGCCTACCAGGGGCTGAAGCATAGCTTTTGCCACCCCTGGCTGGTACTTAAATCGACACAACTGGCTGTTCACACAGCTGGGGCAAGGTGGTGTAATCACCCCTTGCTTAGATATAGTATACCTATGTCTAAACCTATACCTGGACACATATATACCTATCAGCCACTCCTACAGCAGGCCTTAACAATCCTGGAGGCAGAGTGCTTGGTTTTATGTGAGATAGTGCTCTGGCATGAGCTGAGCCTGTCTGCAGCTTGCGGGACCATTTCCCTATAGCTGTTCCAGTGATACTGCCATACCATATACTCTTAAGTGCATTATAATCCTCGCGGTTAATGCTAACTTTGGTTTGGCTTTATCAAAACATGTCGTGTTTGGTGTCATACATTTTGGAATACTACCCCCTCGCCAGTTCTGGCGACGGGGGTAGCATTCCACCCTTCTAGAGGGAGAAGACATGTTACTTACTGCAAATGCGGTTAATCCTAACCAGAGCCCCAGCATCACAAAATGGATGCTGCTGCTACAGACACAGGTCTGCCCTCCTGCTGCTGACCGAAAGTCGACAGAGGAGGCTTGATCAAGGGATCTCCTGTCACAGGGAGGTATCACACCACCCCAGACAATAGATAGTGGATTGTAGCAGGGAGGGTTGAATGAAACTAGACACTGCCTGGGGCACACAAGGTGTCACGGGGCAGATTCCAGTCAAACCGGTTCTGGGGCACTCCAGTCCCAGTCTTGGCAGCAAACTGGACAAAGGAAAGGGGTGTAACCACCCCTTCCTGGGTCCCACCCATAGGAGGGACCTAGCAGGTAATCCAGCCCCCAGATTTGGAATATAGTTGGGAGCAGTGCCAATGCACATCAGATTATCCTGACTGAAACTTATGAAACGAAACTCTGGACCCTTCGACATCCTACTCGACGTAGAAGACTGAAGAATCTCCCTTGTGGTCAAGGAGTGACCACCCTGTGCAAACAGGCACCATCCAGCACCTCGACATTTGCTTTGTTGCAGTTCCTGCCGGAACTCGACGACAGAGATCAACAAGAGCCAGCTTTCCTGACTTCCAACAGCCCGATCCACAGTCCATGCAGAGCTGGGACCCGTGGAGGCGACCTGAAGCGTGGGAGCGGCCATCTTGAAGTAACTACGAAGCGCTGACCGTGCAGCACCCGAGGCTCCCTCAAAGCTGTGCATTGGAGCGTGAGAAGCTCCAGCCCCGAGCAGCTTTTGCACCAAAGCTCACCCCTCTACACTCGACGAGTGCTGCGTGGGGCCCTTCTGCATTTTCCTGCTCGACGCGTTGGTCCGGTCGCTTGCCCGTTGGCTAGTGGCCCCTGAACCGACGAACCTTTGAATTTACATCATTGGTCTGGTTGTGCAGACTAGCCCTCGCTCCCCTGAAAAGGAGCACCCGCTCTGACCTTGCTGGTCCGAGTGCAACGCCTTCTTCGAATCCTGCGTGGGTTGCCCTTGCTAAGGCTTGTTGACTCCGATCCGGAAGCCGACACCGCCGACAGCGAGAGCCTTCATGGGACAGCTCGTGATCCACTCCAGGACATCCTCGGTGCCCCAGAGTCCACGTGGCAGCGGAGACAAGGCACCCGTCATCAACCTGATTGCGCCCGACATCGCCTGGTTCCTTCCTGGTTCCTTCCTGGTCACTGGCTAGTGACCCAGACTCTGTCCCCTCTGCTTTCAGGTACCCTTCAACTTCGATCACCCTTGGATCGCACCGGACACTTCTCTCCTGGACGCCTGCAGCATCTTCATCTTCAGGCACCATCGAACTGCGTGACGAAACCCGACACAGGTTGGCACCTGTGCACCCGCGTCCTGTGGGTGAGGTAACTTACTAGCGCCGGTGTTCCCACACTGGTACACACCTCTAGTGCCTAAGTCTAAATTTTGGTAGTCCTAGTCCAGTCGGAAGACTCCTTTTGCAATAACATTGTAACTTTTACGCACCATTAACTTTACATTGGTGCAAGCCGTGCTTCCCGCACTGCACCCGAATCCCGCGGGCTACTCCCGTCCTAACTGCTGTTAGTCCAGTGTAGTCCCAGCGATTCACAAGGTCCTAGGCCTTACCCCAGATCGATTAGTGATTGTTATACCACTTTTTTGATATATGGTTTGAGTGGCCACCGGCCTCATCCAAAACTTGCAACTTGCTTATGTTATACTGTGCTTTTATTTAAACGCTTGTGCTTCATTGCTCATAAAGAGTAGTGGGGATTATTCTAAGAGTAAATACATATATTTTTAATAATATATAACTTGTGTGGTGTCCTTTCATTTGGTATTACAGGATTGCATATGGTAAAACAGCTGGCTTCACATGTCCTCTTGAGTTAAGCCTTTAAGGCTGCTTAGTCCATGCTACCCCTAGGATAGCTTGTCTATAAGGTTGACTTACAACCACCACCATAAGGGATTGTTTGGACTGATACAGGGTGCCCACAGAACTGTGGACATCATACATCAGGCCAACTTCTCACACTTAGCATTGCCTCCATAGGGGGTTCCAGTTCTATCAGCGGTCCTGTGGTTCCCACGGACCTGGGATGCCATGGTTCATCCCAGTTGGTTTAGCCACTTGCAGCTGTTGCTCTGGCTGGGGAGAGTTGATTCAGTGAAGCCCAGCCCTAGGACACTGCAGCAGCTCTGCATCCCCACGTGGAGCAATTGGCTTAGCTCTGCCCGCTTTTTCCGACTGCTCAGAGGCAGGGAAGGCACTCCCAGCTGTGGCCTTGCTCCCAAGGTGCAGTTGCCCTTCATCACCAGTCGTGGAAAAAGTCTTGGCGATCGTGGGCTGCTTCAAAAACCCCATCGGACGGCGGTTGTACTGCACCTGCAGTGAGTCTCTGATTCGGCTCCCTTGGCCGTGCAGCCATCAGACTCCTCCGCGTTCCTTCCCAATGCGCCGCGCCAGGGGTTGCTCATTCTTCGCCATGCCACCTCTCCAGGTGCGGGTGGCTCCTTCGTCGCCTTAATCGCCTTGGGGAGCATTGCAGCAAACCATCTCCCCTGCAGAATGCCAACAAAAGCTCTGGCCTCTCGAAAAGCCGTCGCCACCAAAACCTACAACTCCTGCCACCAAAAGCCTCTCTGCCACCTGGGGTCCAGCAAACCCAAAAGGTAGGGTTCTTTTAACATAATGCCTTTGCCACCTTTTTTAGTCTTGGGGCGAGGCTTGCGGGCTCCTCTCACTGCGGTCAGTCAGCCACCATCTTGCTCCTTAATAAGTACTTCTAGGCTGCTATTTCCATGCTCTCTGCTATTTGGTTGCTCAAGTCCTCCCATATGTACCGGAAGACCATCGCCCTATTCTGACCCAAGCCATACAGGTCGGACATGACAATGCCAAATTTACAATTTGTTGTGGCCTGGATACTATGGATTACATTGGGTGAGCCATTGGCACTAATGTCACCATTAATCTCCACACCTGGCTGTGATCAATTGTTTTTTCAGGTGCTTTCCAGTTGTCCCTTATGGATATTCCATTTGACGTGATTCACCTTTTTGGGGACAAGGCAGGTTTTACTCTGGAGAGCTTCAAAGTTAGCAGGGCAACAATGTTCTACCTTGGGTTATCTGCGCCACGCCAGATGCATCAACACCCCTATTCCTTTCATGGTTTCTGCAGAGGTACAATATATGTTGTATCCAAATGGAAAAGGACTTCGAACACCTGGTGTGTGAGTTATTCTTGTTGTTTTGTAGGTGGTTGGTGCTAATTGGTAAATCCTCATGAGTAAGAGGACAAGTTAAATCCTTGATTTGCGTTGCTCCCTGGACGGGAGGACGTCTCCAATTGCACTCTTTTGAATTTTCAATAATACGGTCACTCTTCAAAAATTTGCATTTCACATGAATTTTTATTCATCGTTAATCATCTGTTTCATATAACTTTCTTCAGTAATATAACATTGTATTGTATTTGTATTTAGTATTTCTTTGAGGTTGCGGGGTTTTAAATACGCAAATCTCGGTGGTTGATTGAAAATGCCTTTGAAATCTTCTTCTAGACTCAAAATAGACCAGTGTTTCATTATAGATTTCTTTATGCTCATGCTTCTTGTAGAAAATTTAGATATAAATACCATTCTTTGTCGGGTTTTTTTACACTACCAACCGATGCTCGTTTACTTTGTTGCAGTCAGGATAATTTGTCACCACAACAGGTTGGTGCTCAGTCACCCCACATAACATTAATATATCACCCCATTAATCCTGCTGAATTCTGCTGTTTTTTGATAGTCACCATGAAGCAACTATTGCAATAAACAAGCTAATAAATCAGTCACGGGTATACACTGTATAAGCACAACAAGAACTCTGACACAATATAATGTATTTTTGACAGAAATGTATGTAGACAGCACTTTACTAGAAATGTCCCCTATGTGTGCAGAAAACAATCCCCTGATGAAGGGTAGGGCCCGAAATGCATTGGGCATGAGAAAACTTAAACAAGAATGAACAAAATACAATGCTATATCACTGAAGAAAGTTATGTGACACAGATGATTAACGACGAATACAAATTCATGTGAAATACAAATTTTTGAAGAGTGACTATATTATTGAAAATTAAAAAGAGTGCAATTGGAGACGCCCTCCTGTCCAGGGAGCAACGCAAATCAAGGGTTCTGCAAAGGTACCCCATACCACCAGCCAATGCAGCCTCAGAAAGGTGCCCAGCAGAGTGCCCTTATTGGAGCATAGCCATCCACTTGAGACAGGATCCAACTATTCTAATCAACTGGCCAGCCTTAACATCGGACATGTGGGTCCTGCACATTTTGCGAAGGGATACGTCTTATCCTCCATAGCAACTTCATAGCACCTTCCACACTCCCTGGAACAACTGTAGGTGGACCATCTGTCTGTCTTACAGCAGGAAAAGCAAGCCATTTGGGCCACAGGGGCTATCGAGAGGTGTCTGCACCAGAAGTGGGTTGTGGTTGTTAATCCTGCTACTTTCTGGTGCCAAAGAATGACTGAGGCCTCCATCTTATTTTATTTTAATTCAGGATGCTCACCCTGGTTCGGGTCTTGTCTGCCTCCACCCTGGTGACTAGATGGTAGCGTTGGATCTGCATGTCGCAATATTTCCATATACCCACCCTGTAGGCTCATCGGCGCTACCTAAGGTTCGTGGTGGCACAGGAGCATGTTCAGTTTGCTGTGCTCCTCTTTGGTCTCAGCAGAGCCCCTCAGGTGTTCATGAAAGGGATGTTGGTGGAAGCATCACATCATCAGAGGCTGTGGGTCTGACAGTTGAAGCCGGGCTCACCCCAAGCAGTTGTCAACCACCTCCAGCCTACGGTAAACTTCCTGTTATCTTTGGCCTTCACTATCAACATGCTGCAGTCTCACCTGTCACCTTTTCATTGAAGCAATTCTGGACATAGTTCTGTTTCTTGCCTTTCCCCTGGAAGAGAGAGTCAGGCTATGATCCTGATTTTTCAGGCTCTGTCCTGGATTTCAGTGCGCTTATCTTTGAGACTGCTGGGACTGATGGAATCCTGCATTGCTTTGGCCAAGCACACAGATGGCATATGCCGGCTCTTCACTGGGATCTGAAGTCTCAGTGGGCTCAACATCAAGGCGACCTCTCCAACCACGTTCAGACTCCAAAGGATCTGCAGTGGAGGTACAGAACCGAAATAGAGTCAGTAGACACTGGTGACCAATGCATTACTTCTGAATTGGGGCAGCCACCTGGGAGAAGAGAGGATCAAAGGCCTCTGGTCTCTGACAGAGTCCCAGCTCCATTTCAACCTTCTGTAGGCTGAAGGCCAGGTGCTTGATGTTGAAAGCCTTCCTTCCATCATCAAGGAGAGGCTGGTACAGGTGCTTACAGACAGCACCACCGACATGTGGTATAGCTGCAAACAGGGCGGGGTGAAGGTGTGGTGCCTGTGCCATGAGGCGCTATGCCTCACAAATTGGCTGGCTTATGAATACATTTTCTTGGTGTTGAACCACCTTGTTAGACCTTTTAGTGCCAGGTTGGTGGACCTCAACCATCCATACCTAGCAGATCAAGAGTGGCAATTACATCCTGAGGTGGTGCAAGGTCCACCAATGTGGAGAACCTTGGCACTATCTATTCACCACTGCGGAGAATGTACATTGCTAGCCATTCTGCATATTGGAGTTTCCAAGGCTTCTCTCGCTAGGAGATACATTCTGCCTAAGGTGGAACCATGGACTCCTGTATGCCTTTCTGCCGATACCCCTTCTGCCCGAAGTTCTGAAAAAGATCAGGACCGACGGGGACCAAACCATTGTAGTTGCCCAGGATTAGGCCACGGAGAGTATGATATACAGAGCTCTTGGGCATAAGCACCTGTCCTCCGATCAGGCTGCCACTCAGTGGGGATCTGTTGGTGCAGCAACATGGCAACCACCTCTCATATAGGTACTGTTTTCATAGCTATTCAAGAGGTGAGGAATCTGCAGTTAGAAGTCTCTATTAGAAGAACAATTTTCTTACCTTTGGTAATGCGCGTAGAGGCTCTATATAACCACAGATTTCTTACCATTCCTCCCCGATCTATGAATTAGACTCTAACCATTAATGAGATCCCAAGTTTAGTAATTTGCACTCTGGTCAAAGCCAGTTGGCTGTTGAGGAGCTGCATCTGGAGGTTCGGACAGCCTCAAAAGCAACTGATGTCAGCTTACGGGTGTACCGCGTAAATAGGCTCTGCATGTTATGTTATGTTATGTTATGTTAACACATATTTATAGAGCGCAAAGCTACTCCCTGGAGTGTCCTGGCGCTAAAACATCCAAATGTCAAGTAACACAAACACAACCAGAACACTGCCAACAACTCACAACTGAAAAATCCACGTTTTAAGCCTTTTCCTAAAGGTAAGAAGTTCATGACTCTGTCTGATCACGAAAGGGAGACTGTTCCACACCCGTGAGGCAGCTGCTTGAAAAGATCTACCCCGTATCCGGGCCCGAAACACCCTAGGAGTAGTGATCAAAAGTTGAGATGGGGATCTCAGGGAGCGCTGAGGGACATAAGGCTGAAATCTTTCTCTAAGATAAGGAGCTCCGATCTTAGGAAAGGCTTTAAAAACCAAAACCAATGCTTTAAACTGAATTCTCTTCCGGACTGGAAGCCAATGAAGGGAAGACAAAAGCTGGGTGGTCTGAGTTCTAGAACCTAAAAGGAAAATGGCCCTGGCTGCTGAGTTCTGGATCACCTGTAGTCGGCTCAAAAGATATTCAGGCAGGCTGTCATTTTTGGAGCGGAGCAATATTTGTTTAGAATCGCATGGTGATACCTACCAGCATGCTTAGGTGCTACTGAAAAGATTCCAGATCCAGACACATGCCTGGGTAATATGCAAAAGGTAAAGAATCTGCAATTAGCTAGTCTCTACCATAAAGAGCATTACCGGAGGCAAGTAGCAAGTTCAAAAAGCCTATTCATGCATTTTTTAAATTAAAAAGTCCTAAAAATCGCCCTAAATTAAAATTCTTTCCAGCCACAAACAAAGGATAAGCATGTGGGACAATATGTCCAGGTCATGATGTTAACTTTATTATACTGGTCACCAGAGGCGCAACTAGAGCCAAATATCGGGGGGGGGGGCTAAGAAAAAAATTTGGGGGGGGGGGCTGAACCTTTAATCAGTAGGCAGAGTGGAGATGCAGGGGCTCTTAGATGGGGTGAAACAGCTGCAAAGCGTAATTAACATTCAAATGGTCTTTTAACCACTTGGCTGCTAAGGGGTGTGTGCGAGGTCCATTGACTTTCCATTGAAATCAATGGAAAGTCCATGACGAGTTACCCTTGTCATTAGCGCTGAAGGGGTTAAAGACCTGTGAAACGATCAGGTGCGGCTCTGTGTGTGCCCGGGATCTGTCTCATCCCGGGCTGTCACACACGACGGGGGGGGGCTGAAGCCCGGTGAGTTCAATGGGTGTTGCGCACCTGCTGGTCACGTCTGAACGCAAAAAGAACAAATGATGGACTGTATGTATGCTGAACAATGTCAAACACTCACCCCTAGTACAGAGATCTGGGTCTAAATCTATTGTTTTATTGCTCGCCACGCCATTCCAGTTTGGACCCAACCATATGCAAATCATTCTTGATACTGCTTCCCAATGGAACAGTCCAGCCCTAACTGCCAGGCCAGGTTCTCCCTGGACCAGAAACAAGCAACCTAGGACTGGTTTTGGGGTATCACCCCTTATCAGCCAGGATAGCTTGACTCTGGTGGCATGGCGAGCACGAGACCTACGCCTAGGCCATACACGTCCCAATTAGGGCAACAAATGTAAATTGAAGAAATGATGGACAGAATGCTAAACAGTGTTAAACACTCACCCCAGGACAAAGATCTGGACCTAAATCAATTGTTTTTTTGCTCACCATGCCATTCCAGTTTATATCCAGCCATATGCAAATCAATTGTGACCTTGTTCCCCATGGGAACCTTCCAGCCCGAACTGCCAGGCCAGGTCCTCTCCGGACTGGGAAAAATTATTTGAGGACCGGTTTTGGGGTATCATCCCTCAGCAGCCAGAATAGCTTGACTACGGTGACATGGTGAGCACAGGACCCGCGTCTGGGCATACCCATCACACAAAGGGCAATAAATGCAAAAAGAAAAATTATGGACAGAATGCTGAATAATGTCAAACACTCACCCCCCCAGTACAGATATCTGGGCCTAAATCCATCGTTTTTTTTTTTGCTCACCACACCATTCCAGTTTGGACCCAGCCATATGCAAATCAGTCATGACCCTACTCCCCATGGGATCAGTCTAGCCTGAAATATGACTTACAACATTTGACTTTAAACTGGGAACGGTCACCTTTTTTCAACATCTTGCAACCTTTTCTACAGACATTTTTTTACAGGGGCGGTCAATCATATTGAAATACTCTTTAAAAATTGTTCTAGTGCTGCCAAACATATTTTGCTTCCCCGATCCATAAAGTCGGTGCTTATCCCGTGCTTGATGAGTGCATGCAAAGCTAGGCAGGCAGAACAGGGGCATGCTTACATAATATGTATAAAGCATCAAAGCCGCCAGTCTTTCTTGAGATTAAGTAGCGAGGATTACGCACCAACACAGTTATGAAACAATTCTAGAAAACCACAAGGACAAGAACAGAGCCCTAGGCAAATACAGATATGTCAGTATAAAGTGCCCCTTTTTGACTGCCTGCATCATTAATTTCGTGTATTGTTCAAAGCATTGGAAAACTGGTTTTGTAGGAGTGCTCTGCTGCAGGAATGTCAACATGTTTTCTTCCTTCGCAAAGTATCAGAGCATCTTCCTACGTTTTTTTTCCCCAGACACTCTCTCTGAAATGCAGTAATCACGCGCGGCTATCCGAAATTTCCATGACCTCACTGCGCAGGCTTCAGAGGCAGCCGCGAGACACCTCTCCTTGGAATGACCTCTGGCGCGCGGGGCTACGTTACGTGCAGACAACGCGGCTCCTGTATGTGTTTTTAACGGCTGTTTTTGTGCGTACTTCTCTATTGAACACGCGCTGCATTATACTCGGCCAAGATTTCATCGTTCTCTTTGCTTCTTTGTTAGTATTTATTTTATGTATAACGTTTTATATTCCATTGAAGTTGAATTTATGTAGCGCTTCCTACACCGGATGAAATGTCCCTTCGCTTTACGTACGGTAGCACGCTGCACTGTAGGCTGTGTATAGTTGGAAGGGTGCGTCCTGTGGGGGAGATGTTTTGTTGTGGCACTGGATGACGAGAGTTGTGTTTTGTTCTGTGATACATTGCTGCACCTGAGCATCTAATGGCGGGAACAGGATTGAAAGATATAACACATAGGCGTATAACACAAAGTTGTGTCGGGATGGAAAGGCGTGTGAATGCAAGTGTTTTGACATATGTGGGAAGTGCTTTGGTGTCCTTCTTGATTTTCAGGATTGCTCTTATTGTTCCACTGCTAACATATACTTTTGTGTCTGAAGTGGCGTGTGAAATGGCTGCACATGTGGACGTGCCTACCATCTTTGTGGGAGATGTTTTTCCAGTTCTAGAGTGGGCCGACATACTATATGATGCTGAAGGTTCTGCTTCTGATTTACCATTCATCTGATGAGGGAAGAGCCTTAGATGTTCATGAATGTTTCTTGTCTTTGCCGGGAAATAGATGCACAATTTTGTTCCTTATGCTGCGTAGGGTTTGCATACTTTCATTTGCAGAAGCGTTTTGGAGTCTTTGCATTTATTTATGCTTTTTTAAATAGAGCGAACTTTACCCAAAGATGTCAGAAGACTTTGCAATAAAACCAGTTACATTACATATTCACTTCAGAGTACATGAATTACATAAAAGATACCAAACAGATAAACTCTAAATTCACAAAGAATGGTAGTAAGTACATATGTCTACTACAGATACCAGCGGTTAGAGTTACATATATACAAGTTGCAAATTCCCTCAAGATTACATCTTAAGAAAAGTTTAAGCGATTATAGTTGAACAAATATATATTACATATTTACAGCGCATGATCTTCTCGCTGGGGTTCTTGCAGAGCTCGTTCAGCCAGGCCTTCAGGGTGTTGTTGCACTCACGGGCTATGATCTTGGGCCTTGGGATCCCCGAGCTGGTGACGGCCAGATGTCTTCCACGCTTGTTGTCCCGGTTGCTTCAACGCTCCTGGGACCTTGAGAACGGTTTACGGGCCGGGGCCAGCTCAGCCTCTGGGGAGGCTGGTAGCTGAGGAGTGCATGGGTGGGGACATAATGGCCTCCTCATTCTCATTATCATGGCTGCCCCGCTCTCGACCATCCCCTGGTCCGGGAGATCACTGATGTGCAAGCGAGCAGAGAGGCAGCGTTGGAGCGCTTTTGCAGCTTTGTCCTAGCTCAGAATACCATTTTCTCTGGCAAGAGGATGGGCTGTACAGGACAAAAGGACTGGAGGCCAACTGTAGATATCCAGCGGTAGGCCAACGGAGGGCATCGGTGGCTCCCTCGGCCACAGTTTGACTGCCCAGATCGCTCCCTCCGACAAGTCACGGGCGCGGGGGATTAGGGAAGGCAGTGACATCCTGGCTCATTATTAGCTGCATTGCAAGTGGGGACAGGCATTCTGGGGTGGAAGGGCAGGCAGCCGTCTGCAGGCACGACTCACAACACTCACCGGGAATTGTGACGACTGCGAGCCAAGCCCGGAACCGGGGGATCTTCCCGGGTTCCCACTTCAATACCTCTCGCCTCTGCAGGCCCTTCGCCACTGCGACCAGCAATCCGCAGTCGCCATTGCATTGTGTCTCGCTGGCCATGCAGTGGCGACTTGCTGGGGGGGGGAGATTCTCTAGGGATTTAGGCCAAAAGGTGATCCCTAGCCCGGAGCTCCCTGGCACGAGCTCCTGCACGGCGACCATCTTGAATGCCATTGTTAATGGTATGAAAAGTGGGCCCATTCATAGACTCAGTTTGCATAATCAAGATGAAATGTGACAATGGTAACATACATTTCATGCAACACCTAGGTAAGGGAAGTTGCATCATAGAGTTTGCATGGTGAAGAACGTTTTTTGTGACTAAGGTTGTTTTGGGGACCAGGGCTAGGCGGGAGTCCTTGATTACTCCAAGGTATCCTACTTAAGCCTGAGTTGCTGATGGTGGACAGAATTCCTGGGGCCAGATGGTTGCTGGTTGTACATTTTTCCATTATCTGCAGGTTAGGATATCTGTTTAGGAAGTGATTTGTTTCAGTTGATGCTTAGCATTCATTGGTTGGCTTCTTGGTGGCAGTTGTCCTGAGGTGTCGAAGTCCATCGTCAAGTTTTTCAGCTTTTGGATGATTTGTGTGTCAGCAGCATAGTTATAGCAGGTTAGGCTGAACTCTAGCAAAGGGGAGAGGTAGGCATTCAAGAAACATTATGTGATGATCAAGCCTTGAGGTATGCTCAAGGCAGTCCAGAAAGGAGATGAATTAACAGGAGGAAGCAAGATTATTCCATGTCTGTGAGAGGTAGAAGATTTTAAGAAAGGATGCATTCTTGGCTGTCACGGTCTTCTTGGATGCATATGCAGTAATAGTGGACTGTTGCAAAGGCAGCCAACAGGTCTAGTAGTAGAATTTCAAACATGTTAGTCTGTTAATTTTGATTGAAAAGGATAGTGGAGGGATAAAAGAGTGAAGGATTTTTTGTTTTTTTTTTGTTTTTAGGTCTTAGCAGTAGGAGGCTGCTTTTGTATGAGTAAAAAGGAGTTTTGGAGGGGAGGAGTCAGAGGGAAGAGTTTAGAAAGGTTTGTTTTGAGGGATAGGTATAGTGTGTGTGTGTACTTATGCGCTTGTGAAAAATAAACTTTTAGAGTAAGGCACTTAGCCAATTTGGGTATGTGTTCTTTTGAAGTGAGAGAAGATGATATGTAGAGTATTTCCTGCACAATTAAAAACAGGTGGAAGCGCTAAGGCCACATTCAAAATGCCCTGGAGTTTGGCCCAGTAGCTCCAACACTGTGGCATCTGTATGTTGGGGAGTGCGAGAGAGCAGAATTGCAAGAAACTCTGAGGGTCTTCTTAGAAATGAGGAGTCTGTAATTCCGCACCTCATTCTGATGTTTATTCAGAAGAGTGGCTGAGAAAGGTGTTACTTGATTGAGTGAGGTTTGTGTTTATGCTGCTGTTTCAGGTGGCTGTTTCTTAGACATTTTTTAGAGTTTGTGCCCTGATGCGACTGGGCTCATGAGTAAATCACTTACAGAGCATGGCACCCTCCAGCTGAGTATGCATTGCAGAGTCGGAGTTAAGGATATGAAGAGGGTTTCCTGGACATCAGTAGGCAGGTGAAGGCACAAAATATTCATGGGTGATGTTTACGTACAGGATGCAGCCAAACCAAACCACCATATGTGGCCCGAGGGTGAGGGGCTGTTTGTTTCAGCATTATAACATCGTTGTTATGTCTTCTTTGAATGGAATACGGCAACCTGGTTTATTAATCAGAATAGCGTTATTTTATTGTAATTTTTGTAGGTTAATGCTGTCGCAATGTATTCTTTTAACTTTCTTGTGATCTTCCCTTTGCCTCTATAACTTTGTTTTCTTCTACGCCATTTTCTCCTCCACTTCATTTCCCTTCTGTTTTACTATGTGCATCGCCTGGATCCCAAATGTTAAAGCTGTTGCCCCACGGGCCTCCTTTGTAAAGTGGGGGTGGCACAGTCCTAGCTTTGATGTGCATAGGCAAACCATACGGTCCATAGTTTACCAGTGGCCAATGATGACTGATTCCAGCATACGCGCAGGGTTACTGAATTGACTTGTGTCCCTATTTGCCAATGATCAGGCTGGGAGAGAGGCAATAGTATTCAGTCAAAGTAATAGGGCGTTTGTTGCGCCCTCTCATGAAGCTACTGAGTAGGAAAAATAAATCGGATTCAAAAAGAACAATTGATGGACAGAATGCAGAACAAGGGCAAACATTTACCCCAGTACAGAGATTTGGGCCAAAATCCGTTGTTTTTTGCTCTTCGTGCCATTCCAGTTTGGACCCAGAAATATGCAATTCAGTCTTGACCCTGCTCCCCAGTGGAACAGTCTAGCATTAACTGCCAGGCCAGGTCCTCACTGAACCGGAAACAAGCATCCTAGTGGGAAGGGTACGCCAGACATGGTACCATGTTCACTGCATGGCTGATGAGGGGTGATACCCCAAAACTGGCCCCGGGATGCTTTTTTCCAGTGCAGGGAGTACCTAGCTTGCCAGTTTGGGCTGGTCTGTTCCCATGAGGAGCAGGGTCAAGACTGATTTGCATATGGCTGGATTCAAACTGGGGTGGCATGGTAAGCAAATAAGCTATGGATTAAACCCAGATCTTTGTGACTGGAGTGAATGCTTGCATTGTTCAGCATTTCATCCATCATTTGTTTTTTTAGAAGTTGATACAGTCACTCAGAAACGGATTATGCTGCATAGCCAAAGTTAACTAGAGTCTCTCCTGACAGGAAACAGGAGCAAGTCAGTGGCCAGCAGTGGGATGCACCTCTATGGGAGGATGAAGTTAAGCTTGAGCGAGGGAGAAAGATCCAAGGTCCTGTGGTTGTGACAAGGAGGAGGGTTTTTTTTCAAGCAGGAGGGTGATGTCTGAGAAAAATATTTAAAATCCTCCTCAAAACCCTGAAAATCTTGGTAAGACACAGCACCCAACTAAGATTGGTGGGAGAGCAAACAATAGATCCAGACGCCTGGAGCAGTGACCTGCAGAATGCAAAAGCTAGAAGCAACCTTAAGGTGGCTGCATCCTGGAAATATAGTGGACCCTTCTTGTTGTGCTTCTTCAATGAATTCCTCTGCATGAGTGGAATGACTCCTCCAGATAGCTGGCAAAGCCAGCCAATTTAGGTTTAGCTGAAAACCAGGAGAGGCAGCCATCTTGACACGTTTGCAGGCAGTTGCTGCAGCCCTCCTGTGCTTCGGTAGTTCTGTTGTTCTTGGACAGCTCGGGGTTATGAGATCCTGCTTTACAGTTCGGAAAAGTCAGCATGTGGTGTAAGGTCCATGCGTTTCTCTGTGGCACTACAGCTAGGACGGGACCTCATGGGCAGAGATCTCAGGCTGCATGGGCGTAGGAAGTGTGAGGGACGTGGTGATATACCCCTGCCCCCAGAGTTTGTAGTGGGGGGGACACAGGGGACAAGGGTGTGGGGACAAGGGGACAAAATCATTTCCCATCTCCCTTCTGTGAGTCGCAGGGCCATTGGCACGCCAAAGCACTACCCATATTGGCCCTGCAGTTTGACCTGTGACCTTCCCTTTGTTGTGCTGCAAACCTCCAGGAATTCTTTCTCCCCTCGTCACCATGGCTGCCTGAAGTCTGCACTTGTAGGACACAGGGAGAGAGGTCTTTTGTTGATTGCTGTCTGCATCCTGCCCCTCCTCAGCCTTACCCTACCTTATTTAACTGTTTCACACTGTGCAATTCAGACAATCAAAGGCTAATGTTTTGTAGAAAGGTTTATTTTGAGCAGTTGAACTTCGCCCCGTAACATAAGAGCAATTAGTATTAGACATTGCCTATGCAGCTTAAATCATTTAAGCACTCATCTTAAATCTCTGCACTGGCTCCCTGTGCGCCAGCGAATAGAGTTCAAGGCCCTGTGCACCACGCACAAACTCATCAATGGGGCCGGACCTGCCGCCCTCAAAGACATGGTCATCCCTTACAAAGCCCCCAGAAACCTTCGCTCTGACAACGAACATCTGGCCATAGTCCCAAGATTTAAGAAGTCGCGCACCGGTGGCCGTCGCTTCTCGGTAAATGCCTCTTCAAAATGGAACGCACTTCCTCGCATGTTGCGTCTTGAACCATGTCACGCCCTCTTCCGTAAAAAACTTAAAACCTTCCTCTTCCCCAAATAGGCCCTGGTCTCCCTTTCCTGGATTTCACAACTTTACAGCGCGGTGATGCCCTCGGGTCACCAGGCGCTTTATAAATCACAAAAAAAAAAAAAAAAAAAAAAATCTTACATTATCCTGTGTTGTCCTTATATAGGGTCTTCTCTGCTGTGCAGTTGAAGTACAATTACAAAATGTAATATGTTGGCATACTGAAGAAAAGACTGCAACATGGATTTGGTCCTGAGGTCAGCAAAGAGAGAGTGTGAGTTCCATAACAGCATGGCACCCCCTGAAAAGGATTGGTGTGTGAGAGGCATTGAAGCTAAGTGACTCCAAAAAAGTTTGAGAAGGTGGGAGACGGGGCACAAGTTGAAGGTACATGTGGGTAGAAAGTGTCTACCCACTCTTTTCACAGGGTGGACGCTGTCTCCCCTGCCAAGAAGTTGGGCCCCACAGAAATATGCTGACTGGCCCCAGTGTAATTTTCAGACAGTTGAACATATTCAGCAGGGCCTGCATGTTGTCTAATTTAATTTAAGGAAACAATGTACAGGGGGTTAGGGGCTTTGTTATTTAAAATTCCAGCTGAGCCTAAAACACAAACCAATTTAAGAGGCCATCAGGTCCCCTTCTGATTGAGTATCCTGGTTGGGGAGCAATCTGCAACCTCACGCCTGGCTGCAGAGGAGAAACAAAGGCACACATCGAGGTTTTATTTCAAAGGTACTTAAAAGAGGCATGTTTTTGACTTTGTTCATTCCCTGTATATAAGACAAATGCATGCACTGTAAGAAGGTCAGATGTGTTGTTATGTCTTTGTATTTACACAAATAACAGTTTAAATACCAGTATTTTGTTTTATTTCTTTTATAGTGCTACTCATCCCAATCCAGGGTGTTGGAGCGCTTTATGAGTCACATGGTTTTTACTTCATAGCTCACTGTGCTATATTAGAAGAATTACAATTTATGAACTGCAAGTCACAAAAGGATCTCTGTGTTAAAAGCAGTAGCCCACCTACCCATCTCCATAAAATAAAAATCGGCCATCTGTGAGTCACATGATTTGCCTTGCAGGCGACATACTAACCCCCTATGTTACTTTGATTCAAAACTGGGACTAGACAAAACACCTTTCTTTCCAGCAAGAGCATTAACCTCCAGAGTTATCCTATTATTTCCTGAGATTTACTGGGTACATAAATATTTATGGTGCAGGTGCCTTAACTCCATAAGATTTAAAAATGCAGACTTTGCAACTATTTAAGCAGAACAGATGTACTGCAATTTTTCTCCTTGTTGCCAATTTCTTTCTGGCAGAGTTTTAATAAATAAATGTATAAGTTGTGTCTAGATCTTGCACCAAGGTTGCATCACTTTTTTGGCATAACTCCAACGCAAAATCAAATTTGTTAAATTTCGTAATGCGATCAAATGAACTCATGATAGACATTCTTAACATATGTGTGAAGTCTTAAAATCTCATGTTACGTCTTGTGATATCACTTCCTGTGAGCTCATGGGTTGTGATGGCATGCGATGTGATGTCACGCACCATCATGCCACTTACATACTGCCTAACTTGGTTAGTCCCCCACTTCTTTTTTTAGGCCTGGTGGGAGAAGTATAATGGAGAACTGGTGTTGATGGCTTTGTAGCCTAGTCATCAAACTTACATGTTATTCTAACCTTATTAAGAGGCCAGTGTAACTTGACTAGAATTAGAGTAATGGGATCGAATTTCAGAGAAAACGACATATGTCTAGTTTGGCATGTAGAGCCGTTTTCAGTTGCAAGAGGTAGGCTTGTGAGACGCCCACAAGGACAGCATGGCCGAAATCCAGTCATGACAGTATTAAGGCCTGAGCTGCCTTTTTTAGTAGAAAAGAGACAAGAATGGCTTATTCTTTTCAGAACCCAGAAGTAATAGTTTGCCACTTTAAAGATTTTGATTATACGGAGGAGTCAAACGTGATGGTGAGTGATGAAACTTTTTAAAGGAAACAAGGGAGCCCAAAGGTATTACACTAGGGACCTTGGGTAAGTAATTGTTACTAAAGACAGGGGTCCCTAGACAATGGTTATGCATAGGGTGATCAACATAAGCTAAATAGACAGTATGTTGTTTGTCCAGCTGGACAGAGTTTATTTAAACAATACTTTTTAGTCTGCAGGGATCAGTGCATTCGAGCATTGCATCTGATCCCTGCAGACAGCCCGTAATACACAGTCCCTCCGAAATCCGCTATCAGCAACAGCCATTTACAAATTGGAATTTCAGCCATGTAAAACGTAATAGGTTCCAGATTGTTGAAACCTCTGGGTACTTGCCCAAATCAAACCGTCCGGCATTATCTGTTGCCAGACTCACACACTGTTCGAACCTCGCCACAACTGGAAGTGCATCCACACGGCCCTCCGGTCGCAATATTTTTTGCTACTAGACAGGCATGTTCATTATTGCTGTCCTGAAGATGATCCCATGTATTTGAGTTAAGGGATCGAAACGTCGACACCTATTGATATTATGAATGTAATGCACAATGGTACTAATGCATAATCAAGTCTGTTTACTGATCACTGAAAAACAGACCTTTTCTCTTCTTGCCTGAACCCCCTCCCTTCTATTGTGTTTTCTTGTTTGTATGTGTGGGTCGCAGGTCGCTCTGCACTTAAATATATTTCAGACTAAAAAGTATTGCTTAAATAAATTCGGTCCGGCTGGACAAAGAACATACTGTCTATTTAGCTTATGTTGATCACCCTATGCATAACCAATGTCTAGGGACCCCTGTCTTTAGTAACGATGAGTGATGAAACAGCAAGTGAGATTGATGGGAAGTCAGCAATATCTTTGAGTCTATGGGCTTTTACATTTCATTGTGTGCTAATACAATTCTGGCTGGCATGCTAATCTATCACCCACCTGGGCAAGCAGGGGAGTTTCTGTATTCCCTGAACGAGTTCCTTTCAAAGTATATGTTGAAATACTTGAATTTTACAATTCTAGGGGACTTTGATATACACGTGGGCGCATCTTCTGACCTGCATGGTCAACTTCTTTTGGAGCATATGTCATCTTGGAATATGTCACAGTTTTTGACTCAGTCCACTCACATCATGGGTCACACCTTAGACACCATTTTATTAAACACTTAATTTTCTGTACTCAACATTAGTCCCCTGACTTGGTACGACCATGATCTCATTCACTTCTGTTAATCATTAAACCTCGGCCCTCACAGACGATGGTTTAGCTGTTCTCTACTGCATCATAAATGGGCCACTGTATCTTCTACTGAGTTTAGTCTTGCCTTGAGCAAGAACTCTCTGCCCATGATGGGAGACATGGAGTTCGATGTCAGATCAGTCGACTCCTGGCTTACACAGGTGGCTAACCACATCACACCTATTAAACACATACATGTTAATTCCTCAACAAAAAAAATGTCAACCCATTGGGTTAGTGAGGAGCTTAAAGTGCTTTGTAAGCACTGTAAGAAAATGGAAAGTGATTGGAGGCGTCATTACCTTTCTAATGATAAAGCGCTCTACAACACGGATTTAAATATCTACCATCGTGCTATTAAGAAAGCTAAGTCTGACTTTTTTACAGATCAGATTGACATGTCAAAACAAGTCCGGGGAGATTTTTAAAATCATCAAAAAGTTTACACACTCAGAACCCTACCCAACTGTTCAACTTCTTTGACACTAATGTCCAAACCATTGTGGATGCTTTACATCTCACGGACGCCGCCTCAATGAGGACCAGTGATCACACAGCACTTCAGGTAGAAATAGTGCCCTCTCATGGCCAATTGGTACATGAATTTGCCTTAATTTCACTTGAGGAGTTAGCTCATTCCATTAGTGCTTTCAAAACAGTGCCGCCAGATGATCTCTGACCTTTTCACATTCTCGCCGCCAATTGTGCGGCAATCAACCTTATTGTAAACCAGCTCCTGAAGTCAATTTGTTTGGCCACAGTGCCCTGGGACTGGAAGCAGGCCAACTTGATTCCTATTTTAAAGAAACCATTGGCAGATAAGACCAATCTTGCCAATTTCCATCCCATTTCTTTACTGTCATCCTTTACCACGATTTTAGAGAAGCTCATAAACAAGCAGCTTTCTGCTTTTTTAGAACAGAATGTACTTCTTCACCATACCCAGTCGGGCTACCGCCTGGGTTTCAGCACAGAAACCACATTGTTAGAGGTCTCACTTACAATTGGGGTAGCAGTAGATCAAGGGGAGCAGGTGGCACTGATCCTCCGTGATCTATCCATGGTTTTTGACACAGTCTCGGACGCAACACTCCTGCAGTACCTCGAAGTCATAGGTGTCTGCATGTTCTGCTTTGGCATGGCTCAGTTCCTTTTTGATTAGCAGGTCCCAGTTAGTCTGATGGTCCCAATTGCCTTTGATCCTGAACCTTTGGGTTATGGGGTCCCTCAGGGGTCTCCACTAAGCCCAACATTGTTTTTAATGTGTTTAAGACCCCTTTGGCAAAGCTAAAAGAATCCTTTGGAGTACATGCAATATCTTATGCAGATGATACTCAACTCCTTCACACCCTTGACAGAAATTCACCTAATGCACTGCATAACTTTCAGACCTGCTTGACTTCTGTGTTTCAGTGGAAGCGTGATAATAGCCTCCAATGTAATACTAACAAAGCAGAAATTCTGCTCTCTGGGATCCCCCCACCCAGCTGGAACAATGACCATTAGCTCAATAATGTCACGCCGCCACTTTCCCCTACCACGGTAGCGCAGAATCTTGGGATACAATTCAATACTACTTCTTCTTTAGCCTTCCAGCGGGGTAGTCGGTACCTGCTAAAAACGTTAAAAAAGTTACTATACCTCCTGCACCTCCTGCAACAGAAGACAGTGATCCACACCTTGATAACCCCAAGGCTGGATTATGCTAACCCTCTGTGCTGGGGCCTACCTGTCTATCTCCTGAAGAGATTACAGATGGTGCAGAATGCTGCTGCCAGTCTTCTACTACGCCTTCCCAGGAGAGCCCACATTCAGCCAGGCCTAAAGGAACTGCACTGGTTGCCTATAAAAGAATGTGTGAGGTTCAAAGGTTTGGTTCTGGCCCACTGAGATTTTTACCACAAAGGCCCCAGTATTTGTCAACAGAGTCACACCTTACCAACCAGCTGGGTCTCTTTGGTCATCCACCATCTTGCTGGTAGTAATTCCTCATTTCAGAAGAGAAAAAAGTGGGGCGGTAGCTCTTTCTTTTATCTGGCCGCCAGGGAGTGGAATGCCCTCCCAGTTCAGCTCCCTGCTTATAAGGACATCCAGATCTTTAAGAGACTTCTTAAGACCTGGCTCTTTGGGTCTGCCTTTTAGTACCTCTGTTATATAGGGATCTGACTTGCTACTTAGCGCCGGGACACTCTATTGAGTAGTTGTTGCGCTTTACAAATCTTTAAATAATACTAATCATGTGGGTTGAAATACTTTTTGTTCTTGGGAAAGAACAGTATGAATGATTTTGTTGTGGATTTAGAATAAAGAAGTTCTTTAAGTGTTGTAAATGTTTACAAGTACAGAAAGAGCATATCTAGCAGTGAAGACGCGTTAAGCTAGAATAGGATGTTGTCTAGGTATTGTTGGATGGAGACATCTCTTTCCACCAGTTACATAACTTGGTGACCATGGGCTCTAACGTAAATACTTAAAATGAGACATCACTCCACCAGATAGCTGTCCCGAATCCTCAGCGAACCTTGCTAACCTTTAACCTTCCTCAGAATTTTCCACACAAGTCTGTCTGTCACAGGAGGTAACAGCAATGACATACCTTCACTTAAGATTAGATAGAATACATGTCATTGCCAACACATCATATTTTCTTTCCTATTAGTGTTCATGATGGCTTAAGTTAGCACAAAACCATAATAAATTCAAGCCCCATTATTAAAACATTCTGAACACAGTCCGAACAGAGTACCCCACCGTGGCATGTATGTGCTATGTTCTAGAATCCTATATTATTGCACTTCTGCCTAGGTATACACTAGACAAAGGTGAGTAGTAGGGCACTTTTTTGCCAAGTGTTGACAGTGACGCTGTAATGCACATATGCTCTCATTTTCTACAGTGATACTGTAAAGTTCACGTTTGCCAATATCAGTTAACCTTTTGTGGTGTTCTTCATTGCTTTTTCTTTGTATAGGCGAAACTAACAGTTTTAACCAGCATTCAGTTATCTGCACAGTTTAAAAGATGTGATATATCTGTTTAAAATAAATATGTTGTGTTGTGTAACAGCTCCTTCTCAGAGAAATTCATATTTCACTTGCTCGCTTCGAAGACAACAGAAATCGTTACCTTGACACTTTTGAGAGTTTCCCTTACTCATTGCTGTTTGTGTCTGAATAATGCCCCGGTTACTTACCGGTAATCTTCATTACTCCGAGTATAGCCTTCCTCGCCACATGACTTACAAAGTGAGCTTCAGCTCCACACCAGAACCCTCCAAAGCAAAAGTTAGCCTCCCATGCCTCCCATCCCCTCCCAAAATGGCCGACCCATTACCACCTGACCTCTATAAGAGGCGGGCCGGCCCAACCATCAGCCTGAAACCACCAAGCACAAACATGAAGCCGATAGCCAGACAGGGAGGGAGGGATGGGAACTCATGTGGCGAGGAAGACTATACTCGGAGTAATGAAGATTACCGGTAAGTAACCGGGGCATTACCTCCTCGTTAGTCTTCCTCGCCACATGACTTACAAAGTGAGCACATACCAAAGCCAAGCGGCTTCATGGAACACACAAGGAACAGATCAGAAGGGGATGACCACGAAAGAGGGCAAACCCAACAGACCAGCACGAGTGGAAGGACCACCCAGGAGAGAGGCAACCACGAGCAGGAGAACCAACCCGGGACCGAAGACACCGGGAAGTGAGGTTCCGTAAAAATTATTACGACGTTTTGGGCATTACCGAATATGGACGAGTTTGGTATCTACGAACCGTAAATGGTGAGTTCGATAAGTGTACGCATTTTCGCTACACTACCTGATAGGGTTCGCCTAATATTACGTGTTCTTCATCTGATCCCTCGGGTTCCATTTTAGATAGGGCACCCATTTTGTTTCTTGCCCTCACGTAGTCAGCGAGCAGGTAACTATTCGCCTCCTGACCTTCTGTTTCCCAAGCCTTGCGAAAGACGCATATTCCTTTCATGCGTCTTTATGGCCGGTGGAATGACACAGCGAAGGCAGATGGCTCAGCTTGAGGGTAATCTGGTCGTGCCGGTCTATTGTGACAGCCGTGCAGGCGATGGGATCCAGCTCTTTGATCCTACGATCATGCTTCCGATATTACCCCCACACTCTTTTCTCTACACGTGTCTGACTTCCTTGCAGCTGCTCTTGTCTCTTCTTCTTGGTCATTTACAACTCTAATGGGTGTGCCTAATGGTGGGAAGATGTACTTTTACAGTTGGGAACCGGCATTGCTACTGTAATTATGTTCCGGGATTCTGAACACATGAAAGCGACCCTTTTGAAGTTTACTGTGGGAACTGAATTGTAATCTTTTGTTCGCATGTTGTGCAATGGCAACATTTTGTATAAAAGAGAGCGACCTACATATGCAATTTGAAGCAGACTCGCAGAACCTACATGCCGATGTACTTCTAATGACTCTTGTTTCCCTGCAGTAAATAAACGCTGATCTTTGACGCCCAAGGAAGTGTCCCGTGTCTCTGTCACTTGTGTGCCGAAACAGGTATCCCATGAAGGTTATAGGTGTTGTTCCCTGGCACCGCTGGTTCTTTTAAAAGTCCAGTCCTTCAGTTGGCGCCCAACGTGGGGCGACATCAGCGGTACCGGTCCAAAGCCTGACGATCGTGAGGAACTTCGTGTGAAATCTCCGAGGGAAGGTGCACCCCGCTTCATCGATCCTGTTGTCGAAATAAGTGGCCCGAAGATTTTCCCTGCGAAGATTCCCGCCTCCTGACGGCTACAACGGACCGATGCCCTGACTGTCGACCTGTCTTCGACGCCCGGCGCAGACCTTACGTACAAGCGAGACGATAGACGGGCCTTCCTGGTGACGCCATTGAAGTTCTGAGTTAAGTATTTGTGGGTCGCTCCCAGTCCTTAGTGGTTGTTCTAGCTTCTTGAAGCTTTGTTGTAGCTTATTAAAGCTTTGTTGTTGTAGCTCATTGAAGCTTTGTTGTAGCTTATTAAAGCTTTGTTGTTCTAGCTCATTGAGCTTTGTTGTAGCCTTTTAAGGCTTTGTTGTATTGCATGGTTCCATTGCATTTGTGGTTCTTAGTTGTGGTTCTTAGTATTTTATTTGACAGTTGCAATTGCCAAAAACCGAGGGTTTTGTCTTACACGAAGATTTAGCACTTCGGTAACCCTTGAAGTTTGATACTAGGTTAGTGTGCACGATGCCTAGCCATAGTGGTTTGTTTGGTATCTTCAAATGTTGCGCAATGGATTCCCGGTTGGAGGACTCGTGTCCGATACCTCCAGTTGGAACTCCGATATATGAGCTCTACAGTCGACATGGCTTGGGTCCTATTATATATAATGAATACTGGGTCCGTTACACGAAGAAAGACGGTGTCCTTAGTTGGCCACCGCATGGAAGTTTTGAACTTACGATTTTAGATAATCTTGAAGCTAAATTATTTCAAAAGAAAGCTTGGCCAGCTATGTTTGATTCTTTTCGGCTGTGGCGTAAAGAGGCCAAGCAGAAAGAAATCAAACAGCTTAAAAAGGATCGAAGAGAAGGGTTTATTCCGATAATGTGTAAATGTATGAAACTTATATAGCGCAGGACTTACCCTGGGGCATCTCCGCGCTTGCTTAGGGAACCCGTCCTGGTATTCCCCTGTGAGAAACCCCGGCAGGGTATCCACAAGGTGAAAGCCAGGCATCCCGCCGCGAGGGGCCGATGTGGAGATTAAGCAAGCTATTGCCCAGAGTCGCAGAGTGTGACCCCGTGAGTCGAGTAGGCACCGGAGCGAGAATTGTCGAGGCCGTGGAATTTATGAGCCCGAGACCCGCCGAGGCGGGGAATCGAACCCTGGTCCACGGTCGATCTCAGATTCCGGGTCTGCCGCCTCTAACCACTGAGCCACACTTCTCCACCTTCTGCAAGTTGTACAACAATATAAGCGAGAAAAAGAAGAAAAATAAATGGAAGTTTCCACTAGATTACATCATATGAGTGTAGATAAATGTTATCCGGTTTTACCGACTGGTCTAGATAAGAAAGAAGAAGATTCGAAGGAGGATTCCTTGTTAGCGTATTTAATGAAATCGCCACCTCCTTATGCACAGGGTGCTACGGCTCCTGTAGTTCCTCCTGTAGTTCCTCCTGTTGTTCCGGCGGCTGCGGGTCAGCCCGTTGTTAATCCTACGTTTGTCCCACCACCTGTCCTTGTTCCTACTGCTCCTGTACCTGTACCTCCTCAATCTGTTATTCCTGGTACTCCGACTATCTTGTCTGTTTCTACTATGCCTTCCTTCGCTTCTAATGTTGTTGCTCCTGCTCTTCTTTCTTCTTCTCCTTCTGTTCGTAATCGTATCCCTAACACTGTTGCTACCCTTTATTCACCGCTTTCTGGTCAGTTATTTCCGTCAGGTTTTTCCGAAACTCCCCAGAGACGGAGCCAGATCCCTAGTGGAAGGGAAAAAGAGACATTAGTGACTATGGCACATAGATGGATAAGACACCCTGCTAACTACACTCCACGTGTGGTCTTCGACACATTTTCTCAGTTTAATGAGCCTACGCAGAGATTCGTGTTAGAAGAAATGTGTAACTTTTTGAGGGAAGAATGGTATAACGATGATCTAGATAACGTACCGCCCGATATAACTGAACTCCAGAATCACTTTTCGAACGGTATGATTGTAGGGGGTGATGTACGACGTGCCTTGGAACGTTTGTTAGCGTTCAGATCCACAGTGCATTCTCGAGTGTCATTCGATGACGCCACTGAGAATTGGAAAGCGGCTCCTGGTCAGTATCCTATGAGAGAGGTTCCGCCACTTTGGGTGCCTGGTGATCCGCAAGCTAACCCTGCGGTTTTACCGCATTTTCGAAGAGTGGGGATACACCTCCCATGGAAACGATCGGAAGTTTTGCAAGTGACGCAATCCTTGCCTGATCCGCGTAAGAATCCGGCTGGTTATTATAAGGAGCTATCCCAATTGGTGGAAGCTTCTGTTATGAACCTTGCCGACATCGACATGTTGTTTGGTAATGTTGTACCACAACCAGTTTGGGCGAAAATTCGTCAAGCAAACCACGCAAATGAGTTAGGTGGTGATTGGGCTGCACTGATAGCGGCTGATGCATTGCAAGTCGGTGGGGCTAAGCCTGAGCAGTTGATCTTGGATTTACCTCAGAAAATCATTACGCTCATGAAAACTCTCATGCCAGCGATGAAGGTGAACTGGGATAAGTTATCAGCTTGTAAGCAAAAGAAAGACGAGAGTGTCTCGGATTTCTTCACAAGGTTTGAGGAAGCGTTTGTCGACCACAGCGGTCAGGACATGGGCGCTGAGGGAGGCCAGCGGTTATTTGTCGACAAGTTCGTGTCGAATTTGTTGCCTGAACTATGCAACAAATTGAAGAATTCAGAAAGTGCATGGGCGGTTTCAACCACTGCACAGATATTAGCAACGGCTCAATACTATGAGAATAGGGAAAAGGAAGAAAGTGATCGTGTAGATAAGAAAACGAAGGAGCTCAAATCGAAGGTTTTGTTGCAGCAAGCGTATCCTCCACGATCAAACCAAAATGATTCACAACAGCAGTATCGACCGCGAGCACAGCCCGATAGGATGCAGCCGCGTTCTGACAACTCTGACTATAGATCTTCACTTGGGTATAATCAGTGCGCATATTGTAGAAGAGAGGGACACATACAATATGATTGTCCTGCTTTACGGGACCGTCTAAATGGTGTGTCGACACGAGGAAACCGTGGTGGTGGTCCTCAACAGGTATTACGAGGTAGAGGTCGTGGTTCACCCCAAAATCAGATTGATCGCCATCAAAATCAATTAGACACGAATAATTGTTTTGACCAGCGAAATGCGGGGTCAGTTCGATCTGCACAATATAATGTGGACGATTATTACGTAGAACATGAGACTGTTGCAAACGACCATTACTAGGACAGCCACCGACAAAGAGAGGGAGTAGTATCAGTTCCGGTTGATCAGAGTGGACCATACGTTGCAGTGGCTACATCGGGCGTAGTTGAGCCTTTTCTGTTAGACACTGATGCGACGAAAAGTTCCATCATGCATTCGAAACTCCCTGGCGCACCTTTGTCTAGCTTAACGAACGTTTCCGTTGGATTCTCTGGCGCCCCTGTTAGCAACTCCGTCTCTAGTCCTTTGCCCCTTACGATTGGCCCTCGTGAGCTGAAGGCTCCGCTGATTCTATCTACCGGCTGTGGTGAGAATCTTTTGGGTCTGGATTTGTTGAAACGACTATATGCGACTTTGTATTGCTCTCCTGAAGGAGTGGAGCTTACATTAGGTCGGTGAGTGATCTCTCCTATGTACTTGTCGATCGATAAATTCCCACCGGAATTGAGTTCCCTTCCTGCGTCTCTATGGGCCACAGGTCCCAATGATGTGGGTCTGTTAGACATTCCACCTTATGTGATTCAATTGAAACCAAATGTGCGATTACCACGTTTACCTCAATATCGTATCTCTCTTGATGGTGAGCGAGCGCTGTTAGCAATCGTTCATGATCTAATTAAGAAAGGTGTTGTTGAAGAAACTCGTGGAAACGTGTGTAATAGCCCTGTATTGCCTATTTTGAAACGAACTGACCCATCCAAACCTCCTGTGTATCGTTTCGTAATAGATTTGAGAGAAGTAAATAAAATAGTGATTCCACAATTTCCCGTGGTCCCTGATATCACGGCCTTGCTAACAATGATTCCGGCCTCTGCCTCCTGGTTCACGGTGATCGATCTAAAGAATGCTTTCTTTAGTATCCCGATTGCTGAGGAAAGCAGGGACCTATTCGGATTCGCATTAGGTGGTCGCAGTTTCAGGCTAAAACGCGCTCCGCAGGGCTACTGTGAGAGTCCGTCAATCTACAGTCAAGCACTTAAAAGTCAACTTGATGCCTTTGTATTACCGACGGGTGCGGCTTTGATTCAATACGTCGACGCAGCGATTTCCCGAATGACTGCGCCAAAAACCCAGAGAGATGTTCGTGCCTTTTTAGGTATTACGTCCTACTGCAGACAATGGATTCCAAATTTTTCATTGTTGGCGAAACCATTGATAGCCCTTACGTGCAAGGATGTTTCATCTCCTTTGCCTTGGACTGAAGAGTGTCAGAAAGGTTTTTCTGAATTGCGTGATGCGTTGTGTTCGGCTCCTGTGTTGTGTACTCCTGATTACAGTAAGCCGTTTACACTATACGTTCACGAGAGGGATGGCTGTGCGTTGAGTGTTCTGACACAACCTTTTGGCGGCAAACAACGACCATGCGCATATTTTTCCTCGACTTTAGATCCAGTAGCTAGAGCCTTGCCGAGTTGTTTAAGAGCAACAGCGGCAGCTGCGGCGTCCATTTGACAGTCCGCAGGTCTAGTCATGGATAATATGCTTACGGTGATGGTTCCACATGCAGTTGACACTCTTTTGAATCGAACGAAGACTCAACACTTGACGAGCGCAAGATTGTCTGGATGTCGGGCACCCAGCAGGCTCCGGGCAGTAACCAGCTCCTCAGAAGTGTAGACAGTGTCCCCCTCTGTTTTCCACCACACCACACACCCTGCGAGGAGTATACACACACAGGGTGGGAGGAGTCGCCAAAAAAGAGAGAGACCTAAAAACCCTTAGGTCTCCTAAATAGAAGATAGGGCACTCAGGAATTGTATACCAATAGGACGCCACAGTCTGCAGAGGAGAGAAGAAAACAAACATACAACAAGGATCTTAGTACACTCACCAAAGGGAACAAGAAAGAGCTAACCTATGTTTCTGTACTGAGTGTGCTGCAAGGCTCTTACCTGCCCAAAGTTTGTATCGAACCCAAAAGGTATCCACAAAAATAAAATAGAATACGAACCAAAAAAAGGGTAGATACTTGGGTCTCTCTTGACAAATGAAAAGTTCCACGGAAGAAATCAGAGTTCCAAACACTGTCTCGAACACCTCCCAAATCGAAGAGTTCAAGGAAATGTATTGCAGGGTAGCGATGATCCTCGCCGAGCCAGCAAAGCAAACAAAACAAAGTTCACTCCAGTAATTCTGTTCCTAGGCGTTTCCCACCAGGGATCAGTAGCCGGAATATTTCACTCGACGTCCTTTGAACAAAATAATGAAAGGGGTTGAAGAAAAGAAAAATCCTTCGGCAATTGTCTTTTCAGTCAAACGAAAACGCCGAGAATCAACTGCAGGTTTCCACAGTATAAGGTAAGGGGGAGCAGGGGCGCTACGGAGTGATTCACAGGACAAGGTAACGCCTTTGAACGCCACACCTGTGAACCGCATTCAATGGGGAAGGAAGAGCAGTTCCAATTCCGGTGTTCGCCGCGGCGAGGGGTACTTGCAAAATGCCGCTCGGCGAGAGGGCTTCAGAGCAGTCCACAAGAGCCCGCGCGGCCGCGCGTAGCTCTGATGCAGGGAGGAGGAAACACAATCCAGTTCACGGGAGCAAGGGTAGTATCTAATGATACTCGGGTCGGGACCCAGGCAGGAATCCACACTAGAAAACCAAGCACCGCCAGTAGGAGGAAGGAGGCATAAGAACCACCCAGTCGGCATCTGATTGGTGTAAGTGGAACATGGTCTTCCTAGAACGCCTCAAGGCATCCTGGGACTTGTAGTCCAGGTTAGGCTAAAAGCACTAAACAACACACTCAGAACAGGCCCTAAGAGCTCCGGGTCCTAACACTGGATATGAGTTGACGTTACTGGCCAGTCATATACGGATAAAACGATGTAATGTGTTGAATCCAGCAACATTGCTGCCGATCGACACAGAGTCAAGTGGTGAAGCACTACATGACTGTTATCTAAAAACTGAGGAGGAAACAAAGGGTCGTATTGACCTAAAAGATACTCCATTGGTAGATCCCGATGGTACTTTGTATGTGGATGGTTCCTGTTTTAAGTTGCCGAATGGTGGTGTGACGACTGCGTATGCTGTAGTAACATTGAGTACGGTTGTAGAAAGCGCAAGATTGAGTCAGAATTCGGCTCAGGCTGCTGAGCTGATCGCATTGACAAGAGCGTGTGTGTTGTCTAAAGATAAACGGGTGAATGTGTTTACAGATAGCCAGTATGCGTTTGGTGTGGCGCATAGTTTTGGGCGATTGTGGAGAGAAAGAGGATTCCTTACGTCGCATGGCACAAAGATTCAGCATGGTCAGCTTGTGAATGACCTTTTAGATGCACTCACATTGCCTAAACAGGTGGCCGTAATCAAATGTAGTGCACATCAGAAAGTAACGGATGGCGTGGGTCGTGGTAATGCGTTTGCGGATGAGACGGCTAAAGAGACAGCTAAAGATTTGACGAATCGAATGTATGTTACGAGTTCAGTGAGATGGCCAACAGAGACTAGTATGTGTGAAGACACGATTGAGAGTGTGAAGGGAATACAGAATGAAGCCACTGAGACGGAAAGGTCTAAATGGAAAGAGAGTATGGGAAGGCTGGATGAGAACGGATGTTGGGTTGATTTGTCAGAGAAACAGAGATGGATGTTACCGGATGCATACGTGCTCGCTGTCGTTACAATGGCTCATGGTACAGCACACATAAGCACGAAAGGCATATGCAAGTTGTTGTCTCATGTATGGAAGAATGATGGGATTACTAAGTGTGCAGAGAGAGTGGTTAAGAATTGTATGGTGTGTTTGATGCACAATCCCGGTAAGGGCACTCCCACTCCACCTGGCCATTTTGCCCCTCCTACGTACCCTTTCGAAGTTATCCAGTTGGACTTCATCCACATGGAGAGATGCAACAACTTGAAATACGTGTTGGTTGTGGTATGTGCATTTTCCAGATGGATTGAGGCTTACCCCCTTAAGGATAATACTGCCTTATCCACGGCAAAAATTTTGCTCAAGGAGTATTTTCCCCGATATGGAATGCCTCGGGTTGTATGGTCGGACAACGGAAGTGAGTTCGTGGGAAGTGTGATGAAGAGTGTGCGTCGTGGCCTCGGTATAAATCAAAAATTTCATAGTGCAAATCATCCACAATCAGCGGGCTTGGTGGAAGGATACAATGGCACCCTAAAACTAAAATTGGCTAAAATTCAGGCAACAACTGGTTTATCATGGCCCGACGCTTTGCCTCTAGCTCTCCTATCGACCAGGGCAACTGTACACTCACGAGTAGGGCTTAGCCCATACGAGATTGTGTTTGGTCGTCCTGCTAATATAAGGGGAGTCCCAAGGCCTAAGGAGTTTGATAGAATCGAATATCCAATGTTGATTGATTATCTTCATGATCTGACTGCTAAATTGAGTTTGATTCATCAACAGGTCTTTGAGGCTCTGCCGTCACGAACAGAGGGTCCTGGTCATCGGCTCCAACCAGGGGACTGGCTCCTTGTCCGCAATTTCGGACGAAAACGGAACCTTGAGCCGAGATACGTGGGACCATACCAGGTGCAACTAGCAACGAGGACGGCAGTTCGACTGGAAGGACGGAAGCACTGGGTACACGCTACCCACACCAAAAGAGTCCCGCTTCCTTTGCCGTCGGACACCTGGATGAGAAGAGGTTTTACTTCATCTGAAACCGACGTTCCACAACGTTCTGTCCCATTCAGCGAAGCTCAGCTTGTATCTGACACCCTTGTTGATCCCCCTCAAACAATTCCCTTTCCGTCAACCCTGGAAAATTCGAGTGCTGAACAATCATCTGAACAATCGAACACTCGTTTGCCATCCAATCCACTATTTGAAGACCAGACTCGCCCTGGGAGCAGCCGATACTTTCTTCGTCCACGTACAAGCCACGAATAAAAAGATTTTTGTTTTTAGGTTTCACATTTGCCCTGAACATAGTGGACATTGTATATTGTGTACCTTTTTCCTTTTCGTACAGCCAAGAACATTATAATAAATTGAATGTTCAATTTAGCTAAAACCTATCATCCAGGTTGGCCGTAGGGCCGTGCGGGTACTTCCTTCTGTTTAGCAGCTATCGACACTAGGTCGGTTTCTTTTGTCGATTTCTGGGAACTCCTGGGAATTGATAATTGCTACTCAGAACGAAGTGCGTCAAGAACGTCGCGGACGGTCGTTAGGGGATGGAATCGTCATTATCTGAGCTGTCGAAGAGAGATAAAATGTTGGCGCAAAGATTTGCATTAGATAAAATGTTTCGTACAAAATGGTTTTTGCTACAGGTTTTCATATTGTTCCTGACTGTATCTATGTTACTGGTGGGGGGAGTATATTTTGGGTCCCAATTCTTACTGCTTTCTACTATACCTACTCTTCCATCTCATGATCTAAATTTCGTTTTAACTGTCTCTCCACATTCCTTTCATCTTCTGCCTCAGACCGAACAAGCCAGACGTGCGGAATTTAGAAACAACTCCTTTATTCAACTCTTGCATCAGCATCAGTTAGTGGTAAACACTACCAATTGTTGGGTGTGTGGGTTAATGCCACATACAATGGATAAGGGTATTCCGTACTTGGTGCTGCCTTATAGTTCCCAAGGGTCAGCTCGAGCATTGCAAACTATGTTCCGTAGCGCACTAGATTCCTACCCCCATCGAGAACCACGCTCAGCAAACTTTGGTCCTGGCCCGTACCACAAGACTCTGGCGAGAGCTATTGCTGATTTAGATAGAGATATTTTTGACGCATCGCTTATCCCAGAGGAGGAGGTGCGAGCATATAAGGAACTAAGTGAGGCTGAGTATAGTGTATCAGTGGGTGATAGGCAGCTTAAAAGCTCATCACCGATATGGATTGTACCTCACCTTGGTAACTTCTGCCTGAAAGGTCTCGGTCGAAATCCGAGAGCTCAGTTTGGGGAGAGTGCGTGTACTGAGACATATGTCTTACCAACGCTCTCATCCCCTGTCTTCCTAACTGCCAAGGGTACCTATTTTGTATGTTATGATCGAGCCTATACGTGGTTACCTCATGACTTCTCGGGTACCTGCTACATTGCAAATCTTTTGCCTCCGACTTTCACTGTGGCCTCAGATTATCACAGAACTAGAGTTGTGAGAGGTGTTGTCAACAAAGAAGATACTGCCGGTCAAGAAGCAGGAGACTTCTTTAAGGGTTTCCTACCGTTTTGGGGCCCTATGGTCAATAGCAGGAACCTGAGACAGTTAACTCGTGTAGTAGAATCAACTGCCAACATAACTGCAAGTGCCCTTGGTAATTTGACAGCCGAGCTTCAGGCGGATAGACTGATGACGTTACAGAATCGTATGGTTCTAGACATTGTTCTAGCAGATAGAGGTGGTGTTTGTAAGGTCATCCATTCGAGCTGCTGCATATTCATACCTGATAACGCTCCAACGGTTTATCAAGCCATCTCTAAGTTGCACAAAATTTCAGAGTCCATACACGTGGACGAAGGAAATTGGACGCTTCTGGGATGGTTTTGGGGCCTGATGTCGACTTGGGGTTGGAAGATTCTGATGATCATAGGGGTTGTTGTGACGTTTCTATTCACATGTTGTCTTTGTGTGCAATGTGGTCATGCCTTATGTGGCCTTTGTGCTACAACGTGTATAAGACAGCCAGTTGTCACCAAAGAGGCATTGATGGATAGAATAATGTATCAGCAGCATCTAAATGATCTGATGAATATCGAAATCGATTATGATTCCGACTAGTGCTTGCCTACATGAGGGCAAAAGGAGCGTCTGAGGTTCCGTAAAAATTATTACGACGTTTTGGGCATTACCGAATATGGACGAGTTTGGTATCTACGAACCGTAAATGGTGAGTTCGATAAGTGTACGCATTTTCGCTACACTACCTGATAGGGTTCGCCTAATATTACGTGTTCTTCATCTGAACCCTCGGGTTCCATTTTAGATACGGCACCCATTTTGTTTCTTGCCCTCACGTAGTCAGCGAGCAGGTAACTATTCGCCTCCTGACCTTCTGTTTCCCAAGCCTTGCGAAAGACGCATATTCCTTTCACGCGTCTTTATGGCCGGAGGAATGACACAGCGAAGGCAGATGGCTCAGCTTGAGGGTAATCTGGTCGTGCCGGTCTATTGTGACAGCCGTGCAGGCGATGGGATCCAGCTCTTTGATCCTACGATCATGCTTCCGATATTACCCCCACACTCTTTTCTCTACACGTGTCTGACTTCCTTGCAGCTGCTCTTGTCTCTTCTTCTTGGTCATTTACAACTCTAATGGGTGTGCCTAATGGTGGGAAGATGTACTTTTACAGTTGGGAACCGGCATTGCTACTGTAATTATGTTCCGGGATTCTGAACACATGAAAGCGACCCTTTTGAAGTTTACTGTGGGAACTGAATTGTAATCTTTTGTTCGCATGTTGTGCAATGGCAACATTTTGTATAAAAGAGAGCGACCTACATATGCAATTTGAAGCAGACTCGCAGAACCTACATGCCCATGTACTTCTAATGACTCTTGTTTCCCTGCAGTAAATAAACGCTGATCTTTGACGCCCAAGGAAGTGTCCCGTGTCTCTGTCACTTGTGCGCCGAAACAGGTATCCCATGAAGGTTATAGGTGTTGTTCCCTGGCACCGCTGGTTCTTTTAAAAGTCCAGTCCTTCAGAAGGCCGAAAAACAAACCGGACCCCAGAGACACCAAGATTCGCCAGGAAACCGCCCCAACCGAAGGAAGGCAGAGAAAGGCACGGAAATGGACCACACGGAACCAAAAAGGCAACAGCAACCAGGGCCAGAACAGAAACGAGCAGGCCCGAACAACACACCAGGGCAGCCCAACAGGCCACACAAAGTGAGAGGGGAGCAAAAGGCCCAAAAGAGGAACCGAATGAACAGAGGACATCCCCACCACAGCGACCCAACAACAAAAAACACCAGTGGAAAGAGACAACCAGGGCGGCCAAAACAGCAACACCGCAAGGGCGACCAGAAAACTGGGAAGCGGCACCAGAGCCATCCAACAGACAGGCAAGAGCCGGAGGAATGGAAAAAAAGGGAGCCGAAAAAGGACAGAAGGGGGACCAACCCCCGTCAAACAAAGGACCCCCGGAAGGGACCGCGACTCCAAGGAGAGAACCAAGGCAGGCACCCAGGAAAGGAGCCGGAGGAGAGCCAACCAGGCAAAGGCGAAAAAACCGAAACCCCACAGGCCCGCCCACGGGCAGAAGGGAGAAGAAGAGGCAGAAAGAAGCCAAACGGCCAGGAACGGGAACACCTCGCGTAAAGCCGGGAGCCCAAACGAGAAGGCCGAAGAGCCAAAAAAAACGGAGACCCAAAGGAAGCAGACAGGGCCAGACGGACCCAGGAGACTCCCGAACCAGGCACAAAGAGAGGCCCGACCCACAAACCACCGGAGGAGAGGCGATGAGAACATGAGCACCCAGGGCCAGAAAAGCCGCAGCCAAAAACGACCCAGGCAAGGACAGCACCAATGAGCCAAAGAAACAAAAGGGCGAGCCCCGCACACACCCCGGAGCACGAGGCAGGGGACAAAATCACCACAGGGACCAACAAGCCCCAGCAAGGCAGGGGAAAACCCCAGAGAAGCCAAGGAACGGCAAAACAGAAGCCAGACGGGAAAAACGACCACAGGGAAACCACCGACCCAGCACAGACCGGGAACCCAAGCACGGCCAGAAGAAGGCACCACCAACACACGGGCAGGAGGAACCCAGCACACCCAGGAGACAGAGCGGGAAGAGTCGGGGGAAAAAGAACCAAGGAAAAGGCCAGAGGCCCCGAGACCAACAGGAAGGGGAGGATCATCGCAAGGACAGACAGGGGCAAGAAACCACCGCCAGATCACAAGACCCAAACCACGACCAGAGGAAGGCCCCACCAAGGCAGACAACCCCAACCGGACAACCCACGAACAGGACCCGGAGAGAAAGCAGCAGCGAAACCGCCAAAGCGACCCCGCAACAAAGAGGCAGGCGCCAAAACCCCGGACCGACCAGGCAGGCACCACACAAAGGAAGCAGAGACACCAAAGGGCCAAAGCACCAAGGGCACTGAAAGTCCGGAAGAGAAGGATCGCAACAAACACCCGACCCCCAGGGGGCAAGGAGAAGCAAAGAGACAGCAGGAAGTCGACAGGAAAAGGGCGCAAGAGACGCCCGCCGAGACAGGGGGGAGCGGCAAAGCAGCGGACCCCGATAAGACAAGGAGAGCCCTCCAGGAGCAGAAACAGTCAGCAAGAAAACACTGACGCAGCCCAGAGACGGACGGAGAGACCCCAACAGCAGGAAGCCCATAACAGACAAGCCGCAGCCCACAGCCCTCGGAAAAAACCCAGAGGACGGACAACAAGGAACTAACCGGGACCGACCCCACACCAAAACAGCGGGGACAGGAGTCCACAGGACAAAAGGACCACAGGCCCAAAGCCCGGAAGGCAACACCGCAAGCACGAAGCAAAAGGCCCCACAACCCAACGCCATAGGCGCCGAAAAACAAGCAATCCAAAAATGCACCACACAAGGACACACTTAGAACAACGGCAGGGACCGAACCCCGGCCTGAGAATGGCGGGCACCACTCAAGGTACAAGACACACCACTGAGCCAAAGCACCCTGGACCCAAGCCAGACCAAGGAACCCTGCGAAAAAAGCAGAGAGAGCAACCCACCGGGAGACTCCAAACATGGAACGCCACACGAAATAGCAAGGTCAACCCAGTGCAGGGACCATGCAAAACCTCACCGTAAAAATCCAATACCAGGAAACGTGCCACTGAAGCGAGCACAGAGGAAACATGGAACGCACAATGAACACGCGCGACATCCACTGGCAAACCGGCAACCCCAGAGCGCCCAGGGGGCAGCCGAAGCGAACACTTCCGAAGAGCACCCGCCGAGCATGCGAACCACACACGAGGAAGAGAGCACAAGGGGAGCCCGGCAAAGGAGCAGGCGAAAACACCGTCCGAAAACCAAACGCTGGGGGACATGGGCACAGCAAAAGCGGGACCCGAACCCAGGCTAGAGCACCAGCAAAGCGCTGAAAAAAAAAACAGACGAACAGTGCAACCAAAACCAAAGGGACACACAACAGCGACCCCAGAAGGAAGAAAGGCAGAGAGAACCCGCCAGGAGCAGAGCCCGTGACCATGAGGCCGAAACACAGGTCCCCACAGTGGAAGCAAGAAACCACCGAGCCACCAGCACAGAGCCCCAACAAAATGCGAGAAGTACCCCCAAAGGAGCCCTAGCAGGCAGAATGAGAGGATTGAACAAACACCGGAAAAGCCCAATGCCGCGCCATGAACAGCGAGACAGCAGGAGCGGCAACCAACATGAGGAAGAGTAGCCACCACAACCGCCAGGACACAGCGCCAAACCAGGGAACCAACGCAACCAAACGAGGAAGCAGAGGACCCACCAAGACAGAGCACCCACAAAGCGGAGCACAAGCAGGAGGCGACAACCAGAGTAAAAAGAAAAAAGAAAAACACAAGGCCATACACAACGAGGCACGAAGCAGGCCAGAGGAAGACGACCACACAGCCGGACCGCGAGACCCGTAGAGACACAACCCCGCAAGAAGCGGAGAGCAAATGACAAGTCCCGTGGGAATTCAGCCCAAGACCCGCCCAGGCGGGGAATCGATCCCCGGACTAGACCCCTGCACCAGGGTCCGCCGCCCTAACCAACGAGCCACACCTCCCCACCAGCAAAAAACGCCTAAAATCGCAACCAGCAGGCGACAGCAGGCCGAAGTGCACGCCTAAAGGGGAGGGGCACGGGCCGGCACGCACCGGCCCAACCCAAGGGCGCAGGGACACAAAACAACCAGGACCGTGGAAAAAGAAAGCCCAGGACCCGCCGAGGCGGGGAAGAGCCCAGGACCCCTGCCAGATCAATGTACAAGGTCTGAGGCCCATTGGAAACGGAACGAACCCGTACCATGTAGCCCAAGGACAGAAACAAACCGCCCACTGAACCACCCCTCAGACGCCCACGTGACCATGCGGCTCCCGAATGACCAAGAGAAGCCGGAGGAGCCCGGCCCCGCCCCCCCTAGAAGGATGCGAGGAGCCCAAAGGAAGGAGCCGGGAAAAAGAGGTAACAGGCCGCGCCCGCCGCCATGCCGGTATGCAAGTGAAAGAAGGCGGAGGCAGACCCCGGGGCAACGCCAGCACCCACCGGACGGTATCCGGCAGAGCGGCACACGCCGAGGACGGCCAAAGGTAAGCCCGCGGGAGCGGGACCCAGCCTGGGGAGGGCGCCAAACAGTGCCGTAGGAGGAAGTGCAACGTTCCATTACAGAAAACGGGCCACCGAAGCGAGCACAACCGCGGCCCCCGCGGGGCCGAAAACTGCCGGAAAAATGCCCGTCCACGCCCCCAGAGCCCCAGGGACAACCGGGCATTCAACCTGAGAGGACGCGGCTCCCCGAAGGAAGCAGGGGCCATAGAGTCCCGAAGTGGACAGCAGCCCATGAAAGCGCGAGGCGAGGGGCAGAAAGGCGCCAAACTAGCAGAGCCCAAACCCCGCACGCCCCCCCAATGACTCCTTGACCCGCTAAAGCAGAGACTAACCGGGCCCAAAAAGAGACCGGGGGCAGGAAGGGGGGAGGTCCAAAAGTCCCAGAGTCCGCTAGAGCAGGACCGCCAACCAAGGACCCACACTCCTGCTACAGCAGGAACACACTTACCTGAAGATGCATCTGGAGAGAATGATGCGCAGAACTAAAAAAACAGGCTGATGGTTGGGCCTCTTATAGAGGTTAGGTGGTAATGGGTCGGCCATCTTGGGAGGGGTGGGAGGCATGGGAGGCTAACTTTTGCTTTGGAGGGTTCTGGTGTGGAGCTGAAGCTCACTTTGTAAGTCATGTGGCGAGGAAGACTAACGAGGAGGTAATGCTGTGTTTAATGAGAGGAGAAGGCAAGGTCTTCACTGCAGCCAGTGTGAGGAGGAAACCTTTTAACCGAGGGGGAAACCTTTTAACCTAATTCTGGCTCCTCCTCCACGTCCACTCAATGTAGTGTGATCCTGGACACGTCATTCAATCTAACTTAGCTTCAGGCGCTGCTAAACTCTTAGAAAGTGGTTACTAAGAGGCATATAAAAAGTATCTTTTAGAGCCCCGTTACTTACCATTGGTTGGATTCATTGTCACTGTTTTTTAAATTAATTTTCATTGATGAGCTCATCTCTACTCATGCCGGCTTCACTTCATCTCTATGTTTTTGTTCTCTTCCCTGAAGCATGGACCAATTACTGTTTTTCATGTGTTCTTATCCCAGCTCCCCCTACAAACAATAATTTCTACTGCAAAGATGCAAAGCTGGTTAAGAGACAAATACAATTCTTTCTCTCCCTGCTGGATCTCCTTCTTCACACTTCCCAAAAGTTTCAGGTTTATATATATGTGATATTTACTTATAGTAAACTCGATGTACATTATTTGTCACACAAGACACAAATCACCAGACTAAGTGTAGCACACACAGTTCTACAAAGAGGTGGTTAAATACACAAGGCCATAAAGTACTGCAGCCACAAATGAGAAGGTATTTGGTTGTAACTGTAATGCACTATTCCATAAAATATGGGAAATAGTGTTTCTCAAAGGCTTAGTGAAACAATACCACCTCCATGGCTCAATGTTTTCCATTCTATCAGATCAAGCTGTAACCTCTGGTCAAATATTGTCCTCAAAGAAGCCAGGCACCAATAATCCTCCACCCGTGTCCGAATAGTGCTAATGTTATCACACAAGGGGTGTGTTTCTCCTCTGAGCTTCTTAACATAAAAGAAAATGCACTAACTCTACATTCGCTTTGAGAAAATGATGTCCGTATCAGAGCTACGAAACCACGTTACTCCTTTACTTTGTAGGAATAACTATTCCCCAAAGATTACCTTACTGTTAATACGCAACTCTCCAAATGTCACTTGTAAATAAATCATCCTAATACTCTTAAGCAAGGCCTTCATGCCTTCAATGCATGTTTCAATTAAATGCTCAATATTGTGGCTCGAATAATTCTAGCACAAAGCATATTTGTTAGTTTTGAGCATTTTATAGTTTTTGTGAGCCTTCCACTTAACAAAATGTTGTGCTTTAGTACATTTCACGCCCTACACATTTGCAACCTTCCACCCACTGTATTAATTTGTAAGTTTCACACACAAACACTATATTTCTGGTATTCATCACTAACACCTCATACCTGAGCTTTGCCCACACACCTCATTCTCCATATCCCACTATACCTATCTTCTGTGAGCATCTTGTATGTGTCTCGCGAAGCAGGTTTTTTTTACATTAGTAAGCATCTCTTCCACAAAAAACACTTGTACATCTAATTTTTGCAAGCATCCCACATGAGGCTAATTTTTATTACAAATTTATCTCCTAGGGCTTCCTATATGTTTGTGCAAGATAATGCGGTTTGAATGCACTCTACACTCATCATACATCTGCAATAGCGCTTCTCATAGATTAGACAACAAAAGTTTTTGTATTGTGCTGTATACTTTGCAATGCATTAAGGGTTTCTCCACCCTCCAGCCACAGGAATTTAGGCGATAAACTTCCAGTGTTTGAGAAACTATTCACCCTATCCTTCTTGTGCCCTGCTAAACCAGGGGCTTCCAAACGGGATCCAACTGACTTCAATTCTCAGACACGCAGAGTCCTATACCATATGATTAGACCTGCCAGCCTTAGGGTGGTCTTCCCCCAAACATTTTGCCTGATTACCTCCTCTTTTTGCTGATTCTTTTTGTTGACCTAAGGACTCTGAGCACTTTACCACTGCTGCAGTGCTAAATGCATGTGCTTCTCCTGTAAACATGATAATATTGGTGTATACACAATTGGTATATTTAATTTATTTGTAAGTACCTTTTACAGTGGTGTACCATATACCTAGGGCCTGTAAATGACATGCTACTAGTGGGTGTGCAGCTCTGAATGTGCCACCACTCAAGTAGCCTTTTTAAGCATGTCTCAGGCCTGCCACTGCAAAACCTGTGTGTGCAGGTTTACTGCCATGTCGACATGGCCTTAAAAGCTCATTGCCAAGCATTAAACTTCCCTATTATTACACATAAGTAACCCCTAAGGTAGGCCCTGGTTAGCTCATAGGGCAGGGTGCTGTGTAAGTAAAATGTAGGAAATGTTATTAAAATTTTGCATGTCCTTGTAGTGAAAACACCTAAATTCATTTTTCACTACTGTGAGGCTTACTTCTCTCATAGATTAACATTGGGAATTCCTTAATACACTCTTTAAAGCTGTAATTCCTGGTTAGAAAGGAAGATACAGTTGTATCATGTTTTATATATTTGTAATGGTAATGATAAATTCTCTTTACTGGTTAGGTTGGATTTCACATTACTATTTTAGATATTCCACTTTTAGTTAGTGGACATTTCTCTGCTCTTAGAGCTTTGTGTGCCTGTGGCCAGTCTCTAATATACTCCAATATTAGTCCTATAGCATTTTGAGGTTTAGTAATGTCGTGAGGAGCATTCAGTTTATTCTTCCTTTCATTCGCCCCACTTTTGTTTGCTTGGTGCATGAAAATGTAAAATTCAAACACATGTTTTTTCACATTTGGTCTAAAACCTTTGTGAATGTAAATAACTGTAAATCATACTTGCAAACTGTGACTACATGCCTGCCTTTATCAATGTTTCGCTACAAAACTATGCGATTGTATTAGTTTAACAGAGCGTACGGCTCTCAGACAATGGACAATTTGTATTGGGTCACTGGAATGTTGCCTTCAATCAAGGAACCGAAAGGAGGCTCCAGCCCAGAGCTCTAAGCAATACTTAAAGCAGCCGGGCAGGTTCCGACTGGGAATGCTGAGAGGCACTGGGAGTGATATAATGAATGCTGCAAACTCATCTATGGTAAATGCAGTTCAAGTTTATCAGCACATTGAAGATAGTGGTGTTTGTCGTGGTGGTGCTGCTGCACTTGGAACAATAACCGCCATATCACCTCACAAGTGGCATAGCGGGATAATGAATTAATAGCAAAATTGCCTTCTCTTTCCATCATGAGCTACAGAGCTGGGATAGATTGGCCGTTTGCATCGGTCACATTGGTAAACCACTGCAGTGCTTAATTAGTGCCGGAGTTTGCAGGTACGGAGCACCAGCACTTATTTTTTCTTCATCAGACTTTGGCTCAGAGCAAAGGAGAGAGAAAGGCGGAAAGCAGTGATAAAAGGAGAGAGCAGGGATGAAAAGAACTTGTAAGAATGTGATAGAGCGACTGGGAGCGAAGGCTTGTGGAAAAAGACACAGGAGATGGCAGACGTGGTATTCAATAACTTAGAGATTCGGCAGCGCTGGCTGTGGCTCCTAGAAAAAACTTTTGACCTCTGTTATATTTATTTATCTATTTACTTTACAAATTAAGGAGAGTGGACCAATTCATTTGACCTCTGTGGCATACTTATGTCACCAACTAATCTGGACAGCTCAGTGGCCTGTGTGGTGTCCTAGCCAGTTTAGAAAGTGTCTGTTGGGAAGTTTTGACAGGTCAGAGCAGCTTGTGGCTGTGTGTTACCCAGTGGCACTGGTCCAACACATGTGGCACACCTCTCCTATCCATAAAAACTGCTAGTTTCAACTCTAGCCTTGGATCTGCTACTTCGATTAGCAGTACATCTTTGAATGCCCGACAGCGCTTCGTGCTGTGGTTCGCCCTTTACTTAACATGACATGTTTATTTGTAAAGCGTACATTCACGCTGAATAACAGATGTTTATTGTTACCCAACTCGAAGGTACTCATTTTATCGACCGCAGAAGGATGAAGGGCAGTGTTGACCCGCCGGGATTTGAACCTGGCATCATGAGGTCGAGCACAGGCACCTACAGTGGATGCTTTAGTCCACCAACCCATCAGACTGGGCCTACACATATTGCTTTTGCCTTGGCAAGTGATGAGTCTTGTAACTTACGCATGCCATATCTGGGTTCGCACCTGCACTTTAACGCGTGTGTGCAGTACATATAGAGACCTTTTCGCAAAGGTAATTTGGGGAATTGGCGACAAAACATCTAAAATTCGAAAAAGATGGGAATATTGAGGATATATCCGTATACAATTAGTAATGATAGAAGCCGTATTTGCTCTTTTACGAATGGAGTTGGACGTTTTGGGGGTCGATTTACAAAGACAAAAAAAGGTATGTAAAAGAGTACTCCTGTAGTACTACTTCGCATACTCGTAAATGATTTTGTGAATAGGGCCCTTTCAGTATAAATGTGAATTTTCCTCTGACCCCTCCCACAAGTCATGAGTCTATCCCCTTCTTTCTTTTGGCTGCCCCTTTCTTCATCTTTCAATGGTGTTATGCGAAAGAAATGAATGTCATTGCTTAGAAGATTTGTTTTTTTTAAATATACACTTTGTGCAGAGTGTAATGTGCCTATATCTACTAGGTGTGATATTTTGAAACATAACAGTTCTGAATTATACTTTCTGGCTTCGATAGCGTGGCATGCAAGTGTTGGTGGAAGTTCTGACTGTAAATATTGTTCAACCTTCTGCTCACATTGAAAATTTTCTTTTTTATGAACATGAATAGAGAGGCGGCTATGAGGCTTTCTCTTCTGCAATTGCTTCATTGGAGTGACTTCACACTTTCTTGTGATTGTTTACTAAACAGTCGATATTCCGTATTTTTACCCCTGCTCCTTGTTGCTCCAGCTTTCATTTCGCTGAACAAGTATGCGTTCTGACAGCTGTTGGAAGAAAAGGCAGCTGACTCTTTCCAAAGCACCTGCTGTTTGTGTTGCAAAATTCATAATAGAGCCTTCAACCAAGGACTCTGACAAAGTCAATTGATGTAATGTATTTTGAATCCCTACTACTTCATTATAGGAAAGCCTGCTGCAGTGAAAAGACAAAAAACATTGTTTTCTGTATGCAGTGCATGTATGACAAAAATATTAAAATGTGGGATGATACATTGTAATTTTAAGATGTAAAATACCCCCTAATTCATTGCAATGCAAGTACTCTATTGGAAGTGCAATGATGCACCGGTTAATAGCATGACGTGAGAGGGAAATCCTTCTCTAGATGGCACCTTAACCTACTTTATATATATATATTAAAGAATGTGTACTTGTAAAGCACACGGGTACCCAGAAAGGTATCTTGCCGCTGAAGTACATATGCTTATTACCCAACTCAATTGTACTCATTTTATCCACCTCAAAAGGATGAATGGACCCGCTGGGATTTGAACCTGTGACCATGAGGTCAAACACAGGCCCCTACAGTGGACGCATTAGCCCATCAAGTCACAAGACCCGGCTGAATCTTGCAAACAGCTAAAAATACCCTGAGGAAATTATTGATCTGTTTCTGTAGCTTTGTCATTAATATATTAGTGAAAACATTAATTTTGCTGAGCACAGTTGCAATTCTCCTGTGTTCCACATTGGAAGGTGAAGTTCTCTTTGGTGATGTTCTTGCTTCAGTCACTCAAATATCTGTATCTGTGGAATTTTTTATACATGTTTTAAACTATTTATTGTAATATGTATTTTGCTTGGAGACCAATTGTCTAATAAACATACTTTTACTACTACTACTACTACACTCAAATATCAATGTGGTTGTGAAAGTGTTTTGCATGATCTATGAACTCTAGAAGTAACAATCTGTGTGGCTGAGGTTCAGTTCAACGCGTTTTGGTGTGTTAAACAACAACACGTTTTACCCCCCTTTCTAACAATAGGCATATCATATTGTATCAGGAATAAACTAGTCCATGCATCATGATGGTATCTAAGGGGGCTGCGAACTGTGCATGGACTAACATGGTCAAAAAGAAGGGGGAGAGGGAGGAACATAAGACTAGGTCGACCTCCAAGTACATTTTCAAATAAGTAGAACCCACAGATTTTGGGTTCAGAGACCTAGCTTGTATAGTGGCCCCTGAAAGAATAATCAGTAATGACCATGGAGAAAGAAAAATTTCTTTCTAGTGTCCCCTCACTCACCGGGGTTGCCCCACGGTGACATGCTTCATCAATGGGGCCATCCCAGTTCTCTACGAAAAGGGGCGTGCTACGACTCACGGACTACGCAGGAGCACTTGATAGTGAAGGACTATGTGTGGTGCAAGTGAGAATGGTGGAGTAGGTGTGAGTAATTAAAAATACCGTGCTAGTGGGCCTCAACAATTTTATTCAGTGCTCCTAGGTAGGTATATTAAAAAGGGGTGACACTGTTTTTAACCTGTAATGATGGCTAAATCAGTGTTCGGTCGACATGTTTCAAGCTCCCCAAGCTTTTCTTCAGGACCATACAGGGACCCGCCCTGTATATGCCACTCCTGTCAATTCTTAAAATTAAGAGGTGAAACTTTTCTTATGTTAATTGTAAACGCTGTCTTAAATAAACATGCGTGTCATACATACGTTTTGTATTATTTTCTTGTTTATTTTGTAAGGCTTATTCGCACTTCATGATCACTCGAGGGGGGCAGGGTCACCTAATGGAATCATTGTTCCTTCGTGGTGAGACCGCACGACATTACCTATGTGATTCCCCTCCGGACCACATATCAAGTGCTCCTGCGTAGTCCGTGAGTCGTAGCACGCCCCTTTTCGTAGAGAACTGGGATGGCCCCAATGATGAAGCATGTCACCGTGGGGCAACCCCGGTGAGTGAGGGGACACTAGAAAGAAATTTTTCTTTCTCCATGGTCATTACTGATTATTCTTTCAGGGGCCACTATGCAAGCTAGGTCTCTGAACCCAAAATCCATGGACTAACATGACCTGGTCTTGTATGTCTGAGTACCTTTCACAACCTTTCAAATTCCATTCAAGTATACTGAGCTTTTTTAATAAAGCAGTTTTTTTTAAATGCATCCCGTTTTCTTTAAAGGATAACGAGATGCATACAAAAAAAATGGATACTTTTCTATTTCATTTTTTAAGGGCAGGCAGTGGTCCCTGAGAGCACTGGCTGTTCTTAAAAACTGTTTTCGCACCCATCCACAAAGGGGAAGGGGTTCCCTGGGGCCCCTTTCCCGTGTGCAAATGGTTTACCACCCTTTGAAAAGGGTGGTAAACTGCAAGTGTTTTGCAACTGCAAATGTGGTCGCAAAACATTGGTACATGCCATTTACACTCACTATTAGGAAGGGACGCCCTTGGCACGCCCCTTCCTAATAGCGAGTTGCAAACCATATTTTGCGAGTCGCTAATAGTTTAGCGACTCACAAAATATGGTTTGTAAGTGAGGTTGACCTTTTTTGCGGTCACAAAGGGGCCGAATTCCCATTTGCAACAAATGGTCGTACATCTGCCCCTAAGTCTCCTATTCATATACAAAAAGGGAAGAGTACGTTTCGTGAGCCGACCAGAGGTGTGAGAGTTTGCAGTAATGCGGTTCAGGTTGTGTGGGGGCATTGGTGGAATCTTTCCGAAATTGTTAACGTAAGAACCAGTTCTAGGGGTGTATCTGACAAGGACGTTGTAGAAAAGACACTTGTGTCGGGTGAGGATTGTGAAATGGTGGGATCGTGTGGGAATGGGAGTCCTAGGAGAAGCTCAAGATTGTCTGTCACTCCAAGCAGGTTTTGGGAGTGATTCGTCTTTTGACTGCTCCATCTATACTACTATAATAAAGGAAGAACTTTGCACCTTTGAGGCGGGTAAACTCGGGAACCACAGCGCCAATCCACACACCCGATACATCATTGTAATCGTCAGGGTGTGCAGATGGACATAGGTTATTTAAATAAAAAAAATATCCGTTATTTAAAAAATTGTCGATAAAAAAAAGCAGTCCCTTGCAAGTAGCGCCGGCCGCGACCTGCGTGGTGACATCAGGAGCGCGGGGAGGAGCGGCGTGCAGGAGCGGAAGAGGAGCGGTGGACATGGCGCGGGGGAGGAGCGGTGACGAACGGCGGAATGGCGGTGAGGACCGGCGGGAGGAGCGGTAAGCGGCAAGGAGCGGCGGAGCGGTGAAATGAGGAGCGCGGGGGAGGAGCGGCGGCTGAGGTAAGGCTCCGGGCAGGCGGGGGTCAGGGCAGGCAGGGGTCGGGCAGGCGGGGGACGGGGCGGGCAGGGGCCCGGCTTGCTTCACAATGTCGGGGCGGGCGGGGGGCCGGGCTGCTGCACAATGTCGGGGCGGGCGGGGGGCCGGGAAGCCTGATTGCTCCCGGACAAGGTCGGGACGGGCTGCTAGTTTACTATATTATATCTTCTTGTATATTTAAGTATTGTTTTGGTTGTTTTTTTTATTTTTGGAAAGAAGGAGAGGTGTGTAGTATAGGCAATGTATGCTGCTCTGTGCTCTTTGGTGTTTCCTTTGGTTGAATAATCATGGGGAGCATTCTCGGTCAGTTCTTAGGTTGCTAGAGATAGTGATTTATGTTTTTTTATTTTATTGTCTTATAAAGAGCCTTAATCACTCCCACAGGGGTATCTCCACACTACGGAAGTGCTGCAGTTAGGGCAAAGAACGGATTTCAGAAAAGCTCAGTTTCAAGGAGCTTTTGGTATAGTAGTTAGTCTGGGCATTTCTGGAGGTGGCTGGGAGTTGGTTCCAGTAGGAGGGGGCTAAGTAATGGAATGCTTTCCCACCTATAGGGTATTTCTTAACACGTGGCACCAGGAGCAGCGACGTAGAGCCTGAACGGAGTGTTCTAGATGCTGATAATGGGTGAGTCTATCTGCTAAATAGCTAGGGCCGCTGCCTTTTAGTGCCTTGTGCACAATGCAGCAGATCTTAAATCTGATCCACTTGCGAATTAGTACCCAATGTAGTCCTTGTAGTAGCGGAAGAGAGGTGGTCCTAGCAGGAGAGTTAGAGACAAGATGAGCTGCTGTGTTTTGGACCATCTGTAATATTTTAAGCAAAGTCTCGTTAGCTGAAATCAGGAGGGCATTACAGTAGTCTAATGCTTGGAGGAGTGATTTACACATAGTCAGAGGGAGAAAAGGGAAAACCCTCTGTATAAAGCTTAATGTATGGAAGCATGAGCCTACGGTGGTTGTGACTTGCTCTTTCATTGTAAGGTTTTGGTTCAGTTGTACGCCTACCTTTTTTACCACAGCTGTAGAGACTGGGGCGACACCCAATTCGAAGGGCCACCATTCTAGGGACCAGAGCAGAGGGACTTTTCTGAATAGCACGATCTCTGTTTTCCCTGCATTTAACTGCAGGAAGTTGTTTCTCATCCATGCAGCAATAGCTGTCATGCCTTCTGAGAAGATCGACTGGGTATTGGGAGAGTTTCTATCAATAGACATTAAAAGCTGGGTGTCATCAGCGTATGAGCGTATGAGATTGGTGTAAAGTTCAGTTCTCTTAGTAATTCCGCTAATGGAGCCACAAAATGTTGAATAGTGTGGGGCTAAGACAAGATCCCGGAGGTATTCCTTTGGTCAACTCCGATGTTTGTGATCGAAAGCAACCGAGGTTGATAGTTTGGGTACAGTGTGTTAGAAAACATGATAACCACTGAGAGGATTATCCGCAGATTGCAATATCTCTTCGTCTGTTAAGAAGGATGGAATGGGATATTGTATCAAACGCCTCTGACAAATCCAGTAGCACTAATAGTGCTTCTTGTCCATTGTCCAGGGAGTGTCTTATGTTGTCAGTAATGGCAATCAATGCTGACTCCATACTTAACTTTGGGTAAAACCCAGACTGAGAGGAGTCAAGGAATCCTGTTGCTTCAATGTACTCAGAAAGATGTTTATTGATGTGTTTTCCCAAGAGTTTGCACAAAAGGGGTAGCAAAGAAATTGGGCGGTAGTTGGTCAGATCTTCCTGCAGGGCATTAGGTTCTTCCGGAAGGGAATTATTTGGGCGGCCTTCCATTTGAGAGGTAAATGACCCTTGCTCATGAAAAGATTGAGAATTGAGCAGATAGCAAGTGACAACTGTTTATAAAGTTTAGACAATACTTTAGCAGGTAGAATATCATGAGGAGAGCCTGATTTGACAGTTTTCAGCAGAGTCTCTACAGTATCTGTTGTTAGAGTGGGAAAGCTTTCCAGTGAATGTGCATTGGGTAAGAATGAGGGATAGAGGATTTCAGTGTCATTCAGAGGGTTCCTGGAACAAAAGTAGTTTCAGCTCTTACTTCAAAGTGTCTAGCAAGGTAGTATTGTGGAGTTTAGGAGTGTGAGAGTTCCAGAGTCTGGTCATACTGTCTGTTCTTGAAAATCATATACAAAAAATCTGTTCACAAAGTAACAATGCCAAAGCTTATTGATTTAAGTCAAGAACCATCTTTCTGAAGGACACATTTGAAGGCAAATCAGTTCTAAAACATGTCCATGTTTTCTTAATTATGATAGGCATAGAAATGTAGGTGTGTCAATGTCTCATCAAATGCTTTCCTATCCAAGAGTACACCGCTCCCCGTTTGCCATCAGTACCCACACTTATATTTGGCTGACACATATGGCCTAATTACGAATATGGCGGTCCTGACACCGCTGTACCCATGGATGGCGGGCTGAGAGCCGCCACCGCTTCGGGCCTCAAACCAATTACGTATTGGATCCCGTGGCAGCAGCAGAGGGGGAAAGCAGACCGGAATCGCAGAATACGACCTGTCTTTCCACCATGTCCTTCATGGGGTGGATCCCGCCATGAAAGGCTTGGCGGAAAGGCATGTAAAGGGGCTCTGTTCTGTTGGGCCACAACAGGGCCTCCATCCAAATCTGTCACACCAAGCACAAACGTGCTGTAGGCGCTGTCATTGCAGCAGTATGCTTTTAAGCTCTCCTATGAGCCAAACATTCCCGCCGATGTGACGCCACCGCACCGCCGGCCCTGGAGTACTGTTGTGATATGGCGGGCGGGAATGCCTACGGCTTGGCGGTCTTCCTGGGTCTTCAGTATTTTCTAACTTCTGGCAGTTGCATAGTGAGCACATAGTGCTAGTGACATAACCAGAATTCCACTTTGATGTAATTTGTATAAGTAAGGTGCCATAACGAAATGTCATGACACGTGTTTTTGCAAGTGGAAGTTGTATGTCATCCAGAAACCTCTCAAGAGAGGGTAGAAGCTTAAACTACAGATGTTTGACTGTAAGGCTTCCTATGCCAGAATAAAAGAGACTTGATGGCAGCTAGTGATTCATCTTTATGTAGAGCAATATCATAAATTAGCGGAGAGTGGGTACTTCAAAGTAGATTAAATAAATTTCTAACAAGTGCATTTTCCCCTACAGCCAGGGTGGCAGAATTAGCATATCCCCATATCCCAGTTCCATATAGCGTTGCTGATTGTGCTTTGACTCTGTAGAACTCCATGGCTGGTGAGACCAAACACAAGATTATTCTTCGTTGGAGCTTTACCAATGCAGCCGCCGTGTGCTGCAGGGTAGTTGGACAAAAATAGGGTTCTTAATATCGGGAGACAGAAATATCGGGAATAAAATATTTTGATACAAAACTATTGTGATACGGAAATATCATTGTCAAGAATATTGTTTTTTTCAGGTTAGCAATATCGTTGCTAAGAATATCATTGTTATTAATATTGTTTTCAATCATATAGTTGTGAAAAATATTGTTTTTTAATTATCTTAATGTATTTTACTTCATATATTCATTTTATGTGTTCTGTTTGTATAATTGGTAATACTATTTTTAAATATAGGTTGTTATTTAATGTGATTTTGAATTTAATTGCTAATAGTAATTTATAGTGTCATAGCGGGTTGCTAGGTTTGCAGGAGTATAGGGTGGGAAGCTGATTAAGTAATAACAAATTAGCCATTATTAATTAATAATTATTAATAATTTCATTGGTGTTTATGTAAATTGTGTAACAAATATTTTTGTTCTATTTTAGGTGCGGGCTGTTGGGTTAGTAGAGGTATAGGGTAGGAAGTTCATTAAGGAATAATTAACAACTAATTATTCATTTATTATTTAATTATTAATTATGTAAATTGTGTAATTATATTTTTCAGTTATATTTCAGGTGCGAACTGCTGGGTTTTTAGGTGTATATGGTCGGACGTTAAATAATTTATTAATGAACAAATACAATTAATTATTTAATTGATTATTAATGATGTAAATTGTGTAGTGCCTTTATATTTTAGTTATATTGTAGGTATGGGCTGTTGGGTTTGTAAGTATATAGGGTGGGGAAGTTAATAATTATTTAACAAATAATTATTCATTTATTAATTGGTTTATTGATAATATACATTATGTAATTTTGATTTATTTTAGTTATATTTTAGTTGCTCGTTGCTAGGTTTGTAGGTGTATCAGGTGGGATGTTAATTAAGTAATAATAAATAATTATTAACTGGAAATTATTGAGTTAATTGATTACGAATTATGTAAATTGTGTTATACTTAATTATTTAAGTTCTATTTTAAATGTGGCCTCCAGGTGTGTAGCGGTATACTGTGGGAAGTTAATTAAGTAGTGACTACATAACACTTTTTAAAAAAATTGGTTATTAATGATTAAATTCTTCAATAATCATGTAAATTGTTTAATTGCTATATATATATATATATATATATATATTTATATGTGTGTGTATATATATATATATATATATATATATATATATATATATATATATATATATATATATTGTAGCTATCAATACACCAAATAGTGAGGCACTCTTTTCGGCGGGTGCTGCCTCGCGGTGCTGTACCGAGATATAAATCAAGGCTCCAACTCCTCCCAAATCCTTGGAAAAGAAAGGCAGCACGCCCGGGACACTCCAGTACTCACGAAAGTTTTATTTGATAAGACTTATCAAATAAAACGTTCGTGAGTACTGGAGTGTCCCAGGCGTGCTGCCTTTCTTTTCCAAGGATTTGGGAGGAATTGGAGCGTTGATATATATATATATATATATATATATATATATATATATATATATATATATATATATATATATATATATATATATATATATATATATATATATATATATATATTATTTTTTTTCTTCATAAAATGCCCTGAAGCTTTCACAGGACGCACACGACAGCAAGCCCACCTTCCGGTTGTTCATTGACAACTCTCCTTTTCATTCAAGATTAATTAATTGGCCTAACGCGTTTCAAGACACCTCGTCTCTTTGTCAAAGGCAGCTTTGCAAGTGAGTATAAATTGCTCTCCTTTTATTTGAATCTCTCTTTCTTTTTCATTGGTTGTTCGCCCGCAGTGGGCTGCGCTGAAACATTGAGTATGATGGAATATGTAGTTTTAGAAGAGCCGCACTCACTTATAAAATAAAAGCATATTTTCTTCCTATAGTAGGATTCGGAATGCTCAGGAAAGTTCAGTATGTCTGGCTCGCTGTGCTGATTTCGCCAGAAATTGTTTCACACACAGCCTCTTAATCTTCAAAGATGGTGCAGTCCTGTCATGACGGGGGCCGCCGTGTAAAATGTTTTTTCATCAAATGCCCTGAAACTTTCAGAGGACGCACACGACAGCAAGCCCACCTTCCGGTTCTTCATTGACAACTCTCCTTTTCATTCAAGATTAATTAATTGGCCTAACGCATTTCAAGACACCTCGTCTCCTTGTCAAAGGCAGCTTTGCAAGTGAGTATACATTGCTCTCCTTTTATTTGAATCTCTCTTTCTTTTTCATTGGTTGTTCGCCTGCAGTGGGCTGCGCTGAAACATTGAGCATGATGGAACATGTAGTTTTAGAAGAGCCGCACTCACTTATAAAATAAAAGCATATTTTCTTCCTATAGTAGGATTCTGAATGCTCAGGAAAGTTCAGTATGTCTGGCTCGCTGTGCTGATTTCGCCAGAAATAGTTTCACACACAGCCTCTTAATCTTCAAAGATGGTGCAGTCCTGTCACGACGGGGGCCGCCGTGTAAAATGTTTTTTCATCAAATGCCCTGAAGCTTTCACAGGACGCACACAACAGCAAGCCCACCTTCCGGTTCTTCATTGACAACTCTCCTTTTCATTCAAGATTAATTAATTGGCCTAACGCGTTTCAAGACACCTCGTCTCTTTGTCAAAGGCAGCTTTGCAAGTGAGTATAAATTGCTCTCCTTTTATTTGAATCTCTCTTTCTTTTTCATTGGTTGTTCGCCCGCAGTGGGCTGCGCTGAAACATTGAGCATGATGGAACATGTAGTTTTAGAAGAGCCACACTCACTTATAAAATAAAAGCATATTTTCTTCCTATAGTAGGATTCTGAATACTCAGGAAAGTTCAGTATGTCTGGCTCGCTGTGCTGATTTCGCCAGAAATAGTTTCACACAGAGCCTCTTAATCTTCAAAGATGGTGCAGTCCTGTCACGACGGGGGCCGCCGTGTAAAATGTTTTTTCATCAAAATGCCCTGAAGCTTTCACAGGAGAAAGAGAGATTCAAATAAAAGGAGAGCAATTTATACTCACTTGCAAAGCTGCCTTTGACAAAGAGACGAGGTGTCTTGAAGCGCGTTAGGCCAATTAATTAATCTTGAATGAAAAGGAGAGTTGTCAATGAAGAACCGGAAGGTGGGCTTGCTGTCGTGTGTGTCCTGTGAAAGCTTCAGGGCATTTGATGAAAAAACATTTTACACGGCGGCCCCCGTCGTGACAGGACTGGACCATGTTTGAAGATTAAGAGGCTGCGTGTGAAACTATTTCTGGCGAAATCAGCACAGCGAGCCAGACATACTGAACTTTCCTGAGCATTCAGAATCCTACTATAGGAAGAAAATATGCTTTTATTTTATAAGTGAGTGCGGCTCTTCTAAAACTGCATGTTCCATCATGCTCAATGTTTCAGCGCAGCCCACTGCGGGAGAACAACCAATGAAAAAGAAAGAGATTCAAATAAAAGGAGAGCAATTTATACTCACTTGCAAAGCTGCCTTTGACAAAGAGACAAGGTGTCTTGAAACGCGTTAGGCCAATTAATTAATCTTGAATGAAAAGGAGAGTTGTCAATGAAGAACCGGAAGGTGGGCTTGCTGTCGTGTGCGTCCTGTGAAAGCTTCAGGGCATTTGATGAAAAAACATTTTACACGGCGGCCCCCGTCGTGACAGGACTGCACCATCTTTGAAGATTAAGAGGCTGTGTGTGAAACTATTTCTGGCGAAATCAGCACAGCGAGCCAGACATACTGAACTTTCCTGAGCATTCCGAATCCTACTATAGGAAGAAAATATGCTTTTATTTTATAAGTGAGTGCGGCTCTTCTAAAACTACATGTTCCATCATGCTCAATGTTTCAGCGCAGCCCACTGCGGGCGAACAACCAATGGAAAAGAAAGAGAGATTCAAATAAAAGGAGAGCAATTTATACTCACTTGCAAAGCTGCTTTTGACAAAGAGACGAGGTGTCTTGAAACGCGTTAGGCCAATTAATTAATCTTGAATGAAAAGGAGAGTTGTCAATGAAGAACCGGAAGGTGGGCTTGCTGTCGTGTGCGTCCTGTGAAAGCTTCAGGGCATTTGATGAAAAAACATTTTACACGGCGGCCCCCGTCGTGACAGGACTGCACTATCTTTGAAGATTAGGAGGCTGTGTGTGAAACTATTTCTGGCGAAATCAGCACAGCGAGCCAGACATACTGAACTTTCCTGAGCATTCAGAATCCTACTATAGGAAGAAAATATGCTTTTATTTTATAAGTGAGTGCGGCTCTTCTAAAACTACATGTTCCATCATGCTCAATGTTTCAGCGCAGCCCACTGCGGGCGAACAACCAATGAAAAAGAAAGAGAGATTCAAATAAAAGGAGAGCAATTTATACTCACTTGCAAAGCTGCCTTTGACAAAGAGACGAGGTGTCTTGAAACGCGTTAGGCCAATTAATTAATCTTGAATGAAATGGAGAGTTGTCAATGAAGAACCGGAAGGTGGGCTTGCTGTCGTGTGCGTCCTGTGAAAGCTAAGGGCATTTGATGAAAAAAAAAAATATATATATATATATTTTAATTTATTTTCAAACAAAATGCCCGGAGCAACGAGAGAGCACACGACAGTGCTCTGCCATACGGCGTCCTGCTCCAACATAATTAATTCTGCCAACGCGTTTCAAGCCCTAAAGCCTGTTCATCCTGGGCTGCTGTAAACATCACTCTGAGGCTCGCATTCTTACAATTTCCGGCTTTATTTCTTCGCAATTTCCACCCCTGTGGGCGTGTGCTACATTGATGCATGATGGGATGTGAAGTTTCCTGATGCGAGCAGTAGTCATTCACTTTGGTAAGTTCAATGTGTGTTCACTTTTAAAAGCAATTTATAATCCTATAGTAGGCATCGGAGCATTGCTGCAGACTGCATTAAGACGCCGAATGGCAGAGCACTGTTGTGTGCTCTCTCGTTGCTCCGGGCACTTTGTTTGAAAAAAAATATATATATAGGGGACACCTTTTTACCAGCATGCAAAAATATGTACCTATTTATCTTCGATACATAGAAGATCTGTTTTTAATATGGCAAGGATCTAAAGAGGAGGCTCAGAGTTTTGTGGAACAATTAAGTATCAACAATTTGAATTTAAAATTCACTTCCACAATAGACAAGAATTCAGTCGTGTTTTTAGATACTGAAGTATACGTCACAGATGCAGGTCTGGCTACTAGGCTACATAGAAAACCAACTGCGGGGAACACCGTTTTGCACGCTACTAGTCAACATTCTCAACATCTTATAAGTAGCATTCCCTTTGGGGAAATGCTACGAATTAAAAGAGTTTGTAGTACAGACCTAGAATGCCATATAGCACAGGAAGAGAGCAGGAAAAGGTTCTTGTCCCGAGGATATTCAGATAGAATTATCCAGAGGGCAATCAACCGATCTACTGCAATAACTAGGGAAGAGGCGCTGGCTGTTAAAATTAAACCCACAATAACAACAGAAAAAGAGTTATGAATCTTCCCTAGGGTGATTACAACATACAACAAACAACACAAGGAGATTGGAAAGATTTTTTATAGAAATTGGAATCTGGTAACAGGGGACCCTGTCTTAGGTAGATACATAACAAAGAAACCAGATTTCACTTTCAGAAAATCAATTTCCATGGCAGACAAATTAGTAAGCAATACTCTTGAGGCACCTGTATCTAATACCTGGATGGCTTTGAGTGGTGGATTTAAGAAGTGTAGTGCTTGCAAAGCATGTAATTATGGATGCAGTAAGACGCACTACACAGTCCCATTCAAAGATACAACGGTTCCTATTAGAAAACGCCTAACCTGCAAGACTGACTATGCAGTCTATGTATTGCAGTGTCCGTGTGGGTTGCGGTCTGTGGGGAGTACTCGACTGCCCGCCCACAAACGGATACTGCAACACATAAGAGCTATCGTGGGAAAATATCAGGCTTACCCGGTAGCTCGTCATTTTGAGAATGTTCACAACAGTGATCCTGCAAATTTAAAATACTATGTCATAGACTGTATCATGCCCTTAAAGAGAGGAGGCAATAGAGAAGCATTATTGCACCTACTAGAAACCAGGTATATTTTAGAATTGGACAGTAAGACCCCAGGGGGTCTTAACGCAAGCGAAGATCTGTACACGTGTTTATAGCATCATACCATATGAAAAATTATGGTTTCCAACAGTATCAAAGGGCATGACATTATCTGACACCAGAGTCAAATACACTGTATTCGTCATTTCATTTCACAAATTATAAGAACTAAAGATCTCTGAATAATGTGGGACATTGAATAAAACCCCGCCTTTCCCCTTTCCCCATGATTTTATATATGCACAAATCACTTTATAACAAACATTGCACAGCACTTGCACTTTGGGATTGTTTTTACTGACAGAGATAAGATAAAATATGCATAAACAACAGGAATGATGTGAGTTAATAATAAGATTTTAAACCCACTTGGGTTGCATCACTATTCTTAATATATTTTTACCCTGAAACTGCTTTGTATATAGATGGTTTTATAATTATATATGATAATATATTTTATCGTCTATATTGCGTAATTTGCACATCTTTGCTGCTATGTTTATAGCACTAGAATGAAGTTATATAAAGGTAAGACACTATGTCTTTTATGTTTACTTCTGCACAAAGACACTTTTATGACTCATAATATGTTTACAGTTTCTACATGAGGTTAAAATACCAGGAAGTGAATCAATTAACTCTACCCTTTGTTGTATGCATTATAAGTATCCTCATCAGTTTTGGCAGCACATCATGTGATCAAGCCTCTAGCTAGAGGCGAACCGCGTCATGTGGACTTGCTGGGTGTTCATTTCTTGAAATGAAATAAAGCACTGATTTTTTGCACCAGAACGGGCTCTGCTTTTTCGTCCTTTTGTTAACAAAGACAAGTTGGGGAAGCGTTGGCGCGGACGAAGAAATTGGAATATATATATATATATATATATATATATATGCGGTATGTTCTCCTTCCTGGAAAAGAGAGAGCAGAGACCCAGGGGAAACGTTTGGAAGCTTTATTGCAGGTTAAGGCGGATGAATTTCTGGCTGTTGTTGTGCCGTCTTCAGCGCCTGAAGCTTCCACAGGATAATGTCACTCAGCTGTGGATTCCGCCTCTCTTAAGACCCGGAGTTGCGGGTCTGCACCTCCCCCAATTGCGATGGTAACAGCACACCTGTGCAGCATCCCGCGTGGTGGGAAAGACTACATGTCCCAGAGTCCCTTGTTGGTGGGCTGATGAGATTGGTGTGGTGGGGGTGGAAAAAACCGTGGATTCCCTTGTGCTTGAGTGCGGATGAAAGCAGAGTGAGTCCATGAAACAAAACGAAAATGTAGTGTTTTGTTAGGCAGCTTATATGTCCACAATGAAGCTTCCTCAGCTCCCCTATGACGCCTCAGCCACCAAATGCGGAAATCCATTAGACAGGGGCGACGAGGGCAGTGCCTGAAGCCCGGAGCGAGGCTGGAATAACCCCGCAACTGCCGTTATTCTTTCTGCATCCAGGGGCGGGTGACGGACCATCCAAATATCTTTGGTTCGACGAGAAGCTGAGAACAGCAATGCCTGTGATGTCCTAACCCAAGGTGAGGCGGGGAACTCTGCGGTGGCGTCTCAGGCTGACGCTTGAAAATGTGCGGTATGTTCTCCTTCCTGGAAAAGAGAGAGCAGAGACCCAGGGGAAACGTTTGGAAGCTTTATTGCAGGTTAAGGCGGATGCATTTCTGGCTGTTGTTGTGCTGTCTTCAGCGCCTGAAGCTTCCACAGGATAATGTCACTCAGCTGTGGATTCCGCCTCTCTTAAGACCCGGAGTTGCGGGTCTGCACCTCCCCCAATTGCGATGGTAACAGCACACCTGTGCAGCATCCCGCGTGGTGGGAAAGACTACATGTCCCAGAGTCCCTTGTTGGTGGGCTGATGAGATTGGTGTGGTGGGGGTGGAAAAAACCGTGGATTCCCTTGTGCTTGAGTGCGGATGAAAGCAGAGTGAGTCCATGAAACAAAACGAAAATGTAGTGTTTTGTTAGGCAGCTTATATGTCCACAATGAAGCTTCCTCAGCTCCCCTATGACGCCTCAGCCACCAAATGCGGAAATCCATTAGACAGGGGCGACGAGGGCAGTGCCTGAAGCCCGGAGCGAGGCTGGAATAATCCCGCAACTGCCGTTATTCTTTCTGCATCCAGGGGCGGGTGACGGACCATCCAAATATCTTTGGTTCGACGAGAAGCTGAGAACAGCAATGCCTGTGATGTCCTAACCCAAGGTGAGGCGGGGAACTCTGCGGTGGCATCTCAGGCTGATGCTTGAAAATGTGCGGTATGTTCTCCTTCCTGGAAAAGAGAGAGCAGAGACCCAGGGGAAACGTTTGGAAGCTTTATTGCAGGTTAAGGCGGATGCATTTCTGGCTGTTGTTGTGCCGTCTTCAGCGCCTGAAGCTTCCACAGGATAATGTCACTCAGCTGTGGATTCCGCCTCTCTTAAGACCCGGAGTTGCGGGTCTGCACCTCCCCCAATTGCGATGGTAACAGCACACCTGTGCAGCATCCCGCGTGGTGGGAAAGACTACATGTCCCAGAGTCCCTTGTTGGTGGGCTGATGAGATTGGTGTGGTGGGGGTGGAAAAAACCGTGGATTCCCTTGTGCTTGAGTGCGGATGAAAGCAGAGTGAGTCCATGAAACAAAACGAAAATGTAGTGTTTTGTTAGGCAGCTTATATGTCCACAATGAAGCTTCCTCAGCTCCCCTATGACGCCTCAGCCACCAAATGCGGAAATCCATTAGACAGGGGCGACGAGGGCAGTGCCTGAAGCCCGGAGCGAGGCTGGAATAACCCCGCAACTGCCGTTATTCTTTCTGCATCCAGGGGCGGGTGACGGACCATCCAAATATCTTTGGTTCGACGAGAAGCTGAGAACAGCAATGCCTGTGATGTCCTAACCCAAGGTGAGGCGGGGAACTCTGCGGTGGCGTCTCAGGCTGACGCTTGAAAATGTGCGGTATGTTCTCCTTCCTGGAAAAGAGAGAGCAGAGACCCAGGGGAAACGTTTGGAAGCTTTATTGCAGGTTAAGGCGGATGCATTTCTGGCTGTTGTTGTGCCGTCTTCAGCGCCTGAAGCTTCCACAGGATAATGTCACTCAGCTGTGGATTCCGCCTCTCTTAAGACCCGGAGTTGCGGGTCTGCACCTCCCCCAATTGCGATGGTAACAGCACACCTGTGCAGCATCCCGCGTGGTGGGAAAGACTACATGTCCCAGAGTCCCTTGTTGGTGGGCTGATGAGATTGGTGTGGTGGGGGTGGAAAAAACCGTGGATTCCCTTGTGCTTGAGTGCGGATGAAAGCAGAGTGAGTCCATGAAACAAAACGAAAATGTAGTGTTTTGTTAGGCAGCTTATATGTCCACAATGAAGCTTCCTCAGCTCCCCTATGACGCCTCAGCCACCAAATGCGGAAATCCATTAGACAGGGGCGACGAGGGCAGTACCTGAAGCCCGGAGCGAGGCTGGAATAACCCCGCAACTGCCGTTATTCTTTCTGCATCCAGGGGCGGGTGACGGACCATCCAAATATCTATGGTTCGACGAGAAGCTGAGAACAGCAATGCCTGTGATGTCCTAACCCAAGGTGAGGCGGGGAACTCTGCGGTGGCGTCTCAGGCTGACGCTTGAAAATGTGCGGTATGTTCTCCTTCCTGGAAAAGAGAGAGCAGAGACCCAGGGGAAACGTTTGGAAGCTTTATTGCAGGTTAAGACGGATGCATTTCTGGCTGTTGTTGTGCCGTCTTCAGCGCCTGAAGCTTCCACAGGATAATGTCACTCAGCTGTGGATTCCGCCTCTCTTAAGACCCGGAGTTGCGGGTCTGCACCTCCCCCAATTGCGATGGTAACAGCACACCTGTGCAGCATCCCGCGTGGTGGGAAAGACTACATGTCCCAGAGTCCCTTGTTGGTGGGCTGATGAGATTGGTGTGGTGGGGGTGGAAAAAACCGTGGATTCCCTTGTGCTTGAGTGCGGATGAAAGCAGAGTGAGTCCATGAAACAAAACGAAAATGTAGTGTTTTGTTAGGCAGCTTATATGTCCACAATGAAGCTTCCTCAGCTCCCCTATGACGCCTCAGCCACCAAATGCGGAAATCCATTAGACAGGGGCGACGAGGGCAGTGCCTGAAGCCCGGAGCGAGGCTGGAATAACCCCGCAACTGCCGTTATTCTTTCTGCATCCAGGGGCGGGTGACGGACCATCCAAATATCTTTGGTTCGACGAGAAGCTGAGAACAGCAATGCCTGTGATGTCCTAACCCAAGGTGAGGCGGGGAACTCTGCGGTGGCGTCTCAGGCTGACGCTTGAAAATGTGCGGTATGTTCTCCTTCCTGGAAAAGAGAGAGCAGAGACCCAGGGGAAACGTTTGGAAGCTTTATTGCAGGTTAAGGCGGATGCATTTCTGGCTGTTGTTGTGCCGTCTTCAGCGCCTGAAGCTTCCACAGGATAATGTCACTCAGCTGTGGATTCCGCCTCTCTTAAGACCCGGAGTTGCGGGTCTGCACCTCCCCCAATTGCGATGGTAACAGCACACCTGTGCAGCATCCCGCGTGGTGGGAAAGACTACATGTCCCAGAGTCCCTTGTTGGTGGGCTGATGAGATTGGTGTGGTGGGGGTGGAAAAAACCGTGGATTCCCTTGTGCTTGAGTGCGGATGAAAGCAGAGTGAGTCCATGAAACAAAACGAAAATGTAGTGTTTTGTTAGGCAGCTTATATGTCCACAATGAAGCTTCCTCAGCTCCCCTATGACGCCTCAGCCACCAAATGCGGAAATCCATTAGACAGGGGCGACGAGGGCAGTGCCTGAAGCCCGGAGCGAGGCTGGAATAACCCCGCAACTGCCGTTATTCTTTCTGCATCCAGGGGCGGGTGACGGACCATCCAAATATCTTTGGTTCGACGAGAAGCTGAGAACAGCAATGCCTGTGATGTCCTAACCCAAGGTGAGGCGGGGAACTCTGCGGTGGCGTCTCAGGCTGACGCTTGAAAATGTGCGGTATGTTCTCCTTCCTGGAAAAGAGAGAGCAGAGACCCAGGGGAAACGTTTGGAAGCTTTATTGCAGGTTAAGGCGGATGCATTTCTGGCTGTTGTTGTGCCGTCTTCAGCGCCTGAAGCTTCCACAGGATAATGTCACTCAGCTGTGGATTCCGCCTCTCTTAAGACCCGGAGTTGCGGGTCTGCACCTCCCCCAATTGCGATGGTAACAGCACACCTGTGCAGCATCCCGCGTGGTGGGAAAGACTACATGTCCCAGAGTCCCTTGTTGGTGGGCTGATGAGATTGGTGTGGTGGGGGTGGAAAAAACCGTGGATTCCCTTGTGCTTGAGTGCGGATGAAAGCAGAGTGAGTCCATGAAACAAAACGAAAATGTAGTGTTTTGTTAGGCAGCTTATATGTCCACAATGAAGCTTCCTCAGCTCCCCTATGACGCCTCAGCCACCAAATGCGGAAATCCATTAGACAGGGGCGACGAGGGCAGTGCCTGAAGCCCGGAGCGAGGCTGGAATAACCCCGCAACTGCCGTTATTCTTTCTGCATCCAGGGGCGGGTGACGGACCATCCAAATATCTTTGGTACGACGAGAAGCTGAGAACAGCAATGCCTGTGATGTCCTAACCCAAGGTGAGGCGGGGAACTCTGCGGTGGCGTCTCAGGCTGACGCTTGAAAATGTGCGGTATGTTCTCCTTCCGGGAAAAGAGAGAGCAGAGACCCAGGGGAAACGTTTGGAAGCTTTATTGCAGGTTAAGGCGGATGCATTTCTGGCTGTTGTTGTGCCGTCTTCAGCGCCTGAAGCTTCCACAGGATAATGTCACTCAGCTGTGGATTCCGCCTCTCTTAAGACCCGGAGTTGCGGGTCTGCACCTCCCCCAATTGCGATGGTAACAGCACACCTGTGCAGCATCCCGCGTGGTGGGAAAGACTACATGTCCCAGAGTCCCTTGTTGGTGGGCTGATGAGATTGGTGTGGTGGGGGTGGAAAAAACCGTGGATTCCCTTGTGCTTGAGTGCGGATGAAAGCAGAGTGAGTCCATGAAACAAAACGAAAATGTAGTGTTTTGTTAGGCAGCTTATATGTCCACAATGAAGCTTCCTCAGCTCCCCTATGACGCCTCAGCCACCAAATGCGGAAATCCATTAGACAGGGGCGACGAGGGCAGTGCCTGAAGCCCGGAGCGAGGCTGGAATAACCCCGCAACTGCCGTTTTTCTTTCTGCATCCAGGGGCGGGTGACGGACCATCCAAATATCTTTGGTTCGACGAGAAGCTGAGAACAGCAATGCCTGTGATGTCCTAACCCAAGGTGAGGCGGGGAACTCTGCGGTGGCGTCTCAGGCTGACGCTTGAAAATGTGCGGTATGTTCTCCTTCCTGGAAAAGAGAGAGCAGAGACCCAGGGGAAACGTTTGGAAGCTTTATTGCAGGTTAAGGCGGATGCATTTCTGGCTGTTGTTGTGCCGTCTTCAGCGCCTGAAGCTTCCACAGGATAATGTCACTCAGCTGTGGATTCCGCCTCTCTTAAGACCCGGAGTTGCGGGTCTGCACCTCCCCCAATTGCGATGGTAACAGCACACCTGTGCAGCATCCCGCGTGGTGGGAAAGACTACATGTCCCAGAGTCCCTTGTTGGTGGGCTGATGAGATTGGTGTGGTGGGGGTGGAAAAAAACGTGGATTCCCTTGTGCTTGAGTGCGGATGAAAGCAGAGTGAGTCCATGAAACAAAACGAAAATGTAGTGTTTTGTTAGGCAGCTTATATGTCCACAATGAAGCTTCCTCAGCTCCCCTATGACGCCTCAGCCACCAAATGCGGAAATCCATTAGACAGGGGCGACGAGGGCAGTGCCTGAAGCCCGGAGCGAGGCTGGAATAACCCCGCAACTGCCGTTATTCTTTCTGCATCCAGGGGCGGGTGACGGACCATCCAAATATCTTTGGTTCGACGAGAAGCTGAGAACAGCAATGCCTGTGATGTCCTAACCCAAGGTGAGGCGGGGAACTCTGCGGTGGCGTCTCAGGCTGACGCTTGAAAATGTGCGGTATGTTCTCCTTCCGGGAAAAGAGAGAGCAGAGACCCAGGGGAAACGTTTGGAAGCTTTATTGCAGGTTAAGGCGGATGCATTTCTGGCTGTTGTTGTGCCGTCTTCAGCGCCTGAAGCTTCCACAGGATAATGTCACTCAGCTGTGGATTCCGCCTCTCTTAAGACCCGGAGTTGCGGGTCTGCACCTCCCCCAATTGCGATGGTAACAGCACACCTGTGCAGCATCCCGCGTGGTGGGAAAGACTACATGTCCCAGAGTCCCTTGTTGGTGGGCTGATGAGATTGGTGTGGTGGGGGTGGAAAAAACCGTGGATTCCCTTGTGCTTGAGTGCGGATGAAAGCAGAGTGAGTCCATGAAACAAAACGAAAATGTAGTGTTTTGTTAGGCAGCTTATATGTCCACAATGAAGCTTCCTCAGCTCCCCTATGACGCCTCAGCCACCAAATGCGGAAATCCATTAGACAGGGGCGACGAGGGCAGTGCCTGAAGCCCGGAGCGAGGCTGGAATAACCCCGCAACTGCCGTTATTCTTTCTGCATCCAGGGGCGGGTGACGGACCATCCAAATATCTTTGGTTCGACGAGAAGCTGAGAACAGCAATGCCTGTGATGTCCTAACCCAAGGTGAGGCGGGGAACTCTGCGGTGGCGTCTCAGGCTGACGCTTGAAAATGTGCGGTATGTTCTCCTTCCTGGAAAAGAGAGAGCAGAGACCCAGGGGAAACGTTTGGAAGCTTTATTGCAGGTTAAGGCGGATGCATTTCTGGCTGTTGTTGTGCCGTCTTCAGCGCCTGAAGCTTCCACAGGATAATGTCACTCAGCTGTGGATTCCGCCTCTCTTAAGACCCGGAGTTGCGGGTCTGCACCTCCCCCAATTGCGATGGTAACAGCACACCTGTGCAGCATCCCGCGTGGTGGGAAAGACTACATGTCCCAGAGTCCCTTGTTGGTGGGCTGATGAGATTGGTGTGGTGGGGGTGGAAAAAACCGTGGATTCCCTTGTGCTTGAGTGCGGATGAAAGCAGAGTGAGTCCATGAAACAAAACGAAAATGTAGTGTTTTGTTAGGCAGCTTATATGTCCACAATGAAGCTTCCTCAGCTCCCCTATGACGCCTCAGCCACCAAATGCGGAAATCCATTAGACAGGGGCGACGAGGGCAGTGCCTGAAGCCCGGAGCGAGGCTGGAATAACCCCGCAACTGCCGTTATTCTTTCTGCATCCAGGGGCGGGTGACGGACCATCCAAATATCTTTGGTTCGACGAGAAGCTGAGAACAGCAATGCCTGTGATGTCCTAACCCAAGGTGAGGCGGGGAACTCTGCGGTGGCGTCTCAGGCTGACGCTTGAAAATGTGCGGTATGTTCTCCTTCCTGGAAAAGAGAGAGCAGAGACCCAGGGGAAACGTTTGGAAGCTTTATTGCAGGTTAAGGCGGATGCATTTCTGGCTGTTGTTGTGCCGTCTTCAGCGCCTGAAGCTTCCACAGGATAATGTCACTCAGCTGTGGATTCCGCCTCTCTTAAGACCCGGAGTTGCGGGTCTGCACCTCCCCCAATTGCGATGGTAACAGCACACCTGTGCATATATTATATATATATATATATATTACCTACTGGCGATAGCCAGTAGGTATATATAGTTAGGATTTTTTTCCTATGGGATTTTTGAAAATTCTATGTCGAATAACTTTGGCGTTTGAGGACAGAATTGGCTGAAATTTTCAGGAAAATGGAACATTTTGTTTATGAGCAGCCCCTGAAAATTTGGGGGGGTTTCGTCAAGGGGGGGCCGAGAAAAAAGGGGGGTCCCAAAACGTGTTTTTCCCATGCAATTTTCCATAGGGCGGTTGGCCTCACTTTTAGCCTGAACGGCTGAATGGATTTACACCAAACTTGGCAAAATTGTAGGGACTGGTAGCCCGATGTGCCTTTGCTATGTCTCAAGATATAGGCTCCAGTGGTTTTTACGAAAATTAACTTTGAAAAATATATATTGGGCTACATTGGGCTATATATATGTTGGAGCCCAAATGTAGCCCAATGTAGCCCAATGTAGCCCAAAGATGGCCACCAGAGACAAAAAAAACAAATGTAGCCCAAATATCAGCCAGATGTAGCCCAACTATAGCCCAATGACAGAATGTCCCAGAGTGTTCTAAAGAACAACTAGAGTGCTAACAGTCCTACTTATTACAAAGGTATGGCACACCTGAAGCCATCTTGATTGGAATAAAGTGGTAACTCTTAAAACATTTAATTTAAAAAGGAACAAAATGAGGGGGTTCATTTTGCCATAGAAAGTATGATTAGCGAATATATGACGAAATCCCGCATACCATCAGTCCGCAAAAAAAAATCCCGCATGTACTATTAGGCCGCAAATTAAAATAACGAAAACTTTTAGAACGAATATGCCTTTAGCATACACTAAACAACTAAACTACCCTAAAACCTAAAACACTACCCCCAGCATGACCCTACACTACACAAACAGTACAACACTACCCTAAACCCTAAAACACTACCCCCAGCATGACCCTACACTACACAAACACTACAACACTACCCTAAACCCTAAAACACTACACCCCAGCATGACCCTACACTACGCAAACACTACAACACTACCCTAAACCCTAAAACACTACCCCCAGCATGACCCTACACTACACAAACACTACAACACAACCCTAAACCCTAAAACACTACCCCCAGCATGACCCTACACTACGCAAACACTACAACACAACCCTAAACCCTAAAACACTACCCCCAGCATGACCCTACACTACGCAAACACTACAACACTACCCTAAACCCTAAAACACTACCCCCAGCATGACCCTACACTACGCAAACACTACAACACTACCCAAAACCCTAAAACACTATACCCCAGCATGACCCTACACTACGCAAACACTACAACACTACCCTAAAACACTACCCCCGGCATGACCCTACACTACGCAAACACTACAACACTACCCAAAACCCTAAAACACTACACCCCAGCATGACCCTACACTACGCAAACACTACAACACTACCCTAAACCCTAAAACACTACACCCAGCATGACCCTACACTACGCAAACACTACAACACTACCCTAAACCCTAAAACACTACCCCCAGCATGACCCTACACTACGCAAACACTACAACACTACCCTAAACCCTAAAACACTACCCCCAGCATGACCCTACACTACGCAAACACTACAACACTACCCTAAACCCTAAAACACTACCCCCAGCATGACCCTACACTACGCAAACACTACAACACTACCCTAAACCCTAAAACACTACCCCCAGCATGACCCTACACTACGCAAACACTACAACACTACCCAAAACCCTAAAACACTACCCCCAGCATGACCCTACACTACGCAAACACTACAACACTACCCAAAACCCTAAAAAATACCCCCCAGCATGACCCTACACTACGCAAACACTACAACACTACCCAAAACCCTAAAACACTACCCCCAGCATGACCCTACACTACGCAAACACTACAACACTACCCAAAACCCTAAAACACTACACCCCAGCATGACCCTACACTACGCAAACACTACAACACTACCCAAAACCCTAAAACACTACACCCCAGCATGACCCTACACTACGCAAACACTACAACACTACCCAAAACCCTAAAACACTACCCCCAGCATGACCCTACACTACGCAAACACTACAACACTACCCAAAACCCTAAAACACTACCCCCAGCATGACCCTACACTACGCAAACACTACAACACTACCCTAAACCCTAAAATACTACACCCCAGCATGACCCTACACTACGCAAACACTACAACACTACCCAAAACCCTAAAACACTACCCCCAGCATGACCCTACACTACGCAAACACTACAACACTATTCTAAACCCTAAAACACTACGCCCTACGCAAACACTACAACACTATTCTAAACCCTAAAACACTACGCCCAGCATGACCCTACACTACGCAAACACTACAACACTACCCTAAAACACTAGCCCCAGCATGACCCTACACTACGCAAACACTACAACACAACCCTAAACCCTAAAACACTACCCCCAGCATGACCCTACACTACGCAAACACTACAACACTACCCTAAACCCTAAAACACTACCCCCAGCATGACCCTACACTACGCAAACACTACAACACAACCCTAAACCCTAAAACACTACCCCCAGCATGACCCTACACTAAACAACCACCACAACTCTACACTACACTAACACAACACTACACTACACAACACTACACTACACTACACAATCACTATCCCACGAAAAAACTTAACACAAACCCACTTACCTCTCTCGTCATCGTGGTTTTCACAACTCAAATGCATTTACCATACATGCCTTTAAAACGTAATTCTTTGTAAAGGCATGCGCGATAAATGCACATGCGTTTTGAAAAAATGCGGGATAATGGTATGCGAGGTCAATGACCTTGCGGGATAATGGTATGCGGACTGAAAGTCTGCGGGATAAAAAATGCGGGAAAATGGCTGCAAACCATGATTAGCAGCAGACTTCCCTGGTGAGCACTAGCTTTACTACAGTGATCTAATGAGCAACTAGAGTGCTAACATTCAGAATTTATGGCAAATGTGTGACACATCTGAATGCCTTCTTGATAGAACCAAAGTAAACAAGCATTGAAAATGCAATAGATCTCGCCCTCGTTTAAGTTAAAGCCATTCTGTTTGTAATGAGGTGTCTTTTTAGCTTTGCTTTTATTAGTGTTTTTAAAACTTTCATGTAAATAACATGCATATGTATGCATATATGTATATGTATGCATGCATTTATATTTATATAGATATGCAGATTATATATGTTTATATATGTATATTACCTACTGGCGATAGCCAGTGGGTATATATAGTTAGGATTTTTTCTCTATGGGATTTCTGAAAATTCTATGTCTAATAACTTTGGCGTTTGTGGACGGAATTGGCTGAAATTTTCAGGAAAATGGCACATTTTGTTTCTGAGCAGCCCCTGAAAATTTGGGGGGGTTTCGTCAAGGGGGGCCGAGAAAAAAGGGGGGTCCCAAAACGCGTTTTCCCATTCATTTTTCCATAGGGCGGTTGGACTCACTTTTAGCTCGAACGGCTGAATAGATTTACATGAAACTTGGCAAAATTGTAGATATGGTTTGCCCGACGTGCCTTTGCTATGTCTCAATATATGTGCTCCAGTGGATTTTGAGAAATTAATGTTTAAAAAAATATATATATCTGTGACAGCGCTCCAGTTAGCGCCCCGGTTCGCGTACCTGACGCGTAACGGAACTTCGCGAAGCGAAGCTGATTGGCTCTCCGGTGTCTGTCAACATTCTAAACAGTCCGGAGCGGCCGCCATCTTGTCTCTCGGTACGATCGAGAGACAAGATGTGGTGAAAAACGAAGGGGGAAATGAAGGAAAGGGGGCAAGGTAGACCACTCCTGACCCCCTAGGATTGATGAGGGGGATATTAAAGTGCCCCGCGGGGCAAAAAATAAAAATATTTTTTTTTTTGCGATTTTACGCCTTAGAGGCGCGTCCCGGTACGCGAACCGGGCAGCGAACCGGGCAGCTCACCGGGCAGCTAACCGGGCAGCTAACCGGCAGCGTAGCTGTCAACATTGTAAACAGTCCGGAGCGGCCGCCATCTTGTCTCTCGGTAGGTTTGAGAGACAAGATGTGGTGAAAAAAGAAGGGGGAAATGAAGGAAAGGGGGCAAGGTAAACCCCTCCTGACCCCCTAGGATTGATGAGGGGGATATTAAAGTCCCCCGCGATTTTTCGCGGTAGAGGCGCTTCCCGGTACGCGAACCGGGCAGCTAACCGGCAGCGTAACGGGAGTCCGCCATCTTGTGTTTTTGGAGCGTCCGGTTCGCGTACCGGGTAGCGTCCCGGTAAGCGTAACAAGGGGAAAACCAAGAGAAACAGTAAAAAAAAAATTAAGGGAATAGATTTCCAGCAAACTTGGCAAAATTGTAGGGACTGTTTGTTTGATGTGCCTTTGCAAGGCCTCAAGATATGTGCACGTGTGGATTTTGTCTAATTAAGGTTAAAAAAAATATATATATCTGTAAGCGTGCTCCGGCACGCTTACGTTACGGGTTTTGTTTGCGCTGCAGAGCCGATACGTCACGGTTATGCGACGCGTCATGAGGCGTCTCACGTGGCTACATGATACGTCACGTAATAAAGAATATATTTTACAGCTATAGATATTAGCTTTTAAAAAACCAATGAAATTCACTGAAAAAACCATAGGTTATAGACTATATATAGTTAGGAATTTGCATTTACAAAACCTTGAAAATTCACTGAAAAAACCATAGGTTAGAGACCATATATAGTTAGCTGGACATTTTATTGACATAAAACCAATGAAATTCCATATATAGTTAGTTGCACTAACTATATATCGCGCACCCGCAATCCACTGCTGATGATGTCACATATTACATCATTCATGACATGGTCAGTGACATCACTGATGACATCACTGATGACATCTCAAATGACATCACTGATGACATCACTGATGACATCTCAAATGACATCACTGATGACATCATGACACACCAATACCAGTTACTACATACGCACTCACTGATTCCTACGTCTACACACACATTCACTCATTCACCCATACAATCACTCATACATACAGTCACTCATTATTACAACACTATCATATGCACTCATACACCTACGCAGACACTCACACACTGCCACTCATCCATGGAGTTACTCACACACCTAGTCAGTCCTGTAAAGAATCAATCACACTTCCATTTCCTCATCTATACAGTTAAACACAGAACACCATACTTCAGTGACATCACTGATGACATCACTGATGACATCTCAAATGACATCACTGATGACATCTCAAATGACATCACTGATGACATCATGACACACCAATACCAGTTACTACATACGCACTCACTGATTCCTACGTCTACACACACATTCACTCATTCACCCATACAATCACTCCTACATACAGTCACTCATTATTACAACACTATCATATGCACTCATACACCTAGTCAGTCCTGTGAAGAATCAATCACACTTCGATTTCCTCATCTATACAGTTAAACACAGAACACCATACTTTTCACACATATACTAACACATACTTACTCTCCTATACAATCACTGATACAAGTACACATTGATATGCACAGAGTCACACACCTCCCAGCCAGCCACACACACACTCAGTCTTCCATACATCCACTCAATCTTCAATATGTAAAACATATTTAAACTTTACAAAAACACACAGACACTAGATGATGTCATCAGTGATGTCATTTGAGATGTCATCAGTGATGTCATCAGTGATGTCATTTGAGATGTCATCAGTGATGTCATCAGTGATGTCACTGACCATGTCATGAATGATGTAATATGTGACATCATCAGCAGTGGATTGCGGGTGCGCGATATATAGTTAGTGCAACTAACTATATATGGAATTTCATTGGTTTTATGTCAATAAAATGTCCAGCTAACTATATATGGTCTCTAACCTATGGTTTTTTCAGTGAATTTTCAAGGTTTTGTAAATGCAAATTCCTAACTATATATGGTCTATAACCTATGGTTTTTTCAGTGAATATATATATATATACCACCAATGCTCACCTTGAAGAAAAGCAAGCGGGACACATGCTCCGGGACAGACAGAGGATTTATTGAAACAAACAGAGCTCAGTCCTTTACAGTCCGTGAAACGCTATAGTGATGGGCAGACGCGTTTCTGGCCGGTTTGGCCGTCTTCAGTGCCGGTCTCACAGGCTGCTGGAATTCTCCCAGGGTTGAGGCGGAGACAACTCCCTTATGAAGCCGTCCCACAACTCCTCCTCCCAACTGCAAGTGTGTGCTGACTGTTTTCAATGCTGGGTAAACTGCATGATGGCCAACAGAGTTCATCGTGGTGCCACATTCAGTGATGGGAATACCAAGCACCCAGAGATGCCCCTAATATTTGGCGATGAGCGATGTGCATCCACAGCGCACCCAGGTGAGTTGATCCCGTTCCGACCTCCGTCTGTACCCTTAGTCAGGCGGCTCAATGCCGCCTCCTCTCTCCCCTTGCTAAATGACCGCCAGATAGCAATAACTTCGCTTGGGGGGGCGCCGCATTTAGTACTCCTCGTACTGTATTCCAAAGTTTTTTTGCCGATAAATGCGGAGCTCTTGAACGAGAGGGCGTGTCCCCAACCGGTCTCAGCAAAACCGGTAATCCATATACCACCAATGCTGACCTTGAAGAAAAGCAAGCGGGACACATGCTCCGGGACAGACAGAGGATTTATTGAAACAAACAGAGCTCAGTCCTTTACAGTCCGTGAAACGCTATAGTGATGGGCAGACGCGTTTCTGGCCGGTTTGGCCGTCTTCAGTGTCGGTCTCACAGGCTGCTGGAATTCTCCCAGGGTTGAGGCGGAGACCACTCCCTTATGAAGCCGTCCCACAACTCCTCCTCCCAACTGCAGGTGTGTGCTGACAGTTTTCAATGCTGGGTAAACTGCATGATGGTAAACAGAGTTCATCGTGGTGCCACATTCAGTGATGGGAATACCAAGCACCCAGAGATGCCCCTAATATTCGGCGATGAGCGATGTGCATCAACAGCGCACCCAGGTGAGTTGATCCCGTTCCGACCTCCGTCTGTACCCTTAGTCAGGCGGCTCAATGCCGCCTCCTCTCTCCCCTTGCTAAATGACCGCCAGATAGCAATAACTTCGCTTGGGGGGGCGCCGCATTTAGTACTCCTCGTACTGTATTCCAAAGTTTTTTTGCCGATAAATGCGGAGCTCCTGAACGAGAGGGCGTGTCCCCAACCGGTCTCAGCAAAACCGGTAATCCATATACCACCAATGCTCACCTTGAAGAAAAGCAAGCGGGACACATGCTCCGGGACAGACAGAGGATTTATTGAAACAAACAGAGCTCAGTCCTTTACAGTCCGTGAAACGATATAGTGATGGGCAGACGCGTTTCTGGCCGATTTGGCCGTCTTCAGTGCCGGTCTCACAGGCTGCTGGAATTCTCCCAGGGTTGAGGCGGAGACCTCTCCCTTATGAAGCCGTCCCACAACTCCTCCTCCCAACTGCAGGTGTGTGCTGACGGTTTTCAATGCTGGGTAAACTGCATGATGGTCAACAGAGTTCATCGTGGTGCCACATTCAGTGATGGGAATACCAAGCACCCAGAGATGCCCCTAATATTCGGCGATGAGCGATGTGCATCCACAGCGCACCCAGGTGAGTTGATCCCGTTCCGACCTCCGTCTGTACCCTTAGTCAGGCGGCTCAATGCCGCCTCCTCGCTCCCCTTGCTAAATGACCGCCAGATAGCAATAACTTCGCTTGGGGGGGGTGCCGCATTTAGTACTCCTCGTACTGTATTCCAAAGTTTTTTTGCCGATAAATGCGGAGCTCCTGAACGAGAGGGCGTGTCCCCAACCGGTCTCAGCAAAACCGGTAATCCATATACCACCAATGCTCACCTTGAAGAAAAGCAAGCGGGACACATGCTCCGGGACAGACAGAGGATTTATTGAAACAAACAGAGCTCAGTCCTTTACAGTCCGTGAAACGCTATAGTGATGGGCAGACGCGTTTCTGGCCGGTTTGGCCGTCTTCAGTGCCGGTCTCACAGGCTGCTGGAATTCTCCCAGGGTTGAGGCGGAGACCACTCCCTTATGAAGCCGTCCCACAACTCCTCCTCCCAACTGCAGGTGTGTGCTGACTGTTTTCAATGCTGGGTAAACTGCATGATGGTCAACAGAGTTCATCGTGGTGCCACATTCAGTGATGGGAATACCAAGCACCCAGAGATGCCCCTAATATTCGGCGATGAGCGTTGGCGCGGATGAAGAAATTGGAATATATATATATATATATATATATATATCACGAAGGTTTCCTTGTAGAAGAGAAACGGAGAGCCACAGCGGGGAATGCCAGGAGGAAGATTTATTATCACAGGATAAAAGTGGCATGACGCGTTTCGGCATGTGCCTCATCAGATGCCTGCTCCTTAACAACAGCTCCCAACAGGCATCACAAAGTAGTCCCATTCGGTCTCCCATTGGTGGATGCTCAGGTGGGTGGAGTGAAGTCTCAAACAGTACTGTAGTTGCGTCGGCAAACTGCAAGTACCAGCATGCACCACTCTCGGCCAGCAGGTAAGTTGCTTCATTCCGACCCTGTGTCCTCATGGGGGCCCTGAGCTGAATATGAGCGTGGGTTGCGGTGCTTGGCAGGCAGGTGTTGATGATGTAAACCGTCCTCCCGGGTCCCCAATGCTTCAACCGCATTAAGTCCAATCTCAGTTGCAGCCTGAGACCACGGATGCAGTGATCCTAATCCCTCCGTGAAGTCACGGACTGCGAATGATGCAGCGGCACTTGGCTGGGACTGGATGCGGCGGGTAAAGAGCTTGTCCAATACCTTGGAAAGTGAAAGTTTTATCGGCGAAGCTGTCCTTATGGCTCCAACCCAAAACGAAGCGGGACTCTCCAAAGCGCCCAGGACTAGCGCTGTAATGTATCACGAAGGTTTCCTTGTAGAAGAGAAACGGAGAGCCACAGCGGGGAATGCCAGGAGGAAGATTTATTATCACAGGATAAAAGTGGCATGACACGTTTCGGCATGTGCCTCATCAGATGCCTGCTCCTTAACAACAGCTCCCAACAGGCATCACAAAGTAGTCCCATTCGGTCTCCCATTGGTGGATGCTCAGGTGGGTGGAGTGAAGTCTCAAACAGTACTGTAGTTGCGTCGGCAAACTGCAAGTACCAGCATGCACCACTCTCGGCCAGCAGGTAAGTTGCTTCATTCCGACCCTGTGTCCTCATGGGGGCCCTGAGCTGAATATGAGCGTGGGTTGCGGTGCTTGGCAGGCAGGTGTTGATGATGTAAACCGTCCTCCCGGGTCCCCAACGCTTCAACCGCATTAAGTCCAATCTCAGTTGCAGCCTGAGACCACGGATGCAGTGATCCTAATCCCTCCGTGAAGTCACGGACTGCGAATGATGCAGCGGCACTTGGCTGGGACTGGATGCGGTGGGTAAAGAGCTTGTCCAATACCTTGGAAAGTGAAAGTTTTATCGCCGAAGCTGTCCTTATGGCTCCAACCCAAAACGAAGCGGGACTCTCCAAAGCGCCCAGGACTAGCGCTGTAATGTATCACAAAGGTTTCCTTGTAGAAGAGAAACGGAGAGCCACAGCGGGGAATGCCAGGAGGAAGATTTATTATCACAGGATAAAAGTGGCATGACGCGTTTCGGCATGTGCCTCATCAGATGCCTGCTCCTTAACAACAGCTCCCAACAGGCATCACAAAGTAGTCCCATTCGGTCTCCCATTGGTGGATGCTCAGGTGGGTGGAGTGAAGTCTCAAACAGTACTGTAGTTGCGTCGGCAAACTGCAAGTACCAGCATGCACCACTCTCGGCCAGCAGGTAAGTTGCTTCATTCCGACCCTGTGTCCTCATGGGGGCCCTGAGCTGAATATGAGCGTGGGTTGCGGTGCTTGGCAGGCAGGTGTTGATGATGTAAACCGTCCTCCCGGGTCCCCAACGCTTCAACCGCATTAAGTCCAATCTCAGTTGCAGCCTGAGACCACGGATGCAGTGATCCTAATCCCTCCGTGAAGTCACGGACTGCGAATGATGCAGCGGCACTTGGCTGGGACTGGATGCGGCGGGTAAAGAGCTTGTCCAATACCTTGGAAAGTGAAAGTTTTATCGCCGAAGCTGTCCTTATGGCTCCAACCCAAAACGAAGCGGGACTCTCCAAAGCGCCCAGGACTAGCGCTGTAATGTATCACGAAGGTTTCCTTGTAGAAGAGAAACGGAGAGCCACAGCGGGGAATGCCAGGAGGAAGATTTATTATCACAGGATAAAAGTGGCATGACGCGTTTCGGCATGTGCCTCATCAGATGCCTGCTCCTTAACAACAGCTCCCAACAGGCATCACAAAGTAGTCCCATTCGGTCTCCCATTGGTGGATGCTCAGGTGGGTGGAGTGAAGTCTCAAACAGTACTGTAGTTGCGTCGGCAAACTGCAAGTACCAGCATGCACCACTCTCGGCCAGCAGGTAAGTTGTTTCATTCCGACCCTGTGTCCTAATGGGGGCCCTGAGCTGAATATGAGCGTGGGTTGCGGTGCTCGGCAGGCAGGTGTTGATGATGTAAACCGTCCTCCCGGGTCCCCAACGCTTCAACGGCATTAAGTCCAATCTCAGTTGCAGCCTGAGACCACGGATGCAGTGATCCTAATCCCTCCGTGAAGTCGCGGACTGCGAATGATGCAGCGGCACTTGGCTGGGACTGGATGCGGCGGGTAAAGAGCTTGTCCAATACCTTGGAAAGTGAAAGTTTTATCGCCGAAGCTGTCCTTATGGCTCCAACCCAAAACGAAGCGGGACTCTCCAAAGCGCCCAGGACTAGCGCTGTAATGTATCACGAAGGTTTCCTTGTAGAAGAGAAACGGAGAGCCACAGCGGGGAATGCCAGGAGGAAGATTTATTATCACAGCCGCATCCAGTCCCAGCCAAGTGCCGCTGCATCATTCGCAGTCCGTGACTTCACGGAGGGATTAGGATCACTGCATCCGTGGTCTCAGGCTGCAACTGAGATTGGACTTAATGCGGTTGAAGCGTTGGGGACCCGGGAGGACGGTTTACATCATCAACACCTGCCTGCCAAGCACCGCAACCCACGCTCATATTCAGCTCAGGGCCCCCATGAGGACACAGGGTCGGAATGAAGCAACTTACCTGCTGGCCGAGAGTGGTGCATGCTGGTACTTGCAGTTTGCCGACGCAACTACAGTACTGTTTGAGACTTCACTCCACCCACCTGAGCATCCACCAATGGGAGACCGAATGGGACTACTTTGTGATACCTGTTGGGAGCTGTTGTTAAGGAGCAGGCATCTGATGAGGCACATGCCGAAACGCGTCATGCCACTTTTATCCTGTGATAATAAATCTTCTTCCTGGCATTCCCCGCTGTGGCTCTCCGTTTCTCTTCTACAAGGAAACCTTCGTGATACATTACAGCGCTAGTCCTGGGCGCTTTGGAGAGTCCCGCTTCGTTTTGGGTTGGAGCCATAAGGACAGCTTCGGCGATAAAACTTTCACTTTCCAAGGTATTGGACAAGCTCTTTACCCGCCGCATCCAGTCCCAGCCAAGTGCCGCTGCATCATTCGCAGTCCGTGACTTCACGGAGGGATTAGGATCACTGCATCCGTGGTCTCAGGCTGCAACTGAGATTGGACTTAATGCGGTTGAAGCGTTGGGGACCCGGGAGGACGGTTTACATCATCAACACCTGCCTGCCAAGCACCGCAACCCACGCTCATATTCAGCTCAGGGCCCCCATGAGGACACAGGGTCGGAATGAAGCAACTTACCTGCTGGCCGAGAGTGGTGCATGCTGGTACTTGCAGTTTGCCGACGCAACTACAGTACTGTTTGAGACTTCACTCCACCCACCTGAGCATCCACCAATGGGAGACCGAATGGGACTACTTTGTTATGCCTGTTGGGAGCTGTTGTTAAGGAGCAGGCATCTGATGAGGCATATGCCGAAACGGGTCATGCCACTTTTATCCTGTGATAATAAATCTTCCTCCTGGCATTCCCCGCTGTGGCTCTCCGTTTCTCTTCTACAAGGAAACCTTCGTGATACATTACAGCGCTAGTCCTGGGCGCTTTGGAGAGTCCCGCTTCGTTTTGGGTTGGAGCCATAAGGACAGCTTCGGCGATATATATATATATATATATATATATATATATATATATATATATATATATATATATATATATATATATATATATATATATATATATGTGAAAGCAAATGTCCCGAGATGAGAGGAGCAAGCAATGGCTGGTGCTGGCGGCGAGGTTCAGGACACCCTTGCAAAACAATTTTTACAGCAAAGATTCTTCAAAGAAGACGCCGCAGACTACCTCGATTGTGTTGACTTATAGATTTATTTTCTGTAGGTTCCCCAACAACAGCAAGTGAGAACGCTCCAGATAAGCCACCAGAAATTTTTGTAGTTGCTGATGCAAATAGTCTACAAATTGCGTTTGAACTATCTCATCAAGTGGAGCAAACTGACTTAACCAATACCCAAATACTCTCTCAAATGGGCCACATGATAGGAGTACATCCTAAGACAAACCTGAAGAACAAATCCAAATTTTGTCCTGTTTTATACCCGGGCAACCGCATAGATGTGTTCCATGATCTGGTTGTGGCAGAACTGGAGACAATGAAAAACACTACCAACAAAAGAGAAAATGTAACCAAGAACGAACGCATTGCATTAAAAAATCTCCAGTCTAATCCAATGATAGAAATAAAGCCAGCAGACAAGGGAGGAAATATCGTGGTCCTAAACAAGACTGATTACTTGGAAGAAGCCTATCGTCAACTAAACAATGGAACCAACTACAAAGTACTAGAGCACAATCCAACTGTGGATATGACAAGGCAACTACACAAACGCATCGAAGTATGGCAAGAAAATGGCCTAATAAGTAAGGAAGAAAAGAATTTTTTGACAATCAATCATCCAATAATGCCAACAATTTATTTTCTTCCGAAAATACACAAGACTAATAAAACCACCTGCACGCCCAATAATATCGAGCTGAGGATCACTATGCGAGAATGTAGCCTCTTATGTGGATCACTTTCTGGCTCCGATTGTACCTACTCTTTGTTCATTCTTTAAAGACACTGGTGACTTCCTAAGAATCATCATGGGAGTGGAATGGCAACCAGAGTATTGGCTGGCAACCATAGACATTGTGTCGCTTTACACTTCGATCCAACATGATATAGGCATGAATGCAACAAAGTACTTCCTAAATCAGAGTCCAATATCTGAATTAAGACATACCAACATGTTATTGGACATGATGTCCTTCTGTCTGAAAAATAACGTCTTCACTTTCGACAAGAAGACCTACACACAAATCTGCGGCTGTGCCATGGGAGTTTCCTTCTCTCCAAGCTATGCCAATCTCACCATGGGTTGGTGGGAGAAGAACATAGCTTGGAGAGAAGAAAACGAGCCATACACCACGGATGTGGTTATATGGCTCAGATTTATAGATGATCTGTTCCTCCTCTGGAAGGGCACTAAACAAAAACTTACAGAATACATTGAGATTCTGAATGTGAATGAAGTGGGATTACAATTTACATCGAATATCCAAAAAAAGGAAATAGAGTTTCTCGATACAAAGATCTATATCAAAAATAACAAATTGGAAACAACTGTATTCCGAAAAAAAACATCTACGAATAGTGTGTTACACGGAACTAGTTTCCATCCTGTCTCACTCAAACAAAGCATCCCCTACGGGGAGTTTCTACGAATGAAACGCAATTGTTCTGAAGAAACTGAAATGGAAAACAGGTTCAAAGAAACCAAAGATCGTTTCTCCAAGCGAGGATACAAACAAACGGATATAACTAGAGGCGAACAAAAAGCAAGAGCAAAACGAGAGCAGACACTTTGATACCAAAAGATAAATCTACAAAGAACACAGATGAAGAGAAACCACGACTGATTCTAACCTTTTCAAAGGAAAGTTACAAAATCCGCCAAATTCTGTTAAAATACTGGAATGTGTTAAAAAAGGACACTGAGATAGGAATGCTGATTGGTGACAGACCCTTAATCTCTTATCGTAAAGCTCCTTCAATACAAGACACGCTAGTCAACAGTCATTTCAAAAAAGTACAAATCTTGAGTTGGCTAGAGAAACGACAATTGGGATTCAGTAAGTGCACAACATGCAAGGCATGCACAATTGGCCAGAATATAAAAACCCTAAAAGATCCAAAGGGAAGAACCTTTGAAATAAAGGATAAGATAACATGTGAGTCACAATTAGTGGTTTATCAAATTGTGTGCTTTTGCGACAAAAAATACATTGGCTCAACAATCTGTCCACTCAAAAAGAGAATACTCGAACACACCAGAGCCATTCAAAACAATGACATGAGTTATGCGACAGCGAAACATTTAAAGACCCACCCTGAAAAAACCTGGAAAAATATGAAATATGCGGGAATCGCCTTGGTAGGGGAGAACGAAAGAGGTGGTGATCGAGTTACGAGACTAAGACGCCTCGAATCTAAACTAATTATTAGGTTCAAAACCAGAAACCCGTGGGGTCTCAACACGGACGAAGAACTTTATGTACACTTGTAATTTTGATGAACTGAATATTTCCAATTACAGACAATTAATATTTGTTTTTTGAACATTTTTCCTTTTGATTGATCCAAGTGCTATATATGTGACAAATAACAATATAAGATTTTTATCCTTGCGCTGTGCTAGCTGTTGATCAAAGCATCTAACGGCACAACCGGAATACAAGGCACTTAGCCTCAACTGACCCATACGACTTAATTAGGGTCTAGGGCACTCAGCCATAAATTGCAATATATGGACACTTAGTCCCTAACCAGATCCTCTAACAATCTGCGCCCTTATAAATATATTGAAAAGCTATGTATGCTAGAGCGCAAATTGTATAATATTCAATCATAACCTCCCGGTTGGCCGCGAAACTGCCGCGATCCGGCCTGCACCAGCGCATTGTTAGTTAAAGATGTAACTAAAAATCCTAAAAACTACTGAACCCACAATGCATCATAACAGCCAAGTGGAGTTTGCATGTACTTAAGGTAAACACAAATGATGGACACGTGTTTGTAACCGTGATCAAGGACAGTCTGTTTGTCCGAAACGCGTTGGTGGGGAACCTACAGAAAATAAATCTATAAGTCAACACAATCGAGGTAGTGTGCGGCGTCTTCTTTGAAGAATCTTTGCTGTAAACATATATATATATATATATATATTATATATTACCTACTGGCGGTCGCCAGTAGGTATATATAGTTAGGATTTTTTCTCTATGGGTTTTTTGAAAATTCTATGTCTAATAACTTTGCCGTTTGTGGACGGAATTGGCTGAAATTTTCAGGAAAATGGCACATTTTGTTTCTGAGCAGCCTTTGAAAATTTGGGGGGGGTTCGTCAAGGGGGGGCCGAGAAAAAAGGGGGGTCCCAAAACGCGTTTTTCCCATGTTAATTTCCATAGGGCGGTTGGCCTCACTTTTAGACCGAACGGCTGAATGGATTTGCACGAAACTTGGCAAAATTGTAGGGACTGGTAGCCCGATGTGCCTTTTGTAGGTCTCAATATATGTGCTCCAGTGGATTTTGAGAAATTAACGTTTAAAAAAAGATATATATCTGTAAGCGCGGACCGGGCAGCGGCCTAGGACGCGTACTTTTCGCGCAACGGAGCTTTGTGAAGCGAAGCTGATTGGTTCTCCGGCGTCTGTCAACATTCCAAACAGTCCGTAGTGGCCGCAAACAGTCCGTAGTGGCCGCCATCTTGTCTCTCGGTAGGATCGAGAGACAAGAGGAGGCCAAAGCGTAGGGGTAAATGACCATAAGGGGGAATAGTAGATCCTCGCTGACCCCCTAGGTTTGATGTGGAGGTTTTAAAAGGGCCCCGCGGGGCAAAAAAAAAAAATTATAATAATAATCTTACGGCTGAATGGATTTGCACGAAACTTGGCAAAATTGTAGGGACTGGTAGCCCGATGTGCCTTTGCTAGGTCTCAATATATGTGCTTCAGTGGATTTTGAGAAATTAACGTTCAAAAAAAGATATATATCTGTAACAGCGCACCGCTTCGCGTACTTTTCGCGTTACGGAGCTTTGCGAAGCGAAGCTGATTGGCTCTCCGGTGTCTGTAAACATTCCAAACAGTCCGTAGCGGCCGCCATCTTGTCTCTCGGTAGGATCGAGAGACAAGAGGAGGCCAAAGCGAAGGGGCAAATGACCATAAGGGGGCATAGTAGATCCTCGCTGATCCCCTAGGTTTGATGTGGAGGTTTTAAAAGGGCCCCGCGGGGCAAAAAAAATAAATAATAATAATAATCGAACGGCTGAATGGATTTGCACGAAACTTGGTAAAATATTAGGGACTGGTAGCCCGATGTGCCTTTGCTAGGTCTCAATATATGTGCTTCAGTGCATTTTGAGAAATTAACGTTCAAAAACAAGATATATATCTGTAACAGCGCTCCGCTTCGCGGAGATAAAATTATATCTGTATTACCTAGCTGTTGCTAACACCAGTTAGCGACGGCTAGTAGGAGATAGCGACCATCTTGGGCCCCACTTTGCATGTGAGTGATATTTATCACTAATGACATGCAAAGTGGGCATGCCAAGATGTTAGCGACTGGAAACAGTCGCTAACATCGCTATCTCCTATTATCAACTTTTGGAAATATTCGAGATAAGCGCGAATATCTCCAAAAAGTAACAGCTGCCCTGAGCAGTTCTTAGCCATGTTATCCTATGGGAGGTGGATAACATGGCTAAGAGGATTAGCTCGGTAATGCATGAATATCGCTGAGTTTTCAGCGATATTAATGCATTGCGGTCGGTTTTTATCGTATTTGCGATAAACTTTGATAATAGCAAGGTTTATCTGCGATAATTTCTGACGGTAAAAAAATCTTTGCAATGCATCGTTAGGGATAAATATCGCTTAACTTTGGTAATATGCCCCAACGTCTGTTAACGTTCGATTCGAAGGAAATCAGGAAGTGTTGAAAAACATTGTCTGCGCCATCTTGTCTTTTTTCAAATGCCACACTTTTGTCGTGCACGGCAGCCATTTTAGATGCCTTGACCAGACCCACTCTGTGCACGCTGTCGATCCTTAGCATGGCTCCCCACCCTCGCAAGCATCTCCCCCAGGCAGTGGTCACCCCCGCTCTCTGTCTTATGCATGGGTAATAAACCTCCCCCCATCTGCGCTGCTCTTTCCTGAGAATCACACCCTGTGCCCGCCCGACACCTCCCTTTCGCCCTATTCACTACTGCACCCTCTGACACTCCTTTTCCTCTGTGTCCGATTGTCCAGGCTGGTCCTAGGGTATCAGCTAGCCCTGCAGATGTAGTTTATGGCCACAGCTGTAAAGATTCACCCCTCTTCAAAGGAGTTATAGTAGATCAAGGCCCACACTCGATGAGATCCGTCACAGCAGAAGCGTTGCTATTATCTGAAAACCATCCTGTATTGTGATTGGGGAGGGGACCGAGCGTGAAGCGGAAGATTCCAGGGATGACTCTTTGTACATCAAAGTTTTTACAATTATGTGTCACATTAAAAATATATAGCACTCCGACAAAGTAGTAAGATTATAAAACTTTAATAATTTATAAATATATACAAGAAAACAAAAATAGTAATAACATATAAACATTTTTAGGGAAAAACAACGAAGTAGCGGTCGGCTGTGCGAATAGTCCCAACGCAGCACAACGTCCAGATTTCCGGCGTGGGGCGGGTCATCAGTAGCAAACTGTTGTGCGAATAGTTCCAAGGCAGCAGAACGCGCTGAAATCTAGATGACACGAAAGTGATGTCTAGTAAGTTGCCACCCAGCAAATAACGGCGTGGGGCGTCGCGGGGGGTGGGTCTTCAGTAGCAAACTGTTGTGCGAATAGTTCCAAGGCAGCAGAACGATGGCACCAAGGTGATGTCCAGTAAGTTGCCGCACTGGTTTTGGTATCCTACAATGCTGCTCCGAATAACGGCGTGGGGCGCCCCGGGGGAGGCGGCGTGAACGGGCCTCTCCAGGTGGAGTGTCATCTGTTGTAGTGGGGCGCCCCTTTACCGTTTCAGTTGCCATTCCGTCCGTTTTTGGTCCACTGTGTCAAAAGCCGCAATTCAGCTGAGTTGCGCCCACTCTTGCGGTGCAGCGATAGGCGGCTGTCACAGGACTCTCAAAATGGCGGCAGGCTCTTTCCTTTTTGGGCCTGGTCCACTGAAATGGCCCTGGGACACCTTGGAAATCGGACGCTTGTCTGCTAGGTCTTGGACCCCATTCTCGAAAGCGTCCCCTCCGCCTTGAGAATTCATCAAAAGTTTTGGGGGCCCCGACTCCTGCAGGCTTCTGGTGGGGAGCGGCTGCCATGATTGCTCGCGGAATGACTACGACGGAGCTACGAGATGGTGGTGCTCTCATGCTGACGCCAGCTTCAGTCTGAAACATCCAGAAACAAGGTGGGGCTTTCATCGTTTGGAAAAAAAAAAAGTTTTCATCCAATGAAAAGTGTTGTTTTTAGGTCATATGATCAAGCCTTCCATCATTAGGAAACCAAAAGTAAAATGAACCAATGAAAAGTTTTATAAACAAGTCACATGACCTGTTATGCGGCATAGGGTATAAAATGCGGAGAAAATACGTTGGCACGTGAGGCGGCGTCAGTAGCGGACCGATGTGCGAATAGGCCGAAGGCAGCACAACGCGCCAAGATCCGGATGGCACCGAGGTGGTGTCCAGCAAGTTGCAGCACTGGTGTGGCCATCCTACAATGTTGAAAGTCGGCGTGGGGCGCCCCGTTGGCCTGTGAGTTTGCGTCAGTAGCGGACCGATGTGCGAATAGGCCGAAGGCAGCACAACGCGCCAAGATCCGGATGGCACCGAGGTGGTGTCTAGTAAGTTGCCGCACTGGTGTGGCCATCCTACAATGCTGCGCCGAAAGTCGGCGTGGGGTGCCCCGTTGGCCTGTGAGGTGGCGTCAGTAGCGGACCGATGTGTGAATAGGCCGGAACCAGCACAAGGCGCCAAGATCCGGATGGCACCGAGGTGGTGTCATAGTTGAGAGTTCTGAGCAGCGCTTGTAACACTGTCTGAAGCTTATTTGCACCTGCTGCAGCTTCACTATTGCCCTGGTGTGGCCTAAGATCGCCCATGACATAGGCGGCCACCTCCCGGGGTCCGGCGGAACTTTTTTCCTTTTCCTTTCTGCATCTTGTCCCAAATTTGTTTGACCTGAAGACACGACCAGGTCCCTGAATGTGTGCAGGGGGACGCTATTGATTGAATCAAAATGGCGGCTTCACACAAAGCTGACTCAAGCGTTTTCTGGTGGTTTCATAGTTGAGAGGCACTTCATCTGCAGTGGGGCGCCGAGATCCGGATGGCACCGAGGTGATGTCTAGCAAGTTGCTGTACTTGTGTGGTCATCCTACAATGCTGAAACTCGGCGTGGGTCGCCCCATTAGCCTGTGAGATAGCTGTTCTTTGGATTTGGGCCTGGTCCACTAAAATGGCCCTGGGACACCTAAGAACTCGAACGCTCGATTTTTTTTTCCTTTCCTGTACATGCAAAAAAAGGTAAATGCCCGGTATGTTACACGCTTCATCTGCCACGATGAACTCTCCAGAGGAAACGAAAAAATATATAGTTGTGGTAACTATACCATGCATCGTCATATGGAGAGGTGGCACCAATTAATTATAGTGCTGCATAAAAGAGAGATTTGGAGGAGAACCCCTGACCTGCTAGTACATTCATCAAAGAAGTGGCACTGAGAGCTTCAGAGGCAAGGGAAACGGTCCCAAATATTTAGAAGAACTTTGGAAAGATTAAAATGACATGTTTAGATTGTGGTAAATTAATTTCATGTGGGCAGATGAGTGTTACTCTAATAAATACAGCATATGAACATCATCATAGTCGATGGTTGGTAGAGACATTTTGACTATATCCTGGACCTGCCCGTCCTCGCCCAAAATGGCGCCGGAATAAATGGGACTCGTAACTCCTTGTTGTGTACTGGTTGCAGAACCTTGAAATCACGAGATACGTATGCAGTTTTGAAGCACATGGCGGGCGGGGACGAGAATTGATTGAATATTTCGACATCCCTATTGATATTAAGTTCTGATGTGTTATTGATTACTGTACTGTTGAAAGTTCGAATTAACGTCACCCATGGTACTTGCCCGCAAATGTATATCTAGATAATTTTATTGTAACTGGCCCTGTCGTATTTTAATTATAAAATGTACGTCCACCGATTCCATAACTGTTAGACACCTTAGTTCTTGCAACCTAATGGCCCGCCCGTTACGTTCCTCTACAGTGTAAATGTCTACTCATCACATACGATTACAGTTTGCTCCGTGGCCGGCCCACGTGGTTATAGGCTCGTATTTGTATAATGAAATTTTCACAATAAAGGTTTTTAAAAGAAAACATGGTAGTAGTATATACATTGGTAAAGTTTGTAATAATAGTCACTGTTTTAGAATCATTAAAAGGCAAGTGAAATAAAGCAGACCAATTACATGAAGGGTAAAAGGTATAATACGAAGGAACGCAGTAAAGATAAATGGTCAAGGGCTGTTGTGTTTTCTATTCCTGCAACATAAAGTGATCGATAAGAATCTCATATTCAGGCGTATCGGCGACTAAGACAGCAGGTCGACCCTCTTTTGCTCAACGGCTCCATCATGGGACGAAGAAACGCTCTTTTTCTCGAAAAAAGAATATATTTTACTTGCAGGACAGTTGTAAAATTTCCGGGAAAGTACATTAGCCTGGAACATTATAACATATATTTAAGAAAAAATAATGTTCGGAAGTAATGAAAAGCGTAATTTTTAGGTCATATGAGCAAGCCTTTCATCATTACAATAAGAAAAGTAAAATGAACCAATGAAAAGTTTTATTAACAAGTCACATGACTTGTTATGCTTACGTTACGCGCTGCGCGCCCCGGATGACTTCCGGATGCGCTAACGCGGCGCGTCATATGACGCATTACGCGACAACGCAGGTCCAGAATATAGTCAAAATGTCTCCACCAACCAGCGGTCGGAACACAACCCCTTTCAGCAGGCTAAATAGTTCTGTTAAATGAGAACAGAAGGGACAGGCAACAAGAACCATCAGTGAAAGAGGGGAGGGCTAGTTCTTCTCTACCGGGTTACATTGGGGCGCTACCGGAACTGATCGAATTGGTAGTCTACAGTGTTTCTGGATGTTTCAGACTGAAGCTGGGGTTAGCATGAGAGCAGCATCATTTCGTAGCTCCGTCGTGGCCATTCCGCAACCAATCATGGCAGCCGCTCTTTATCGTTATTTTGGGCGGGGTGGGTGGCGGAGCCGAGCTGTTTTGCAGCCATCATTGTGTGGAGTTCAGTTCATCTCACTAGTTTTGTATTTGTCATGAGGGGTTGTTCCTAATGTTTCTATTTTAGCGAGGTCAAAAAGAGATCCCATTAGTGGCCTACTGATTTTGCTCGATTCCTTTTCTTTTTTTTTACACGATTTTTCGTTATCTGCAAAGACTAAACAGAGTATTGCGACTCTGTGTTTGTTTGTAAATAGAGAATGAACCAAAGAGAACTAATTCTAAAACAGTAAATACTTGGATAACAATCAATCAAATGGAGAGAGAAGCAGGCACGACGGATTACAACGGGGGCAAAGGCCTGCGTTAACTACCTTTCACTATCTGCAAAGAGAGAGTACTCCTAATAGAAATGAGGGGGGGGGGCACCATTCAAAGCAGATCAGTGTGCATAAACACGAAAATGTTTTCACTTACCACGTACTTGACATTCGACAGCTTATGATATTTGCTATTAAAAAACCATTGAAATTCACTGAAAAAACCATAGGTTATAGACCATATATAGTTAGGAATTAGCATTTACAAAACCTTGAAAATTCACTGAAAAAACCATAGGTTATAGACCATATATAGTTAGGAATTAGCATTTAAAAAACCTTATTTTACTCACACAAAACCATTGAAATTACATATATAGTTAGTTGCACTAACTATATATCGCGCACCTGCAATCCACTGCTGATGATGTCACATATTACATCATTCATGACATGGTCAGTGACATCACTGATGACATCACTGATGACATCTCAAATGACATCACTGATGACATCACTGATGACAACATCCAGTGACTGTATGTTTCTGTAAAGTTAAAATGTGTCTTACATATTGAAGAATGAGTGGAAGTATAAGTGTCTGGACAAAGGATTTAGTAGGTGCATGACTGAATGCATGAGTGAGTGATTAAATGTGTCTCACTGAGTGCATGGGTTAGTGACTAAAGTGTCTTAATTTGTGCATCATTATGTCTGTTGTTCTGTAAACTGCTGCATGTTTTGATCAGTAGCTATATAATTAACTATATGGGTTACTGATTGATTGTCCAAGTATTTGTATGGGAGACTGAGTGTGTGTGTGGCTGGCTGGGAGGTGTGTGACTCTGTGCAGATCAATGTGTACTTGTATCAATGATTGTATAACAAGGTAAGTATGTGTTAGTATATGTTTGAAAATGTAAGGTGCTCTATGTTTAACTGTATAGACAAGAAAATGGAAGTGTCATTGATTCTTTACAGGACTGACTAGGTGTGTGAGTAACTCCATGGATGAGTGGCAGACTGTGAGTGTCTGTATAGGTGTATGAGTGCATATGATAGTGTTGTAAAGATGAGTGATTGTATGTATGAATGATAGTATGGGTGAATGAGTGAAGGTGTGTGTAGACGTAGGAATCAGTGAGTGCGTATGTAGTAACTAGTATTGGTGTGTCAATGGTTTCAAAAATTATATTCTGTATTTAACACTGGGTGAAACAGAGGTTATATTAAAATGTGAGGAGATGCATTGTATTGTCATATGAATGATATCATCAGTGATGTGGTCATTGATGTCAAATGAGATGTCATCAGTGATGTCATCAGTGATGTCATTTGAGATGTCATCAGTGATGTCACCAGTGATGTCACTGACCATGTCATGAATGATGTAATATGTGACATCATCAGCAGTGGATTGCAGGTGCGCGATATATAGTTAGTGCAACTAACTATATATGTAATTTCAATGGTTTTGTGTGAGTAAAATAAGGTTTTTTAAATGCTAATTCCTAACTATATATGGTCTATAACCTATGGTTTTTTCAGTGAATTTTCAAGGTTTTGTAAATGCTAATTCCTAACTATATATGGTCTATAACCTATGGTTTTTTCAGTGAATATATATATACATATATATATATATATATATAAAGATTGTATTCATATCCCCCTTTTTTGATATCATCAACTTTCCCCTGCATGCAATGACACGTGCTCTGTGTCAGTGCATGCATTCTGTCCTGATTCCTTGCCACCATGGCATCCATCAAGGGTCGCAATCACATGCCTTGAGACATTGTCTAAGTTCTCCGCAATGCACTGATTCACGCACATTGTCAGGACACACATGCACTTTACCCGATGTTCCAGCTATCTCAGGTGGACCCCAGCGACAATGCATAGGGCTCTGGTCGTCAACATACACCCCGCTGCCCAGCCCTAACTCTTCAGATAGGGGATCAGATAAAGGGTCAATAGCTGGTCTGTACAATATTTACAGAACTTGTTCCTTTGGTAGGCGTATACTGACTTTGTAGAGGGCCACCTGGCCACCAAGATAACCTCACAGGCTTCAGGAGGAAGGTCAAAAGCTGTCAACTGTTGCCGCTCAATCTCAATGCAAGGAGTCGGAGAGTGGACAGGTTCGGGTGGAGGACCCTCCCCTCCTGCTGCGCCAGAAGAACCTCCCGAAGTGATAGCCTGACCGGAGGATCAATGCTCATCTCTATAAGCTCAGGATACCAAACTTAATATGTCCAGTCCGGAGCCACAAGAATAACCTGTGCTCGATCGCTCCTGATCTTCTTGAGCCTTCTGGGCAGAAGTGGTATGGGCGTAAAGGCGTAAAGGAGGCCAGAGCTCCACTCACGACGAAAAGCGTCGCCGATTGAGTGCCACCTTGGAAATTCCAACGCGCAGAACAGCTGACATTGAGCATTCTCTTCTGAGGTGAACAGATCTAACCAACGCTCTCCCCACTGCTGAAAGAGACCTTGTAACACCTCCGGATGAAGAAGCTGTTCGTGATCCGCAAGGCACCTTCAGCTGAGCTCATCCGCTCTGGTGTTCAGAGAGCCGGCCAGGTGTTGAACCAACAGGGAAATGCCCAAATGTTCCTACCAAGTCCTCTTGACAAAGGGTCCACGACCCCACACCGCCTTGTTTGTTGCAGTACCGTATGGTATTAGTGTTGTCTGTGAACACTTGAACAAGCCTTCCCTGTATTGATGCCAAAAGGGCTGTTAGTGCCAGTTGGATCACTTGAAGCTCCAGCAGGTTGATATGGAGCTTGGCTTCCACCGGAAACCAGAGTCCTCTGATCTCCAGCTCTCCCAGATGGCCACCCCAGCCCAGAAGGGACACCTACGTCACTACCGTGGGATCTGGTTGAGGAAGGGAGAGGGTCTGCCATTGAACCATTCGCGGTACGTCAGGCACCACTGCAGATCTTTCGCAGTGCTCTCTGTAATCTGAACCAGGTCGGTGAGATTTCGTCGATGCTGTGCCCATTGGAACTCCAGGTCCCACTGCAGAGTCAGCATGTGCCACCGTGCATGGGTCTCTAACAGGATGCAGGAGGCCATTAGGCCCAACAGCCTCAGAGTCAATCTCACCGAAATCCAGGATAGAGGCTGAAACATTGGTATCATAGCTGGAATATCCTAGAATTGCCGTTCGAGAGGATAGGCTTAAAACTTCACCGTGTCCAGCTCCGCTCCAATGAAGGGAAGAGACTGAGAGGGAGTCAGGTGTGACTTTGGCACATTGATAGTGAACCCCACCAAATGCAAGAGGTTCGCCATCATCTGGAAGTGGGAGACAACTGTTTGGAAAAAGCCTGTCTTCAACTACCAATTGTCGAGTTAGGGGTAACCCCAGATCTCTGCAGATGAGCTGCGACCACCACCATCATCTTTGTGAACACCCGAGGGGCACTGGTGAGGCCAAAATGGAGAAAAGCAAACTGAAATTGCTCGTGGCCCACCCTGAACCGCAGGTGGCGCCGATGTGTGGGCAGGATGGGTATATGGAGGTAGGCATCCTGCAATTCCAGCGCTACCACCAAGTCTCCTGGCTCCAAAGCAGACAGGGCCTGAGCAAGGACGAGCATCTTGAACTTCTCTTTTTTGAGGAAGCGATTGAAGGTTCTGAGGTCTAGGATAGGACGAAAGCCTCCGTCCTTCTTGAGGACCAGGAAGTAGCGGGAATAGCAACCACTGCCTACTACAGGCCCAGGGACCCTCTCTATAGCTCCCTTGGCCAAGTGAGCATTGACTTGGCAAGGTGATCCTCCGTCAGCCGAACATATGCTGGAAGCATAGAAGGTTGGGTAGTCTCGAAGGGGGGGAGTAGCCCCTTCAGACTATTTGCAGGACCCACCTGTCCGATGTGATGGTTCCCCAGTGGTGGAGATGATGGGGTAGCCTGTCCCAACTAGCTGAGAATGATCCTGAGGGATCGGATTAGGAAGGTTTTGCTGTGGAGGAGGGGATGGTGGCTTTGCTCGACTTCTGGTTCCCAGACCCACAAGGCCGTGGTGAGCAGCGTCCATGGCCCCGCAGGGGTTGCTGAACTTGTGGAGCCTTCTGGCCGAAATAGGGTTGGCACGGCTGGTAGTCCCTTCCGTAGCCACGAAAGGAGTGAAAAGTGGATGCAGCCCGGGGGGCAGTAGTAAAGCCCAAAGACTTGGCCGTGGCTCACGAGTCTTTAACCCTTTTGGTGTTCATGACGGAACCATTCCGTCATGAGCACCAGTGCTTCTGTGCTCATGACAGAACAATTCTGTCATGAGTACAGGCGCAGAAAATCCCTCTGCTGCAGACAGAGGGATGTTTTGCCTTGGGAGGTGGGGAAGAGCTTCCCCAACCTCCCGAGGCCTGTTTTTGGTTTTCCTTGTAATGACTATCGCATGCATGACGCGCTGTCGTCATTACAGCGAAAACAAAACTAAAACTTAGTTTCAGTTTCACAGTTTCAGTGATTGTGGGACTATCTCAGCCTCTGAGCAACGAAACACATGGGAAACTCCCCTTTCCAATGGTACCCTTCCCTAGTGGATCCCTGCTTAGGGATCACCCCAGGTGGGTGATCCCCAAGCAGGGATCCACCCACTAGCACCTAGGAGGAGGGAGTGGCCTCTTTGGCAAGGGCCTTTGCTCCCCCCATAAAGTTTTGCCAAAGATAGTCCCAGAAAATGCCACAGTTTCTCTGCCCCCCCAGGAGACAGATGGGGGCAGTAGCCCATGATCTGCCCCCTGAGGGGGGCAGAAAGCCCACTAGGTACCAGGGCTGTTTTTATATATATGGGTGGGGGGTGCCCAGAATGGGCATGCCAATGCCTCCACCCCACAAAAATTCCCACAGTCTTTCTACCCCCAGAGGCAGATGGGGGCAATACCCACTTATCTGCCCCCGCGGGAGTCAGAAAGCCCACTAAGCACCAGGGGTATATTTCTTTCAAAATTCAGGGGTGGGGTCTGCCCAGAATGGGAATGCCAATGCCCCCCTCCCAAAAAAGATGTCACAGTCTTTCTGCCCCCCCCCCAGGAGGCAGATGGGGGCAGTAGCCACTGATCTGCCCCACTGGGGGGGGGGGGCAGAGAGCCCACTAGGCGCCAGCGATTATGCTGGCTTTTATGCGTAGGGGTTGGGGCAGCCCAGAAAGGGCATTCCAATGTCTCACCCCCCACAAAATAGCCACATTTTTTCCCTTCCCCTTGGGGGGATATTGGGGAAATAGCCCCTGATTTCCCCCCTCCCCAGGGCGGCAGAAAGCCCACTCGGCACTTACTTTTTTTCAGAATGTGCCTAGCTGTAGATTTTGAATCCTAGCTCTGCCGGCACCTAAGAAAACGTAGCAAACCTATACAGTTTTGAAAACTAAACACCCAGGGGAATCCAGGATGGGGTGACTTGTGTGGCTCTCACCAGGTTCTGTTACCCAGAATCCCTTTCAAACCTCAAACTTTGTAAAAAAAACAAACACATTTTCCTCACATTTCTGTGATGGAAAGTTCTGGAATCTGTATAGATCCTCAAAATTCCACCCACCCCGCATTCCCCAAAGTCTTCCGATAAAAATGGTAGCTAACTTGTGTGGGTAGGCGTAGTGCCCGCAACAGGAAATGGCCTGAAACGCAACGTGGACACACCACATTTTTACAGTTAAAACTGATCCCTTTTTGCAAAGTGCCTAGCTGTAGATTTTGAACCCTAGCTCTGCCGGCACCTAGGGAAACGTAGCAAACCCTTATGTTTTATAAAACTAGATAGCTAGGGGAATCCAGGATGGGGTGACTTGTGTGGCTCTCACCAGGTTCTGTTACCCAGAGTCCCTTATAAACCCCAAACTTTGTAAAAAAAAAACATTTCTGTGATAGAATGTTCTGGGGTTCTGCGTGGATCAACAAAATTCCACCACCCCACATTCCTCAAAGTCTTTAGATAAAAATTATACCTCACTTGTGAGCCTGCGGGGCCTGAAGGCGCACCTGCAGGGTCAGCCTGCCCAAATATGACACACATTGCGTCATAAAAATCTTTGAGGTGGGCGGGGGTGGCTCCCGGAAAAAGAGGGCAACACAGAGCCGACCCAGGCACCTGCTCCGCGCAACGGGGCCTCGAGCGCTGAGTTTCCTCCACCACGTTATGAGCCAGGCGGGGTGAAGTCGAAGCACAATTCGACTTCTTGTGCTTCTTGTGGTGCCTCTTACCTGACTTTGACGACTTCGACAAAGAGGACTTAGAATCGCCGGAGCATGTCTTGGACCTTCCTCTCGACCGAGACCTGGACCGGGATCGAGACCGACGAGGCAACCTCCGCGGTGCCGGAAGCCGGGCCACGAGAAGCTTTAGGGACCACTCCCTCAAAGCCTTTGGCGCCATGGCCGGGCAGTCGGAACACGACTTGGAGTCGTGGTCGTGTTCCAGGTACCACAGACAAACCAGATGGGGGTCTGTAACTGACATGGTGTGGTGACAAGCGCCGCACGGCTTGAACCGCAAAGTTTTCTTACTTGATATCCTAAACACACCAACGGAGTTGACAAAAAGTTTTTTTTAAAGTCTGTCAAAAAATGACAGGGGGAAAGCTTTCTTCAGTATATTGGCGCTGGCTGGCAGAGAAAGAAAATAACTGACGTCAGCGCGCTGGAGTGGTAGCTATATTGATGACACTGATATCACGACGATGGCGAACATGATGCCGATGACGTTACGTGGAGTCGACTGACGCCACCTACCAGGGTACTGATGTAAAAAAGCTTCCGAATCCAGTCTGATGCCTCAAAGTTCATAGGTAAGAAATCTACGGCTAGATGTCTCTATCAGATAGAAAAATGTGCGAATTTTGCAGGGGTATCTGATGGAGTTCTGCCACTTTCTGCACCAAACCAAACACTGACATTAGATTATCTAAATTCTTCCAGTTTTAAATTCGTTTTTTGAGATATATATCCATATATCTACACTACTATTATAAAGCGAGAACTTTGAACCTTTGAGGCGGGTAAACTCGGGAACCACAGCGCCAATCCAAACACCCGATACATCGTTGTAATTGTCAGGGTGTGCAGATGGACATAGGCTATATAAAATAAAAAAATATACGTTATTTAAAAAATTTACGATAAAAAAAGTAGTCCCTTGGAAGTAGCGCCGGCCGCGACGTCCGTGCTGACATCAGGAGCGCGGGGAGGAGCGGCGTCCAGGAGCGCGAGAAGGAGCGGCGGACATGAGCGCGGGGAGGAGCAGCGGACAGGCGGGGAGGAGCGGTGAGGAGCGGCCGACAGGCGGGGAGGAGCTGTGAGGAGCGGCGGACAGACGGGGAGGAGCGGTGACGAGCGGCGAGGAGCGGTGAACTCAGGAGCGCGGGGGAGGAGCGACGGCTGAGGTAAGGCTCCGGGGGACCCACGGACAATGTCGGGGCGGGCGGGGGCCCTGAAGCCTGATTGCTCCTGGACAAGGTCGGGACGGGCTGCTAATATAGATACATATCTTTAAAAAAGCAGTTAAACTGATGTTTTTTCAACTGCGATCTCATCTGTGAAGTCATCATCAATTAATACCTTTTTATTTCAGAAAGTAATTTTCCATAAAACACATTACCAGTTTCATATGTACAAAAGGCAATTCACACAATATAGTCGAAAGCATTAATGGATAAGCCCATAAAGATATAAATATATACATACACACTGAAAAACACAGTTAAAAAAGATTTGGTTCATGTTTTTCAAACACCAAAACATTCACATAGGGAAACAATCCTAAGAAATTCATCGAAAAAACAATAACATTTCAGATTGACAAAATATTTTGATCTTTGTATTTAAGGTTAACTGTAATTTGCACAGCATCCATCTGCCGCCGCCCCCCATATTTGTAGTAAACTCCGACCACACACGCTACCAAATTACCAATTAACTGCCTATGGCAGCGCCAGCCATAGGGTTTCAAAAGTTACTGTTATATTTCACAACACGTGCATTGCCTACTCCTCTACACAGCAGGGCTCACTACATCGCTCTAGGTAAACATCCTATTTTTATCTTTTGCCTCGCTATGCCCTTCGTATCATTGCATGACCAGCTACCAATGTACAATGTGTGAGATTTTCACTTAATCCCTTGCACACACGCCGAATTTTTGCACTGAGCGAGCGAAATAGAGAATGGGCGGAGTTCGGACGGCCCCTGGCAGCACACACCCACCGTGTCGCGTGACGGCTGGAGGCCGTCCTGAGCACCGAAGGGGTTAAATAGCAATAAAAAATATATTAAACAAAAAAAACAATTATCACGGGCATGTATATTTTGAGAATAAGGTAATCTTTAGAAAGTTTAATTTATTTTATGAAATTTACTTTAGGACTCTTACAGAGTAATGGTAATTAATGTGCCTGTGTTATAGGTAGCAGATTGTGTTGTTAAGGCCATGGTGGCAAATGTTTGGCACAAGAAGCTGTATTTATTTTAGGTCTGAGCGGAACTCGTGGAGTTGCAGTATGTCAGGCTGCTCGCTCTGCTTTTAAGTGCTGGGAGCGTGCCCCACACAGTGCGCCAGAGGACGTTGCTTCTTTCTGCTGCTCTAGTAGATTTTTTACGTGAGCGGCAACTTTCACACTGCACGTGGCAGCTTTCTCAACGCAAGCGGTAGTGACGTGCCCTGACTGCCCGCATTGAGACATTTCACCGGGAGGTGGTCTAGTGCTTCATTTTATCGCTTACCAACTTACTGTTGGCGAGCTGCACACAGAGAAAAAGCTCCGCCACATAGGGGTTGGCAGAGTTTTTCCAAATCTTTGTGCTCCAAGCGGTGTGCGGAGTGGGCAATACTCTGTGAACTCCGCCGGGGGAGCGGAGTTCACCGCCCACCCCAATTTCTTTTTTTTGATGTGGGATCTTGCTGTTGTGCCCTGCTATGCTGAAATATATTTGGTCATGTATGAACTGGGGTGGCAGAGTGGGCTAAAGAACGGTGATGGATTAAACCCAGATCTTTTGACTGGGTGTGAGTGTTTGATTGGTTCAGATGCTCCGTCCATCACAACTCCCTTTTGTACCGCTTTGTTCGCCATAAGTTGGCAGGGTATGCTCAGACGTGAGTCCCTTGCTCACTTTGCCACTGGATTCAAGCAAGCCTGGCTGAAGACGGCTGAAATGCCAGAAACCGGTCCTAGGAAGCTTGTTTCCGGTCCAGGGAAGGCATGGCTTGGCAGTTCGGGCTGGACTGATCCCATGAGGCACAGGGTCAGACTGATTTGCATATGTCTGAACTGGGGTGGCAGAGTGGGCTAAAGAATGGTGATGGATTAAACCCAGATCTTTTGATTGAGTGTGAGTGTTTGATTGGTTCAGATGCTCCGTCCATCACCACCCCCTTTTGTACCGAAATATATTTGTATGCATTCTAGGGAGATTTTAGGATTAATAGCAATACCGTTTCCATGAAGTAGATTTTAGGTGGTGGCCAGGATCAGGAGGAGGAAACATCAATCACGAGTCCTTCTCTGTTTCTGTACCCCCTCTTGTCTTATCCACATCGAATGAGCAAGAGTGATTTATAGTTCCTTTAAAAAAATTCTCTCTGTCCATCCCCTTCTCTTTCGCCCTCTCGTTATCACTCTCTTTCTCTCCCCTCTTTTCTCTCTCACTGTCCAGGATGACATTAAGCTCTCATCTGGCTCCCTATTGAATTCACTCTTGTACCGGTCCTCCCCCCCCCTCCCCGAAAACAGTACAGAATGTTCACCTAGTTTATTTGCTTGTGCAATGCATCTGTGTGTTTGCTCGTGCTTGTTTGTGTGTCTATTGTGTGTGCCTTTTAATGTTGCATTCTGGTGCTGGAGGACAGGATCTTACTTGCCCAGTGGTTTGTGGGGGGAAACTGTGCATTGATTCAAAGGGCTCTCAGAGGCAGGTGTAGGAAAGTAGGTTTGTGAAATTCAGTTGACTGTAAACATTGTATGATAAAGTCTACAGAACCTGCCTCTTGCATTGCCCACATTTGACAAATTATTATTTTATTGATCAGGTAATTTTAAAGTAATGAGCTGTTTTTTTGCTTTCAGCTGTTACGAGAACTGAAGCACCCCAATGTAATCGCGTTACAGAAGGTCTTTCTTTCACACAATGACAGGAAAGTGTGGCTGCTGTTTGATTATGCCGAACATGATTTGTGGGTGAGTTCCATATGTATAGTGTTTTAATGTGTGAGGAAAACTGCAGAACTGCTCAGCCAAAGAATGCTTTATTCACAGTTTTCATAATATTATTAACCTGATAATACATTTTTTATCAATTAACTGAAAAAGTTATCGTGCTTGTGTGGGCCATCATTTTATATTTCAACCATGTTTTATGTGGTAGTAAAGTGATGCTCAAATTAATACGTTGTTAGGAGCCATAAACAACAGATTATCCTCTCCCTGTAGACAAATTGGCCTAGTTTTGGATCCTTCCACATTGTGGTCAAGTTTAAGGACAAAAGAGTGCACTCCTTATACAGTTATTTGTGGTTCACTCCCTGTCAAGCAGCCGCCCTTGTTCAGAGTGAGCAGCTCAAACCTCGGCCAGCGTATGGTTCCTCGTGCACATTTTTGGGCCTTGTTTGGGACTCTGCGTACTTGTAATATGCTTGTCAGGGGGGAAGATGCAAAGTGACAGTTGATTGGCCGATCACAGCCAACAAGTGGAAACCAGTTCAACATTCCAAATCGTCTATCCTAATGCTAAACTGTTCCAGCTATTTTGTATTAAGGAAATTTGTTTGCAACTGCAAAATAGTTTTGGGTTGTTAAATTTGGGGCGTATCCAAATTCTTTTTGATAAACCTCTTGGCTAGGTTTCTCTCGGCTTCTACCATAGGATGTGCTTTGGGGTCAATAAATTGACTTGCACCAAAGTAGCATCTTTATATTGATTCTCCAAATTGTAATTGTAATTAGAGGGAGGGTTCAATGCAGGGTTGTCAGTTTGGCACAACAGCATTTCACGGCTAAGCTCTTTAAAAGGTAGTACTGGTACACTTATATGCACAACCTTGCCTTTAACAACAGTTTGATGAAGTAGAGCGAGGAAAGTAGGATGTCAGAACCGGTTTGCGAGCAACATTACACCTAGGGGTTACGAGGCCTCGGTTCTATTGTACTGTAATTGCCTTTATATGGTGCTTAACGAAATGTTGAAGCACTTTAAGCAAAGCAGCATACTTCTCAAAAAATCCAAAGATAGTGGTTTAATCCAGTGGTTATTGTTGGTTATTGGGAATAGTCTTGTGCTCTCAAGAAAACCATTCCAGGCATTTGTTTTGATTTCTTCGTGTACTGTGTTAAAGAACCCTTACCTTGGGGAAATCTCTTGGGATATTCACTACTTCACTATGGCTGTCACAAGCCTGTAGGGGAAGGAATAGGGTAGGGGAAAAACAAACTTACTGAAACAGCTAAAAGGGAAAAGAGACTTACTGAAACAGCTAAAAGAGAGAATATAAAGAGGATAGAATAGAGTAAAAGAAACAAATAAAGGACTATAAAAGGTCCTTTCTCCAAACAAAGCCAACGATGCAGCAATGCCGCATACCAAAGAGAGGACAGGACGTAGGAAAAGAAGATGGGCCGTTGCCCACCCTATGGAGGATTAGAAAGTTTCCAGACAAGGGGCAAGAGACATTGTTCCTTGAATGTGGCCATGACTGAGTGGAAGATGATGATACGGCTGACCTCCACCAAGAGGAGACAGCATTCTGCCAGGGTTCAGAGGAGTACAGTGGCTGTTCAGGTGCGTGGATCAGAGAAGCACCAGGGAGAGGGTGGTTGGAGAGAATCACTGAAAAGGGTTCCTACTGCCAGAAAAACTAAGTATTAAAGGTAGATGTGACTGAGAAAAAATATAAAGGAAAATAAATCTCTGACCAGATAACTGTTGGATTAGCATGCTGTTTTTTTCATCAGCGACAACTTTTTTTTCTTTCTTTAAGACGAAAGAACACATTTTAATTATGGCTAAACGGCTAGCCGAGAGTACTGTTCACAGCTGAATCAGGAGAATAATTTCCCAAATATAGCTTCGCCAGGAAACTGGACGCCCACCGGGTAAGCAGAACTGATGAAGTTCTCAACAGTAGTTAAGAACAAGCATTTGCAATGCAATAGGTCTCCGCACTTACGCAAGTTTAAGCTATTGGTATAGTAAATGACAATGCCTTTATGTTTTAAAAACGAAAACAACAATAAAAGACATTGTTATTTGCAATGTCAATAGCTGAAACTCGCTTAAATGCGAGACCTATTGCATTGCAAATGCGTGTTTAAATACTTCCTTATGCGCATTAGCTGCTGACTTCATGTGGTGTGCAAAATATTCTTGCATAGCAATACGATTTGTTTTGGGGAAGCTCCTAAGCGCTGCTTTATAGAGAGTCGTACCATATTAGTCATACAATTTCCTCCAATTGCTCTCGAGTTTTTTGCACAAAGTTTTCTCCGTTCTTCGGAGTGGGGAAAACCAAGGTGAGGATGGCCTCAACCTTTTTGCCACATACTTTCTAAAGCGAGCATGGTAATCTACAGTCCTGCCAAGTATAAAGCATCAGGAGTTAGACTGACGCATTTCAGTGTGGTGCTCCGCATCACCGCACTGAAATGCAAAGTCACGCATAAGCATAGCACCTCCTTGGCTGTCAAATTCTAGCGCTTGCTGCAAACAATGCCGCAATAATTCTAACTGACATTAAACCTGGAGTGAAGCCTGCGTGCATGCTGCTCCAGCAGGCTTGGGGGCTGACTGAGCTGCTTTGCAGGTGTAACTGGTACAATGTAACAAAACGATTTGCGCGGCATTTCTAATTGATTACATTACATCATGATGACTGATGTCAGAACAGAGAACGGAGGCGCAAACGAGTGGAACCTGCGTGTGCGCTGGCCCAGCAGGCTTGGGGCTGGCGGAGCTGATTTGCAGGTGTAACTGGTACAATGTAACAAAACGATTCGCGCTGTATTTATAATTGATTACATCATGATGACTGATGTCCAGAAGAGAGAACTGAGGCGCCGCAAGAGGGTGGCTCCAGTTTATGAGATAAAGTTGTGGGAGGCTGCAGCCAGTGACAATGGCAGCGCTGCTCGCACCACGGTAAATTTGAATAAATAAACTGAGAATGATCTTCGAGCGCGGACTCAACCCATCGACCTTGGCAGAGGCAGAAGCCCAGAGTACACCACTGTACACAGCTTCTGGTGAGCCTGAGAGTCTTAATCGTGCCCGGGTGGCCGGCGTTTGCGAAGTAAGTAAAGCGAGTCAGTGGCTGCAGTGAGCTATCTCTCACCCTGCTACTTCTATAAAAATGTGCTGTACAATAGCTTAACACACTGTCATCGTCAGCTGCCTCTGCCCTGTTGTATTGCAGCTGAAATTCTTCTGCAGTCAGTCTCAGTCTGACTTTTTCTTTTCAGCAAAGAGCTGCGCGAGCGCGACATACCTGCAGGAGCACTAATCTCGTTCTGGGCCGGTCAGGGCATGATGAGACAATGGTGGCTGTCCGAATTACTTTCATAGTGCTACAGCGGCGTCACAAAGTCAGCAGAGCTTGGCAGCTCTGTGACAGCCTGCTTGTGTGGTCTGTGGCACTTGCCGCGTAGCTAGCGGCGCGCCGTCGCCCGGGGTGGACCCCTCGAGAGTCGAGTAGTTTTTTAAATTATTCAGCGCCCTGGATGGCTGCGACCTATGTGGGTCATCTGGGGAATTCTCAGACACTACAGTTTTATGTCTGTTTATTCGTGTACTATCAAGTCAAACAAGCTGAAAGAGACTCTGTGATCGTTCAAACTTGCACAATGGCTGTCCAGACACAATCTGAAAGACACGCCGTGCGGGTGCCCATGTGCTGTCCGGGCCCAAGCTGATACAGACGCCATTAGCATGCACATCGGCTGTCTGGGCGCGCACATGTTTTGTCTCCCTGCGCGCACCAAACTGACAACAATAGTCTCGCCAAGGTGAAGCAGCGTATGCGCTGCGTTTGCTAGGCGAGACCTAAAAGGGAAGTCCAGAAATCTAGAGTCTATTTTATGTCCCCTTCGGAAGATAACAAAATGCTTACCTTTGTGTACTCCAAGGGATGCTGGAGTGGAGATCACAGCCATGGGAGAAACCAGTTGATACCGGCAAAATAACAAAGAAGAGAGAGGGAGACTTTAATTATTAAGATGGATAACAACAAATGCTTAACATGGACCTTGCTTGAGTGTAGAAATATTTTTGCTAACTAGGCCTTAGTTAGGCCTCTGTGCCATCTTGTTCAAACTGGCGGCCTCTACGTGTCACATTCACTGTTTATTATGTCTGCTGCACGTAGTCAGACAAAGTGATGTTTGGTTATTTCCTATTGGCACTTCCTATATAAAATCTCAAATTTGGGGGTGAGCCAGATGGCTTTCCCATGATTCTGGGGATGCTTTCTGATTTCTTACTGATTGTGCTAAACATTTAAGACTTGGAATGTTTTTGATTTTGCCTATTATTTTGTATTGCCATTTACTGAGAGCCCTTTATCCATCTGCACATTCCAATCTCTGTATTTACTCTTTGAATTGTTGTAATAAATCATTGTAAATCTTTCATTCTGCCTTAGAACTCACTTATTGTAGCTGACTGTATTTTGATATGATGATTTATACACACTGCCTCATGAAATTAAGGGTTTAACACCAACACTGATCCACCCACCCATGAGCGTGTTATTTAAGTTGTTTTGGAGGTTGTGAGAATTTAGGGGTATCTCACGCCCACATAATTTTGGTAGCAGAAGATGGTTAGAGAGATAAGGGAGTGCTTAGCCCCTTTTGCCCAGCCCCTAGTCTGCTGCTGTCTGCATTCCCAAGTCCAGTTGCTGTTACTGAGCAAAGGATTGCCAGTATTAGTAGGGTGGATTGAATTGTTAAGATTGAGAATATTCAGGGTTTGTACTATTGATGAATTGTGTTTTTTATGGTTAAGAGTGTGGTTTCTATTTAGTTATACACTGTTAGGCTGCAGGTGAGGTTTTTTGTTACGTGCTATTGATTCTTGGATCAGTCAGTGGTTTCATTACTGTGATTTTGATGTATTTATCATATTTGTGATCTGCATAAGAGTTTTGATAAGGTACTCTGATTCGTCTTAATCCAAGATCTCAAGATATTGTCGAATTGTTGTACTTATCTACAAATTGGATGTGTGATTTGCAAAGTAGCATATTCACACGGATAGGGATCTTTTCTAATAACAGAGTTTTCTTCCAGGGTTTTGTATGTTTAAATTGGGTTGGTGTTATCTGCTCTCTAGTGCACTCGAGTAAATACAATAATTAGAGATAAAGTGCCGCTGGAACAGAGTCTGTTTTTGTGGGAATCATATTTGACAAGTGCCACAAAAGTACTAGTCTTGTTTCTATTTAGTGCAAGATTATTTTAATCTAACATGCAGATTTTCTCCTGTCTAGGTTGAGCAGACAAGGTTTATTTGTCTCTTTTCTTTTGTATTTTTTTCCAATTCAATGAAAAGCAGCGCTCCAATTGGTTACCTGATGCTAAGAGTCGCGCAAGGGTTGGCGAGACATCACTACAGCGTTGCGCTGTCATTGGTTGATTTCCACAGTTGTCGCACTGTGAATGGTTGACCTTTGCATAGCCACGCTGGGACTGGAGTTGATTGGGTGTGATTACATGGTGGATAACGTAAAAGGAGTGAGAGTTTTTCTTTGTCTTGTTTCTTTCCATCTCACTCAACTTCTTTCTTTTTATCAGTTGTTTCATTAACTGTTGCAGAAAAAGATTCAAATGAGGCAGTAAACTTTTTAAATAATCCTTTGAATTCTAGACCTCCTCCGAACACACACACATGAATGGTTTCCACGGTTGTACCTGACTGGGGTGCATCGGGTAAAGAGAATACGAGCGACCATGGACTGATGGCGCTTGCAGTGACAATTATGAATACAAAAGCAAGTGCAAGTACTCTGCCTGAGAGTGCATTGGCAGTTTTACCTAGCACTAGTAGAGAATCTACAGTACCTACTACTGTTCATAATGCAGCTTCTGCCTCTCTTGAACCTACTGAACTTCCCAAAGAGAGAGAGATTAATATTGGACTCTTACAGATTGAATGCGGAAACATTTTGCAGGCACCAATTGATTTAAATAGAATAATGTCATACAATGTGAAAGAAATTATATACTTGATTAGAGAAGCAGCAAAGTGTGTAAATGTAGCACATAATAAGCTTGAGGAATTAGCTGATGAATATAAGGTAGATATAAGCAGAACGAAGAATTTGCAGAGAAGCTATAAAAGGATTTGAGTGAAAAAGAAAGGAGAGGCGTTTGGCGAATTTGCAAGCTTACATTAAGAATCTAGTTGAGAAAACTAAGGATTGGAGCTATTTAAAGAAATACAGAGAAAAGTGGAAGAAGAAAGTTACTACTAAAACAAAAAGTTCAGACACAGGAAAGATAGCAAAGGTGGTCGGTCATTAGTGATTCGGAACTAGAGACATTAAAATAATTATGTGCATGTACCTTGGAATAGGAGTGATCTTTATGCCTTTACATCATATTTTTCAAAAATTTTCAATATGTGGAGATCTATCCGTAGAAGAGCCTGCGCAGAAACCGCTAAAAGAGATATTAGACCTTCCAAAGGCTATCATAACTAAATTCAAAACCCTTATACCTCCTAAAAAGATAGATTGGATGATGTTAGCAACTTGTAAGCAAAAGGCGGATGAGTCAGTTCCTGATTTCTTTACACGTTTTGAGGAGATATTCCATGACTTTAGTGGGCAGTCATTGACTGATGACACAGGCAAGCATCTGTTCATTGACAAATTTGTACAAACATGTTGCCAGGAATAGCTAGTCACCTAAAGGCTATTTTCTCTCTTGACTATGGCTACTATGGACATCAGGAATTGGAAGAAAAAGGCAAGGAGGATAAAAAGACTGAGGATTTAAAAACAAAAGTTGTGTTAGCTCAGGTTTATGGTCCATCTTATAGAGGTGGTGAAAGAGGCGGACGTACAATGTTTCATCCTGGTGCACCCTCTTTCCCTCAATCTACTTTGTCTTCTGATAAATGGGCCTATTGTAAGATTGGACATTGGTGTGTTGACTGTCCACTTTTACGTAGTCAGCAGTATCAGCGTGGTAGAGGACAAATGAGAAGCCACCCAGGGAACTCAGGAAATAGGGGAGGTATGGATAATCGTACTAGGTTTGAGGCAGTAGAACATACTCAAAATTCTTCTAATACTTTTGACAGACGAAATCAGTATCAGATGTCTGATTATTTGCTCGATGATTTGAAGGATTCTAATTATGCATAGGAATGCCTAGGATGGGGTAAGGAATCAGTTGAAATCCCAGTAGATCAGAAGGCTCCCAATGTTAATGCAAATGTTTTGGGTTCTACTGATCGGTTTTTGGTTGATACAGGAGCTACTCGTAGTGCCCTGTCTAAACAATTGGTTCTTAGGGCTAACCCTGTCTGGCTTAACAATAAAATCAATAGGATTCGATGGGATACCTTTCCTTAGCCACTGTCACACCCACTTGCATTTCATGTTGATACGTTTTCTGCTGCATGTCCATTTTTGCTTTCTCCTAACACACCGGATAATATTGTGGGTCTCAATATGCTCAAACATTTTCGTGCCACGATACGCTGTTGCCCAGAACATGTGTGTGTTATTTTAAATGACAACTATCCTATGGCTGAGAGGTCTTGTCTTCTTAAAGAAGATACTGCTTTGACTTCACTTCCTAGTACTTTGTGGGCTATATCAGATGCTGATGTGGGGCAAATGGTTTTTCCCCCAGTTCATATTCAAGTGAAGGAGGGTGCTTCATTGCCTCGACTGCCTCAATATAAAATATCTCGAGAAGGCGAGGAGGCACTGATACATATTGTTCAAGATTTGATTGCAATAGGAGTCGAAGAAGTCTCTTACAATGTTTGTAAAAGTCCTATCCTTCCTATTTTGAAGAAAGATACTGATACTAGAATATACAGGTTTATCATTGATTTGCGAGAGGTTAATAAGAATGTAGTGCCCCAATATCTAGTAGTCTCTGACATTACGACACTTCTTACTATGGTTCCTCTGACTGCAACTACATTCAGTGTGATTGACTTGAAGAAAGCTTTCTTCTCGGTACCTATTTATCCTGATAGCCGTTATTTATTCAGCTTCACTTTGAATAATCAATCATTCAGATTTTGTAGAGCTCCATCCGGGTATACAGAGAGACCTAGCATTTTTAGCAAGGCATTGAAAAGACAGCTTGATTCTTTCTCTGTGCCAAAAGGGGTGGTTCTCATACAATATGTCGATGACATCTTGTTGGCAGCGGATAACCCTGAACAGTGTGAAGAAGGAACACTGTCCTTGCTTTCCTTTCTTGCATCTCACCATCACAAGGTTTCCTGGAAGAAATTGCAATATTGTAGACAGCAGGTTACCTATTTAGTTCACCTCCTGTCTAAGGAGGGCTGTGCACTCACACCAGATCGCATTCAATCTATTATAGACACGCCTGTGCCCTGCACTCAGAAGGAAGTTTGTGCATTGATTGGCTTTACTTCTTTCTGTAGGCAGTGGATTCCTAGCTTTTCACATATTGTTAAACCTTTGTTGGCCCTTTTGACTAAAGACACTGCAATGCCCCTCCCATGGACTACTGAATGCCAGAATGCTTTCCAGCAGTTGCGTCAGGCTTTATGTTCTGCACCAGTTTTAGGCACTCCACACTACACTAAGGCATTCACACTCTATGTACACGAGAGGGATGGTTGTGCTTTCTCGGTTTTATTTCAGACACACTGTGATAAGCAATGTCCTTGTGCATATATTTTTCTGCTGTCCTTGATCCAGTCGCTTGTGCATTGCCTGGGTGTTTTCGCTCTGTGGCAGCGGCAGCTGTGTTTATACATCAGAGTGAGGGAATAGTCTTGTCACATACATTGCTTGTGTTAGTACCCCATGCAGTTGATGCCCTTTTGAACCAAACTAAAACTCAGCATTTAACTAGTGCCCGCTTGACAGGATATGAATTGACACTTTTGGCCCCTCATATCACCTTGAAAAGATGTTCGACTCTTAATCCAGCTACTTTATTGCCATTCCCAGCTACTCAGTCCCAGTCACTGGAGTCCCATGATTGTATATTCCTTACTGAAGAACAATAAAGGGTTGTATTGACCTGCAAGATACGCCTCTTTCAAATGTAGATGTGCAATTATGGGTTGATGGGTCCTGTTTGAAACTACCAGATGGCACGACATCAGCTGCATATGCAATCGCAACGCTTCAGACGGTAGTTGAGACAAATCGCATCCCACAGAAGTCAGCGCAGGCAGCTGAGCTGATAGCATTGACGAGGGCGTGTGAACTTAGCACTGACTTGTCTGTTAACATCTACACCTATAGCCGATATGCTCTTGGAGTGGCACACGATTTTGGGCTACTCTGGAAGGAAAGAGGATTTCTTACATCATATGGGACACAAATAGTGCATGAAGAATTAGTGCATAATCTCCTTACTGCTCTGACATATCCTAAGAAAATAGCGATCGTTAAATGCAGTGTACATAAGAAAGTGACTGATAAAATAGGACAAGACAATACCTTCGCAGATCACACAGCTCGTGAAACAGCAATGCAGAGAAGCACTACATCTATGTATGTGGTGAAGTCACAGGCTGAACGTTGGCATGATGCCAGACAAGAAGTGCTGGACATACAGCAATCTGCCTCTGCAGATGAACTAGAGCAATGGGCTAAGGAGGGAACATTGGGTGTTGAGGGCTGGTGGAGAAGCTGTGAGAAGTTGGCCTGGCATATGCTGTCCACTATTCTAGTGGGCACCTTGCACCAGTCCAAACGACCCTTATTGATGGTAGGTTAAAGACAACCTTTATAGAAAGCTATCCTAGTGGTAGCTGTGGAGAGCAGCCTTCAGGCTAAGTCTTGGAGGAATGTAAAGCAGCTTGTTTTACCAGTCTATAATCTCTTGAATGAACAAATGAAAGAAGAACCGCACTAGGTATATATATAAAATATATGTATTTATTCTCAACTCATCCCTCTAGTCTCTTTATGAGGCTAGAGGAAAAAGTACATTCAGTAAACTTAATTAGCACACAGTAAATTAGCACTATATACGTTGAGCCCTAGGGGCATACCAAACCATATATTAAGAAAGTGGTATAAGAACCATGACTGACATAGATACAAGGCCTAGAGCCTTCAGAACAGCTGGGGCCACCAGGAACCACCCAAGGTAGTGACACAGGGAACCCACGGGGGACGTGTGCAGTGTCGAAACACAGCCGCAAATCACCATTAACTTCTATGGGAAAAGTCGCGGTTGGAGTTTTAAAGAAAAAGGACACTTAGAAGAGGACTTGGAGCAAACCCCTTTAGAACTAGGAGGTTGTAGAGTCAACACCCACGGGAGCACCGGAGTACTCGAGTTACCTCACCCAGGGAAGCCCGGGGCATAGGTGTCTTTTGATGTCGGGTTTCGTCGTTGATTTCAATGGCGAGTTGCTGCAAAAGTGCTGCTGACTACCAAGTGGAAAGTGTCTGGGTGGATCTAAGGCTGGATCGGAGATGTGAAGAACCTGAAAGCAGAGGAGACAGAGTCTGGGTCTCTTGCCAGTGACCAGGAAGGCAATGAGCGGATGCCCACCGATGTTGGGTGCTTGCAGGTGAAGAAGGTGAAGCTTGACTCTTCAACCACGAGGACCAGGAGGTGTCGACCATGACCAGGCGCTGGATTCGAGCTGACCCACGAAGTATGTCGAGTGCTGCGGTGTTGGTTTCCAGATTGGACCCAACAAGCCTTGGCAATAGCAACCCACGCGGAAAGCAGAGATTGGCTTCAGTGCAGACCAGCAAGGTCAGAGGGACTCACCCTTTGGTGGGGAGTCAGGGCACATCTGGAGCAACCAGGGAAGCCCAAAGGAAAGAAGAGTTATCTTTGTGAGGACACACCAGTCGATGGACCAAGGATCGCAAAGGGGCCTCGAGCAGAAATGCTAGAAGCGGGCTCACGGAACACTCGTGGAATGTAGGCCCACAATCTTCAGTGCAGATGGTGCTCGGGGCTTGGACTACACATAGCCCAATGCACAACTTCGGGAAAGCTCGGGAAGTTGATGCACTAGCAAATGTGCACAGTGTCCAGGAGTTCCGGTCCCACATCACTCGTGAGGGCTGCGGGTCTTAGCTTTGCTGGGATGTCGTGTCGGCCCCTGAGAAGTCTGGAAGTCCATGTCCTGGGTCGCAAATACTTCGGGGTTCGGCGGGAGCCTCGGAAATGCAGACCGGCAAGATGCTTCTTTGGTGCCTGTTTAAACAGGGGAGTCACACATTGACCCCAAGGGAGCTTCTTCCATCTTCTAATCGTGTAGAATGTTGAAGTTCCAGGATATATGTATCAGAGTTTCGTCAAGGTATAATCTGAAGGCCTAAGGATTGATACTTATACTGAAGAAAGGGGTTGGACATACTCTGGGTACCCACCTATGGGAGGATCTAGGGGGGGGTGGCTACACCCCTTTCCCTTTGTCCAGTTTCACGCCAGAGCAGGGGCCGTGTGTCCCTGCAACCGGTTTGAACTGGGGTATGCGCAGGGACACCAAGTGTGCCCCCAGCACTGTCTGAAAAGCATTCTCTGAATGCACCCACCCAGCCCCAATACACTAAAGCCTGTCTGGGACGTGGTTACACCTCCCTGTGACAGGAAACCTATTGTCCAGGCCTCCCCTGCCGGAGTTTCATCCAGCAGCAGGAGGTCAGACCCGTGTCTGTGGCTGCAGCATCCATTTTGTGATGCTAGGATTTTTTTAAACTATTACCAGTTAGGTCAGTGTGTACATGTCTCTCCCTCTAGAAGGGTGGAATTCTACCCCCGCCGACCAGGACTGGCGCGGGGGGGGGGTAAGATTCCAAAGTGTTTGACACCAAACACGACATGTTTCCATGCAGCCATTCCAAAGTTAGCATTTACCGCGAGGTTATAATGCACTTAAGAGTATATGGTCTGGTTGCTTCACAGAACAGCCTCAGAGAATAGGCTCCGAAAATTGCAGAGGGGTCCTGCTCATGCATGGGCACCCTCTCACACAAAACCAAGCACTCTGGTTTTGTGTGAGGGTTTACCACACCAACTGCACATTTTGAGGTTCTGCAAATGGATTACATCCAGCTTGAATGCTGTAATAACTTTAAGTATGTTCTAGTAGTGGTAAGGTGCCTTCAGTAAGTGGATAGAGGCATACCCTACGAAAGATAACACAGCTCTTACTACAGCAAAGGTGCTTCTGAAGGATTTTTTTCCTAGATTTGGCGTTTGCTGACTTTTGTGGAGTGACAACGGACCCCATTTTATTGGGCAAGTTGTTGAGTATGTCTTGAAAGGATTAGGGATCAAGCAAAAGTTTCATGCTGCTTTCCACCCACAATCAGCGGGCTAGTGGAGCGATACAATTCCACCCTCAAACTTAAGTTAGCAAAAATCCAGGCTTCCACATCTCTGAAATGGCCTGATGCATTACCCTTGGCGTTGCTATCCATTAGATCGGTGCCACATACACGATCTGGCCTCACACAGTATGAGGTGGTATTTGGAAGGCCCATGAATATTTGGGGGATTTCTAAGCCATGTCCTATACATGATGTACCTTGCGTCTTGAAGATTGACTACCTGTCACAGTTGACTGACAGTTTGCTTTCTATTCATCAACAGGTTCGAGAAGCTCTTCTTGACAGGTTGCAAGGTGATGGCCATGATCTCCGGCCCGGCGACCAAGTAATGGTGAAAGTCTTCCAGAGGTAGAATAGCCTGGAACTGAGGTGGCGAGGCCCGGAGCATGTGCTTCTGGCCACCAGAACTGCAGTCTGAGTGACCAATAGGAAGGCCCTTGAAATAAAGGTGTCAGCACTGGCTAAAGCTGAGCAAGACCACACTTCCTTAATCGCACAGGGTAGAGATGCTAGTAACCAGATGCTCCAGGTAGCGGTCATAAAAGCTGAGCTTAATACTAATCTTAGCCAGAAAGCTGCTTAAACCTATAGAGTTCATAGGAGGAAGGTGTATGAAAGTGGTGAAAAGGTGGGCAAGCAGCTTGCACTTCGAACCCATCAAAAAAATGTAACAAATAACATCTTTACAATTGTAGACGGTGGGCAGACCTTTTCGCAAGCAGCTGATATCATCCTTCAATTCCAAAAATACTATCAAAGGTTGTATTCAGAAGAAGCTGTTACCACCGAAAAAGATATCGATTATTTTCTGGCGAACTTCCTCAATAACCCGGAGGCTGCTAGTCTATTAGATGATATATCCAGGGAAGAGTTAGAAGGTGAGATTACGTTGGCTGAGGTAGAGTCTGTATTATCGCTTTTAACATCTGGCAAAGCAGCGGGCCCCGATAGATTGATCGATATTTATAAAATTCTTGGCCAACAACTATGTCCCCTTCTATATGATTTATTTCTGGGGGTTCAGTACAATGGTGTTCTTCCACACTCCTGGGATGAGGCCAGCATTATTGTATTCCCAAAGAAGGGAAAACCACCCGAGCAATTAACATCCTATCGCCCAATATCTTTGATTAATTCGGACTCCAAATTATACGCAAAGGTGATGACTGTTAGACTCAGTGGGGTCATTGGGCATCTGGTCTCTCCGTGGCAACATGGCTTCGTCCCGGGCAAGGGGACTACAGACAATACCCGTCAGGCTATTACCCTTTTTGATGCCATGTCTGTCACGGGGGGCCGGATGTCAATGATCCTACTTGACGCTGAGAAAGCCTTTGATTGTGTTTCATGGAACTTTTTGTGGGTAGCCATGGCACGCACTAATTTCGGCCCTAAATTTTTGAAATCTATTAAATCAATGTATCTACGTCCCAAAGCAAAACTTCTAATGTTAGGTTCAGAATCTGGTTATATTAATATTGCAAGAGGCACGAGGCAGGGGTGTCCCTGTTGGCCCCAGCTTTTCGCTCTCTATATCAACCCCCTAATTCTTAAATTTTTGGAAAGCAATGTCATTAAACCAGCACTCTGTAATCAATTTGAAACAAAAGTGTTAGCTTATGCCGATGACATCGCGGTTTTAACACCTGACCCGATCGAGGCGATTCAGAAAATTGAGCGAGTGGCTTTAGAATATGGTAATTGCTCGGGGTATTCTCTCAATAGAGGAAAGACTGTTATCTTATGTACTGATAATACTGTCTGCCCGGATCAAAGAAGAGCCAAGACAGCTACTTATCTTGGAGTAGTCATTTGCTCTAATACTAAGCTTGTAGTGAAACTTAACTTTGATCCGCTCCTGGAAAAGATAAAGACTGATTTGGATAGGGTAAATGGTCTCTACCTCTCCATCATAGGTAGGGTCAATTATTTAAAAATTAATGTACTCCCTAGATGCCTATATCTATTTCGAACTATTCCTTTATCTGTTGAACCTAAAATTCTCACATTGATCAACGCCTGTATGTCTAAATTTGTTCGGCAGCACGGAAAGATTAGGCAATCACATTCTTTTCTGTCTCTTCCACTGGATAGGGGAGGGCTTACTATACCTAATATAACTTTCTACCACTGGGCAGCTTTTCTTAAACAGCTAACTCCTATGGTGTTAGATTCGATCGAAGAAAATTGGTCTGATACAGCGTTAATTCCCTCAATTTATGAGCTCGTACTCGGCCAAGATGCTAAAGGTTTATTACTTAGAAGGACCGAGGCAAGTTATTATAAGAAGAATAAGGGAGAAATTCTAAATAGCGCCTGGAAAATTTGGGATAAAGTAGCCAAACACATGCACATTGGGAAAATTAATTGTTATACACCTCTCTGGCATTCCACCATTACACTTGGTCTTGATTTTGAATCTACTGCCAAGAAATGGGAAAGGCTGGGTATTAAAACTATTAATGAGTTTTTGCTAAAAGGATCAGACACTGTTTTTATTGATTTAAAATCGAAATATGGTCTTTCTAACCGGGACTTTCTTAAGTTTGCACAGTTATTCGCTAAGCTAAGCGCTAAAGGGTCTCCACTGTGTCTTTCAAAAATTGATATAATTGAGGCAACTGTTAGACCAAATACTAGGATAGGAACGTTTTATGACACCCTTCTGACTGAATCACAGGATGATATGGAACAGACGGAAAGTAAATAGGCGGCGAAACTTAATAATCCAGATATTGACATAGACAGAGTCTTGGAGTTGAGCCATGAATTATTTATGGCTAGTAACCTAAAAGCTCAACTGTTCAAAACAGTATTTGATCTTTATTTTACCCCGGCCAAACTTTTTGCGTGGGGCAAAAGAGAGAATGATCTGTGCCCACGATGTTTACAGGGACCCGCTACTCTAATCCATATGCTCAGCAATTGTTCCGAAATTATTGTTATAAAAAGTATGATTGCTTCCTTTTGGGAGAAAATATTTGGTCATAAACTCCCCGAGTCTGATACCCTATTTGTCTTAGGTTATGACAACTCTTTAAAACTTTCAAAAACTGAAGAAAGACTGTTATTTATTGGTACAGCGGTTTTGAGATTAATTTTGTCCGCCCGTTGGAAAGAAGCTTCACCACCTAGCTTTCAGATGTGGCTAGCCCGCTTCTTAGCGGTTTACAGTTACGAATCGGCTACATTTGCTACTAGAGGCTTTAAAACAATGCTTCGAGGGGAGGCGATTTGGCGGGCTGTTTCAAATTGGAAAGCCGGGATATTTCCAAGCGGAATTGGTTGAGCTTTACAAGACTCCATTTGATTGTATATATGCCACTTAGTAACTCTTAGTTTCTGTATTCAGTTCCACAGTTCATAAACGTTCCTAAATGTATCTATAATGTATCCATTCTTAAAGCCTTATGTTCTGTTTTATTTTTCTCTATCACCTCTATTTTTTTTTCCATGTATACACTGTTTAATATTATCCCTGATTGTCTTATGATGCTGCTGGTTCTTTAATAAAAATATTTAAATAAAATTTTTTTTTTAAAAAAAGGAAGGCCCTTGCCAACCATCAAGACATCTTGGACACAGAGAGAGGCCAATACATATCACCTGAAGAACCTGAGGAAGTCTTCCCGGACCACACGATCCCTCATGCATCTCGAAATCAGCTGCGACCCCGGAGAGAAACTGCATTGCCGAAAAAGACTGGTTGAGCAACCGTCCTGGGTTAGTGAGAGACTGAGCCGACGAGGGGGGATCGTTATCTTAGTGACACCCATCTTAACTCTCAGTGAAGAAACCAACGGCTGCCTAGGACTTTAGAGCTCCATCTACTTTGTTGTTTCAACGTCGAGATAAATATGCCTATGGAAAAGATAACGACTGCTGCGAGATACTGTGACAAGAAGACTATGTTCATTGCTGGGTTTACTTTCATCGTGATTATTATGGCAGTAATAGCATGGATTGTAGAGGAAGTGGCTACTGTTCAACAAACGCTGAATGCCACTACTCCAGCCCCCATTGAGCATCATTATTTCTCTCTTCCCTATCATGAGCAGCAGCATAGAATGTCCTATCTCAATAATACGTTCATTCAGATGTTGGATCACACCCATAATGCTACAAACGTCACCAACTGTTGGGTGTGTGGAATGATGCCAGCTCGTCAGAAAAAGGGAGGAACATCTTTCATTCCTCTACCATTCTCACACAAGGGTTCTTGTCAAGCCTGGTTCGCACTTCTGTGGGCTTCTGAGGTGGCTAATATTACTGATGCTGGTGTAGGGAGACTGAATTTTTATCTTAATAAAGTGTGCTATCCTGATGAGGAAGGAGATCCACAGGCTAAAGGAACTGTATGGGAAATGGAGTATTGTCAAGGAAACTCCTCTATGCGCTATGTTTTCCCAAACACTCGAACATCCAAGGGTAATGGACCTCCTGTTATAGCTGTTACTAGAGCTTGAGCAGACTTGTGTGTGAACCGTGTTGGAAGAATTCCTGTGGGGAAAAGTGACTGTACTTTGGTGTTGAATATTACTGGGGTAAACAACAGCAGTTTTATGTCCTCACATAATACCTATTTGATATGCGGGAATAAAGGATACTACCATCTGCCCATTGGATGGCCAGGAACTTGCTATGTGTCCTTTTTGTTACCACCTGTGTTTTTGGCTCCTGCATCCTACCATAAAGACTATAAACTGTATAATAATATTTCCAAGAACCGATATAAGAGGACAAAAAATCTTGATGAGGTGGATCAGACTGACACTGCACTGCAGCAATATGTTGACTTTAATTTGGGATTGTTCTTCTTTGTTGGTGCCGCTTTGAACAGCAGGAACATCAGATGCTTGACTAGTGTTGTAGAGGCTGTGACCAACCAGACAGCTATGGCACTTGAAAACATCACAGAAGAACTGCAAATTGCGAGGATTGTGGCGCTCCAAAATCGAATGGTCCTTGATGTTGTATTGGCGGATCGAGGTGGTGCATGTTGCATTATTAGGAGCAGTTGTTGTATTTACATCCCTGATCACGCCCCTTCTGATTTTGATGCAATCTCCAATCTGCATAAAATCGCTGCTGAGATTCATCCTGATACTGGAACATGGACTTTAGCCGGTTGGCTGTGGACACTATTTGTTACTTGGGGTTGGAAACTGTTGACAGTACTATGTATATTCTTTGCGATTCTACTATTATTATTATTTTTTTTTAAATATGTTTTTATTGCAGGGAATCAAATACAGTTATACAATAGCTGCTCTTTAGAAGGTGCATATCATAGACGGCAGTAATGGTAAATTATCTATACATGGCCGTTCAGCCCACAACCCGGGGGTCGGGCGGCATGTGCACCCAATGTTCAGTAGATATCGCTACGCATCACCAGAGTAAAACAGACGAAAATGAATCGGCCTCCACTGCATTTCTAAACAACCTAAAGAAACACCCCTCCCTCCCCAAACAGTCCCACCCCCCTAAGGAGTGAGTCGCTAGACCTGACAATGTAGTACTCTAATTTGTCATGGAAACGATTGGTTCACTCTCCTTTCCAGTACATCTCCCCCCTCCCCCCTCCCTGCTCGTCATCGGTAGTGTGGTATATAGCCAAAGAGCGTGTGTCAAGAGACTCAGATCTTCGTATTGGAGATATCTCAACAATATCGCGATTCTACTATTATGTTGCTTATGTCTACAATGTGGTCCAATGCTTTGCTCCCTTTGTATCACTGCTTGTATGCCTACCAAACGCAACGTTAAGAATGTAAATGCCCCATACGTATTAGAGCAAGAAGTTAATCAAAGGATGCAAATTGATATACAAGATGTTTTCTTTGTTCCTTCTAGATCATAAATGTCTTCAGCTAATGCTAAAAGGGTCGTTGTGGAAACTGGCAGAGATCGCTGTTAGCACGAGCTGAAGCCATTTTGTTTGAGGCAGCCATTTTAGTTAGCCATGTGCTCACCACGTGCTTCTCCCGTCCTCACTGTTGCCTGCCCTTGTATTTTGCTTGAGTCATCAACTATAATTAACTCCTTCAGCACTAAGCCAGAGCCTTGTGCATGCTCAAAAAGACTTGTAGCTGTTGGAATGCACCTGTTTCAAATTTAACTGTCAGGCTATTTTAACTGATGTCAGCAGTTGTTTAGCTCCTCCCACTTAGTTGACTAAGCGATTCTCATGTACCCTTATATGCAGATGACTGTTTGTGTGTACACTTGGACTGCCTCTTTTTGAGCTTCCATGCTTACTCTGCAACTATCACAAGCACCATGGTTTCTTTACTCCATGTGCTGCCTCATACATTGCCTGGGGGTTGGGTATCGACATAGTTCCACTCATCAGGTTTTAATAAACTATTTGTTTAATATTACAGCTTCCGTGCCAATTTCTATTTTGTCAGTCTAAAGGACCAGTGCGAAAAGAAGGGCGAACCCCTGCACCGGTGTGCTCTGTAAGGCCCACTCCACAACTGCTTTGACACAAAACAGAGGAAGATTAAGGAGAAATTGATGATTGCGCAGGCATAGCTTCAAAGGAACAACAGAAACCAGACTATGGGTTCTGACTATGATTTTGTGCAGCCTGCGAATTCTGAAATGAATAGGATGCAGGGAGTGGAAGGCATAAGGAGTGGGAAATGAAATAGAGCAGACTCAAGGGCGTGGAAGAAGAAATGTGAATGTGAGCCATCCTGGAGTGAATGCAAATACTAATTTGTTAAAGAAGAGAAAAAGAGGCAAAATTGAATATTGGAAGCACACGTGCAAACAGAATCTAGATAGAATCTAGAATATGTTTTTGCTCCACTGTTAGACCTATCAGCCTTAGGGTGGTCTACCTGAGAGTTGAGCACTGGTTAATTTAGGGTTTGCTTGCAACAGCACCCTGAGAAGATCTGTGGTTGCTGCTGGAAAATGGTTTCAACCCCCTCAAACAGTTAACCAATTTCTTACAACCAGATACACAAAAACACAAATCAGATGACGTTTGTTGCCCCAGCCCAACAGACTTCCATGCAGAATATGGAAATGCAAGGGCAGTTCTATACAAACATCTCTATAGCTCCAGTGATGCAGCAGAACATTAGAAACAATATGCAATACAAAATACAATCCATGGTACAGACAGAATCCATTGTTTCTAAATCATTATTTACTTTAATTTTCATCAGAGACAAATGATGGTGCCTTAGATGGAGGAGGTTTTCATAGTTAGTGTAGTCCTAGAGGTAGATGAGCGTGGTCCATATGTAGATGGTGAGGTGAATGGCTACCCAGTATGATTCTTGATAGATACTGGTACTACTCTCTCTACACATTGTTCTGTGGCGGTCACAAACGTATCCCTTTCAGGAAGAGAGGTCCAAGTTACAGACATTAGCAATAAACAAAATATTAATCAGGTTAGAGCAGATGTCCTAGTTAAGATAGGGTCAATTGAGAACAGCTATCAGTTCATTTTATGTGATTCGAGTCCTGTTCACTTGCTTGGCAGAGGCCTGCTTTGTAAAATTAACTGTGGTATTTACTGCATACTAGATGGTGTTGCAATTGAAACCTATGTTGAAAATAAAGTTTTAAAAGTAAAATCACAAGGCTCAACAGTTCAGCTGTTTCCAGTTTAAAGAAAAGATGAACTCCCACAGGATTTAGGACACACAGTCAAAGAAGAGGTATGGGATTTTACAGGAAAATAAATAAGATTGATAAGGGCAGAGCCAGTTAAAATGCAAGTACAACCAACTGTTTCCCCCAAAATTAGGCAATATAAACTTTCAAAAGAAGCAGAAGAAGGAATAAAGCCCATCATAGAAAAAAAATTCAACACAGATTTTTTGGGGAGGTGCTTGGTAGTCCTTGTAACTCTCCTCTGATGGGCATTAAAAACAAGTGGTAAGTGGAGGAAAATGCAGAATATTTGAGGAATCAACCAAACAGTGATCACATGCTGTCAGGTGGTACTGAATCTATTTTTCCACATTCTTGCAGATGCAGAATGTTATACAGTCATTGACTTCTGCCAAGCGTTATTTTCCATTCTTCTGCATGATGGTAGTAAATGTCTTTTTGCATTTTGTTTCCAAAATAAAAGTCTTAGGGCCAGATGTCGGTCGCCCAATACCGGTCGGTAACGGCCGAAATTACCGAATTGCGGCCGTTACCGACCGGTATTTGGCATTTGGAATGTAGGTGGCATTTTTGTAGGATTCGGTATTTTACCGAATCGGTAACTTAAGGAATCGGTAAATTACCGATTTCTTAACACACCGATTTGGTAAATTACCGAATCCGTAATGTAGAGGTCACTCAAGTTAGTGCATTCCTCAGTTAAGGATTCGTTATTTACCACCAACTATAAGTTGGTGGTAAATAAAGAAAACCTTTGAAAAAGCAATTTTTTGCTTTTACAACACTGCGATGTGGCAGACATACATGCCCTTAGGGCATGTATGTGTGCCACATGTGCACCCATGCACTATTCAGGGGTGCAACAGGGTGTCAAGGTGACACCCTGCCACCCTTGTATGTATTCCCCATTTACCGAATCGGTATTTACCGATTCGGTAATTCCCATTCTTTCCTATGGGCCTCCAGGCTCATAGGAATGAATGGGAATTACCAATTCGGTAAATACCGAATTGGTAAATGCCGTATTTTACCGATTTGGTAAAATTTACCGAAAAATGACCTACATACTATTTACCTATTCTTAAATTCCTAATCGGTAAAATTTGGTATTTAAGAATCGGTAAATAGTATTTACCTACATCTGGCCCATAGTTTGGAGTTAAATCCCACAGAGGTCTACTGAAAGTCCTTCATTTTTAGGGAGGTTTAGTTGGTGTCGAATCCCACAGGGGTATACTGAAAGTCCCTAGATTTTTAGTCAGATCCTAACAAAAGATTTTTAAAGTTTGCAGCTAACCTGCATCTCAGTCTTGGTTCAATATATTGATGATCTGTTAGTGGCATCAAGGACCAGAGAAGATTATGCATTAGATACAGTTGCACTCTTCAATCATCTTGCTGACAATTGTTACAAGGTCTCTTCCACAAAAATGCAGCACTGTAAAAGAGAAGTGATATATTCTGGTCATCACATTGAGAAGGAGGCAAGGAAAGTCTCAAAAGAACGTGTTTCTGCAGTCCTGAAGATGAACCCTCCAAGCACTCAGAGGGAAATGAGGATGTTCTTGGGAATAGTTTGCTGATGTTGTCAGTGGATTCCAAACATTTCCTTTACTGCAAAGCCTTTAATAAGGCTGACACACAATGTTATCAAGGATACAATTCCATTTGATGATAATTGAATGAAGGCTTTCTGAGAATTAATAGGACATTTATGTACGTCACCTGCTCTCAGTATGCCTGGTTGAGAAAATAATGTTTTCCTTTTGTGTCATGAGAAGAGTGGGTGCTCACTTTTACTTCTTACTCAAAAACATGAAGGAGTGATGAGGCTGGTTGCTTATTTTTCTGCTGTGTTGGATCCAGTAGCCGTAGCTCTTCCTTGTTGTCTGAAGGCGATTGCATGTGTTTGCCTTGTAATTGAACAAAGTGAAGGGAGTGTCATGGGACATACACTCATTGTATTTGTCCCACATTCCGTTGATATTTTGTTGACACGCACCTTAAGTTGGCACTTAACAGTCGCCTCCTAAGCTATGAGCAGACAATATTAGCGGCTGAAAACATTTTTATCAAGAGGTGACATTTTCAGAACCCTGCAATGCTGTTGCCTATTTTACACAGCGATGAACATTTTGATGATGATGAGGATACAGACCATGATTGTATTGAGGTGACAGAACTGTGTACCAAGACAACCTATTAAAGATGTTCCAAATTAAATTGCTGACCTGCTTAGTAAATGGTTCTTGTTTAAGAGACCAACAAGGAGCATTAATAGCTTCTTATGCAGTCTGTTCCATTTCTGAAATCATTGAAACATCATACCTACCTAATGTATTTTCAGGGCAAGTGCAGAGTTAATTGCTGTAGCAAGGGTGTGCTGCCTTGCAAACAAATTGAACATGACAAGTTACACATGCAGCTAGTATGGATTTAGAGTGGTCTACAATTTTAGGCAACTATGGCCACAAAGGAGTTTGATGACACCCTATTGTACTCCCATCTGGATTGGTTCCTTTATTCTTGATCTCTTGGAAGCAATACAACAACCTAGAGAGATTGCAGTAATCAAATGGATAGGCCATAAATAAAGCTTAAGATGACATAGTCACGATGGGTAACAACCGTGCTGACAAAGTACTGTGCCTTGAAAATGCAACTATGAAATGGAATGAGCAGATTACAGTGCAGGGATCTGAGCAAGGTATATGCCTCAATGAGTCTTAAGTGGGCTGATTGATTTTTCTCTTGTTCTCATGAGCATTAAAAGCACTCCATATAAAAATACTGATCCCTCAACCCATGAGGTATTAAACAGAAGAGCCATGAGGAAAGATAGAGAATGCTGCATCTCCATATTGAATACAAGTAAGCTTATAGGGGCATATGTGGCTAATATAACTATAATTTCCTGTGAAGTCCAAACTTTTTGAGATCTTGGTTTGTGGGAATCAGTATGCTCCTGTGTGAATGAGGTTGGAAAGGATTTTACTAAAATTGCTGAGTGGTTTGATAGTTTAGGAGGAGACATATGTAGGACTATATATGAACACCTGCCATTATTGTATTGATTTAAATGCTAAATTGCATTTAAATAGTGCTTACTACCCTGATGAGACATTAAAGCACCTTACAGTGTGTAGGAAAGTTGGTTTCTTTTGCAGTAACCCACTCACACTTTTTGCCTAACACTTGATGCATTTTGACATGATGTGCCAGTCAAGTCCAGGGCCTGTGTTCTTTCCCAAATCTCTACCTTTGTACCCACAATTGGCACATCTCTGGCCACAGATTAGCCCCTTGTAAATGGTACCATGGGTACCAAGGGCACTGTGACCAGGAAAGGCCTCTAAGGGCTGCAGCCCTTATTATGCCACCCTTAGAGGCCCTGCACCGTCAAACACACACACTGCCATTGCAGGATGCGTGTTTTGGTGCAGAGAAAAGTGAAGAGTAAACATGGCACACATCCCTGTCTGCCATGCCTGAAACCCACTCCCTGGGGCCTAGGTTAGTCACCACTCGAGCAGGGTGCACTAGCCCCCAGGTGAGGGTACAGTTGCATGAGCCCTGTACTCTTACAGTGCCTAAGTTCATTCTAAGCCATTGTATATGCAGTAAAGCCATAAAGAGTATATGGTCTGGGGGTTGATCATTACGAACTTGGAGATGCCACCTGAAAAACGACCAGCCCTAGTATGGTTCCTGAATGGCTGCCCACCATTTACCACCACCAGACAGGTTTCTGGACCACTGGGTAGAGGGCCTCCTCTCTCTCTGTCCAGAAACAAAGCCCTTCCTGAGCAGGTGTCATGTCTCCTCCCCCAGAATGGCTGGGTCCACAAAGGGGAAGCTTCAAAGGCCTGCCACCTTTGAAAGCAGTTCTGACCCCCACTTTGGATGGGAGAATTGGTGGGAAAACCTAATTAGGAGAAGAGGTGTGCCCACCCTGCCATCTCTACCCCTCAGGTGGGGGAGGTGAGGTGAAGCAAACATCTCAGTCCCCTCCATCTTGAAGATGAGGAGACCCAGCCAATTAGAGAGAGGCTCATGCCCCCCCCACTGGCCCCCCCGCTGTGAATCCCAAATTCTTTATAGACTGTAAGATATATTTTCCCCTTCACATCCCATTTAATATGCCTGATCCATTAACTGGTGCGGACCATAGACCTGAAAGCGTACGATGTCTCTGAAGGTTTATTATGACCTCTTAGCTCATTAATTACCGCTGTATAACCAACCAAACTGGTGTTCTTGATTATCTGACAATGGTCGGATTTGAACCCTTGCATGAGAGGGGGATCCGGCAACACATGCACATGACCTTGCCTCTGAGCTATAGCGCCTGTGGAGTTGCAGGGGAAAAATGGTTCCCGTTAGGACCCCACACGTCATGGGTGTTTCCCCAAAAAAATTATACATTGCTCCGATGAATCTAACTGGGAGCGATGTAGATATTAAGAAGGCGGGCTGCCCAAGAAATATTAAGCAGCTTATATAGCGCTAACTCATATCAGAAGTATTGGAGCCCTTTACTTTAGGCATGGGGCGTTTACGTGATTTGCCCTAGAGTCACAGGATGTTGGGCCGATGCCCTGAAGAACCTGAGGAGGCATGGCCCAGGCTCCAGGGGAAAGGATTAGCATGCGGCCCCCGCTGTGAGCTTAAAGGTGTTGGAGGTTACATTACACCCGATCACTAGTCTTTGGGCATGGGGTGAGGTAATTACTCAGACTTGTTTCTCTTTTGTGGCAGCACTGGCCGCTACTCCACACACACTCTCTCCCACATCTGACAACCCACACACAGCAAGAAAGTGCCACCTTCACACCACAGCGGGTGTCCCGAAGACGCTTGCCATTTAATATTTGCCCGATGCCATGCCTCTTATAACAACTCCTTACTCCGCAGCAGTTCACTACTTTTGATGTAACTTTTATTTTTACAGTGCTATATTGGGCAAGACCCGAAGCGCTTTACATGAGCACTAGGTACTTAATTTTGGCAGGCATGGGAGCCTACAATGCACAGCTGCTGACCTAAAACCTGCAAATGAAATGGTTTGTGCCCCCCCGCCCCCATATTGTGGCAGAAACGCTACAGCTAGTGAGCCCCTTTGCATCATGGGGATTGTATGTCACAGTTGAAGCTCCAGTATAATGTGTTGTTGCTTGTGGACCACAAGTCACTCAATTCTCTGAGAAGTCAGCTTAGAGTCTAGGGAGGAGGAATAGAAACCGAACCTGTCACATGACCCACCCCTCCATTTTTCCTTCGGATCTCCAGACTGTCGTTGCTGCTCTATTTAATTTGCTGCGGAGCTCGTTGTCTGGTACTGGGATCTAACTGAAGACTCCCAGGGAAGCATCATGTCTGTGCATGTATGTTCAAAAGAAAGGCTCCGCAAAAGGTGAATTTTAAAGTGAAGATGGTGTGCATAAATAAAGGAAGCCACCCGGCCATGCTGTGTGATAAAACATGGCGGGTGGCACTGTATGTTAAACCAGCCGCGGGTGCGAGCAGCACTGCACTGCAGAGCTACAGTAGGACCGAGCACCATAAAATAAGTGATTGCACTGTGATTCTGAGCAAATTGCTTAATCTCCCTGTGCCTATTAAATAATGAATATGTCCTTAGCTGGTGACCTTTGGGTCCGGTTCGCACTATATAAAACTACAAAACAGATGGGAGGAGGGAAGAGAGGCCACCACACGCTGTACTGTGTGATAGCCGACCAAAATGCTTTCTGAGTGAAAACGCTGGCAAGAGAGCTAAACACACAAAGGAGGGACTTTAACAGAAGTTGACCAATAAGAAATCAGCATTTCTGAATGCTACAGCTAACAGCCAATAGCAATGGGTGGGTTTGCCAAAGTCGCACAGAGACATACAATAGGTCATCGCTGATGCACAACCTGAAAATAAGGGATGGTAGGTCAATTTTTCATGCAGGATTTTGAGGACTAAAGCAGGTTGAGACTTTCTGCATGCAGTTTGTGAATGTAAACCTGTTGAAAGAAACAGTCTAAAATGCTGCTCCTAAGGAACGTAGCTTATGCTATCTTTCTAGAGGCACTTAAGAGGTGACACACATACTTCCCACAATTAAAAAGGAAGCACAGTGCTTGTTGTGACCGCTTTTCTTCAAGCAGTGCAACAAATAAGCACATGCTGTTACCTGTAATTACAATTTGAGAACACCCCAGAGAGACCCCTTTTATATACCTACTTCAGCAGTATATTCAGTACTATAAAGTATCATTACAGTTTGTGCAAATCATATGCAGCATACGTAAACAATACATATAATATAAAATATGTGTTTTATAAACACCCACTAACTTAAAAATATAACAAGCCAATTGATAGACACATTGCAGCAATCATTAGTGTATTCAGGGCATGTTTGTGAACCATTCAGTGCCTGATTTGGAAGGTGCTGTCCCCTGCATCCACCTGATGAGCATCCCCACATAACAGACACCCTGTCCAGCAGAATGGATGTGTCTGAAGTCACCATCACCTTCCAGGATTGTAGTGGGGCACTCCCAGGGCCAGACTGGCCGTAGCGGGCACTGGGCATTTTCCTGGTGGGACGCCAGGTTGGGGACGGTTTTGGACCTCTATGGGTCAGTTTTGCAGCATAGCTGCAGTACCAGCCCCCTGTAACAAAAAGCAGTTGCGTGTTATACGCCCCGCCCCATCCCCCTCCCTCCCGGAACGACTCAATTGCCAAGGCCGGGTTGCTTTCCCAGTCCAGCCCTGGGCACACCAAACCTAAATTTGTACACTTGTCCTGTTCCTCATGTTCTCATTTTCTGAATTAATATTTTAAAATGTTTTTGTGCATCATTACCAATGTGCAGAATACGGATTTGCACTCAAAGTTACATTTGTATACTTATGTGATGCTGTTGTCTTTGAAACAGTTTTGTTACTACCTTTTAAAGTGCATTTTCTTAACTTATGGTAAATAGGCCTCAGTTACGCCTGAACGTCATCTTGATCAAAATGGATGTCTCGTCGGGTCACATTTGCTGTGTATTACTTATGTTCCACGTAGTCAAGCAAAGTCATGTTTGAATATTTCCTATTGACACTGAACTCTATGATGGCTTTTTACAGTGGGCGCAGGCTTGTATTCTTCTCAAGGTTTCTTCTGCTTATGTGGTATTGCATTCATTTACAATGGTTCACTGTTGTTTTTAAACTCGTTCGTTCTGATACCTCGAGATGACATTAGCATCGAAGGGACTGAATCAATAATTATGTAGTGGGTAAGTGCTAAGGGAAAGGGAAATGTGGCACTTTTCCAAGATTTTCTATATCCTAGTTGTGGAATCCAAGCTCACAACAATGACTATATGGTGGGACGAAATATGGAATATTTATACATCGGGGAAGCTAACGGTCATAGCTCATGACCAATCAAATAAATGTAAGCGAACTTGGAAGCCTTTTTAAACCAATGTTAAAAGAGGCATAGTAGGAGAAACCTCAATGTCAACAATGCCCAAAGTCATCAGAAGTTGGAGAAGGCATGAAGGCCCCCAACGCTCAATTGTTGTATATATTCTAGTGACAACTGGTATTGAACTTTCCTGCTTGAACTTTTGATGTTCCCTCTGGCCTTAAACTAACATAAAATTGATCAATCGATTACTTTGAATCCTTATAATAAGTTTGAAATGATGAACGCATTGTTTATTGATCTATGTTTCTTTTTTTACCTAATGACAAATATTGTGTGCTGGTACATGTATTTAACCTCTCCATACCACAAGGGCCTTAAGGTTGTTAAAAAGGAGCCTTGCCTCACTGCTTAATCACAGTGCGAGAAGCAGAAACATAAAATGTTAAAACTACCATTGTAAGTTTCTGCTTCTCGCACTGCGAGAAAGCAGAAGGGTTTGGCTAGGGGCAGGCGGGTGGGCGGGTCTGCTTGAAAGCAGGGGAGGAGTGGCTTGCTCAATGCTGTGGGCCCTGTCTGTTTGGTCGGCCCTCTGGGGCCAACCAAACCAGTCATGCGCACTCTCCCTTTCCTCTATGTAGGATGCAGCCTACATAGAGAAAATGGCCTCCAAGTTGGTGCCCGGTTGGGCGCCGTACCCACCAATCACAACGCTGCCATTGCAGCATTGTGATTGGCTTAGGGGAGGGGAGGGAGGCTTCCTGTGGCTGCTTCCTGTTCAGGAGAGCAGCAGGAAAACACAGGACCCGGCCAGGAGCTTAGGTGGCGCAGGACCCGGGCGGGTAAGTTTTTTAAAATTTTAAGTAAACCTGTCTCACCTCCTCCCCCGCAAACCGCCGCGCCCCATCCCCCCACCAGCGAGTCATGCTAGCCGCGACTGCTTACATTGTTGTTCTCATCCAGCTTGTTTCGTATTTATTGTCTCTATTCTCACTTGGTAAATGTATATTTTGAACTCTAAAGCGTTGTTACCATGTTTGGTCTGGTCCGCGTATACAATAAAGCGCATAAATAAATGTAATTAAGTATTGTAACTTTCTGATCATTAACAACCCTGTTCAATAAGTCTGTATTCTAATTTCTGCATTCCCTAGGCCATTATTTACCGGGTTTCTTGTGTTTTATACATAGACACCCATATAATTAAATATTACTAGGGAACAAGTAAACTCCTTCCACTGCTCCTTAAACAAACTGCTAATTTCCGCATTAGACGGGTACTCATTCTTAACCTGAAAATACCCTCAATTCCCTATTTCACGTCATGGTGATGGGTGCCAAGGAATAGGGTTGAGAGAGGTCTGGGCAAGAGAAACTCTCCGAAATAGGTGACAGTGGTTGGCTTTTTAGAACACGCCTTTCTACTCGCCTTTTTATACTGACTAAGTTTATATATTAGTTATGGTGAGCATGGAATCTGCCTTTCTTTTTCACGCATGAATTATTCAGGGACATGTTGAAGTGTGGTGTGCAATTTTACAAGAACACGGTGATGTTAACAGATGCTTACAATAAGCAGGGCAGGCCAATAGTGTTGAGGCAGCTGCTGCCTCCCGCCAAGGGAAGTAAATATAGAACATGAGCGCAGCGCAGTGGAAGCTGACACTCAGTAAAGTGGGATTCAATGTAAGGAAGGCGTCTGTTTCCTCTGCGGCCGATTCGAGAGAGTATGCTCACTCAGGCAACAGAAACCGGCCCTGGTAAACTGCTCAGCTGGCCCCCCTGGGGTGAGGGGGAGTGCAGCTGAGCAGTTTGCGACGGCCGGTTTCGGCCGATTTTGTTACCGGGGGTCGACATTGCCGACCCCCGTAACAAAAACGGCCCCCTATAGGGGCCCAAAACCAGCCCCCACCCTAGCGGCCTACCGGGAAAACGCCCGGTGCCCGCTATGGCCAGTCCGGCCCTGTGCTCACTGTGTGCAGTTGCAATAAGTGCTGGCCCTAAAAAGCCCTAACAGTTTCCGCTGTTTTCGGTTCTTCTATCGCCAGAGAGGGATTGCAGTGTGTAACTGATACCAGGTGAAGCAATTTAAATGCAATATACATGAATCAGCAGGTGAATATTGCATAATGCAGTGAGTAATGCGGCTTCAGTGGAAGGGTGCTGCTGCGCGGTTTCATAGACACCCTACCTACTGTGTCAAGGAAACAGTTAAGGATTGTGTACTCTACAGTGTTTGTGAAAACATTGACTGTCGGGACGCCACAAAAGACTGGTAATTGCACTAAAGTCTCCTACGTTTTAAAAAAACAAAAACGTACACAACACTTTTGATTTCAAGCCCGACAGTAGTGCAAACCAGAAATCTGCAGATATTTTTCCTGCCATCCCTTAAAACAAAAGCACCTTCTGAAACAGAGAAATAACCACGAAATTGACCGTGAGCAGTACCCATAAAGGTGCACATCCAGTTTGCATGATATTTCACACCGAAGGGTAAAATGTGGGAGAGCATGTGCGCAAATCAAACTTAAATAAGTAATTTATGCCATTGTGCAAATTATGTGTCACTCATCAACTCGCAATTAACCACAACACAAACTGCACTTTAAAAGGCCAGTGTTATAGATGGCAAAAAATTAACGAAGGCCAGGACTCTTGCTTCCTATCAATGGCAGAATTGCCTCCACATTGCTATCCTTATGATATAGGAAAATTCAGCTGGTTCATTCTATTCTACATTCAGCATTTCCTCCAGAACTGTAGTATTTGCAGTTATCGCTGAATTCTAAACGAGGCCTTTTGACGGTTGTAGAAAAGCTCAGAAAGTACAATACTGTCATGTCTCAAATGACCTCTTGTCCAGCGTATGAAGTGCTGCACGGGTTATCTTTGGTGTCCCTGATCACCTGTTAGGTGTGAAGAGAAGGCAGGACAGCGTTTAAATGTGCTCCTTTTTTATCAATCAATCAATCATTTTTAAAGTGCACTACATACCCACGAGGGTTTCAAGGCGCTGGGAGGGGAGGGCGCTACTGATCGAACAGCCAGGTCTTGAGTATCCTCCTGAAGGTCAGCAGGTCTTGGGTCTGTCGTAGGTTCAGTGGGAGGGTGTTACATGTCTTGGTGGCGAGGTGGGAGAAGGATCTCCCACCGGTGGTTGTTCTTCGGATGCGCAGGACTGTGGCGAGTGAGAGGTCGGCAGAGCGTAGCTGGTGGTTGGGGATGTAGAAGGAGTGCCGTCTGTTGAGGTAGGCTGGGCCGGTCTTGTGGAGTGCCTTGTGTGCGTGGGTGAGGAGCTTGAAGGATATCCTCTTGTTGACGGGGAGCCAGTGCAGGTTTCTCAGGTGGGGGGTGCTGGGGCTGTGGCGTGGTACGTCGAAGATCAGTCTTGCCGAGGCGTTTTGGATGCGTTGTAGTTGTTTGATGGGCTTGGTCAGGGCTCCCACGTGGAGGGCGTTTCCGTAGTCGAGTCTGCTGCTGATGAGGGCCTGGGTGACTGTCTTTCTTGTATCTGTCGGGATCCATCTGTAGGTCTTGCGGAGCATGGGGAGGGTGTTGAAGCAGGCGGAGGAGACAGCGTTGACTTTCTTGGTCATTGAGAGCGTTGAGTTGAGGATAATTCCCAGGTTGTGTGCGTGGTCGGTGGGTGTCGGGGCTGCCCCTAGTGCCGTCGGCCACAAGGAGTCGTCCCAGGCTGAAGGGTTGGAGCCGAGGATGAGGACCTCCGTCTTGTCCGAGTTCAGCTTCAGACGGCTGGTCTTCATCCAGTCGGCGACGGCCTTCATTCCTTCGTGGAGGTTGGCTTTGGCGGTGATGGGGTCCTTGGCGAGGGAGAGGATCGGCTGAGTGTCGTCGGCGTAGGAGATTATGTTGAGGTTGTGCTGTCAGGCTATGTGTTCGAGCGGGCCATGTAAATGTTGAACAGCATCGGGCTGAAGGAGGATCCCTGGGGTACGCCGTAGATGATCTCGGAGGCTTTGGGACGGAATGGGGAGAGGCGGCCGCTCTGGGTTCTGCCAGAGAGGAAGGAGGTGGTCCAATCCAGACCCTTGTCTTGGATCCCTGCGGCGTGGAGGCGTGCGCCTAGTGTGCGGTGGCAGATGGTGTCGAAGGCAGCAGAGAGGTCTAGGAGGATGAGTGCTGCGGTCTCGCCATTTTCTAGCAGGGTCCTGATGTCATTGGTGGTGCCGATGACCCAGTCTCGGTGCTGTGCTTGCTGCAGAACCCTGACTGGGAAGGGTCCAGGATTTTGTTTTCTTCGAGGTATCGGGTTAGCTGTCTGTTGACGGTTTTCTCGATGACCTTGACCGGGAAGGGGAGCAGAGAGATGGCCGGAAGTTCTTGAGGTCTCTTGGGTCTGTCTTAGGTTTTTTGAGTAGGGTGTTGATGTTGGTGTGTTTCCAGATCTCTGGGAAGTTCACGGTCTTGAGGGAGAGATTGATGACGTTGCGCAGGTGGGGTGCGATGGAGCTGCTTGCTCTGTTAAAGACGTGGTGCGGGAATGGGTCTGACGGAGAGCCGGAGTGGATTGTGCACATGGTCTTGATGGTGTCATCGATGCTCACGCTGGCCCAGGCTAGCAGGGGTTCGTGGTCGATGGTGTGCGGAGGGTCTGTTGTGTTGCTGTCTGTTGGGGCTGTCTGGGTGTTGAAGCTGTCGTGGATGTCTGCTATCTTGCGGTGGAAGAGGGAGTCGCACCGGGCTTGCGACTGCGGGATGTCGTTGGTGTTGGAGCTCGGGTTGGAGAGTTCCTTCACGATGTTAAAGAGCTCGTTGCTATTGTGTGCATTATTGTCGAGGTGGTCTTTGAAGGAGGTCCTCTTTTACCTTCATTTAGGACACAACTCTGACGAATTGAATTGCTGTGTATCTCCTACAGAGTTTGCTGGTGACTCCAGTTGTTTTTTTACTTATAAATGTGTATCTTATGGCTATATAGTAACTATAAATGTTACACAGCGCCTGGTCCTAAGATGGCTTCAGCAGTGATTTGAGAAGGCTCCAGAAAGGGGCTTTGCGGTCCAATTGTCAACAAGGTCAGCAATCAACCAGGCCTTCTCCGATAAAACTCTGTAAGTTGATACCTATGCTTGTTATTTACTTGCTCACTTGCCAATCACTCGCTGCACAGGACATACTGCTCTTGATGATTGTGAAAGAGGCTTTTGCTCCTAATCTGGGTCGTCATCACATGCCATCACATACCATTCCATCCTATATAACTCAGCTATGCAACAGCGACAGCAGTAGCAAAAACACCTGAGAATATAATTCAACAAGCAGCAGTCAGCAGACAGAAAAAGGAAAACAGTAAATAGCATATACAATTAAACAGCATTAATAGACATATAATTAAGCATATAATTAAACAGCAGGCATCAGACAGTAAACGGAGAATAACAAACAGCATATGGAAATCAGTAAACGGAAAAAAACAAATAACGACAAATAGCGGACAGGAGTCAGCAAATAGCAGGCAGTAAGCAGCCAAACAGTAAAACAGAAAACCAGCAAATCAGTAGCAAAACAGCAAACAGCAATCGGTCGACAGAAACAACAGACAGCAGCAATCATCAATCACCATCATCAATTGTCATTGACACAATGGTGAACAAATAGATTTGGAAATGTGTGTGGCTAATCACTTGTAATCATTAAGGATATCACTAACGACACCTGTTGGTGTCAACAGCAACAAGACACACTGAAGAAGCACAGCATCAATAGTGGCAGACAAAGAGGTTAAAACAAATCTCAAGAGAGTTAAGACAGACCCACCAAATCCAGACTCTCCAGCTAAAGGCAAACACAACTTCAGCGCCACCATGGATACCATATTAAGTAAATAGGCGGAGGTCCACGAACTCGCCAAGTCCTCAAAAGAGAATACGGACAGGATGCAGACTGAGATCTCTGCGATTCGGGAAGACCTCAGGGACACTAATGTCAGAATATCAGAAACGGAGAACAGAATTAGCCGTTTGGAAGAGGAAGAAAACAAAATGAGCAAATCCCTCAAGGACCTAACAATCACAACAGACTCACTCACGAAACGTCTAACAGACATGGAAGACAGAAATAGGAACGGGAACTTGCATATCTTTGGATTCCCGGATGGGGAAGAAGGTCCCTCTGGTTCCTGCATCACGTTCGTGGAAAAATGGTTCACTCAAGCCGCTAATCTATCCTTCAGTAAACCTCTTAAGTTTGACAGGGCTCACTGAGTGCCTGCTAGAATTCTTGCAAGTCAGAAAGCTCCGAGGCCAATTGTGTGTAAACCTCTTCGCTATCAGCATGTGGAACAGATACTCGCATTCATGTAAAAAGATAAACACATTCTTTGGAAAAAAAACAAAGTCTATATCTCGCAGGACTATAGTAAAGAAACTGTTGAAACAAGGAGGGGTTTCTTGCCACTCCGCCCCAGGCTAAGAGCGATGAACTATCAATTTGCCTTTGCGGGCCAAGCAAAGTATCTTGTTATGATTTAAGGATCTCCACACTTCTTCACTGATCATCAACAACTGAAATGATTCCTTGACAGGAAAGATGATTCACTCATGGACACTTAACATTCTTTGGCTTTTTGTTACCTTGTCAAACACGCAATGGTAATGCACAACGGCAAGTTGACTCACGTGTCCATAACTTGTTCCACCTGGTCACCACCGCAAACATTTCGACCTTGCTGTGTAACTCAACAATGACCTCCATCGATGACCTCCATCAATGACCTTCATATGTCTTTGAGCTTCTTGCAACAAGATCTACAATCGATTAAAGTCTATCAGATATGATAAATATGCAGGTTTGAATCCTCTGTCTTCTCTGTAACTTTGTTGGTGGTTATTAGATAGTTATCATACACATGTTATTGTACCTTACTTGATTTACTGGTCACATCACAATCCATGATACCAGTGCATTGCTATGTTGCATATATCACTTGCCTGTTGGTAAAATATGGCGTACATGCCACTAACGTGTTAAGATCTAGATCCAATGAGCTGCCTTCCTGAAAACTAAGTTGTATAGGCCTCTAGCGTATTAAGATCCACATCCTCTGAAGGGCCTTTCTGAAGCTACAGAGTAACCTCTCTTAGTATGCGAATATACAAAAATGTATAATGTGCCCTCCGTTGCACGTTATGGACTTATGTGACTATAGGAAACTTCAACCAGTTTGTTAGTCTATACCGCCCGTTAGTGGTCTGTTACATTTCTGAATATGCTTGGCCAAGTAGATGATCCATACTATTAGTTACCATCAGCTGGCCCCATTCAGTTTTACATTGCTAATGCGCTTACACGTTTACACAGTTTTACATTGCTACTGTGCTCACACATTTATAAATTTGAATCCACAGTTTGATTATCCTTTAGCGGTGCCTCCTACCAATTTCAGTTCTCATCTATTGTTTTTCTTGTCTTAGGTCATATATTGGTCTAATGCGTTCAATTACGCTTATCTGGTCACCACGGGAAGCTTTCTTCCCCTATCACCATGCCAGTTCGCTACTTTGCGGGTTGGGTGGGAGGGAGTGGGATGTGGGTGGGCAGGGCTGTGGCTTTGGATTCCGTTTTTTTCCTTTATGTACTTAGGTTGTTGTTTTTCTTTGCCTGTTATCATCATTATTAATCCTATTGCCATTATTGTCATTGTCATTATTGTTTTCATCATCCAAATGTAAGGAAATGCAGTGAAATCCGTGTGCACACAGGTGGTTCTTCAGGGGATGGAGTGTGCTATTTGTACACAATCCCATTCAGGTTAACAACAAAGTTAATGACAGCACTAACCCCAGAGCCATTAAATACTCTAGAGCAGCTAAAAAAAGGGTAATTCATGCCTGTTCAAGATTGAGAGTCAACGTCACAAAAGTTCTCCTTTGGACAGACTACCACGCACTATGATCATATCACACCTTTGATGTCCCAAACATCATCAATAACTATGGCCCAACACAATCTCAAGATAGTCTCGTTGAATGTTAAGGGTTTAAATCACCCTATCAAAAGATAGAAGATCCTTGACTATCTCCACAAACAGAAAAGTTACATCATCCTGTTACAGGAAACCTAAATTGATTCCAAACAATTCAACTCACTTAGAAACAGGTTTTACAGCTAGGTTACTGGCTCTGATGCTATGGGTAAAAAGAACGGTGTCCTGACTTTAGTAGCTAAAAAAGCTCTACCGATATACAGGGAAGGTGGGTCATAACGGAACTAGTAAAAGACAACAGAGAATTCTACATTACAAATATCAATGCCCCCAATGGAGATGACTCGGCATTCTGGGGAAATCTCAGTAAGCAGATTGAAACAATTCCAGATTCAGCCATGCACATACTGGCAGGCGATTTTAATCTATCCATGGTCCCAGCCCTAGATAGGGACTCACGCTGCCCTTTTCGGGTCAACAAGTCGCACAAAGCCCTTATCAATCTATGCAACCGTTTAAATTTGTCTGACACTTGGAGGATACAAAATCCCACAGATAGGGAGTTCACTTTTTACTCAGCTCCACATAATTCTTTTTTTTTAAAATTCTTTTTATTAAAACACACAAAAACAAATCATAAATACACACCATAACGTACACTGGGTTTTGATAAAGCAAAATAATAAATGATGTCACTTCCTCTCAATCACAAAAAATACAATACAAATAATGACCTACGGGTTCAGGGATCCTCCGACAGAGGTGAGTCGTCTAACACAGCGGGGGGAGCGCAAAAATCTCCTCTATAAACATTCCAAGCCCCCAAATTTTCCCCCACTTCCTGGGTCTCCCCCTGGCCACATACACAGCACGCTCTCGAAACATACACCAGTCCAGGTCTTCCATCCATTTCCCGATAGTAGGCGGTTGAGCCGCCCCCCATAATTGAGCAATGTTACGCTTGGCAATAGCACACGCTAGCGTGGCCCACACCTTTCCGTGGGACGTAAGATCAGTTGGTTCCCAAACATTCAAGAGACAACGCCGTGCCTCCAGCTCAAAGCCAACTCCCCACACCTCGCGTACTTTACCATGAACCGCAGACCAATATCCCCGGATAAGGGCACAGTCCCACAGCACATGCAGGAACGTCCCAGCCTCACCACAGCCCCTTCTGCACTCACCACTGGCAGCAAAACCCATGCGCACCAATCGTGGGCCAGTGACATAGCATTGGTGAAGGATCTTCAATTGCACCAACCTGAGTCTCATCTGGAACGCAATGACTCTAGGCGAAGCCACTTCCTCCCTCCAATCCTCATCATCAAGGATCAGCCCATCAGCAGCCCATTGATCTCTGAGAGCCGCTAGAGGGTCCCCCATATGGGTAACTAGTTTTTTATAAACCAGGGAGATCGTTTTCGTCGGAAGATGACCATCCAGCACCCGATCCTCCAGCGGGGAGTCACCTCCCGGGCAATACTGGCTAGCAACGCGTGTCTGATCTGCAAGTAGCGAAACCGCTCACTGCCCTGCAGTTGATACCGCTCCTGCAAAGTCTCAAACGCTAGGACCCCATCCTTACCCCACATATCACCTACTCGGGAGATCCCAATAAGGTCCCACTTATCAAAGCCTTTGGTCTTCCATAGGCTACCCAAGCATTCGGCATTCCATAGCGGCGTGGCCATAGTTATCTTCCCTTCCCAATTAAGGGAGCGAGTAGCATCATGCCACACCTGGACAGCCACCGCCGTAGGCCACACCAAGGGAAAACGCCCCCGTCTGGCATATAGTGCCCTAGAGAACTCACCACCGGGTATCTGGCCACGATCCATGGCGTATCCAGGGTCATGCGGCGAGCCATAGGTGGCATGGTTAATTGCCGCCAGCTGAGACGCCCAGTAATACTCCTGAATATTCGGTAAGCCGACCCCCCCGTCATACCAGGGCAACGCCAATTTAGCAAACGCGATTCGAGCACTCAGTCGTCCACCTGAGGCCCCTGATCGATCTGTCCCAACGAACCCACGCCCCCAGGGGTTCCAGCGCCAAAGCGAATAACAGTGGGGAGAGGGGACAACCCTGCCGGGTGCCCCTCCCTAAGGCAAAATCAGCTGACCTATGGTTATTTACAACCACACGGGCCAGAGGGCAGGAATACAAGAGACGAACCCAGGCAGCGAACTCTGGACCGAAGCCTAACTTATTAAAAACAGCAAAGAGATAAGGCCACTCCACTCTATCGAATGCTATGGAGGCATCCAGCGACAGCAAAACCGTCTGCTCATGTATCTGAGAAGGCCCGCCCAGAACACCGTGTAATCTGCGTAAATTAAGGGCCGTGTTACGGCGGGGCATGAAACCGGACTGATCCGGGTGAATCAGTGTCGTAATGACCTTGACCAGATGGGTCGCAAGCAGTTTTGCCAAGACCTTCGGCTCAGCGTTCAATAAGGAGATCGGCCGGTACGAAGAACATTCCGTTTTCGGTTTGCCCTCCTTGTATATAACTACAATATTCGCGACACGCTGGTCGTAAGGAAGCTGGCCCCGCTCCCTGCTTTCACTAAACATATCCTTAACAAAGAGAGCCAATTTATTTGCATTTACTGTAAAGAGCCCAATGGGGAGCCCGTTGGGGCCGGAGGCCTTTCCTGAGCGGACCCCCTAATGGCCTGGGCAACTTCGTCATTCGTAAATGGCGAGTTTAGGTAGTCCCTGTCGTCATCCGAGAGGATGGGCATCGGAATGTCACGGTTCATGTCCGCGTTTTCGGACTCCGTGTAATCACACTCGGCAGTATACACCGCCGAGTAGTAACCAGCGAACGTGTCCGCAATCTCCTGCGGATCAGTTATTTTATCCGAGCCGTCGGGATGCAGCACCGGTACTAACCGTGACACCCACTCCCCCTTTTCCAACCAGGCTATAAATTTCCCAGCCTTGTCTCCATGCTCGTACACCCTGCTCTGGGTATCTGCCAGCTGCGCTCTCGCCCCATCACGCGCCAAGCTCCTATACTCATCCCTAAGGAGGCTCAGGCGGTGCATTCCCTCCGGGGTGGAGTCAAACAACACCTCCCGTTCCAACGCCTGCAGATCGGATTCCACTCTATCCATCTCCGCACGGCCCTCCCTTTTCTTACCGGAGATAAACGATAGCAATTCCCCTCTAAGAACCGTTTTGTAGGCTTTCCACAGGGAGCATTTAGAGTCCACCGTTCCGACGTTTTCCTGAAAATAACTGTCCGCAACAAGCACAATCTCCTTTTTTGCTGCAGGGTCTCGCAACCGCCAGGCGCTAATAGGTGCAACCCTAGCCACGTCGTGCCCTCCAAGGTCTAAACCGATCCAGACCGGTGAGTGATCTGAGACCCCCCTCGCCAAGTGCCTCACCTCCCTGACCCAAGCCGCCTGTGCCGCCGGTACTAATACATAGTCTATCCTGGAAAGGGACTTATGTGCAGCCGAAGCGTGGGTGTATTGAGATTCATTGGGATTCTTAAGTCTCCAACCATCAATCAAACCAGTAGTCTCCAGAAAGTCAGCCAACCATCTCCGGGACGGCAACAGAGCCCGCGCCGGGCATCTATCAGCCTCCCCACACATGACTGCATTAAAATCACCACCAACAATCAGCACCCCAACAGGCAACGTCAGAAAAATCTTGCCCAGGTCGTGAAAGGTATCAGTCTGAAGGGCCAGTGGAACATATACAGATAAAAGGGTAACTGTCCGCCCCTCCCACAGACCCGAAATCCCAGCATATCTACCCTCTTTATCGGTCCATGTGGCCTGGACGGCCAGGGGGAAGGAGTTCTTAAGCAAGATCCCAACCCCTCTCTACCCAGATGTAAAGCCAGAATGTGCAACCAATTTATATTTATATCCCCCTCTGTGAAGCTCCATGCATCGCTTCCCCATGAGGTGAGTCTCTTGTAACAACACCACATCCGGGGAGTGTCTTCGGATCAGCTGGTTAACCATACCTCTCTTGATCTTGTCCCCGTCCATTCACATTCCAACTCAATGCGGAGATCCCAACCACCCTTTTATCGGAGGACATCACTACGCCAAGAAATTACAAGAGCGACTGACGATACCCAGTGCGAAATAAAGAAACATACAAAAAAAACAAAACACACCCAAAACGCCCCCCACCATCCCCCCTCCCTGCACCCCTGCATACAGCTTTCGCTCATCCCCAACTAGCAGTGTGCCTGTCTCCCCCAACTACACCACAAAAATCTAAAAGTAGAAAATAGAGGAGGGCCTACGGTCTTGCTCCCCCCCCCAACTCTTTGTGGATATACCCGCGAATCTATGACAAAATATCGACTACAAAAATATCGAGGTACCAAAATATCGCAACAAAAATATCGAGGACAATATCGGGATCCTATCTCTAACAAGGTAATTACAAAAATATCGAAAAAAACTATATCAATGTTAAAAATATCGTTTATTAGAAAATATCGTTTTTTTAATTAAAAAAGTAATAATATTAACAAAATAATACTTATAAATATAATAAACATAGTTAAAAATATATTATAATATTTAAAATTAATAAATGTAATAAAAATAATAATAATAAAAATATAATACTTAGTATATACTTAATTAATATTAACTGTAAAATAATTCTTTTAATAAATTATAAATGCATGAAAATATGATAAATTACAAATAAATTTATATACATAAAATAATAATATAAATAACAATTAATAACAATGTAAAACTAATAAAAAAAATTATTAAATTTTGGATAGCGTAGGGGTAAAAATTACTAGTCCCACTCCAGAGAATGCAACAGTAGGGAAAGTGTTGGAGAGCGTAGGGGTAACAATTACTATTCCCACTCCAGACAGTGCAACAGTAGGGAAAGTGTTGGATAGCGTAGGGGTAACAATTACTATTCCCACTCCAGAGAGTGCAACAGTAGGGAAAGTGTTGGATAGCGTAGGGGTAACAATTACTATTCCAACTCCAGAGAGTGCAACAGTAGGGAAAGTGTTGGATAGCGTAAGGATATAAATTACTATTCCCACTCAAGAGAGTGCAACAGTAGGGAAAGTGTTGGATAGCGTAGGGGTATAAATTACTATTCCTACTCCAGAGAGTGCAACAGTAGGGAAAGTGTTGGATAGCATAGGGGTATAAATTACTATTCCCACTCCAGAGAATGCAACAGTAGGGAAAGTGTTGGATAGCGTAGGGGTAACAATTACTATTCCCACTCTAGAGAGTGCAACATTAGGGAAAGTGTTGGATAGCGTAGGGGTAATAATTACTATTCCAACTCCAAAGAGCGCAACAGTAGGGAAAGTGTTGGATAGCGTAGGGGTAACAATTACTATTCCCACTCCAGAGAGTGCAACAGTAGGGAAAGTGTTGGATAGCGTAGGGGTAACAATTACTATTCCAACTCCAGAGAGTGCAACAGTAGGGAAAGTGTTGGATAGCGTAAGGGTATAAATTACTATTCCCACTCCAGAGAGTGCAACAGTAGGGAAAGTGTTGGATAGCGTAGGGGTATAAATTACTATTCCCACTCCAGAGAGTGCAACAGTAGGGAAAGTGTTGGATAGCGTAGAGGTATAAATTACTATTCCCACTCCAGAGAATGCAACAGTAGGGAAAGGGTTGGATAGCGTAGGGGTAACGATTACTATTCCCACTCTAGAGAGTGCAACATTCGGAAAAGTGTTGGATAGCGTAGGGGTATTAATTACTATTCCAACTCCAAAGAGCGCAACAGTGTTGGATAGCGTAGGGGTAAAAATTACTATTCCCACTCCAGAGAGTGCAACAGTAGGGAAAATGTTGGATAGCGTAGGAGTGAAAATAACATACTTATAATAAAATATTTTATTTTAAATAATAAAAATATTAACTATTAAATAGATATAAACCATTTACAGATACCAATAACATAATTATTAAAAACATGATGAGCAAAATATATGTAATTTAAAGAATTTATAAAAATACCATTTAATAATATTTAATTAACAATTAATAATTAATTAACAATTAGATAATTAACAAAACAATTAATTAAAGAACATTACTTAATTACATTTAAATTACTTCCCACCCTATTCCCCTATAAACCCACAACCCGCTACAGAACATAATTATCAATTAATCAATTAATTAAAATTAATTACCAATTAATTAAAAATATTTACCAATTAATAAATATTAATTTATAATTCCTACTAATTAATAATTAATTTAACATAATTAAATTACTTCCCACCCTATTCCCCTATAAACCCACAACCCGCTACAGTACTAAAATACAAAATGTAATTAAATTACATAAAATTAAATTAAAAACATAATAAATACATAACATACACAAGAATATTAAAAAAATCGATATTAGTAACATCGAAATTATTAACATCGATATTACTTACATCGATATTTTAAACTTCGATATTACTAATATCGATATTAAATATATCGATATTACTTACCTTCTATATTTTGTCCCTTCGATATTAAAACTTCGATATTAGTGTATGTCGATGGATATACCCGCGAATCTATGACAAAATATCGACTACAAAAATATCGAGGTACCAAAATATCGCAACAAAAATATCGAGGACAATATCGGGATCCTATCTCTAACAAGGTAAGTACAAAAATATCGAAAAAAACTATATCGATGTTAAAAATATCGTTTTTTAGAAAATATCGTTTTTTTAATTAAAAAAGTAATAATATTAACAAAATAATACTTATAAATATAATAAACATAGTTAAAAATATATTATAATATTTAAAATTAATAAATGTAATAAAAAATAATAATAATAAAAATATAATACTTAGTATATACTTAATTAATATTAACTGTAAAATAATTCTTTTAATAAATTATAAATGCATGAAAATGTGATAAATTACAAATAAATTTATATACATAAAATAATAATATAAATAACAATTAATAACAGTGTAAAACTAATAAAAAAATTAATTAAATTTTGGATAGCGTAGGGGTAAAAATTACTAGTCCCACTCCAGAGAATGCAACAGTAGGGAAAGTGTTGGAGAGCGTAGGGGTAACAATTACTATTCCCACTCCAGACAGTGCAACAGTAGGGAAAGTGTTGGATAGCGTAGGGGTAACAATTACTATTCCCACTCCAGAGAGTGCAACAGTAGGGAAAGTGTTGGATAGCGTAGGGGTAACAATTACTATTCCAACTCCAGAGAGTGCAACAGTAGGGAAAGTGTTGGATAGCGTAAGGATATAAATTACTATTCCCACTCAAGAGAGTGCAACAGTAGGGAAAGTGTTGGATAGCGTAGGGGTATAAATTACTATTCCTACTCCAGAGAGTGCAACAGTAGGGAAAGTGTTGGATAGCATAGGGGTATAAATTACTATTCCCACTCCAGAGAATGCAACAGTAGGGAAAGTGTTGGATAGCGTAGGGGTAACAATTACTATTCCCACTCTAGAGAGTGCAACATTAGGGAAAGTGTTGGATAGCGTAGGGGTAATAATTACTATTCCAACTCCAAAGAGCGCAACAGTAGGGAAAGTGTTGGATAGCGTAGGGGTAACAATTACTATTCCCACTCCAGAGAGTGCAACAGTAGGGAAAGTGTTGGATAGCGTAGGGGTAACAATTACTATTCCAACTCCAGAGAGTGCAACAGTAGGGAAAGTGTTGGATAGCGTAAGGGTATAAATTACTATTCCCACTCCAGAGAGTGCAACAGTAGGGAAAGTGTTGGATAGCGTAGGGGTATAAATTACTATTCCCACTCCAGAGAGTGCAACAGTAGGGAAAGTGTTGGATAGCGTAGGGGTATAAATTACTATTCCCACTCCAGAGAATGCAACAGTAGGGAAAGGGTTGGATAGCGTAGGAGTAACGATTACTATTCCCACTCTAGAGAGTGCAACATTCGGAAAAGTGTTGGATAGCGTAGGGGTATTAATTACTATTCCAACTCCAAAGAGCGCAACAGTGTTGGATAGCGTAGGGGTAAAAATTACTATTCCCACTCCAGAGAGTGCAACAGTAGGGAAAATGTTGGATAGCGTAGGAGTGAAAATAACATACTTATAATAAAATATTTTATTTTAAATAATAAAAATATTAACTATTAAATAGATATAAACCATTTACAGATACCAATAACATAATTATTAAAAACATGATGAGCAAAATATATGTAATTTAAAGAATTTATAAAAATACCATTTAATATTTAATTAACAATTAATAATTAATTAACAATTAGATAATTAACAAAACAATTAATTAAAGAACATTACTTAATTACATTTAAATTACTTCCCACCCTATTCCCCTATAAACCCACAACCCGCTACAGAACATAATTATCAATTAATCAATTAATTAAAATTAATTACCAATTAATTAAAAATATTTACCAATTAATAAATATTAATTTATAATTCCTACTAATTAATAATTAATTTAACATAATTAAATTACTTCCCATCCTATTCCCCTATAAACCCACAACCCGCTACAGTACTAAAATACAAAATGTAATTAAATTACATAAAATTAAATTAAAAACATAATAAATACATAACATACACAAGAATATTAAAAAAATCGATATTAGTAACATCGAAATTATTAACATCGATATTACTTACATCGATATTTTAAACTTCGATATTACTAATATCGATATTAAATATATCGATATTACTTACCTTCTATATTTTGTCCCTTCGATATTAAAACTTCGATATTAGTGTATGTCGATATTAAAAGTTCGATATTTTGTCTGCATACCATACCCGCATCATAAAATAACACAATGACGTATGAACACAAATCTGCTAGCAATCCTAGCATTAGCCCCCGCTGGAACATCCCCAAAAACAATATTCAGTAACCTCCTGTTGGCCTCACGCTGCACCAAGTCATTGTTCTTCAGCTTCCCCTTGATCGCGGGACTCCTGGTCCGGCCGCTGAATGGTATCTAGCCAGTCCGCCGCTACGTCAGTATTATCGAAAAACCAGGTCTTCCCATTCAGTTCCACGCGCAGGCGGGCAGGAAACATCATTGCATACCTCATGCCCTTGTCCCTCAGCTTCATCTTGATCGACAAGAACCGCTGCCTTTGTTTCTGGACCGCCTGAGTGAAGTCCGGAAAGAACAGGAGTGTCGCATTCTCAAATTCCAGAGGGTCCACCGCCCGGCCTGCCTGCAGGATAGCGTCTCTGTCACGAAAGTTGAGGACACGCACTATGATCGGTCTAGGATTTGCCCCGACCCGGGGTCTGCCACCTGGCACCCTGTGAGCGCGCTCCACCGTGAAAAACTTACTGAGGCCCTTAGGTATGAGATGATTAAGGATGAGGTTCTCGGCAAATAGATCCGTGGCCTGCCCCTCAGCCTTCTCCGGGACTCCCAGGATGCGAATATTGTTGCGTCGGGCCCGCCCTTCATACTCATCGAGCCGACGATCCGTGCACTTCCTTGAGGTCCTAAGATCATGCACCTCCTGCTGCAACTAGTTCACGTCATCAATAAGGCTTGTTGTTTTTACTTCCAGCGTTTTAACTTTCTCGTTCGCCTTCGAGAGGTCCGCCCTGATCTGCCCCATTTTTATCGAGACGGTGTCCAGCTTGGTGTCAATGAGGTATCTTAAGGACGGTTCCTCTTCCGCAAGTGGCCATCGGGACTTCCGCCAGGACCCTGCTTAGACTCGAGAGGCGACCCGCTGGGAATAGTGTATCTATCCAGCTTATTAGACTGCACCTGGCGGGCACCCCTGGTGGTCTTGGGCGCCTGTCTCTCAGAGTCCGTCTTAGTCGCCATGGTGCCCCCCCAAGGCCTTCTGCCGTCTCACGCAGAAATAATGGGTCCAACCGCCGAACGAAGGGACCGGCGCCCTCACCCACGCGGCCACACACCAAGTCCGGACCCGACCCCACAGCGATCCGCAGCAAACAGGCCCAGTATCTCCACAGGCCACACAGTGCTCCGCTCAACTCCAGCCGTGGACCATCGGGCAAAGGAGGGACCACCCGGGGCGCCGGGCACTCAGGAGAAATAGCTGCACCCAAACCGGGCTCTGGGATAGGCACACAGGCTCAGCGTAGTCCTCAGATCACAAGGGGGCACCTCACCAAATCCTGCCCCCCCCCCCGCGGCGACCCACCGCTCATACAAGGGGACCGACCGTCCCCTGCCGCTGCCACAGTAAAGTCTGGGCGAGCCACCGCGTTAGGGCCTCACCGTGGCCCACCAGGAAAGTCCTCAAGGCAGGGCGGCCACCCGGAGTCAGGCCCCAGCTAAGCAGCCGGGGCATGGACCGCAGCCCCACAGAAGAAGGCACCTCAGGGCTCAGAACAGGGTCCGACCCGACGCACCCCATGTCCAGGGGGGGCCCAGAGTAGTATGCAGGGCCCAGGTGGAAAAGCAGCCCGCAGCCCCCGCAACCGCCGCAGGCCGACTCGGGCCCCTCCCTGGCAGCCGCTTTTGTTCGATCACGGCCGGGGGACCGCAGGCACTCGAGTCCCCGGCTTCTCAGGGCCGCAGGCCGCACACTGCTGAGCGAGGCAACGAGGTCACCGGGGCACTCAGGAGAGCCGGGATTGCCCCTGCCGGCGTCGCTTTGGTTACCTCACCCGTCGGACGGGTCGGCGGACAGGATTTCAGGCAGGATGGTGAGTCGGGAGGCGGAGGTCGGCCGGAGCTGGTCTTCAAGCGGCCATTTTGGTCACTGGCTCGGCTCCTCCTCCGCTCCACATAATTCTTATTCATGCATTGATTATTTGATTATTTCGAACAATGCTGTGCCCAGAATAGAACTAACCTCCATAGAACCGAGAGTGATCTCTGATCATTCATGTATTAGTCTGACCATAACTGACCCCAAACCTTTTAAAAAACAGGCCCTCTGGAGATTCAACGACAAAGTATTAGATGCAGAATCGAATAGACAAAGTATTGAGCGGGCAATCCAAAACGACCTCACGTACAACAAAGCAGGGGACACATCGGATCTCACAAGATGGAATGCACTGAAAAGCACTCTTAGGGGTGAGATCATAAAAATGAGCTCTGCCATGAACAAGGACACTAATAGTAAACTTGAGAAGCTAGAAAAGGAGATTTCTACTCTGGAAGAAAAGCATATCATATCTAGATTGGTCCTAGCTTAAAGCAACACTTGATAATTTTTATATAGGGGACAAGTTTATCCACATGATTATGGCGCTGTATTTTAACCCTTCCGCCAGAGTTAGAGCTGGGGGATGCCTCTCCTCCTCTTTGAAACTAGAACAGTGAACTAGGCAAGGATGTCCTCTCTCCCCTTCCTTGTTCCTACTAGCGATAGAGCCGTTCCTTTATCAACTTCGCAACAACAACCAGATTACAAGAGTACGCTTCAACAAATGCATGGTCAAAAACCAGCCTATGCTGATGAAGTATTAATCATCTCCAAAAACGCAGAGGAAGCCATAACTGCACTAATGACCTCAATAGAAGAGTTCTCTGCGGTATCTGGTTATAAAGTAAATAAAGATAAAACAGAGCTAAAACTTCTAAACAACCCTGGCAGTAAGGAAATAATAGGTAACTCATGCCTATAATGGCAATCAAATAGTATCAAATACCTAGGTTTAGATTTTACAAGAGACCTAATTACCACTGTGCAGACAAATGAGAATGCTCTCATTAAAAACAAATTCAACGTTACTAAATGGCTGGTCACCAAAATATGTATCCTTGTGGCGAAGAGCAGAGACGTTAAAAATGATGATCACCCCACTAATAAATTATTTAGCCAGTATGTTACCAATGACACTCTCTAATGATTTTTCGACAAAGATATATAAAATGTTCAACTCGTTCCTCTGGCAAGTCAAGTAACCCAGAATTTCTTTGAAAAAACTTCACTTTACAATTTCAAGGTTATGTTATTGTTATATTATTATTCATCGCCACACAAGGGGCTTCCAGCCGAGTCTCTACCTGCCTAGCCACCAAAATGCACAAGCTTCTGATCCTGTGCGTGCCCGAGGGCGCGGTACCCACAGAACACGTGGGACAGGTAGCCAGAGGTCAGCCCAGTCCCCTCCCAACCCCACTCACTACCGACCTCCGGCAGCCTCCAAGCCTCTTTAGTTTGCCCTCTGACCATCTTGGTCATCCAGTGGGAGGCAGGATATGCCACCTGCACCACTGGAGGTCGATAGCATCTGACGGCTGGGTTCTCCAGTTTGTCCTAAGGGGCTACTCCCTCCCATTTTTGACTACCCCTGCGCCAATTCCACCCACTTGCAACAGAACTGAAGGAGGAGCACATCTCTTTACTCCCCAAGGAAGTGGTGGCTCTTTTGGCCAAGTGAGCCACAGAGAGGGTTGTGACACCAGATGTAAGATGTGGTTGTTATACCCTCTACTTTCTGGTGCCCCAGAAGGACGGAGGTGTTTGTCCTTTCCTAGACTTGCGCCCTCTTAATTTCTTCCTGAAAAAAGAGAAATGCAAAATGCTCACGCTCGCTCAAATCCTGTCTGCCCTCGACCCAGGAGACTGGATGTTAGCGTTGGACTTGCAGGACGCATACTAAGACATTACGGCCTGCCTGCCCACAGAATTTGCCTGCGGTTCACAGAAGGCCACACGTATTTTCAGTTCACCGTACTCTCCTTTGGCCTTACCAGTGCCCCTGGGATGTTCACCAAAGTGATGGTGGTAATTGCAGCTAATCTGCGGATATCAGGGGTGCCATTCTTCCCCTATTTCAACAAATGGCTGTTGAAGGCGGGCTTACCCCAGGTAGTCGTCTCCCACCTCCAGACTATGTCGAACCTTCTGCACTCACTGGGGTTCACTATCAATATGGCAAAAAGTCACAATTGACCCCTTCTTAGGCACTCACTTTCATCAGAGTTGTTTCAGGCTTATTCTCCTGAATGGAAAATCCTGGATATTTAGGCTATAATATCAATGTTTCAGCCTCTAGCCTGGATTTTGATGAAACTGACTCTGAGGCCGCTGGACCTCATGGCCGCCTGCATCCTGCTTGTGACACATACCCGCTTGCATGTGTAGGATATGCAGTGGGACCTGCAGTTCCAGTGGGTGCAGCATCAGGGGAATCTCTCCAACATGGTCCAGATCTCAGAGGGCTCTGCAAAACATCTGCAGTGGTGGTTAATGAATTGCAATTGGCTCAGTGGCAGACCTCTCTCCCTTCTCCAACCAGATCTGACAGTAGTGGCAATTGCACTACTCCTGGGCTGGGGCGCCATCTGGGAGAGGTGGCGATCAGAGGCTGTTGGCCTCCAACAGAATCTGGACTCCACATCAACGTGTCAGAGCTCCGAGCGATTCAGCTGGCATTGAAAGAATTTCTAGCTTCTATGAAGGGAAGACTATTGTGGGTGTTGACAGACAAAACCACTGTCATGTGGAACTGCCACAAACAGGGCATGGTAGGGTCGTGGATCCTTTGTCAAGAGGCCCTACGCCTCTGGACATTACTGGAACATTAAGGCCTTTCCTTGGTGGTTCAACACCTGGCGGTTTTTTTCAATATCAGAGCGGATGAACTAAGCTGAAGATGCCTAGTGGATTATGAATGGAGTCTCCAACTGGAGATGTTGCAAGGTCTCTTTCAGCAGTGGGGAGAGCCTTGTACAGATTTGTTTGCCACCGCCACAACCTCACAATGTCAGCAGTTTTGCGTGTTGAAGTTTTCATGGTGATTAAAGCTCAGAGACGCTTTTCATCTTGAGTAGAGCTCTGGCCTCCTGTATGCATTTCCACCCGTTCCACTCCTACTTAAGAAGATCAGGAATGAGCAGACCCAAGTCATCCTTGTGGCTCCGGCTGGACTTGGAGAGTCTGGTATCCCAAACTGTTGAGCATGCTCATCGCTCATCCGATCAGTCTGCCCCTTCGGCAGGATCTTCTGTCGCAGCAGGGGAGGTTTTTCCACACAAGGCTGTCAATGCTTCGCCTTCATCTGTGGAGATTGAACGGCGATAGTGGACAGTTTTCGACCTTCCCCCCAGACTCTGGAATGTTATCTTGGCAGCTCAGCGCCCTTCGCAAAGACAGTATTCGCTGCCCATTTGGGCAAGTTTGTGGCATGATGTACAGCCAAACAGGTTGACCCTTTAACTGCACACCTTTCCCAAGTTCTTTTGTTTATCCTTAGCCTGGTCCAGCAGGGTGCTGCATTTGGCACGTTGAAGGGCTATTTGTCTGCCATCTCCGCTTTCCTAAAGCTGCCAGATCAGCCATCCCTCTTCAAATCCCCTATCGTAAATAGGTTCCTTTAAGGTTTGCAACACTTATTACCTCCAGCTCCCTTTGTTATGCCTTAATGGGGCCTTACCTTTCTAATGTGTGCTCCCTCTGTGTCGCTTTATACCTGCCCTCTTAGGCTTCTCACCATAAAGACGTATTTTCTGCTGGAAATTACATCACCACGGCAGTGAACTACATGCATTGCCATCTCAGCCTCAATATCTCCCCTTCTTCTCACACGAACTAGTCCTTCGGACTTGAGCATCCATCTTGTGAAGGTGGTTACCCCATTCCACGTAGGCCAGTCCAATACCTTGCCTACTTTTTACACTCTGCCTCATCCCTCTAAGGAAGAGGAGAGACACCAAAGTCTGGGACCAAATATAGCATTGTCGTTCTACCTTGACTGCACAAAACAATTCCAGGTGGACGATCAACTCTTTGTGGGATATTTTGGAGCCAAAAAAGGGGAAGTTGTGCCAAAGCAAACCATCTCCAGATAGATTATTCTCTGTATTAAGATCTGATACGCATTGGCCAAGAAGCACCCCCAGTGTGTTTGTTTGTACTCATTCCACCAGAGCCTAGGCTGCAACCACTGCATTAGCATGTAGAGTTCTGGACCTGGACATCCGCCAGGCAGAAACGTGTTCCTCACTGCATACATTCACCAAGCACTATTGCCTGGACAGTCAGGTCTGTCTGGATGAGCACTTTGCCCGTTCGGTCATGCAGGACTTCCTAGTCTAAATCAAGTGTGCAGACTCACCTCCAGAGAGATATTGCTTGGGTATCTATTCTAAGGTAAGGAATATGCAGCTTAATATACCTATCAGATGAACAATTTCCTTACCTACCCACCATCCTCTCTGCTCTGCAAACGGATTTATAGGTACAGGGCTGCTCCCTTTTCAGGGCCCTAGTTCCACACTCCATTGGTTAGTATTCTTTGTGTGTAATTCTAAGGTAAGGAATCTGATGTTAGATAGAGTCTTTACCAGATTAGGTGTTCCCAAACTTCTTCTTTATAAAGTGACGCTTGTCTGCAGTATCCAGTGACAGATGAAAAGCCAGACAGAATGGTGGCCAGGATGTCCCATTCTTGGTGATGCATTTAGACATAGACGTGTACTTTTCTCTGCCCTCCCCATTCAGCACAAAAGTTTGTAAGGATGTCTTCCATGTCCTGGAAAGGCTGAAAAGCCATGAAAGCGTTTGTTGGTGGAGGGACTTCACATATGAGACTGAATATATACTGAGTGAAGGGGTTTCCAGTGCATTAAGCATTCCCAGTGTCAATCACAGTGACTTTACCATGTGCCTTTGCCATGTGCCTGTGTGACAAAAGTCCATTTTGTGTGACATTCAGCATCAGTGTGTGAATTGGCTGCTTTGACTTTGATCTTGGTCCTTTGCTCACTTTGCCACTGGATTCAAGCTAGCCTGGCTGATGAAGGGTGTTACCCAGAAACCGGTCCCAGGATGCTTGTTTCCGGTTCAGGGAAGACTTGGCTTGGCAGTTCAGCTTACTGATCTCATGAGGCACAGGGTCAAGACTGATTTGCATATAGCTGGGTCTGAACTGAGGTGGCAAAGTGAGCTAAAGAATGATGATGGATTCAACCCAGGTCTGTGACTGGGGGTGAGTGTCTGAAAAGTGTCACTAAGATACACTTAATAAGTCAGTTATACAATCATTTTTACAAACAAAAACCATCCATTTAGACACTTATTTACACATTTTTTCTTCCATCAACCTTTAGATATACATATATAAAACATATTTATTTTTCAGAAAGACACACATTCACTGGATGATGTCATCAGTGATGTCATTTGAGATGTCATCAGTGATGTCATGAGTGATGTCACTGACCATGTCACGAGTCATGTAATATGTGACATCATCAGCAGTGCATTGCTGGCGCGCGAGTTATAGTTAGCTGAATTAACTATAACGGGGAATTTCAATGGTTTTGTATGAGTGAAATGTCCAGCTAACTATAACATGTGTGAAACCTATGGTTTTTTCAGTGAATTTCTAAGGTTTTTTAAATGCTAATTCCTAACTATAACGTGTGTGAAACCTATGGTTTTTTCAGTGAATTTCTAAGGTTTTTTAAATGCTAATTTTTAACTATATCATGGCTGAAACCTATGGTTTTTTAGTGAATTACTAGGGTTTTTTAAATGCTAATTTTTAACTATAACGTGGCTGAAACCTATGGTTTTTTCAGTGAATTTCAAAGGTTTTGTAAATGATAATTTTTAAATGTATAAATTGATATATTTTTTATACTGATTTACTGCATTATTTTTCAAAACTATTTATTTTTAGATATTTTATTTTTTAAATTACATTACACATTTTTAATATAAATTGATTTTTTTTAAATATTGAAATTGTAATTTTTTTATTTAATATTTTTTTTTAATTTATATATATTTTATATAGCAGGCAATGATATCCTATGGAAGGAAATTCAAGTTACTGGTAAGTACAGTTAAATTTACTTTTCAGGAATAGTAGTGAGCTAGTTTGGGGAATTAATTCCTCTTCAATCCTGAGGTCCCCTGTGAGCCAACTAGCCCACCAGGTACCTCCAGTATGCCCCAGGCAGCTGTGTTGCAGAGAGTCGTTCAAAGGGCACGCCCCCTTTTTACAACACTCTGCAACACAGCTCCGTGGCGCTTACTGGAGATACCTGTTGGACTACTTGCCCCCTACGGGACCTCTGGATTGAACAGGAATTAACTCCCCAACTTAAAACACGCCTCAGGGCATGTTTGCACTCACATCACCTCAACCCCTGCCATCTACCTTCACCACCGTGCTAATGCGCCATGTAGAGTGTTCTAAGTTGGGGGATTAAGTCCCCTTGCATTCTTGGGGGTCCCTGTGGGCCAACTAGTATGCGCCAGGAGGCTGCGTTGCAGAGACGTGTAATGAGGGCAAGCCCCTTTTTACACCTCTCTGCAACGCAGCCCCCGGGCGCGTTTGCAGAGGGGGAACTAATTCCCCTTGCATACTGGGGGTCCCTGGGGGCCAACAAGCCCACCGGGAATCTCCAGTATGCGCCAGGGGGCTGCATTGCAGAGAGGTGTAATGAGGCCATGCCCCTTTTTACACCTCTCTGCAATGCAGCCCCCGAGCGCGTTTGCAGAGGGGGAATTAATTTCCCTTGCATACTGGGGGTCCATGGGGGCCAACTAGCCCACCAGGAACCTCCAGTATGCGCCAGGGGGCTGCATTGCAGAAAGGTGTAATGAGGCCACCCTCCTTTTTACACCTCTCTGCAATGCAGCCCCCGAGCTCGTTTGCAGAGGGGGAACCAATTCCCCTTGCATACTGTGGGTCCATGGGGGCCAACTAGCCCACCTGGAACCTACAGTATGCGCCAGGGGGCTGCGTTGCTTTGCCCCGGGGGGTGGTGGTCCCCGGGGCAGTGTGGGGGGGATTGGGCCCCCCCACACTTCTTTTTCACTATGCCCCCGGGATTTGGTCCCCCTGGGGGGTAATTTGAAAAAAAGCAGACCGGGTTTTTAAAAAAAAAGAATTTGGAGCCTTGGGGGTCCTTGTGGGACCACCTGAGCAGGCCTAGGGGGTCAAGCTGTTTCTACCCTGCCCCTTTTTTGCGTTCTACACATTTGTTTTTCTGCCTTCTTGTGCTTCGGTCTACCGAGCACAAGATGGCTGCCAACACTTCCTGGGTTGGAGTGTACTACTTGTAGGACACCCCCGCGCCGCACGGCCACCAGCTGCTGCGTGTGCCCCCGCCTGCCGACTCTGCCTGCCTCGCAGTGCCTTCCCGCCCTCGGGTCCGCCCTCTGGCCACGCCCCCCGCTAGCTGCTCCCTCCGCGTTGTGATCCTTGCCTGCCTACTGTATTTTTTGCTGCTTATTTTCTCTGTTTATTTTTTACTGTGCCCTGATTCTTCTGCTTCTGTCCACGGGCTGCCCCTGGTTTCCCCCCCATTGTGCGGCCGTCCCCTGCACCCGCTGCCGCCTTCCCGCCCCCTTCCTCCCCGCTCCCGCCTCCCAGCTGCCCCTCCCTCCCTGCACTTCGCCATAAATGGCGAACGTGCGCACGCGCAGCAGTAACGCGCAGCGGGCGCGCCGATTGTGCGCCGAAGGCGCGCCAAAGGTAAGCCCGTCTGCGCCCGTCCGCGACCGGACCACGCCCAGCGCCAGGACCCCTGGCTCCCGCAGACCCCAGCCCACCCGCCGGACGTACGACGCCACCACCCTCAACGCACTCAACACCGGCCGACTCCCGGGATGCTACCGAGCCAACCCGAGACGAACCCACGGACCCTTCAGCTGTCACACCTGCAAATTCTCCTGCAACCGAACCTGCCCCGCTCCAGCACCCGCCAAGCCGAACACCCGCAGCAACCACCTCAAGTGTATCCTACTCAACACCCGCTCCGTCCACAAACACACCATCGAACTCTGGAACCTCCTCGACACCACGGCTCCTGACGTCGCCTTCCTCACGGAAACCTGGATGAACGCCTCCTCAGCACCCGACATCGCCATCGCCATCCCAGAGGGCTACAAGATCACCCGAAGAGACCACGGCAACCAGACTGGAGGAGGCATCGCCATCATCTACAGGGACACCATCCGCATCACGACCGACACCGACGACACCCTGAAAACCGCAGAACACCTGCACTTCCAGATCCACGTCAACCCCAAGACCACCCTCAGAGGCACCCTCATCTACAGACCCACGGGACCACGCACACAATTCAGCGAAGACATCACCGACTTCATCTGTCCGCATGCCCTCCCCTCCGCTGACTACATCCTCCTGGGGGACATCAACTTCCACCTGGAGAACAACAACGACCGCAACACCACCACCCTGCTTGACAACCTCGCCAACCTCGGACTCAAGCAGCTGGTGACCACCCCCACCCACCTCGCCGGACACACACTCGACGCGGTCTTCTCATCCAGCAAGGACATCACCTTCAGCCACGCCACCGGACTCCACTGGACGGACCACAGCTGCGTCCACTTCAGCTTCAGAAGGACCACGATCCACCACCACCAGCAACAGGTCGCCCGAAGAAACTGGAACAAGATCACGGCAGACCAGCTTGCCGCTTCCCTGAGCCAGCACCCTCCCGCCAACTCAGCGAACCCCAGCCAGGCCGCCGACAACCTCACGAAGTGGATCAGCAACTGCGCAGACGACCTCGCTCCACTGAGGACCCTGCCTAGCAGACCCGGCAGCAAGAAGGCCCCATGGTTCACCGACGAACTCAAGAGCTCCAAGAAGAACTGCCGAGCCCTCGAGAAAGCCTGGAGAAGGGAGCCAACACCGGACAACATGACCACCCTCAAGCTCGCCACCCGGAAGCACCATCAACTGATCCACACAACCAAGAAAACAGCATTCAAGGACCGGCTGGACAACAACGCACACAACTGCAAGGAACTCTTCAACATCGTGAAAGAGCTCTCCAACCCCAACGCCGGAAACAACGGCATCACCCCATCGCAAGACCTCTGCAACTCCCTCGCCTCCTACTTCCACAACAAGATCGCTGATATACACAACAGCTTCAGCCCACAAACAACGCTCCCTACGACCGCACCAACGCCCCCCACCAACACCCTCAGCGCCTGGACCCAGATCAACACAGAAGACACCGTCTGCACGATGAACTCCATCCACTCTGGATCTCCGACCGACCCCTGCCCCCACCACGTCTTCAACAAGGCCGACGCTGTCATCGCACCCCACCTGCGGGACATCATCAACACCTCCTTCGACACAGCCACCTTCCCTGAGAGCTGGAAGCACGCCGAACTCAGCGCTCTACTAAAGAAACCAACAGCGGACCCCACCGAACTCAAGAATTACCGCCCCATCTCGCTCCTCCCGTTCCCAGCCAAAGTCATCGAGAAGGCCGTCAACAAGCAGCTGGCTGCATTCCTCGAGAAGAATGGATCCCTCGACCCCTCACAGTCTGGCTTCCGAGCCAACCACAGCACCGAGACCGCCCTCATCGCTGCCACCGATGACATCCGAGCCCTGCTGGACAACGGTGAAACAGCGGCCCTCATCCTCCTAGACCTCTCCGCGGCGTTCGACACTGTTTGCCACCGCACCCTAGTGCAGCGCCTCAGGAACGTCGGAATCCGAGAGAAAGCACTGGAGTGGATCATCTCCTTCCTCGCTGGAAGGACACAGAGTCCGCCTACCACCGTTCAGATCTGCAGCCACGGAAGTCATCTGCGGCGTTCCTCAGGGCTCCTCGCTCAGCCCCACCCTCTTCAACGTCTACATGAGCCCCCTGGCGGCCATCGCACGCCAGCACAACCTCAACATCATCTCCTACGCCGACGACACCCAGCTGATCCTCTCCCTGACCAACGACCCCGCAGCCGCCAGAACCAACCTCCACGAAGGGATGAAAGACGTAGCCGAGTGGATGACGACCAGCCGCCTGAAACTGAACTCAGACAAGACGGAAGTCCTCATCCTGGGCTCCTCGCCCTCCGCCTGGGACGACTCCTGGTGGCCCCCCGCCCTGGGCACCGCACCCAAACCGACAGACCACGCACGCAACCTGGGCTTCATCCTGGACTCCTCCCTCTCCATGACCAGACAAGTCAACGCCGTCTCCGCATCCTGTTTCAACATCCTGCGCATGCTACGGAAGATCTTCAGGTGGATCCCCACCAAGACCAGGCAGACGGTCACCCAGGCCCTCGTCACCAGCCGACTAGACTACGGCAACGCCCTCTACGCCGGAACCACCGCCAAGCTCCAGAAGAGACTCCAGCGGATCCAGAACGCCTCAGCCAGACTCATCCTCGACATCCCCCGACGCAGCCACATCTCCGGACACCTGAGAGACCTGCACTGGCTCCCCGTCAACAAGAGAATCACCTTCCGTCTCCTCACCCACGCACACAAAGCCATACACAACCAAGGCCCGAGCTACCTCAACAACCGCCTCAACTTCTACGCTCCCAAACGCCACCTCCGATCGACCAACCACGCCCTCGCCGCCGTCCCCCGCATCCAAAGAGCGACAACAGGAGGAAGGTCCTTCTCCTACCTGGCCGCCAAGACCTGGAACACCCTCCCTACCGACCTCCGCCTGACCCAAGACCACCTCTCCTTCAGGAAGAAGCTCAAGACCTGGCTGTTCGAGCAGTAGCGGCACCCCCCCCCCCCAAGCGCCTTGAGACCCTCCGGGTGAGTAGTGCGCTCTATAAATGCCTTGATTGATTGATTGATTGAGTGTTCACAGCCAATGAGCATGCAGCTTGTACTCGGAAAGGTACGCGTACAGTACTCGTACCCCACGATTTTTGTAAAAAAAAAAAAATGGGGGGGCCTTGGGGGTCCTTGTGAGACCCCCTGAGCAGGCCTAGGGGGTCAGGGTGTTTCTACCCTGCCCCCTTTTTGCGTTCTACACGTTTGTTTTTCTGCTGTCTTGTGCCTCCGTCTACGGAGGCACAAGATGGCTGCCTACACTTTCTGGTTTGGAGTGTTGACAGACAGTTGACAGCCAATTAGCATTCAGCTCGTGCTCGGGAAGGTACAGAGTGCAGTAAGCTTACTGTAAGCTTACTGTAAGCTTACAGTAAGCTGCTCTAGATATACTTATGATTTTACTTATGATTTCTCAGGAACTACTGAACGGATTTACACCATTCAACAAAAAGGGTCATCTGCGAACCGAACTCTACCTTTTTGCCTAATTTGGTGTCATTCCGTTCAGCCGTTCGGGCTGTAGCCCTTCCCAAAGGTCCTATGGAAAATTGCATGGGGAAAACAGGTTTTTGGACCCCCCTTTTTTCTCTGCCCCCGCTTCACGAATCACCCCCAAACTTTCAGGGAAGGAGCAGAGCGGAGCAGGCCATTTTCTTGGAGAAATTTGCGAAGCTTCATCCACCGGCGCCAAAGTTATTCCAAATAGAATGTTGCGGATTTCCTATGGAAACTAGGTTTTAACTATAACTACTTACTGGCGATCGCCAGTAGGTAATATATATATATATATATATACAAATATATTGTGTTTTTCACACAAAAAAAGATAAAGTGTTCTCCTTTCAACTTTATGATGCCCCAATACGACAAAGCCAGCTTTGGGTTGGCCTTGATTATGAAGGATGCTGTCTTGCCCCGTCTCACTCCATTCTGCCGGACTTAGGTGCTGCCCCACTAGGAAGACTACCCTGGTGGAGTGGGATTGACGTGCAGAGGTCCCCAACTTAATCAAGCCAGTGTCAGGCAAACGTTTCCACTATTCTACCATGTTCCATTCTGCTCTGCCTCAATACAGCCTCTATTACGCTTTAACCCTGCCAAACAATTCCTCGATATTAGTGAATTGTATAATGTATGTAAAACAGAAAACAAGGCAGCGCAAACAGTGAATAGTGCAAACAGTAAGGGCAGTAGGAAATAAAAGCAGAGAAAAGAAAAAAGATAACAAAAGAACAAGAGCAAATATACACTACAAATGTATTGAATATAACCTGCACTTTAAACAGTGAATATAAAGCAAAAATAAATGACTAAAGAGAGGGACAATGGTCAAGGATCAATGAATGAGCCATGAATGAGTACTGAATATAAATAATGAATAAGCAAGGAGTGTACAGTGATTAATAAACAAGCAATTAGATGAAGTTCACGTAACATTCCAAGAAACTCTAACTGTAAAATCTGGTCTGCCTGATCTATCTAATCCCCTTCTCTCACCTATAAACACACTGATTCATATCACAGACTATACTGTCTGGCAGCAATTATTGTAAATCTGATGATATCATCTTTCTCGCCTCTGAAGCAAAAAGCACATCGCAAGGAGTATGGTAAATGCTAAAGATAAATAACCTTAAGAAAGTAAAGAGATGAAGAACCACCAGATTGATTCTAATTTAGAGTAAAGGAGACATTGTAGCTTCAATATATATTGTATTGTATTGTAATTGCATTTATATAGCGCTTACTACCCCTGACGAGGCGTCGAAGCGCTTTTTCGGCAAGTAGCACGCTACTCCGGGACCCATAGAGGATTAGTGTTGAATTAGTATAGTGAAACATGCAAGTACTAGGATGACTGAATGCCCTCCATGTCCTGGCACAGTCCACGAAAACAAATATAGATGTAATGAAAATGAAATTGTTGCTATGAAGAAGTACATTAAAAACCTAGAAGGCAAGGTGGTTGAAGCAGAATTTAATATTAGCAACTTGCGGGGTGGCAACCTCAAAAAAGAAATGAAACAGGAAACATTACCAAGAAAACTACCAACTTAGAGAGAGACATCAGAGAACTAGAGGATCACAACAGTAGAGGCAAACTTAGAATCTTCGGTTTGCCAGGGGGCATAGATTATAAAGCATTATCTTGCACAGCTTTCCTCAAATCCTGGATAAAAGACATTAGGGACAGAATTTGTAAGAAACTTTGGAATACTAAGAGCTCATAGACATCATTTCAAGACAACTGAAAGACCTGATGTCATATATGGCTCTTATCTTCAAGCATCTAAGATATCCTTGTGTTGAAGCAATCATTGCTCTAAGGAAGAAGAAACATGAAGAATATCCTATGGAATGGTTCCAAATATGGGATTTGACAGAAAGCCCTCCTATTGAAGAATAAAATCTCAAGAGCACTATCCATCTCCTTCTTGTTAGCTAGTTCGGCAGGATTTAAAGTATCTCACCAGGGCAAAACAATCATCTGTGAAGAACAAGAAGAACTGGAATCTTTCATCTCAAACATTTCTGATTTAGAAATGGTAAGTAAGAGTTTATAATTACTCAAAGTTCAAGTTCAAGTTCAAAAGACCTTTATTCGAATTTCATAAAATTCATAAAAGTACCGTGATTAAAAAACAACAATTCATTTGTATTATACATTAGTTCAAAAGGTTTCATAATAATAATAAAAATGATAAAAGTACAAAACAATTATACTATTTAGAGGCTAAATTCAGGGATTTTCCATCGTTTTGCGCATTCTTGTTATCAGTCTCAGAAAAGTACTAGTACGGAAAATTAGTTCATCTGAATCCAGCGAAACCAGCATTCTATAGGAATCCTTAAGTGTCAGTGGTCTATATTTCTTAAAATACGGAGTTAAAAACCATTTAATATATCTCACATAAAATTTGCAAAAGAATAGGAAATGCAAATCATCCTGTAAGCTGACACCATCGCACGGGCAAGGTTTATAGTCAGAACTATGACAATAACCCAAGGGAAAAGACAACAAAAATGTTACTGAATTCGCCCTTAAACGAAACAATAGTGATCTCTCCCAGCTGGTCATAGGTAGGGAGAGATAAGGCGGGAGTGGATGCCTACACAATTCATTTCCCAAGTATTTTGCGACAGTTGATTTTGATGATTCTCTTTCCATCCTTTCGGAATTATAAAGCGCATACAGTGCATTTCTGACCTCAACTTTATCCTTGGACTCGATCCTGGTTGGGTCTGAGAATAAATTGCCTCTGTCCACGGCACACAATGTTTTAAAAACTCCCGAGAGCCAAGGAATCGCCATACCATGATCACTATTTAAACAGTCTTTTATAATATTTTGTGTGAGGATGGCTGAATCATTTCTCCAGACTCTTATCCAAAACAGTGCTGGTCTTGCTCTAATAAAATCACTAACATACGGGAGATTTAATTCATTGTGGCAGATATAATCAGAGGATGAGATTGGAGCGCCCAGTATTTTCCTGCAAAAACGGCTTTCTTCCCGTTGAATGCATGAGCTACCTTGAAATCCCCAGACCTCCGCTCCATAAGAGGCAACGGGTAGACACTGTAGTTTAAAAATTTTGAAAATAGCTCTAGTGGCACCTATTTTCTTCGGGCGGGGCAAGCTCAATATGGAATTGGTGGCTTTCGAGAACTTGCTCGTGGCGTGGGCCAAATGCCCACTCCACGAGCCGTTGGCAGCGAAAACCACTCCTAAATAGGGAAATGTGGGCACAGATTCAAGTTTATCTGTACCTATCTGTATAGTGTTGAGCTTCCTTTTTCCTGGGCCACAGACATTATGAAGGATTTTTTAAAATGTACCCGCAGATCCAATTCCTCCATAAAATGAACAAAACTCTGGACAAGAAGGCAGAGGGCATTAGGTGTGCGGGCCATAAGCACCGCATCATCTGCGTATAAAAGTGCTGGTAGCGGTTTCCCTAAAATTGTTGGGACATCGCTGGTGACTTTTCTTAGGCTGGTAGATAGACCATTAATATAAATGATAAACAGCAGGGGTGCTAAAACGCACCCCTGTCTCACCCCCCTACCAATGTCAATTGCTCCAGAGACTTCACCGCCCAACCCAATTCTGACTCGAGCTTTCGAGTCAGTATGGAGATAGGCCAGGAAGCCAACAAGAGCCTCATCTAGCCCATAGTTCAATAGGATTGTCCAGAGTTTGGATCTATTCACCAGATCGAAAGCGGATGAAAGATCCATAAAAGCAAGGTAGGTGGGGGACGATCGGGCAATACTATACTTATCGATTATTAATTTGAGATCTAAGCATTGCTCCACTGTCCCCACCCCGCTCCGGAATCCCATCTGGCATGGGTCCAGTAAATGTATGTCTTCAGTCCATTCAAGTACTCTGTTATAAATTACTCGTCCCAGGATTTTTAAAGTGTTGTCCAGAAGGGAGATCGGACGATAGTTAGCCGGTTCCGACCTATCTCCCTTTTTAAAGATTGGGACGATAGTACTAGTTGCCCACGTGACGGGCATGGCTGCTGTTGGTAAACTATTAAAGACATTTAGGAGGATTGGAACCCATAAATCCAAATTATATTTAATAATGTCAATAGGCAGACCATCAGGGCTGGGCACCTTGTTTCCAAGGCTCTCGTTTATAGCTATTTTTACTTTGTGGGCCTCAATCTGTAGACCGCGCAATTGTAATTGTCCAGCGATTGGGGTCGACATTTCCTCAGGCGGTACAGCATAAATGTTTGAGAAATGGGTCTCCCAAGCACTGCTGGTTATATTACAGCTAGTCATTGTAAGCTTCTTGCGCATTTCCCTTGTTTTCCTGACCGCGGACCAGAAGGGTCCGCTGCCCCCCAAATTTGCGCTGGTCACTAGTGATTCCCATTGTTCAGATAATAGGGTAGCCTTTCTGTCAGCTATTTTGGTTTTATACTGTTTCCTGGCTATTTGGATGGTCATTTTACATCTAGGTTTAGTTTTGAGTGCCCTTCTTAATTCTTTATTCGCAAGTGAACAGGCTGAGTCAAACCACCTAGGTTCTTTGTCTTCCCTAGGTAGTGGTACTGACAGAAGAGTTTTTATAGTTGAGCACAGTTTTTCAAAATCAGCAATTATCCTACAATGGTTGCTGTCCATGGATAGGCAGGATTTAATTAGGTACGGGTGTTTAGTTTGTACACTATCCAGAATTGCCCCTTTATCGACCCCCCTCCATTTTAATCTCAGTCCATCGATTGAAGGTGTAATATCCCTCGCACCAATTAGGTTCGTATAAACCGGGCTGGGGGCAAGATTCAGAGTTACCACAATTGGATTGTGGTCGCTGAATGATGTCACCACCACAGTTGACTTTACTATACAATCTATTAAGTGGGGCGACATAAAGATATAGTCAATGGTAGAGCTACTGTCCCTTCCCATGAACGTTGGGGCGTTGGGTGCACTGAGACTATAATTTGTTGACATAGCATCACCAAGAGCAAATTCAGTCAGTATGCTAGATAGTTCAATGCCCCTCCGTTCAGCCTGATCTAAGTAAGTCTTATCCTTACTTCCATTAGTCTTTGAAATGTTTGCGTTAAAATTGCCCCCGATTAGGATCCCTGATCCTATATCAATTAGAGGGCTAAATTCCAGATTATGGAGGACCTTTGATAAAGCCTCAAAATTCTTATTCGGTACACAGTAAAAATCATTATTATAAAAATTAATTAAATAAATCCTGGTCTTTGACTTTAACTTATATTCAAGGATTTGAATATTCGGATTCCCGGTGGACAGGTCTCTAATTGAACCACCAGCCAAAATCCTAATCCCAATGAACAGACCACCCACTGCCCGACCAAAACTAGGTTTGGATGATGTTATACTAAAACAGTGGTAGCCCTCTATGTTCAAGTTCCCAACAGCCCACGTTTCCTGAAACATGACAATATCTACACCCTCAATTATCTTAGCCCCTAAGGGGTCTGAGAGTCTAGATTCCAATCCTGCCACATTCCAGCTAAGAATTGATAACCCGGAATTGCTCCGATGTATAATGGGTTTATTCCCAGCACTCCTCATTATATTTACGCCGTATTCAAGTAGCATGGGCGTTTTATGTTCATATTTGGGCAAAGAGATGGCAGTATGATCATCATGAGTCAGTAAATCCTGAGTATCATTATTAGCTGACATTATTGGTAATTGTTCCTCAATGATGTTATTAGTTACTAGTGGGCCGCTATTATCAAACACATCATCAGCTAAACTATTCAGAGTTACTCTCTCTGCGGCTGATGGTGTGTGTCCCTTGTTACCATTATCTGTAGCTGAACTTCTGTTATTATTACCATCCATTGTAACCAGTCAGTCCTGCTCATCTAAGTTAGAAAAATAATCGAACCGATTATAAGTTGGGATATTGAATAGAGGCCTGATTTCATTTGGTTGCATATATTGATTTTGGGTAAATTCTGAATATGACCTTTCCCTATGGTCATATTGGGACATTATTGGGAGCTGAGCGTATTGCAAAGGGTATGCTGTCGTTGTGGCCTGATTTTGCCACGTAGGTCCATTCAGGTGATTAGGATCTTGGTTCACAGAAAAAAGGGGGGACTTGATCCTAGCACTAAAATTCAGATCCTGGTTAAAAGTGGCGGGGTTAATCGCCATGTTTGACTTAGGGGGGATCAGATGTCTGTAAAAGTAACCCAGTGGGAGCAAGGTGGTATTAAATTCCCATGGTGAGGGTAATGGAGCTAGTGTTTTTTGGGCCCATTGGGGGTTCTTGAAATTTATGGTTATGCAATCCCCCTCTAATTTTTTACGTAGTGGGCCAATCCAACCTACTCTCTGGGTATGGATAATCTCCCTTGCCCCTTCCATGGGGAAATTGCAATTTGCAATTAGCCAATGAAGGGTTTTGTTTTTAAGGGATATAGAAGTTTCTTCTTGATCCCTCCTAAGTTTAGAGACGTTCACCAGGACCAGCACATACGCCCCACATTCAGGCGGTAAGTTAATACGTGGTGGGGTCTGCCTCATGTTAGTTACCGTATTTTGGGCGGTGTGAACCGTGGGGAGATTTGGCGCAGGGTTATGGGTTTGGCTCAGTAAAATCCCCTTGCTCTGGTCAAAATTTTGATCGTTCCCTAACTCTGACACTGTCTTAGTCTTAGTCTTAGTGGCATGATGGCTAGCCATATGATTGATGCTAGGCTTTGCTGCAGAATGGTTGGCCGTAGTCCCTTTACCAGAAGCCTGTACAGTTCTAAGCGTTGTGGTTGTATTTGGAGCTACGGGGTTCTTAGATTTAGGGCCTATGGAATTTAAGTTGCTTGATTTAGCCCCCACGCTAGTGGACTCCCCATCTCTGGGAGTATTCCTGATAGGGGTGTTTAGTTCAGCTAATTGCTTTACGATGCGTGTTAGTCTGCATTCTATTGGTGACAAATAAATACTAAGCAGTTCACCCATTTTTTCCAACAGGAGGTCATTTTCAATGTTGTTTGCATCAAGTTTATCCTCCGTGCCTGGCGACTTCCCCTGTATTTCCTCACTTTCAATCACAATGGGTGCATTTGTTCCGCCCGTGTTTAAGTGTGCATTAGTGCCTTTCCTAGGTTTCCGTTTGGGCGCACTATGTTTCCTGACCTTTGGCATACAATGCTTGGAAGTATGTTTAGTTTGTTTTTGTATGGCACCCTCCCGCCTACCTCTTAATTGCCTCATACTGTCTGTGTTTGTTTCTTCTGGTATGGGATTGATGGATAGGTTAGGAGTTATTTCCAAATCTGTACTAGATTCTGCATCAGAGTCTAACAGGGGGATTGATGCAGATAAGTTTACCTCATTTGGTATGCTGTGAATATCGGCACACACGTCAGTTAAAACTCTGGTGTTACTAGTTCTAACCTGGCTAGGTGTTATTGTCGATGCAATTGATCCGAGGGATAATCGTTTGGCTTGGGCTAAATCTAGCAAAACCCTACGCTCCAGGAGTAAGATGCCCTGATCTATGGCATCATTGGCCCTAATAATGAAATTATCTATGGGACCTATCACTGGAGGTCCCCCAGCTGCAGTTTTACTTCGAGAACCCCTTGTAGACATGCTGAAGATGACAGTGTGTTTACAGAATCTCGGAAATAGATAATACTCCAATCAATCAGTCTTAAATACAGGCTGCAGTTAACTATGCGCCGTACAATGAGGAAAAGTCTAATTGATTAAGTTCAAACCAGCGCTTTGTCCATCACGTAACATGAAAAGGTCCCAGAGTACTTCCAAATCGATCAAGCAGTCAGAGAATTAGTCAATAGAAAGCGACATACCTTGAGGCGCTTTATATGAAGGATTTAAGGGGGCTAGCCTGTCCCGTCCCTGGTCGTCCCCGGACGGCCACAGACGGCCCGCCCTTTGCCCGGGCTTAGCCCCGGGTGCTCACGCGACGCTGGGGGTGGCCGTAATTTATAGCGCCTCCTGGCGCGGGTGACTGCGGCTTCCGGCCGCTAGGGTTCCTGGATGTTGTGGTCCCAGACCTGGTCTCCCCCCCACAGCGGCCGTACTCAGGTGGTGGAGAGTACCGGCGGCGGGAGTTAACACAGGACAGCAGCGGCGATGCGGTCAGGGAGGCAGCAGCCTCCAGAAGACGAGATTCCCCACGGGTCCTTTCTGCATACACAGGTTTATAATTACTCAGGATTGTTGAATAATGCAGCAAGACCAGATGATACTTCAAAATTAAATGTTAAACTTTAATGGCATGATTCCGATCTTTGCGGATGGAATACTCTGTCACAAACGTGACAGATATCCGTCCGCTGTATTGCAAGTTCTATAGGATATAATGGTATTATGGTATTGCAATTTGATGGACAGGATATCTGACACGTTTGTGACAGAGTAACTCTGTCCACTAAGATCATAATTAGGCCCTGAATGTTTTGCTAAATATAAAACTCTATCCATTGGTTGGATTTTGATGTAGATACCCGGATTGTTCAAGTTGTACCATGTTGCTTCTGGTTAAACAAGGACATGCTATCCATAATACATAGTATACGTATTTACTTTTGCAGTGGTGGCTGGTAGGGAACAGAGGGGGGGCCTGGAAAAAATGAAGAAAAAAAAGAAGACTTACCTGCTGGTCGCCACTCTTCAGCTGCCATGTCTTCCGTCCTCGCTGTTTTTCTGGTTCCCTGCAGCACCCAGGTTCCCAGACTCCCCTAGCCAACCACAATGCTGCTGCCATCAGCATAACAGCAGTATCGTGATTGGTCTGAGCGTCCTGGTTCAGCGCTCCGACAGAGAGTGGGAGACTGTGCTTGTTCTCCACCCAGGCTGCGCAATACAGCTGAGTGGAGAACATGCTAAGTGTGCGTGATGTTTTGGCTGTCCCAAGATAGCTGGCCAAACCGTCATAGGCACTTATGGTGCATTAACCACTCCTCCCTCTGACACGAGCCCAGCCCCACCCAACACTAACCTTGCTCCCTTATACTAAAAGCAAAATGACAATAACATTCTGTTATTATTATTTTATTTTTCCTTTGCACTGCTAATAGAGCAGTAGCGCGCCGGTCCTCCGCCTTAGCGGAGGAGTGGTGCTGCTAGTTTGCCGAATTAGTTAAAAATCTTTTCAAGTTCTGGTTATCCCCCATGGAAATGGAAGTTCCAAAAACCCTTACCAAGGAATATATTTATATGATTATAACGCATTGCTATAGCAGGGGCGGCTGGTGACATTTGAAAGTGGTGAGGCGTAAACTGATTTGCATACTGCACCGTAGCGAGCAAGCCCGAACCACCCGAGAACATTTTGAAAAAAGAGAAGAAAAATCGTGAATTTTCAAGCAAATTTGAGAAAGCAGGAAGGTTAATAAAGCAATTGTGAAAGTGCAGTTATTACATTAATAGATGCCATAAGATAGGTAGCTGCTTATTCAGTAGAACCACAGAGCTTCATACATTCCGTCCTATTAGGCTGCTGAATTCAGACTATAAGACTTTCATGAAAATCTCAGCTCTAAGAGTAGAAGAAGTTGCAAAGCAGTTGGGAAACAACCTTCACAAAGCATTGGGAACCACGCATTACCTTTACCACGTTTCCATTAGAACGCATGTGACTTTATCACGCATGTCTTTCCAACAGTTTATAGTGTTTAGGTGAAACAGAATGTACTTAATACACAAACAAACCCCTAACTACAAGCAAAGAGTGGTGGCTTCCAAATATAGATTCATCCCAACATGAAGTACACTGAAAAAACATATTTAAGCAATTCCACAACAAAGCGCAAAGCAAGCACATTGGCAGCAATCATGCCATGGACAACAAATACAGGCCATTTCAAACAATGATCTAAGGCCTGCTGTTCTCTCTCGCTATATGCACTTCATACCTATCCATCACTCTGAGGCTATTTTCTTTTCGTTTCCTGGCATTCTTTTTCATGTTCGAAAAACAAATGCATGTCCTTATGAATTATAAAAGTCTCCATTGCCACAGAGGAGAGGATATTTCATGAAATGGGCTTCAAAAGCTAATGGAAGTATCACTGTTCAGTATGGAGCAAAAGCAGTTGATTATGCTTTGGTGCACTTTCATGTGCACTGTTTCATATCTATGAAGATCTGCTTCAAACAACGCCATCCTCGGCCCGCCTCCTTTCATAACATGCTTAGATGGGAGGTGCCATATTTTCCATAAAAGATGTTAAGAAAACAATCAAACTAACAAGTAGTTCTTTTCATGTGCACCATTGACCATGTGTGTTCTATGTGTATTTCTTCATCAGGGTCTGCACTGTGGCCTTATATTTATTTATTTTTACATTCGGCTGGACAAGCATTTTTGTGCTCCCGACATGTATATTTTGCTTTTTGCTAATTTTTCCTTCAGAGCAGTCCGCCTAGTCCCAGAGACTCTCCGAGAAGCGTCGCCAGAGCACTACATTTCTCAGTAAAATATGAAAATAATATTGCAGACATACCACAGATTTTGTCGGCGGACCTAAAGGTCACTCATGAAAATATTCAAAGGAGAGCTTCCACCGCTCTGTCTCATTCGTGTTTTGCACTTGTACCCTCATTTACCCCTCATTCCTTCTCCCTCATCATATTTTCTTCAATATGTGCCCTTGTCATCCTCACTATAATTTTCCCCTACTTTCCTTTCACCTACACCATTGTCAACTAATTCACTTCTCTCAAGTGTCTCCCTTTCTTCCTGTATCTTTCGCGTCCCCTTTCTGAAAACTTATTTTCTCTTCTCTTTTACAGCATGTATGTCTCTAATCTTGCCTCTAATCTTGCCTCTCCGGCTCCTGAACACCTTTTCTTTTCTTCTTGCACTCATCAAACTCTCCTTTGGATGTGGCCTTATCCTAGGCACTGGGACTCAGGTAAAGAGCATAAGGAAATAAATCCTCTGGAAGCTGTGCTGCTGACTGCCACATTATGTTTGCAGCAATGTAAGTATAGGGAGCCTTTGCGCTCTCTATGAGAGAACGACTGATCCCTCTGTCCTGTGGAGGCCAGAAAAATGGGGCTAAATAGTTCCAGAAGTGATGTTTGTATGGCAGCCTTTTCAGCTCCTCCGCCCACCACCTTCACTAACCTGCATTTATGCTTCACTGTCATTTCCAGAGGGAACAAAAGGGTGACAAGCATGCTGCGTACCATACCTTGCACATGTGCAGTGTAGGTCATTTTGGTAGTGGCTGACCTGATCTTTGGACACCCCAGAACCTGTTCCTAGAGATCAGCCTTAGAAAGCAATTGCAAAAAGGAAGGAAGGCTGCAAAGGGAACTGAGAAGAACCTTCTGCGCCTCACAACATCAACATCCTGCTTCAAGGACTTATGCAGGAAGGTGCAGAAGTGCACAAAAAGGTGCATGTAGGCTTGATTGGTCTGATGATCTGCAGGAAAATTTACAAATTTAACAAGCATTTACAATGCAATAGGTCTCGGGTTAATTAAGTTTGAGCTATTGGCATTGCTTAATATTGCAACACTAATTGCACTAAAAGTCTATAAATTGTAGGCCAAAAAAATAGAGAGTTAACTGGGCACCTGCCTTAATGCTACTAATTTTTAAGACCAGTCCTCACTGTGACTTTGTCATGTGAAACGGGCACTGCTCTGATTACAATAGTAGAAAACAAAGATTAAGAAAGGCAGAAATAGTGTTATGTGCAATTTACTGCTCCCTCTAAATTGTATTTTAATAAAGTCTGTAGAACTCAGTGTCTTCATTATTCATTACATTATTTTATTTCTTTTATAGCGCACTGCAGGGTATCAAAGTGCTTTACATAATAGACGCATTGACAATAAATCATGCAATTGTGTAAATCAACGTACAAGATGTGTTGCATGACTCGGTGAAGGTTAAAAGATGTAGCAGTCACACATAGCTCACCGTGCAATAGTAAAAGGATTACTAATTATGAACTACAAGGAATAAATGGATTTTGCTCAAAGCAGTAGCCCACTAATCTAGCTAGATTAAAAAAAAACGGTCATCTGCATATTACATGATGTATAGTGCTTTGTAGGAGACACATGAAACTTCTACACTACTTTGATTCAGATATAGGACTACACAAAGCAGAGATGTCTCCTACAAAAACTTTAACCTCCAGAGTTCTCACCAATTATTATTCACTGGGCACTTCTGCAGATGTCTTAGCCCTATAAAATATTACAAAACGCAGACTTTGCAACCAATTAAGCATAATAGATGTAGTACCATGCTTCTCCTTGTTGCCAATTTCTTTATGTCAGGGAAAATTGTGTGGCAGATAAATAATGGCCTAGGGCGACTACTTTAATTGTAGCACACTTCCACCTGAGAGCTGTCATGGCCAAGGGGTTAAATAATGGCCTAGGGTGAACGCTCAAGGAAATACCAGTTATCAGCCGTATAACTGGGTGTGCCTGTCAGTGATTTGCGGCACTCAGGCCCTAATTGGGTGTCTGCTTCAGGTGGACACCACACTGTTGAGCTCCCTTGGCTGCTAGGTTTTCATGACACACTCTACTTTCTGTGCGTGCTTTCCTTACATTGTAATTTAAAACGCACAAAAGGAAACGAAAAACACAAATAATGAGAACAATTTTTTGGATTCCGTAAGCATTCACGCCCACACATGTTCGGCAATGTTGTCCTCAATTGTATTTATTCAAACCAATTTCTTAATTTAAACAAGTGCGCATTAAAACCTATAAGAAACACGCCTCAGAAACCGGGGGCGGGGCACTCACAGTGACTGTGAGACAAAGACAAAGCAACTGTACAAGGTGCATGTGGGAAATGGGTGCCTCCTCAGGGAAGCTGGTACGGGACATAAACACAGTTGCCCCAAAGCCACCGGAAACCAAAAGCCTTTTCTCCTGTGGGGTTAGCAAAGTACATTTCTGTTAATGGCGTACCGTCCTGCTAGACACACCTTTCGCACCCCCGGTAATTGCGGGGGAGATGTAACTTGTAAGTGAAGTAGTAGTTAGACGAGGAGACTGCAGGGGGAGGGAGGCAGGTGCTTCCCATTAACAAAGGCGCCCTCCGGATGACATCGGTACTCGTAATTGTATCAAAGGTGCTGTCACCGAGGATTACATTACAGCCCATAGCCCAACCTTTTGAGTCTCCAATAAAGTATAGCCAGTAAAGTATAGCCGGGAGGCCGCGGGCCAGCGCAGTCTAGGCCTGAGTCTGACTGGGAGTGACCGACGACAAGTGAGTGACTGTACTGTCACTCACTGACACTGACGGTCGGTCCCGAGTCGACTCCTGACTGAGGCAGGCCAGGCTGGCAGCTGAAGGAGGAGGCTGCGGCGAAGCTTAAACATTACATTAATGAAGAGAGACACACCTGAGGTCGAGGCGAGGTGGTACCATCCGGACTTCGGTGCAAGTCTGCTGCGCGGCCTGCGCTGAGAGGTGCCTGCCAGCCGGCTGGCTGTGCAGAGCGCCCTGTGACAAGCGAGTGCCACTGCCTGCTGACTGAGTCACAGACACTGGGTGACCAGTGGGCGGCAGTGACTTGTCCTCCTTGGTGGTGGCCCACGTGACCATGATGCACTGGGCAGCCAGTGGGCCAGCAGTGACTGGAGTGTCGACGAGGGCAGCAGAGATGAGGAGATCGACGAGATGAGGACCACCAACAGTTGTCGAGTGACACAGGCAGCACTAATCCGACCACTGGCCAGCCGAAAAGAGCGTGTCACATCCAGGGGCGGCTGGTGACATTTGAAAGTGGTGGGGGGGCGTAAACTAATTTGCATATTGCACCGCAGCGAGCACAGCGAGCGAGCGCAGCGAGCGACCCGAACCACCTTGCATCCATCCATACATCATTCATGCATCCACCCATCCATCCATCCACCCACCCATCCTGCATCCATACATCATTCATTCATGCATCCACCCATCCATCAATTTTGCATCCATCATTCATTCATGCATCCACCCATCCATCCATCCTGCATCCATCCTGCATCCATCATTCATGCATCCACCCATCCATCCATCCATCCAGCATCCATTCCTGCATCCATTCATCCATTCACCCATCCATTCACCCATCCATTCATCCATCCATCCATCCTGCATCCATCATTCATTCATGCATCCATCCACCCATCCATCCTGCATCCATCATTCATTCATGCACCCACCCATCCACCATCCATCCTGCATCCATTCCTGCATCCATTCATCCATCCATTCATCCATCCATCCATCCATCCTGCATCCATCATTCATTCATGCATCCACCCATCCATCCACCCATCCATCCTGCATCCATCATTCATTCATCCATCCACCCATCCACCCATCCATCCATCCATCCACCCATCCATCATCCATCCTGCATCCATTCCTGCATCCATTCATCCATTCACCCATCCATCATCCATCCTGCATCCATTCATCCATTCACCCATCCATCCATCCTGCATCCATCATTCATTCATGCATCCACCCATCCATCCACCCATCCATCATCCACCATTCATTCATGCATCCACCCATCCTGCATCCATCCATCCACCCATCCTGCATCCATCATCCATCCATCCACCCATCCTGCATCCTTTCCTGCATCCATTCACCCATCCATTCATCCATCCATCCATCCTGCATCCATCATTCATTCATGCATCCACCCATCTGTATGCGTGTAGTTACACGCATACAGATGGGTGACGTAAATGCTACTATTTCCTCAGAAACCCACATTCTTTTTCTGTTTTATTTTAAGTTCCGTGATTTATTGAAGCGTAAATCTTTGCTCAAACTGAGCCCTATTTGTCTTGGTAAATCGGGCAGACTCCTGCTTATAAAGTCCAATAAGAGTAACAAGGTGAATGAATAAAATGGCTTTGACAAGAGTGTGAACATCCTTCCGACTACAGCGTGACAGTGATAACCGGCCTCAATTCATACGTCTGATTTCCACCTGAACTTCTTTTCTTGCTTTGCTCTCTGAAGCGTCTGCTCTCTGAAGCAGTTCACTGCCGACCACATTTTTAATCCCATTGAATGCTACTTTTCATGATGAAACAATAAGACTTCGAGTTTAAATATGTGCCAATTCTTCTGACACAAATCTATACATTCTCCTCCTATTTCACGATTATTTACAATAAGAGGCTCGAACCTGGTTTCCCAGCACCAAAGTCGGCCGCGCTAACCGTCAGGATTGGCTGGGGGGGCACCATGACTCCTCGCCCAGTCCCCCTGTGTAACCCCGGGGGCTGCGGCCCGCCCCCAGGTCCTCTCTCTAAGGGGAAATGCAAAGGGAATCAATCTGCGCATGCGCAAACATGATTCTGCCCATAAATCAACTTGCGCAGATGCAGCAGGCCCATCCGCCCCCCCGCACGGAAAAGTCGGGTGTCTCCCGGATTCCCGGGCGGCAGGTAGCGAGCAAGATTATTTCAGTATTTGTTGTATTTGTATTTTCGTGACGACGCGGTGGGTCCATGGGGCTTAGTGGGGCTACGCCCCTACGCCCCAATGGACGCACCGCGCCTGGTCACATCACGTCACCTCCCCCACCCCCAGCATATATGAAACCGTGCAGGAGCTTGGCAAAAAATGATGCCCAGGGCCGTCATTGGTAGCGCTTCAGCGCGTTACAAGATTGACGGCCCTGGGGACCCCCCCCATCCGCCCGCACACATCATATTAACAAGCTAGGTGGTGAGCTGTGATGTAACCGCTGTGCGCATGTGCAAGGTGCGCTTGCACTTACACTTACAATGTTACACAATCATGTGTCGCTCGTGATGAATCCATGCATGATGCTGCAGGCTGCAGCATTTTGCTTAGACTATATGGGCGGGGTCATCATGTGCTCACAGGCAGGCCCTCATCGATCCTCCTCCAATGAGCAATTGATGTGCTAGCTCACGCAGCGGGCTCTTTTGCCACTGGACCTTCACACCACGGACTCGTCATGGTCGGCGCCGCCCACAGCCAGTAAATTGCGCACACTACTCTAAATACCGCCCAAAAAGTAGCCCCCGCCAGGTATGGGTTTTTCCTGCACAATTGGGAAAAATGTCGCCCAATTGTGCGGGAAATAGCCCAATCTGGCAACACTGGGCCCGCCTGCTGCCTCAGCTGCGGGGGCGCGCGCGCAGCCGTGGACGGCGGCTGCGCGCGAGCACTGGCACGCAATCCCATTATCAGCTGAGGGCGAGAAGCTCCAGTGGCAGGGCGAGGAGAGCGTGCACGTACGGCCGCGTGAGAGGCAGTAACGGCACGCGACTGGGGCAAGCCTGGTGTGTTCTGTTGAGAGAGGGTGCCCCTCCTTAGGCGCTTGGTGACTTGTTGGGGGCCTGTAGATGACTTGCACTTGCCCGTCCTTGTGCAAGACAGTCTGCCCAGTGCTCACCCTCATTTGGCGAACGTCACCATATTTAAACAAGGGAGCGCGAAGACACGCCGAGACGAGGTAGGAAGGGGGGGTCTCTGTGTGTGCATGCGTGTGTGTATGCGCGGCGGGGGGTCTGTATGTGTGTGTGAGTGTGTGTATGCGCGGCGAGGGGGGGGTCTGTATGTGTGTGTGCGCGTGCGTGTGAGTCTGCTTCCAAGGAGCCATGGGAGACAGGAAGCGCGCGCGACCTGATCCCAGTTCCAAGGTTGCGCGTGCACCTCACTTGTCTCCTGTCTCCCTTGACTCCTTGAAAGCAGAAATGATTGCAATAGAGTCTCGGAACTACAGATCGCTTCGCGATCTGTTCGCAGTCCGAGACCTAAAAAGGTAGAGGCCTGCATGAGCAGAGTCTTTGTGCTGTGGTGTAGCTAGACATACTGACGCTCCGGGGCGCACCCTGAGTTTTTCAACCGGTGCAAGTAAGAGATGGGGGGGCCAGGGGGGTGTTAGTCGACAGACGACTTGCTCCCAAAAAGAGTGCCGATCAGGAAGCACCACCTCCTCACGCACCCCAGCTACACAACTGTCTTTGTGCTCAAGTCAAGTGACTCGTTTATTGGGGGACTTGCGTTGGGCTGTATGCACTATGTCTGATTGAGTGAAGGTGTCTTGTAACCCTTTAGGATCTATTTGTTGGGGAATGGGACCGAACTTTTAATATCTGGATCTTTAATGGTGTAGCAAATTATAAACTGTTGCCTACTTTGTATTGTGCAGCTGAGAGCAGGGATTTTCAAGTTGCTCGTGGCACCATCATTATGTCTATTTGATGGTGATTTGGTGTGTGCATGGCGTGTATGTGCATACAACGACATACATGTTAACGGTGTTATTGTGTAACTTTGTGTTACACTGTAAACAGACTGATAAACCCCACAAAGGAAGCAAGACCATCTGGCACTCCCAAAATTTTTTCCAATAAAGTTGAAAGGCTGGTGGGCGGTAATTACTTTTCGAGCAGTGCTGTAATATATTTGCCATATCAAGGGTATAGACAGGTGAGAAACTTTCCTGCCCGGATGTGACAGGGAGCGAGAGGAGGCGGCTGCGCCTAGAAGCCCCTCCGCTGCCTGGGTCATCGCCTCCTCGGTTCCACGGTGTCTGCACTGAGGCCTCTGCAGCTGGACGGGCCCTCGCTAGAAAGGAGAGCAGCCTGTTACATTACATACTGTCTATGTGTATTTCTTCATCAGGGTCTGCACTTTGGCCTTACCTAGTATTAACTAGTGTAGTGCAGATGAGCAGAGCACGCACGATAACAGCAACACAGGCACATTGGTTGCACACAACAGCAGCACAGAAAGTCGTGATGGTGTGGCGCCTCAGGCGGGAGTCACAGTCTTGACTGCTGCCTGCGCACGAGGCGGCGAGTTACAGAGAAGAAGAACCGACGTCACAGCAGCGCGCGCGTCCCGGCAAAGTGGCCAATCACTGCATGGCTTCACATGAAGTCACACAGTGATTGGTCATTATGCAGTGCGGCTGAGGCAGTGTGCCACCCCCACGCGCGGCATCCAATAATGGATTGACTGCCCTGCTGCGTGGTGGACCAGACAATCCTGGCGCTGCATGCAGCGCCAGGATTGGCTAGGGGGGCACATTTACTGCTCGCCCAGTCGCCCTTTGTAACCCCCGGGGGCTGCGGCCAGGCTAAACCAGCACCCCCTGATCCCTCTCTCTAAGGGGATCTACAGGTAGTTTATTATGGCCATGCTCGGGCTAGTTTCAGCCCCAAATTTCACTTGCGCACTACGGCACTAGTACTGTCTGCTGCAGCTGAGTGTGTGGACTGTTTGTCACTCAAGCTGCAGCAGGCCAGCCCCCCTGCGCACTCCGAAGTCGGGTGTGTCCCGGAGTCCCGGCGGTGGCGGGTAGCGCTGCTTATAATTTTATTATGATTGATCCATTGCAATATTTTTTGTGTCCTCTTCTTCACGACTCGATGGTGGGTCCATGTGGCTAGTGGGGCTACGCCCCTACGCCCCAATGGACGCACCACGGCTGTGCTATAGTTCACATCACTAGGTTTATTGACAAAAGTAAGTTAATTTAAGAGAAAGTTACTCTTAAGAGAATGTTACCATTATTCACACTGCTAATTTAAGACACGGTTATGCTTGACCTCGTGGAGGCTTCATGTGGCTCTCTCTGTCCCAGTACCACAAATGCACGTTTGGAGAAGGTTGTGATACTTATGGGTTTAACTTTGGGTTGGCTTACGTTTGTGATGCTTAAATGTTTATTGTAAAATAAGCTTCAATGCACTTTTTCTCTTCTTATCTCTATCCTTTCATCCCAGGATAAAATGGACTGGACCTACAAAGAGCATGCCTAAACTTTAGGACCAGGATACAGAACCCCAACCGGGCACCACTTGATCTGCAGCACAAATACCTTGCACCGAACCATAGACCATCATACTCCTTGTACCCGTAATGACTGAGATTAAGCTCTGATCCTTTCAAACAAAAGGCCTAAATCGCACAGTCAAGTGGCAAAAAATTCTGAACTGTTGTAGTAACCTAAGGGGTGACTTAGTCTATCTCCAAGAGCCCAAAATGTAGTTAGAGACGCTACACAAATGCAAAATAGGCGAGTGGGTGATTTTGCATGCTTGCCAGTACTCAGAAAGGAAAATGGACTAGTCATCCTGATATCTAAAAAAAATTGTCTTAACAATTCTGGAGGCAGAGAATTATTCAGAAGGAAGATGGCTTCTTACATACATCCAAAAAGATGAAGTAGAACTCTATGTGATGAACATGTACGCCCAGGCCAGAGTGACAAACCAGAGTTTGGTATTCAACTGTACAGAAAACACACTCACATTTCATAGAACTCCAGAATAATTCGTGGGTCGATTTCATCTCGGGATGCTCTTAAAGCTACAGTCAGAAGAGTTATGATTAGCTTCATGTCATGTCCCAGATAAAGACGATAGAACCAAATCAAAACTTAGACAAATGAAGCCACTAGAAAATACAATAAAGCTGAACAATATACAACAAAAATCAACAAGATAAAAGACTGATAATATGAATATAATAAGTAAATGAGTAACAACGTCCACAATATGTCATGCAGAATAAGGTGAAAAATATTGTTGATAGAGTAAAGCAAGCAGATTGCTAGCCATCCATCTGAAACAGAACAGATCAAAGAGCTAGATGTATCAAAAAAGCATTTTTACGATTACCAAATAGCGACTTTTACCGAATCGCTATTTGGTAATCGCAAAATGCAATGTATTAAAAAATTTGCTAAAAAATACAGATTCAGTCAAATTCGCATTTGCAAATACAGATTCCCAATCTGAGATTATCAAATAGCAAATTCGCAAATTAAATAATCACAAAATTGCGAATCTACTATTCTGATGCATCATGATGACCTCACAACCAGGAAGTGAGGTTTCCCATGCTTTTCCTGAGTGCCTTGGGCTGTGTAGGAGACTGAGAGCAGGAGCACACCACTCAGGAGAACATCCAGAGTGCAGAGGCAGGCACAAATACCCAGCATGACAGCACAGGAGAAGGCAAATGAGGCTGTAGGATGTAAGGGAAAAATAAATTCTGTGAAAAAGAATTGGAGGCACTAATTGAGGAAATGTTCAAGACTCATGAACAATTATTTGGGGGGAAATCCCTTCATGTACCAGAGTGAGAGAAAAGAAAAGTGTGGCTGGACATACAAGCAAAAATCAACTCCGTAGGGGTCACTTAGCGCTCCATTGAATATTTACGCAAGCGCTGGTATGACTTGTGGTCAAGGGCAAAGGAGAAGGTGGCAAGCAGGCTTGCGGATGCCAAGAAGACCGTTGGAGGACCATCTACCCAGCCTACTTCTAGGCCCCTTGAAGACTTGGTGTAGTCGACCCTACAGCCTGAGTCTATCTATGGTGTTACGGATATCAACAGCTCAGCCGCCCCCACCACCAGCCAAGGTATGATGCCTGCTAAAATACTCTTGCCCCATAACTCACAAAATGCACTCTTAGTAACTTGAGAAACATTTTTGTATAATCCAACTCCAGTCCACTTCGTGGCTACCACCCAGCAATGCATCATGGAAGATGTAGTCAGGCACACAAGATAGAAAAAAATTATTTGTAGCAGCATAGGCGCAGTTGAGAACCACATGCAAGTGACCAATTAACACACCATATTTTGGTAGATTAAACCAATCTTCATTTAAGTTGAAAATGTCACAATGATATACACACATAATACTGAAGTAGTTCTGATACATTCACAGATACCCCTGTGCCACAAGGTGACGACACAGCAACAGATGAGCCAGAGGAGACCCAGGAACAGGCAGGGAAATAAGAGACAATCACCACAATGCCAACAATGCCTGCACCAAGAACATGCAGGTACACTGTGGCTCCACTACAGGAGTTTGAGGTAGAAGGCGAAGACACCCAGGAAGAGCTGCAGTCAAGGTCAGATGAGCAGGCACAGCCCCAAAGTGACCAGTCCCACTTGCAGCACCACAACACCAATTTCAGGAGAAGCAGAGCACGTGGTGCTGTTGAGGAAGGAGAGGGCTGCTCTGTCTCTGCTGTGCTGGAGGGCACCATGGTGAAGATGCAGCGCCATTTGGTCAATGCAAACCCAGCTGGTGTGTCTGAAGAACAACATGATGGACATTAAGGAAGTAGGCTGAAGGTCCGCTCTATCACATTGTGTTTCGACTCATGCGCAGCATTGTATTTCCTTTCACTTTGAGTTGCAGGATTCAGGTATGAGGTGAGTATGAAGGAGTGCACAGCATATGTGCTGTCACATACAGGGCAAAAGGCAATAGATTAGTCACTGTACTTTTTCACCATATCCAGAGAGTCTCCCAGACTATGCTACATGCATTTACCTAGCAGGTGTCCTTCGCCAAATTCACCCCCAAGGAGACGTGTGTATATACCACTGTGTCTGAATATGAATGAATCGTGCGTACTGCCAGGGAATTTTGAAACTATGTCATTTATTATGTGGAGTCATAAGATATGGCCTGGATGTTCATTGAATGAAAGGATTTCCTGTTACTGAACACGTACTCATTACCTGAGGGGGGTGGGAAATGGCAACATGTGTACCATCAATGCACCCAATTACGTGGGGGAATTGGGCTATGTGGTAGAAATCTAATTTGCTCTGCTGCAATTCCTGTGGTGGAGTGGGGAATGTAATATAATGGTGTATTCTCTGGACCATTGCGTACAAGAAGGCATTGAAAAAGCGCAAAAGCACACTTTGGAGGACCCCTCCTGCTGCTGCTATAACTCTCTGGTAGCTCCCTGAAGCTAGTAGCTGCAGTGAACATAGGACCTGCACATGTGTGGGAATGCATTGGTCCTGCGACTCTGATGCTGCAGCAGTGGATGAAGGTCAGGTATCATGTCTAGGATTGTAAAAGAGTCTTACCTATATTTGTCATGGATTTCTTCCTCTGTCTCCTGAAACAGGGTTATGCGCACTCTGAAAATGCGTTCCTGTCTCCTCCTCCTCTGTGCTGCTGCTTGAATCTTTATCCTCCTTGCTATGATGTACCGCGAAGCCATTGTGAAACATTCTGATGCCATTTAGGCCTGTTTAATTAGTTTGAACCTGGTTACCACCTGATTGGAATAGGTGGTAATTTCCACATGCAGAATTGCGAATTTTGGATCATTCGCAATTTGCGAATGGTTCATACATTAGGCTGCAATTACCAATTTGTTATTTCGCAAATTGAGATTTGCAAAATTGGTATTCGCAAAAAAAGATTTGCATTTTTTGCGATAACCAATTTTGCAAATACAAACCCTTTCATACATTGGGAAAGGCCATAGTGCGTTTGCAAACTGTCAATTTTTGCGATTCGCACAGTTTGCGAATGCAAAATTGTTTCATACATCTGGCCCACAGCCACTAACTGAGACAAGTAATGATAATTTGGGGAATATTTCTAAAAAATTAACATAAAATTGATTTCGGTGAATTCGTTTTATCAACTATACATTAACAGTAATCACGTTTCGTACCCTTTTACTCCCAAACCGAGTGCATTCCCCCCCTAACAGGCACACAATGTGTTTCTTACCAGTAAAACAGCTGGCTACCACTGCATATCACGCAAGCCCAAAACTGAATGTCTCACTGTACGTAATTTCAAATGCAAGCTGCATTGCCAGGTACGAGTCCAAGTTTCTTTAATGCACAGAAAAGGCACAGCATGCCCAGCATTCGTGCAGGGTTCACATGCATGCACACAACCTAAAGGACAGCTGTCCAATTCTCTCACTCACTCACTCACTCTCACACACACACACACACATCATCGCGGTATATTTTACATAATGCTTCATGCAGTAAATCTGCCAAAAGTAACAGCAGTTGTTTCTAGTACTTAAAACAGCAAAGTGAGGGCCGGAATTCCATCTAAAATAAGCACCCATTACAGCACTTAAGCTTGCGGGATACACAGTGGCAGCAAGGCGGGCAACGCCCATAGGGCTAAAAGGACTTCTGCCCTCCCCCCAACCCCCCTCCGCCATGCATCTCAGCACAGGCTGCTGCAGCTTGTGCTGCTGTGGGCTTGGCTGGGCAGTGTCTGGAGTCCTATCTCCAGCATGCCCGAGTTATTCACAGGTCTTTAAAAGACCATTTGCATATCTACATACCTTTGTAAACTGGTTACTGAGGCTTAGTTTTTTTTTCTAATTCCAGTACCCCCTGGACCCCCACTCTTCCTATTCCTTACATTTGTATTTTACATTTACTGCCATAGTGTGAGACTGCATTTCATGAAAAGGAATATAAAGTAGGATTGCCAAAAGGAAAATGCCAGCCATGTGTTGTTTTAAGAGACTGCAAAGACCTCTCTTGACACTAAATAGGGTTATAAGTAAAAAAGTATGTATTCATTTGTAATGTGACTTTTCTGTCTTTGTTCCCTATAATTATCAGTCATGGATCATTCAGGCAGCCCTTCAACACAATTAAAAGTTCTTTCTATTTATATTTGCTGTTCAAAGTATGCATAGATAAGTGATGAAAATATGGCTGTAGGTGGCTGCTTATTTTGTTACCGTCTGGGACATCAAAATAATGAGTTGGCAAACCTAATCATAAGACTGGAAGTTTGTTGCAGGATCAGCACACTATTTATTTCCTCCACCCTTGATCCCTGATTATTGCTATAATAGCAATAGTTTAACTTATATCTGAAACCCTACGCCGACGTCAATAACAAGCTGAGTTACTTCAAGTGTCTGGGAATGCACCATGCATTCAGACAACTCACTCCTCATTTTCACCTTTCACGCTCACCTTGCACTCACAGCTATCACAATGCACTCACACTAATCACCATGCACTCACACCATTCACCCGCTCACCCTGCACTCACAGTGATAACTCTGCTCTCACAATGCACTTGTGCTGTTCACCTTGTACCTCGCCCTGCAGTCACACAAGCAAACTCAACCCTGCACTCATATGACACTTCACTCACCTGTCCCCCTCACAGCTCAATCTTCAATCTAACTCAAGTCCATCACTAACCATGCATTCATTCATCCCACTCTGCACTTACATCCACACCCAAATACATGTGGTAACCTCACTCACCCGGCAGTCACTCCTCTTACCCTACTTTCACACTGTTGCATCACTTACCGTGCACTCACATGGGCACTCCTGCCACCCACACAGCACAGAGGGTTAATGTGCCTACTTCAAACTATGTGTACCATGCAGATCACAGAACTGAATGTGAGTAAACTATGAGTAGCGGCTATACAAAAATTAAATGTTTGTCAGAAAGGTGCTATAGAGAGATGAGGTGCATTGTTGGTGAGTGGTAGTGCGGGAATTCATGGAGAAGGAGGAAATGGGGGAGGGGTGCCAAAAAAGACTGTTGCACCATGTGCGACCAATGCTAGGGTCAGCCCTGGCAGGGAGTGTTAGCCGCCTCTGAAGTTCTGGTCTAGTTGCGCCCCTGGTGACAGCCCCTAACCGAAACTCGTTGGTTGCAGAATGGAACACACGCACTTGGATGGATAAGGGTGGCAGGACTAAAAGAGAGGGTGGTGATGGTGGCCGTGCTAATCGGTGGCATACCAAGGGTGGCTTGGGCCCTAATTCAAGCAGACAGGTGCACCCCAAGGGTATGGTAGCGCAAGACATCTATCACTTGGTGGCGTGGAACCCTCACATTCTTGAGCCAAGGTGCTTCTGCACCTATTGCATGGCCCTCTGGACATCTATGCCCCTGGGGGTACTTAGGGCGAAGTTGGGGAGTTATGGAAAGGTCTAGAGAAACACAGGAGCATTGAGCAGAAATGGAAAGCAGGCAGCATGACTAATATGCAGTGCAGTGCAACATCAGGGGCACTGCCAGTTGTCCTGACTCCAATTGTTCAGTGCTCTCCCGCCATGCCTGTCTGATGGGGGTTGTATCCGATAGATTGTGCAGTGCCTGATATCGGAACTAACTGGGCCCACGGTGAGCAGACTGCTGGTGGGGGGCTGGGGGCTAAAGAGAGGCCTGACAGAAGCAGGAGTTAGGGGTACAGAGCAGGAAACCGGCATTGCAGGAAAGTCTAGTAACAGGGCAGCAGGACCGACATCAGGCACTGCAATGCCCATTAGGGTGACCAACCATCCATAATTTGAACCTCACATCCGTTGTCCATGAGGATCCTTTTTACGGACGGCTTTTGTCTGTAATTTTGGGCCTTGAAGGAGGCAGAGCTGTTCCCCTGTGAGAGGCCTCAGCTCCCTGATGGGTCCGCCTCGCACTCATTCTCGGAGCACAAGAGCAGCCCCACCCCGCCCATTGTCATTCTGTATGTGGATGATTGTCACATACAGAATGACAATGGGCCAGTTTGAGCTGTTACAGCATGTGGCGGCCTCCTCCTGCCTGGTCTAGGACAAACATAAAAAGAAGTGGTTATAGTTCTTACACAGTCTCATGATTTCAGAGCTGAAGCATTTTTGTTATTATATAAAAAGAAGCCATAGTTGCTGCTTTTTACACTTTATTTTATGCAACTAACATCCATTGACAAAGCCAATAGTCAAGGCTTGTTTTAGGTCTAATGTTACTGGATGCAATGATAGAAACAGCAAAATACCAGTCGGTTGGCACATTATGCTCAGCACATATTTATCGTTGAGGTGTTTTAAGTCACACCCTTAATTACGTCAGACACGCCCCTTGGAGAGACACCCAGTTTTTTCATCCCACTTAAAGCCCTGGAAACAACACCATGTCCCATTCACCTCGTGTCCTGGCACTGTGCATCATGCATGACTCATGACAGCCACGTTTTCAAATTGCCTATGTGGAGGGGCATAGTGAACCCTCCCCCACCCCTTGCTTTAGGAACTACAGCGAGGGTGAAGTTCTTGATGGGCCTCTTCTGTCTGCAGCTGGATGGGTGGGTAGATGAGTGAAGGGTGGAAAGATGGATTGGTAGCTAAGTGAAAGGGGAATGGAGAGAGAAAGGGATGATAGATGGATGAGTGAAAGCATGGATGGATGATTGACAGAATGGATGGGCAAATGGGTGCATGGGTGAGTGAAAAGAAGATTGTAAAGTTGGATGAGTGAAAGAATGAATGCTTACATGAGTGAAAGGGAGGTGGAGATCTTGAAGAAAGGATGGATGGATGGATGGATGACTGAAAGGGTGAATGGGTAGACAGATGAGTAACTGGGTGGATGGATGAGTAAGTGAAAGGATGGGTAAAAGGGTAAATGGTTGGATGGAGGAATGGGTGGAAGAGTGGATGGATGAGTGAAAGGATCGATTGGGTGAAAGGATGGATGGATGAATGAACGGGTGAATGAAGGAATGGATGAGTGAAATGATGGATGGAAGGATAGATGATAGATAGGTTTGCAAGTGGTTAAAAAGGTTTCGATATGGATGGACACACAGATGGAAGGACAGAATGAATGGTGAAAGACTGAATGATGGATGGTAGAATTAATAGATGACATTTTTAGTTGCACCCAACTGCTACCTTAATGTTACACTAGTAATTGTAAATGTTTGCATGTTTTGTTTTAGGTGTAAGGTTTTAGGGAGAGCCTCATAGTACCATGCGCTGTGCTTGAGATGTATATTGTGTTGGTAGCAATAGGCAAGGCGTCAAGAATAAACTATGTAATAGTGTATAGACAGTACCTTCTTTAAAAAAGTTGCAGGGAAAAGCACCTTTCTGACTTCCGTCAGCTAGTGCAACTCTCTGCGAAGCTGCCATAAGCATAGTCAGATTCCATTTTTTTGTTGCACTTGCTGAAACACCCATAATACGTTCCCTATAGTGAGTTCATCCCTTTAGTTCACCTATGTGTGCCGCTTTACATCTCACAATGGCACTCAGATATGAAATGCTAGTAACAGAGTCTCTCCAAGCAGATCTTCCTGACCACAAAATATCAGACTGGACAACCCAGTGCAGTAACCATATAAATAGATTATTATCATATGAAATACCACAAAAAGACCTGCACAGTTGCCCAAAGCTGCACGCATACCGAAAAACCGTGAAGTGCACGATTGTCTCAACCTAATATAAAACTTCTTTTGACTTGTACTTAAGTGGTTGTCTTTTTACTTACTTTTATTCTATTGCACAAGTTTCTCTGATGTGTCTTGTAAAACTTAACTTTTGCCCCGAAGTTTTGTCCTGAATTTTGACCTTCTGTCGTGAATTTGTGTCCTAAATGTTGACCCTCTGTCCTGAATTTTTACACTTAGCGTCCTGAATTTGCACCCGTGCTAGTTGATCACCCTAATGTCCATCAGTCGTGTTTCCTATAGTTAGACTAGAAAATAAGCAGCCGGACAAATAGGAGCAGTGCTTGATATCACGGCTGTGAGAACCGTCTACCAGTGCTGCAGGTGTACATTCACGGCCACGCACCAATCCGTCCTCTTCTGTGGGAGCTAAACAACGAGGCTTTACTGCAGCAATATCCTCTATTACAGTGCGGCTAGTCAATGACGTCTGTTACTGGTCCACTGCAGCAGAAGGCTTGCATTTCAGCCTTGTGTCCACTGGAAGCACCAACAGAACTGTAATGAAGGACGGGTCGTGGGAGAGGCAGGGCGGGGGATTCGGAACGCAAGCAGGCCTGCAGTTAATCGTAATGATGTTCTCTTCAGCATACCTGCGAACCACGGCTGGCTGAAAGAATTAGCTCCCACGAGATTCCTACTCGCCCCACTTGCTCACTCTCACACTGCCCCCCAAAACCAAGGTCTTTAGAACAGTGCTTGAAATAGAAAAATTGAAGTGCATGTACTCTGTACCAGAGTACCAGCTTGTTTCGGAGAAGTGCAGGTACACTCCAATTAAAACTATTATATTCCTCTAGAGAAGTGCTGGCACTCTCCCTCTCAAAATAGAAAAGTGCCTGTACTCAATACCGGCCCATTTAAAGCACTGCTTTAGAAGCTGGCACCTGGAACTCTACTGACTCCCTCAGGACCACTTGAGTCAGCGCCCTTTTTCAAATGTAACCTGCGGGCGTAATGCTGGCCACGCACACAATCCTAACGTTGCGCTTGTTTGAGCCTCAAGGGCGAGTAAATCCCTCCTAGGGACATTCGCAGACAACCTCCCCCCACATCCCCCCCCCCCCCGGGCTCATCTTAAATTTAAAAAAAATATATTGACATAATAACTGCATGCCATTACCTGCTGGGTGTGCTCCAGCTCCTGTTTGTGAATTGTAGGGGATCGCCCCCTACTCCCTCTTCTAAGGAACATGCTACTAGAATGTCGATACACCAAATCATTCTGGAAAAAGCTCAGACAATGTATTGTTAAGATACTGAATATAAATATAAATTCGACCCCCGACCTCCCACCTATTACTATTGGAGTTTTCCCAACATAATTTGTGCACCTCTTTGTGCAGAAATGATATTGCGGTGCAAGATCCTATGTTAACAATGTGTCAAATCCATAATTTCAGAGTGGAAAGACTTCAGTCAACACTCTATCCACACATGGTAGACATGGACACAATTTACCATAAGTGCTGATAACTCCCTAAACTCATAGTTAATTGAACAATAAGTGCAAATATATGGATAACCTTGCGGCTAGAGCGGTCGACCTCGAAGCTGGGGAACCGGGTCAGAGTCTCGGCAACGCCGCTCAACAACCTGTGATTCTGAGCAAATCTCTTAATCTTCCCGTGCCCGGGGGCAAGGCTACGCGGCAGAGCTCAATGGTCTCCTGCTCTAACCCACCCATCCGACCACTTATCCGTGACGTCTTTGGAGGGAATCATAAATTGGAAGGTACGCGGAGTGCAAAGCTGTGAGAGCGAAGCCTGTAAGTGCACTCCAAGGTGAATTATCCTCATCGGCGATATGTGGCCTGCAACACGCTGAACGCTGGGACCTCAATTACAGCAAGGCGTGACGAGCGTGGCTAAGGCGACGGCGGGAGCTGGAGCCCGGCTCCAAATCAATTGCCCCCAATCATCTCCTGAACGCGACTATCCTCCACACCAACAACAGTGAGGAAGGGCCGCTGGCACAACTGTGGGACAGCAGTGAGAAACTGGGGAAGGCGACCTCAGCACTACGAATCGGTGAGCCCGTGCGGAAGGGGTGAAGGGCACGGCGCTAAGATCAGTGTGAGCTGTGGGGAGTTTGGTGACCCTGGAACAAGTGTAGCGGGGGCTTCTCTCCCCCCGCCCCCATCCCGCATCCTCCGGTGCTCTTCCCGGGGCGGTAGGGATCTTTGGAGGGGGCGTTGCGCAGACACACCTTTGGTTGAAGTTCGCACGTGAGAGTGCTGCTTGACTTTTTATGCTTGCTAAGGCCCCCCAAAGGATACGCAATAACGTAGTTGGTGGAGAAGGTGCTGCGCGAATATCCCCTGTGATACAACCCACCAGACATTGGGGTTGTCGAACGCTCGGGACCCCCCAACTCTACCCGGGAATTATTACACCCGGGGGTCGCCCTGCGCCTGCGGTGCTTAACCCATAGGGACATAACATAGGGTGAATATGTCCCCGGACCACATAAGGGACCCGGCTGGGCGGGGCAGTGTGGCACCGAGAGAATAAACATGGCGTCCACACGAAGCCTCAAGGCAGTGCAGTCCAATAGATTGGACAAATACGCGTATTCAAAGGAATGCATACCGGAGCCTTCACCCAAACATAAGAATACTGGGGAGCAGGGGAGTCCAGGCAAACAACCTACCCTCAAGGATGTTATGGCGGCGATCGCTGAGATCAAGACCTCTCTTGAACACAAAATGGACACCATAACTCTTGAGGTGAACGTCATTCGTACAGATCTCAATAAAAATAACGAACGTTTGAAACAGGTGGAACTCAAGACTACTAGCTTGGTGGAAGACACCTCCGAAATCCAAACTGACATTAATGAACTGCAATCTTCTGGAAGTTCGCAGAGACTAAATTCAACGACTATGAAGGGCGCCTTAGGCACAATAACCTGCGCATACTAGGGGTTCCCGAGAAAATGGAAGGAGACTCTGTAGACCTATTTGTGGAAGAGCTCATTCTTCAACATCTAAAACCAAAAGGTTTTAGCCATCTCTTTGTCATTGAAAGAGCCCACTAAGTCCCGGGGCGGCGCCCAAAACCAGGGGCCCCCGCTCCCGATTCCGGCCAGGATCCTCAACTACCGGGATCGGGACACATTCTTCCAGCGAGCTAGAGCGGGTCCTCCACTCAGACTTGAAAACGCTGATATCACCTTATTCCCTGACTTTACCCAGATGGTCCAGAAGCAGCGAAGATCCTTTCTAGGTGTCAAGAGGATGCTGAGAGATAAAGGGCTCAAGTATGCTATGCTTTTCCCGGCCAAACTCCACGTGGAAGCAGATGGAAGGGTCTGGTTCTTCGATCACCCAGAGGTAGCGAAGAATTGGTTAGAGACCCGCAAAGCATGAGGCCGGGATGGCGGCGTCGGGGTTGGGAGTCCCCGCACTATGGGGGTGTCAGGCAGAGACCCCCCCACATGAGAAACAACCGATTGGGGTGGAGCCTTGGCTGGAACCGACGAGACATTATGAGACTGGTAACGGGGGTACATTTTGGCTGCAGGCCGGGACACCTATTGACCCCTTTCTCCTCTCAGAGATGTATAACTTGTTTATTTCTAGGTGGGGGGCGGGGGAAATGGGGCACCACACATCCCACTTTTCTTCGATTAGTATTGAAGTTGGGCGACAGGCACTCTGTCAGTTTGGTATGGGCAGTTTCGAGTCCAGAGGGCAGGGAAGCAGGGAGGGGGGTTGTTGGGAAGGGGATTTTAGTTTGTTTTTTGTTATAGTTTTTACATCAGCAAGCAATATGAAAGGCATGACTCAGGCTTCGCAGACTTCCTACAATTTTAATGCATACACAGTGGGATAAAAGTGCCAAAATTCTGAGCTGGAACGTCAATGGTCTCGGAGACAAGGTTAAACGTAGTATCGTTCCTCAATATATTAGGAAACAGGCTCCTGACATTGTCCTTCTTCAGGAGGCGCATTTGATAGGTCACTCCTGTAGGGTGATGAGCAGGTGGGGATACAAATTGGTTGCGCATGCAGGATTCACAACAAGTTCTAGAGGAGTAGGTATCATGGTAAGGAATACATTCCCCCTTAGTGTGGATTCCACCTGGATTGATGATAGGGGTCGATATGTAGGTATTACTGGGTCCTGGGAGGGGCGCACCATTACATTAGTGTCTATCTATGTCCCGCCTGGTCTCCAGACTACCACGTTTCAGGATTTACGCACTACACTTCGCTCACTGCCTGAGGGGCTACTATTACTGGGAGGTTACTTTAACTCAGTGGGCTCGGGTAGCATGGATCGTCACCCCCGGCGTGAACTGGGGCCCGCCAATAGATAGCTACCTGACTTCCTTGAAGCCATGGGGCTAGTGGACAGCTGGCGTACGTACAACCCCGATAAAAAACAACACACTTTCCACTCCGGGGCCCACCATAGCCATTCCAGACTTGACTACGTCTTGGTTCCCAGCTCCCAAATCTCACATATTCACGAGATCAGACATCTCACCAGAGGCATATCCGATCACTCACCACTTTGGGTACATTTGCTCCTGGATCACATATGTGTAGGCGGAGTTGTCCCGATCAACCCCTGGTATCTCCGCAATTCCAAAATCCGTAAGGATCTTCTTACTGCAATGGACAACTATTTTGATGAAAATGCAGGCACTGTTGCCTACTTCCAGACACTTTGGGAGGCCTTTAAAACGGTAAACAGGGGAGAGGCTTTCTCCCTAATATCAGGTCACAAGAAGGAACTACAGACAGCGGTGTCTAACGTAGAGGATGAAATTTACCAACTAGAGAGGGAAATGGAGATGCGGACTACTCCCAAATCACTCCATCTGCTACGTCTTAAACAGGATGAACATAGGGCACTAGTTACTGATAAGGCTAAGGTGTTGGGGAGGGAGAAACTCAGGAATCTTTACGATCTGGGGGATCGCATTGCTGCAGTGGCGCCTCGCGCTTTTAGCGCTGATATTGCTTTTTAAAACTTCCTGGTTATCTATTTGTTTTCGTTTTTGGTTGGTATCCCCTGCTTTTAATTCTCCTCTTACCTGCAATATAATTGTTCCTGCACCGCTACTTGAGCGGGTCCGGTTCCTGGGGTGGGAGTCCATTTCCGGCGCCATCTTGGAGTGGTGTGGGGTCGGTTCAGGCGCCAGTACTTGCGTGCGCTCTACTGCGCAGGAGCCAGCTTGGGTCATCTACTTAAGGCGAGTCCCTCTGAGGCTCGGCCTTGATAAGGTAGCGCATTGCTGCAGTGGCGCCTCGCGCTTTTAGCGCTGATATTGCTTTTTAAAACTTCCTGGTTATCTATTTGTTTTCGTTTTTGGTTGGTATCCCCTGCTTTTAATTCTCCTCTTACCTGCAATATAATTGTTCCTGCACCGCTACTCGAGCGGGTCCGGTTCCTGGGGTGGGAGTCAATTTCCGGCGCCATCTTGGAGTGGTGTGGGGTCGGTTCAGGCGCCAGTACTTGCGTGCGCTCTACTGCGCAGGAGCCAGCTTGGGTCATCTACTTAAGGCGAGTCCCTCTGAGGCTCGGCCTTGATAAGGTAGCGCATTGCTGCAGTGGCGCCTTGCGCTTTTAGCGCTGATATTGCTTTTAAAAACTTCCTGGTTATCTATTTGTTTTCGTTTTTGGTTGGTATCCCCTGCTTTTAATTCTCCTCTTACCTGCAATATAATTGTTCCTGCACCGCTACTCGAGCGGGTCCGGTTCCTGGGGTGGGAGTCCATTTCCGGCGCCATCTTGGAGTGGTGTGGGGTCGGTTCAGGCGCCAGTACTTGCGTGCGCTCTACTGCGCAGGAGCCAGCTTGGGTCATCTACTTAAAGCTCCTCCCCCAGCGCAGCGGCATCGCGCAGCGGGGGCACCTTCGCTTAGCCTGAGTCGTGCCAGAGTCCTGCCCGTCTGCGCCCGTCAGCGTCTCGGTGGCGGATGGGGCTGGACGGTTGGCCTGTCTCCTTTCGGTCGCATTTTTGTGCTGTTTTATAAATATGTTTATTTATACGTCGGCAGATCTACTTGCCTTACGCCTCCCTCGAGGCCACTGCTCCCATATTTTTCCTGGCGGCCGGACTCTAAGGAAAGGCTGCCCGTTTTGCGGTTGGCGTCTCCCGGTTTTAAATGGAACCGTGCAGGACAATACATCCGCTCATTTCCAGTGTCTTCTTCTCAATACCAGGTCTCTGAACTGTCATTCTCTTAATATTTGGAGTCTGTTGCAGAATTCCAATATATTGTGTTTATTTCTGACAGAGACCTGGCTAGGTGATTGCTCCGCACCTGACCTGGCCAACGCCATCCCTCCGGATTATAACATCTTCAGGAGGGACAGAGTATCGGGCAGAGGAGGAGGAGTAGCACTTATTGTGAAAAAGAACACTCCCTGCTCAACCTTTCCGGTAGAGAATATTCAGGGATGCGAAGCTCTCGGCTTCACCTTACATCTTTCCCCTCTCCAGGCCTGTACCGGGATTCTTTTGTATAGAACACCGGGACCTACGGGACCTTTTTTTGATGAACTACAAGTAGCTCTTTCAGTCCCTTGTCTCAGATCAGATCACTGCATTCTTCTTGGAGATCTTAATGTCCATATGGACAATAAATTTGACCCTGACGTTATGAAACTTATTGATATTACGGCCTCGTTAGGACTATCTCCGTTCTTGCAAGGACCAACACATAATAAAGGACATACCTTAGATCAGGTATTTTCAACGAGACCTATCTATGTATCTTCCATACAGCCAGTACTCTGGTCTGATAATTTTTTTATTTCCTTTTCTTTGCCTGTCACCGCCCTCACTCGGGAGAGAGAAGTAATAGAGGCCACGCAGATTTCGCGCCCTTTCCATCTGCTCTCGGTGGATATGTTATCAGGCTCTCATTACCTTTCCTTGTCCTTTTTTGGGCAATTTAGAAGAGAATCTTGCTCTCTTCCAAAAATGGCTTATAGCCAGATTTGAGACCTTAATCCCCGAAAAGAAGCTTAAATCAGGTGAGTGAAGAGCGTCGGCCTCGTGGTTCACTCCCCAGCTGAGGATGCAAAGGCAGGACTGTAAAAGGGCTGAGAGAGTCTGGAGGCGGGCCTATGATCCGACTGAAAAATTGAAATTTCGAGCAGTAATTACAGCCTATCATCAGTCAATCTGGGATGAAAAAAAGGCCTATTTTGAACGCCGTATTGATGAGGCTGAAAATGTCTGCAAAGAAATTTTTAAAGTGGTTCAGGACTTTACTTCTCCTGCCATTTGTACTCCTAGTCATACTCACGCTGATTCGTGGATAAAACAACTAGCCACCTTCTTTGTTAGTAAGATTACAACTATTCAAGCCTCTCTTTCTTACTCTTGCCCACGACTGGATCTGAGTCATTTATCTTCATCATCTCTTGTGGAGGGTCAAGGACCTTTTCTCTCTGAATTTCCTCATATGGGTCTTAATACATCTTTGGATCTTTTGTCAGGTTTGAAATCTGGCTCTCCTCTAGACCCATGCCCGGCCAAACATCTGGGGAAAGTGGCGCATGCCTTAAATGCCTTGTTAAACCCTCTCTTGAACTCCTCCTTGTCTACAGGTGTGGTGCCACAGGCATGGAAGCGCGCCATGATCCTACCACTGCTTAAAAAACCTACCTTGGACCCCCTCATCCATGCCAACTACAGGCCAATCTCCCTTCTCCCTGCTCTGGCGAAAGTGACCGAGAGATACGTGCACAGGACAATTTCCAGTTTCATCGAAGGAAACGACCTGTTGCACGTTTCGCAATCCGGTTTCCGTGCTAATTTTAGCACGGAGACGGCTTTACTTGAGGTCACTGATGCCATCAGGGAAGTGCTCGATTCTGGGGGAAAGGCCATGTTAGTTATGCTTGATTTGTCGGCGGCATTCGACACCGTTCCTCACGATGGCCTCCTTGTAAGACTCTGGGAATGTGGCCTTCGTGGAACGGTGTGGAACTGGTTCAAATCCTTTCTGGCCGACCGCCGGAAAACGATCTGGGCGCCCCCTTTCTCCGCTGACATGGCTCTGCTAGAGGTGGGAGTCCCTCAGGGCTCCATTCTCAGCCCCATGCTTTTTAACATCTTTATGGCCCCTCTGGCGGCAGTCGCGGAGTCGTTTGGCGCCCAGATCATATCATACGCCGATGACACCCAGCTCCTATTCACTTGTGATAGGGGCGGGTTGTTTAATGGCATCCAGATTAGGGATTGTCTTGGTGCGGTCTTTGAGTGGTTTAGGTGTCATGGCTTAAAGTGCAACTCCGATAAGTCGGAGCTGCTCTTTTTTGGCTGCGCTCCCGAACCTAATTGGAAATCTTGGTGGCCACAAGACATGTTTCCCCCTGACAATGTGTCTTTCAAGGCCAAAAACTTGGGAGTGATAGTGGACAGTGAACTGTCCTTTGGGCCTCACATCTCGTGTCTCTCAGGAAAATGCTTTGGCATTTTGCGGATGTTGAGGAAATTTCTTCCCTTAGTATCACTCAATCATAGGAAAATAATTGTCCAGGCCTTGATTGGTTCTCGACTGGACTACGCAAACGTACTTTTCCTGGGTCTACCGAAATATCTCTTAACCCGTTTGCAAGTAGTTCAGAACTCGGCAGCCCGAGCCATCTATGGACTCCCGAGAAGAGCTGGTGCCACTGCTTTATTGAACACCCTACACTGGCTACCTGTCTCAAAGAGAATTCTTTTCAAAAGCCTGACTGTGGCCTTTAAAGCTCTACACGGCACAGGCCCCAAGTACATTGGAAAACGTCTTTCCCGGTATTTACCTAGCAGGACCCTGAGGTCATCCTGCCTGTCCATGATGACAGTTCCTGCAATTAGGCGTGCAAGAATGGGAGGTCGGTCGTTTCGCTACCTAGCACCAAAGGCTTGGAACGATCTACCATTATCCTTGAGACAGGCTCCCAGTCTTCTTGCGTTTAGGAAAGACTTGAAAACGTGGCTCTATACTAAATAGATCTCTTTTCCTTTTTGTTTGCATTTTGCTGTTGTGTGGTTGTTTTTATCTGCCGATATTCTTCGCCAAAGCGCCGGGATGCTCCATGGAGTAGCCGTGCGCTATAGAAGAAATAAATTAACATAACATAACATAAAGCTGGGAAATTGATAGCCTGGCTTGATAAACAGTAATGGGCAAGTAGATTGGTTCTGGTTTTCCAGGACACTAACAAGGCCAGCATAACAGACCCTCAGGAAATTGCAAATCAATTTGCCGGACATTTCACAGCGGTGCATACGGCGATCACACCCTACAACGAAGGAGACTCCGCAGAATTGTAGAGGGACATAACATTGCCCACCCTCTCTTTGACTGAAAGACAACTATTGGACAGCTCCCTGACTATGGATGAGGTGGCGCAGGCCATTTGATCGCTCAAATCAGGGAAGGCCTCTGGCCCTAACGGGATCTCCATCGAATTATATAAACTTAACCCTGTTAAATTGGCTGCTGACCTTAAAGTCATGCTTGAGGAGAGCAGGGGGAGAGGGGAGTTACCAATGGATCAATGAATAGCTAATATTGTAACTATCCATAAGACAGGCAAACCCAAAATGGACAGTACCTCGTGTCGGCCTATCTCCCTCCTTAATCCTGTACCTAAAATTCTTGCAAAAGTACTGGCTAATCGTCTCTTAAAAATCATATCCAATCTCGTACACCCTGACCAGTCAGGTTTTATTCCACATCGGAATACAGCTCTGAACCTGCGCCGAGTCCATGGGGTTTTAGGTAGAGCGGGCACTATAATGGAACCAGCTATTCTGCTTTCCTTAAACGCCACTATACCGTTCGATACGATCCAATGGCCTTATCTCCTTGTGGTACTCCAGAAAATGGGGTTTGACCCAGAATTCATTCGGTGGGTGCGCCTCCTATACTCGGCGCCATTGGCGAGAGTCGTAGTTAATAATAAAAAGTCAGACACGTTCGCCCTGATCCGGGGCACCAGTCAGGGGTGTCCGCTCTCCCCCCTTTTATTTGCCTTGGCGTTGGATCCACTTGCGCCTTGGATCCGACGTGACCCGGTAATCCGCGGGTTTCGCTGGTCACCAGATTGGGAGGACCGCATCTCGCTTTACGCAGATAACATATTGCTCTACCTGACCGACCCCAAAAAATCTCTAATCGCCGTACTGGACATATTGGCGTCATTTGGGAGGTATTCCGGGTTCACGATTAACTGGACTAAGTCCCATCTATATGCCCTCCATGGGGGCGTACCAGCCCTACCCCATGATTGTCAGATTCAAGTTAGTACCGCGGGATTTAAATATTTGGGAATATTCATCTCCTTAGACTCCACATTCTGTTAAAATAACAACCTGCTTCCCCCGCTATTACTATTAAAACGTGACATAGCCAGTTGGAAATCTCTCTCTCCCTTCTGAGTAAGGCGGCCCTTTTTAAAAGGATGTCCCTCCCCCGTTTCCTCTACGCCCTACAAAATTTGCTCGACCTTGTTCCTCTGACTTATTTTAAAGAAATTGAACGCCTCCGGAGGGAGTTATTGTGGAGTGGAACACCATGTATAGCCCTACGGAATTTTTTTTTTTTTTTTTTTTTTTTTTGGGTTCAAATCTGCTTTATTGCATAAGACGAAGTGCAGTACACAGCTTGTTTTGCCCACAACCCGGAGGCCGGCAGCAGGATGGAATAATCAATACACAGCCTCGTAGCCGGCATCCCGGGGGCCCGGCGGCGTATCATACATGCATGGTAAACCTGGTCGGCAGCTGGTGGTGTAGGATGAGCAAGGATGAGCAGCAGTTGAACAGAGTTCTGCGCGAGAGAAGATTCTCTCCATTTTGTCGAAAGTCAAAAAACAGTAACAGAAACACCCAAAACTAGGTAACAACGAAGAGGCAGTGTTCGACTGTGTGGTGGGATAATTGATAGTGTTCTGACGTGACGGTTCAGGCAGGCAGAGGTGTGTATGAAATCTCATGTCCAGGATGCCTAACCTAACATAAAGGAGACCAATATTGGCCGGTTGTAGGAGGGCGTAGGAAGTCCTGGAGTGCCACCCGCTAAAGATGTAAGTGCGTGAGGTGAGCATGGGACAGAGTAGGCATGTACAGAGAGAGGGGAGTGGTGTGTAGGCCAAAACTGAATAGTCTGTGATGTTAGCGACTGCTCAGGGGCACAGGGGAGCACGGGCGAGGGAATCCGGTTAACCCAGTCGTAATTTCAGGCTAGGACCAGAACAGAGCATGGGGTCCTAAGTTATGACAAGCTGACTGTCCGACTGAGCGCTGTCGTCCGGGCGTGTGAGCAGATAGTGCACAAGCGGGTCCCAGATGTCACTGGGACGACACGAGGGAGGCAGCAATTCAGCAAAAGTAGTATGCTGATCTTGGCAGTATATCAGGTCTGTGAGCCAGTCCTTGAATTTGGGCGCCCTTCCTCTGCCCCACCGGCACGCGATACGCCGCTTGGCCAAAAGCAAGGCAGTGTCAATGAATTTCCTGCAACCCCTAGGCATCTGCATCGTATACCCGAGGAGGGCCATCAAAGGGTCCGCAGGGATCACCTCCCCCACCATCTCAGCAAGAGCCTCCGTCACTTGCCGCCAGTAGCAAGCAATCTGGGGACATTCCCACGCCAGATGAAGAAAGTCGGCATGGGCAGCATGGCAGCGCTCACACCGGTCATCATCCGCCAGCCCAAATCTACGTTTCCGCACCGGCGTGTAGTACACTCGTTGAAGGAATTTATAGTGGATAATTTTCAACCTGCCACTGGCAGAGATGCGAGCAGTGAGCGCACAGCAGTAGTGCCATTGGTCGTCTGATACATCAGTCGCAAGTTCAGCAGACCAACGCAGTCGAGCAGTAGAGTCTGGGCTTGGAGCAGCACTGCGGATCTGACGGTAGAGTCCAGAGACCAGGTGTGCCCCGTCCTGCGATCCTAATAGGAAGTGCAGTGGAGGCAGGGCCTCGGGCTCATCAGGATAATCGGGTAAGATGTCTTTCATCCCTGCACGCAAACGAATATAATAAAAGAGCTCAAGGGGAGTACGCTCGTGTGTTTTAAAGAACAGGTCCGCCGACTTGAAATGACCCTCATGAAACAGATCGCCCCAACAGGTGACATGTAATGCATCACAGAGATGTCGGAAACCCGTTTCCGATAACAATGTAAGCTCTGGGTGATAGACAAGCGGTAATCTGGGTGAGTAGAGTAATGGGCACGATAATCTTTTAGCTATGCGGCGCCACGCATCCAAAGTGCAGGAGACTGAGGTATTCGGCGTGGTTATGCACGCCTCTGGACAGTGCAACAGCCCATTGAGCGGGACCGGGTTCGCGATCCAGTCTTCGACCGCTATGTGCGGCATAAAAGGGGTAGGAGACATCCAGTGGTAGGCGAAGTGCGCCTGTGCGCACTGGTAGTATGCCTCAAAGTCAGGGACATCGAAACCTCCCCTGTCATAGGGAAGGGTCAGCGTCGACCATTTTAGCCGGGGGTTTTTGCCTCCCCAGAAAAGCCTGCGCAACTCCGTTCGGAGCGTTTTGAAGAAGAAAGCGCCAGGGAAATAGGGAATATTGAGGAAAAGGTACAGAAAGCGGGGTAGTACCACCATTTTTATAAGTGAGGCCCTAGCCCTACGGAAATTTAACTTAAAATGGTATGATGGTGGCATTAGCCTCCCCGACATTAAAAAATACTATTGGGCGGCTCATCTAGCAGCAATTAATCACGGCACCTACGGTAGCCCTGACAATCCAAGCTACCGAATGGACAAGTGGCTTCTTCCGGGAGGGTACTATAATAGGTCTACTGGACATTCGATAAGTATATGGCATACTGCGCACAGATCCCGCGGTTGGGAGTGTAAACTGACTTTGGCCACCCTCTATGGGACTCTGCGCAATTGGGTAACTTGTGGACAACAAAAGGGTTTGACAAGTGGGACATGATTGGCATTCTCGCAAAATAAAGACCTGTGGGAGAAGGGAGAAAATAAAACATTTACTGCCCTTCAAAGCCAACACGAACTGGCTGACTCGGAGCATTTTCATTACGCACAGGTGCGCCATGCCTTACGCTCAGTCCTCCCAAAGGGTGCTTCCCCCCCCAAACTCCTCCCCATTGGAGGATGGAATATTGGATGGCTACCTTCCGGAGAAAACCATTTCACTGATCTATAATAAACTACTATCAGCCAGATTCATCATTCTCCCGTTTTGCGAGCCCCCAATAGCGATTCATAAGGAATCGCTATTAAGGACTTGCAAAATGGGATTCATGTAGGAATTGCAAAAAATATTGCGATTCCTACATGTTCCTTATTTGCGATTAGCTAATTGCTAATCGCAAATAAGGAATAACTCCCCATGCATTCCTATGGGCCTATATGGGGAGTTATTCCTTATTTGCGATTAGCAATTAGCTAATCGCAAATAAGGATGCGATTTCAAGGGTGCAGGGGTGTCCAAAGGACACCCTGTAGCACCCCTGAAATGTAATCTACATTGGTGTTGCGCACACACATGTCCAAAGGACATGTGTGTGTGTAACATGCAACTTAGAAAAATGCATTTAAAAGTTTTTGCTATTTACCACGAGGTCTGACCTCTCGGTAAATAGCGGCCCAAAATTGCAATTTTGCAATTTTACAATGATTCATGAATTGCATTTAAGGAATCTCAAATAGAGATTCGTTAAATGCAATTCTTCGCAAATGTGTGAATTCTTTAATAGCGAATTTTGCATTTGGGATGATGAATCCCAAATGCAAAAATTGCACTCGCAAAAGGCAAGATTCTCAGAATCCTGCCCTTTGCAAGTGCAATTTAGCTTGATGAATCAGGCTGTATATAACATGGATGACCCTCTTTCCCTCTTACGACTAAAATGGGTGGCGAACGGTATTGAGATGGATGATGAGGAGTGGCAGGAGGCTGTGTCATTCCCCCGGGTAGTAGCGATTCCAGAAAGACTACGACCAGTGCAGCTAAAAAACCTGCACAGGATATATATGACAGGGCCTTGACTGGTACAAATAGGAAGAGCAGAAACAGGGGACTGTTGTAGGCGTTGTGGGCAGGCGGGCACCTTTATGCACATCATCTAGGAATGCACACACATTCAGTTCTACTAGAAAGAGATATGAAGTAGTGGGGGCGGTCCTTGCTGTTCCTATTCACCCAGAAGCGCGTAGATGCTTACTGAACATATGGGAACCAACCGACCTAAACGCACACCAGACACAATGGGCCACCTTCGGGTTCATGCTGGCAAAAAGGAACATCGCCCAGACCTGGGGGGGCGGCAGCACCGCCCACACTAAAAGCATGGAAGTCAAGTATGGACTGGTCCATGTTCCATGCAAAGACAGTATATGTTGCCCGTGGTTGCCCCAAAAAGTGGTCAAAAGTATGGGGGCCATGGAACTGATCCCGGGGGGATATATGTGCTCCCCCTCAGCAACTTGCCTTAGATGACTTACTTTCACCATGACTTGTCCTTACTGTGTGTAATGTGAATGATTATTGCCGTATTTGTCATGCCTAAACTGATATTGAATTGTTACTATGATCGCGTGTATGCCGATGACTGTTAAGAAAAAGATATTTAAAAAAAAAAAATCTTCCCGTGCCCAACAAAAATGAATGTGTCCGTCTGTAACTGGTGCTCATGTAAAGCGCTCTGATACCTGATATCTTCGGGTCTACTTCGTATTATATAAAACTCTTTTTAAAAAATAGATACGTTTGTCAACTCTCCTGAACCTCCATAAACATTTAGATCTCTTATTTACAAATAGAATTCTTTGCTGGTACCAGGATCCTAATAAAGCCACAAAATTGCAGCCAGAATGACTTAATGAACATAATGTTCAGCCCCCTTACCAACACTCCATTTTATTGCACTTCTACTTCACTTTCTACTTCCTGATATCTTACACCTCTGCACTCCTCTTACTTTTTAACCAGAACTAGTTACACCATGGACATGCTAGATTCAAATAAATTACAGACTCAATGATATATACCTGCTTAATGTACTGAGCAGTCTTACCAGACTTTATCTATCTTTCTAATACTGACCATGGAAGTTTAATATCTATCTCGAAAACACTCTTACTTCTTCTGCATTGTAAACTATACATTTATAGCACTAAACAAGTAAAGGAGGCAGCCAGGAAGTTCAATGCCGCACCGCCTGAAGTAGTCAAGACAGGGACAGAAACCGTTAGCCACCTCCATGGCCAGCTGAACATTGACAACACATTAAACACATTTTTCACAACAAATATAATCAACTCACAATTATGGATGACCACATTCAACAAAATGCTTCTGGGTCTTGGTTATTGGTGTAGTATTTTTCTATATTGTGTGTTTTCAAGATAGCACAGCCAATGCATTTCACCTTATGAAGGCTTCATTAGAGCAAGAGCTCCGAACGACTGAAAAACACAAGGATCTTCTTGACGTAGGATAATAGGTATTGGAGTCTAAATACACATGTGATTCAATGTTAAGTCCTCATAAGAAACTGAATCATTCATGGGACAATATGTAAGCCTTCTAGTTATAGCATTTACTACTTAAGTTCCGGTAGATAAATCATGCCACGATCCTGTGGTTTAAATAAACAAATCACTTCTAAATGGTAAAATCCAATGCGCATCCCTCTAAGACCAGCACTTGGGGTCCAGTGTGTTTCCTGCATTGTAGGTGGGGTCGGTGACGAGTTGGGTGAGACCGATGCTATTCATGGCGTCAAGTAGGCTGCCGGTGTTGGTGTCATTGAGCTCATCGAGGTGGAAATTTAGATCTCCAAGGAAGATGTAGTCTTTGGAGTCAATGGCAAGAGGGTTGATGAAGTCGGGTATGATGGTGCAGAAGCTGGGATGTGGTATAAGTGGTCTGAAGGCGAGGGTGCCTCTGATGATGGTTTTTCAATCTGCTTGGAGTTTGAAATTGAGGTGTTCCATGGCTGGATGGTGTCTTTTGTCTTGGTGATGCAGTCGATGTTTTCTTTGTGAATTATGGTGATCCCTCCTCTGGGTTTGTTTGTGCGGTCTTGGTATGTTCTCTTGTATCCATCAGGTGTTGCTGTAGTAATGTAAAGAATGGACCCAGGTGTGAGCCAGGTCTCGGTGAGGAAGATGACATTGGGGGTGAGGGTGATGATCGGGTCTCAGATCTCGGTGGCGTGTTTGCAAAAGAACATGTGTTAAGGAGGAGGCGGGCAAGTTGTTGTAAAGAAGGTTCATTATGTTCTTTAGCTCGTATGGTGGTGGACGGCATGTTGGTGGGTGACCTGATCATACAGTAGAAGGAGCAGTGGATCCAGGAGAAAGGTCCTACCATAGATTGTGGGGGGGTGCGGCAGCAGCGGTTGTCGTGGTATTCAGCATCAGATTTGCTGCAAGGTGTGGGAGAACCAGTGTTCTTGGTGCTAGGCAAGGTCCAGGGCCTGACGGGTGTAGACAGCCTTGCCTGTGGTGCACAAGCAGCAAGTGCACTGCCTATGTGCAACTGTGCTGCTGCCTCCATTAAGTGGGTCATGGGAGGAGGGAGGGGGTTTCTGTGTGGTGGTGGGAGGGGCTGGCAGGAGTCAGGAAATAGTAGGTTGCACAACAACAAGGAGAAAAAGGAGGGAACAAAACAAGCAGGAAAAAAAGGAGTCACAGGCAGGCGCGAAAGGGAAAGGCACTAAGGCAAGGAAATAAGGCACAAAAGGCAAAGACCAGAAGTAAAAACAAAGCACATGGAGGGGGCAAGAATCCATCTGTTTGGGTGCCGACAGTGAGAGTGAGAGCTGGGCTTGGGGCAAGGTTTCATGAATCATTGTGTGGTTAGCATTAGGGGCTTACCTTGGGGAGAAATTTGTGGCATATTATGCTTTTTAAAGTTTCAAAGACCAGTACACCCACGTCTTCTGACTCATACCTTCAGGTTAATAAAGCTTTCACCATCAGGTCCCTGAACGCGTTGCTCTCTCAGATCTCCAAGCCCTTGCTCACCCTCAGATCTCTGTATCCCCTGTCAGGACTAAAACTCCTGGTCATCCTTAGGAATTCTCAGTCACTTCTAACCAACATGGTTCCACACTTTCACACACATCATGAAGTTTGTAGGCTTCTGCTCGCCTCAAGGACACATGGTTCTGTGAATCCTAAGGACATGAGACTCATACTCCCTATCAGTTGGTCCCTAAACTACCCACTTACAATGGGGCCTTAAGCTCATTTCCCCTGTTTGGTCCCCTGAGGATCCTTCTTAGGCTCAGATCAGAGGCACCAGCTCAGTCTTGGGGCCTTTGGTCCATCTCAGCTTCTGGCCATCCAGTTTCCCTATTTAACTTCAGGCTCAGTAGCTCTTGATCACTCATACCTTAAATCTTCAGGATACCCTCAGTTCACTGAACATGATGTTTACTAGGAGATTTTGCAAAGCTTATATTGCTGTGTAGTTTCCTGGCTGCTTGACACATAGTCATCACCAGATCTCTAAAGCGCCTTGTATTGCACCAATGGCTCATGCAGTCAGTAGCTACGTGCTTTAGCAAACCTTATCATTTTCTGAATACCAACATTCGCCATAGAAGTTCGATGGATTTTGGTCTTTGAGAGCACTTTGATTTCTGCAGTCTTCCAAAGGTGATTTGAGGAAGTGGAGGGACCTTGTGCTGGCTCTGATAGTGGACAGACCAGGATCCTGATTTTGAGTAGGGTGGAAATCAAAAAGCCATCTATTTCTGGAGGAAGTATTAAAACCAGAGGAGAATCGACTGATGGTGTTTCCTTTACGATACTATTCATTTTTTGAACTCCATTGCTGGGTTCTACTGTGGATTCAGCACTTCCTCTAGGTGTCCGCCAACTTCTACATCAAGCCATAGACGACTTGACTGTGAGAGAAATAAGGGTTGTGCATGAGGCATTAATCTACCTGTTCCTTATATTCACTGACCAGGAAGCGTCTGACATCCTCTTCTCCATCAACGCTTTGTTTCATCATTCACTGTACACTCTTTTTCTCCATTTGCCATCACCTTTCTCTCCACTTTTGTTTTCCATTCTTCACTCTCTATACCTGTCTATCAATCAACCCTTCTCACCACTAAGTGTTTCTACTCCATTCTTCAGTTTTTCTCTCTGCCCCTCTACCTCTCCTTTCCTTTTTCTCTCCCCTTTCGTCTCAGGAAAAAGGGTGAATTTTCTTTTTTACAGCCACACTGCCAAAAAAGGGTATTTTCCGTGTATTCTTTTCTATTCAGATTTTTTTAAATTGCAAAGTTATTTAAAACTTTTCTGTTCAAAGGCTCACTGTCACCTTCTTAGGCTCGGGATGTAAGAAGGTGCACCACATAAAGGGCCGTCCTCGGACCGTCCAATTGTCATTTTGCAAACAACAAAACAACAACCACTGAGCCTAATATATGGCTTGCTTAGACTACCGCTCACCTGAAGCTGCAGCAGTCTGTTAGTTAGAAAACTCAGTTCAGGCATGTGGGGCTGCTTCATCCACAGATGATAAAAACACGGCCCCCTAGTTCTCTTCTGCCACAGGGCCCTCAGGCACCAGCCGATTGCCTGCCTTGCCAATCCGACCTTGGTATTTGCACAAAAACAGTAAGTTGTTACCGTTTTTCCTCTTACCAGGGGAAAGGGGCAACTATTTGTGCCCTACTCTGTGGTGGTAGCACCGTATATAGCAAGGTGGCAAAAGACCTGAGCAAGTGTGAGGTTCAGCCACCCATAGGTCCCTAATAGTCCCCCTATATGATATGTTGTGCCTAGAATTACTCTCAAAAGAGAGTAGGGAATTATGACATGGTGATGGGGCAAGGTCTTAACCAAGTCCTACCTATTGCAGAGTGAAGCAAGATCCCATCTGGTGCCTTCATACCTGCCCCCTAAGGTTTGTAGTCCTATCACTGGTGACCTACAGTGCAGTATCACTTTAAGCATTTTGGTGACTTTTCTACTATTTACTCTTGGTGAGGATGGTCTATACCGTGGATAGCCCCATTAATTCGGCCTGCAGGTGGCTCGGACCTTGTATATTGGCACACCACCCAAACCTCTGGTAACTTTGGACCCAATGACAAGGGAAAGACATGGCTTGGTAGTTCGGACTGGACTGTTCCCACGAGGCACAGGGTCAGAGCTGATTTGCATATAGCCAGTGTCTAACCCAGGGTGGTGTGGAGTGCAAAAAAACGATGGATTTAGGCCCAGATCCTTGTACTGGGGTGAATGTATGACCTTGTTCTACATTCTGTCCATCAACTGTGTTTTTTGCAATTTTCACCCCGAGTGGGCTGGGTATGCTCAGACGTGAGTCCCAGGCTCTCCACACCACTGGAGTCAAGCTATCCAGGCTGAATGAAGGCTGATAGCCAGAAACCGGTCCTTGGATCCTTGATTCCGATCTGGGAAAGACATGGCTTGGTAGTTCGGACTGGACTGTTCCCATGAGGCACAGGGTCAGAGCTGATTTGCATATAGCCAGTGTCTAACCCAGGGTGGTGTGGAGTGCAAAAAAACGATGGATTTAGGCCCAGATCCTTGTACTGGGGTGAATGTATGACATTGTTCTACATTCTGTCCATCAACTGTGTTTTTTGCAATTTTCACCCCTAGTGGGCTGGGTATGCTGAGACGTGAGTCCCAGGCTCTCCACACCATTGGAGTCAAGCTATCCAGGCTGAATGAAGGCTGATAGCCAGAAACCGGTCCTTGGATGCTTGATTCCGGTCTGGGAAAGACATGGCTTGGTAGTTCGGACTGGACTGTTCCCATGAGACACAGGGTCAGAGCTGATTTGCATATAGCCAGTGTCTAACCCAGGGTGGTGTGGAGTGCAAAAAAACGATGGATTTAGGCCCAGATCCTTGTACTGGGGTGAATGTATGACATTGTTCTACATTCTGTCCATCAACTGTGTTTATTGCAACTTTGGACCCAGTCCATGCGGCTCCCTACTGCAGGAACACCCGAGGTCCAGCAAAGTGGCAAATAGAGGTATTTTGAAGGGTGTAAAGGAAAGAAACAGGAGTGCAGAGAAACTAAGGGCCTGATTTATAAATGGACGGATTGGCTGTTTCGCCTGGGGGCAAAGTACATTACTTTGTCCCCCTGGTGGAGGGACCGCCTGCCATATTTATAAATGACCAGTAAGCAGGCAATCATTTGGAACCCGCTGTCAAGGCGGTTCCTGCACATGGATTTCGCTGTTTGCTGCAAGGCTGTGTTATGCTGACACAGCCCTGCACCAAACTGTTTGTTTTGTTTTCAAAATGGATTATCTCTTGAAAATAATGTAATGCTCCCCTCGCCACGGGAGTCGTCTTCCATAGCGAGGGGAGCATTATTACCATTTTACTGTCCCACACTGGGTTTGCCTGGCTGTAACAGACAGTAAAAAAAAAAATTCTATATGTCCACCCGTCCTGATTAGGCGGGCGGACATATAGTCATTTCTCTGAAGGCCCTTACCCCTTTGGGCCGTCTGAGAAGTTTGGCTTTGGCAGCAAGTGATTAGTCACCACCGTAGCCAAGCTTAAGGTCTGCCAGCATCAAACTCGTGCCTTTATCTTGGCGGTATGTATATATACTCTGTCGCCGATGTCAGCCACTTAATCAGCACCCAGGTACAGGGAAATAAATGAACACTTAAATGTGCGAAACGTGTTCTAATTTAGTACTTTATAAAACAAAACCATACACATCTAAACAAGGTTACTGTGAATAGAACAGCATTGGGTTCGTGGGTTTGTTTAATATATTTATTTAGAGTGCTGTGCACTCCATCTTGTCTGTGAAGCTGCTTCTATTTTTCCCCTTCACCCATGAGGATTTAGGAGGAAGAGTCAATTCACAGTGGCAACCAGGTGTAGTTAAGGGACTCTCGGGGACTACGCAAGCTGCTTTAGGCCCCTGTGGATCCGTTTGGCAGAACTAGGGTAAGGGAAATGGGCGAAGTAGCGCCAAATCCGTCACTTCTACACAGCTGTCGTGACCTACATTTCAGGGAATGCAGCGGCCAGGTAACGAACTAGCAGCGCAGTGCCAAAAAACGCATCGTGTATTGACCCAATCTGAGGCGGTTGTTACTGAAAATGCTGTGAATGAAAGCCGTTTGCTTAATGTAACGTGGTTAGCAGAGAATGGGGATGAAAATGTTCGTGAGAACAACAAGGTGAAAAAGTGAAGTCAGAATTCATCCTATTGTTGAAGTAGGTAAGAGGGAGAGAGGAGTTGAGGAAGGTGAAATGGGACGGACAGGGAAGTAAAAGGATTGCTTAAAAAAAATACAGGACTGTCTAGGAAGCTACGAAAATGACTGGTTTCTAACCGAGTTCTGAAAGTGAGGAAGGAAGGTTTAGGTCTGAAATTGGTAGTGAGTTCTGTGCTGACATCGCAGCACCAGAGAAGGATCAATTTTTGGTTAAAAAAATGATTTCAAATTGGGTTCTTCAGTCCGTAGGAAGTTTAGGCTGCACTTCTTCCTTAGTCTTTAATGGATAAGTAAAATATCAGCAAAGTAAGTAAGTAATCCTGATGTATTATCCTAACACAGAGTGAGTTTCCAATTCCTCATGTTGCTTTTGCAATTGTTCATGCCCACACATTTTCCATATTGCGCTGGGTGTGGACTGTTGTGATGCCTTCAGAGTTGATGTAGCAGCAAAGACACAATTGCACTCAGTAGGCCCCCTTTTGTATTATTATTTTTGCTGACTTTTTTTACGCGTAGAATTTTACAATATTGTGCAAGGTTTCTGTTTTAATTCAGTTATTCATATTGTTGCCTTTGTTGTGTATTAGCGCGCATGCCCTGTTCTTCCAGGACTTCATGACTTTGATAATAGACACGAGCAATAACAATTTATCACAAGGCACCTTTGATGCTCACAAGGGGAGGGCAGGGTGAGCCTGCTGGGAGTCACAAGAATGCCTCTTGTGTGCGGTCTGTGCTCCTACTTGCTTTTGGTACCTTGTTGTGAGGGGTAAGCGACAAGTGCACTCACTGGCACCCATAACCCTGGACTCTGGAGTGATGTAGAACATTTAAAAATGCATCGTGATTTGCAGGTGGGTTCTTAGTACCCTTCAGAATTATTGAGTAATTTGAGGTATTAATAACCCGTCCCACGCTTCCCAAAGAAACTGGTGTCAATGCTGTACGTCTTGCAGTTGCACTACCACACTTTACCCATCTTGTTTTCTGGGGCGGAACGATTATTAGAGAAGCGGCAGGTGCAGTCGAATCGAGACATTGAACTTGAGGGGCACTCTGCAATCCAGCATAACTGTCTATTTGTCTGCCTAACCCAAAAGGATGGGCCGCATTTTGCTCTCTATATTAGACCGCTTGTGTCACATAAAACGACTTTATTGGAATCCGTTGTACATTTCCAGCCGAAGAAACAAAAAAATACCTGAAGTGCAAGAAAACTCAGAATGAAAAAGCTCTTCTTATTTTGTGTCCCCGCAAACCTGGCCATTTGAATCAGCAATATAAATGTAATATATGGATGTTTTTATTTCTCCCCAGCACATCATCAAGTTCCATCGTGCATCGAAAGCAAATAAAAAGCCAATGCAGCTGCCTCGGTGTATGGTGAAGTCACTTCTGTACCAGATCCTCGACGGAATCCACTACCTCCACGCAAACTGGGTCCTTCACAGAGACTTGGTAAGTCAGTGCGACATAGGCTCGCAAAGCATTCTGGGTATCGGGAACAAACGTATCTAGCTAGGTGCACTTGCATATTGATACACGCGGTTTCCTTTTATTGTGGCTGCTTACTATTGGAAGGCTAAACATGTGAAAACATGTCATGGTTTCCCATTGTGTTTATCTGCAACATCTGAACAGACACAATGACAGCGAATCCGGCGATAGTGCCGGAGGGGCGGCATCAGAAAGCCATTGAGTTATCTGGCTCGTGGACAATACGAAACCGTTCTGAAAATAGCTGTATTTAAGAGCGCGCGGCCCTTAGCAGATAAGGCGCAGCGCGCGCCGGTTATTGTTCCAGAGCACGTCACGTCGAGGGCCTGCTTTGTCGTTGCGCACGTGCGTGTCTCCTTCATCCCTTGTGTTTCCATGTCCAATTATAATGGGGGTAGCGTTAGGGGTATTCGTACCATTTCACTGACACCTTTTAATTCGTGTGTCATTTTAAACAACAGGCCTGTTTACGCAATCTGGTGGGAAGAAGCAGATGTGCCTAGAATGCAGAGGTTGACAGGAAACTACAACATGGCGCCAGAGTGTATAGACTTTAAAAGAGCTTGAATGAAAGGGTGAAATTAGATTTATGTCTTGTCATAAATTACTGTGCTATGTTACATACTTTAATAATAAGTCGTTTGTAAACTGCAGGGCATTTCTTCCTCAGCGCTGGTATTCAAATCAAAAGGGAGTCGAATCACGAGGTTTCTAACCTCTCGGTTTGGAGGTTTCACGCCATTTCAACTAAAATCCCGATTGCCTGCCCATCTTACTAATGGTCTTGCAGATAGTTGTAGGTTCAGTAGGTTGTATGTCCTGGTTGCTTTTTGTCCTGTTCTGCTGCAGTTTCAGTAATGCTATGCTGGTTCTAGGATTTTTGGGGCCCTGGGCAGAAAGGGAATGGGAGGCCCCCCCCTAATTTGCATATGGAGTGACATCACATTAATACTATACATTGACTAAATTCTATGACGTTTTTGAAGCGATTTTGCACGAAGCAACTTTTTAAAACTATGGTAAGTGTAAATACATTATATTATTCACTCTGGGTGAAAAAGCTTGGCCCAGGTTTCTACAAAAGATATATCTTTAGTCCAGCGTTAACATTTCTTCCAGACTAATACGTTATTATATATATAGGTATAGTATTGATATAGTGTAAACCAAACACATGTCCCTGCAATGCCCATGGTAGAGGGCCCTCTATTGTGCCTCACAGCAATTGTGTAGTGCTGTGAGGCCAAGGGGAGCCCCCTCCCCCTTAGGCCTTGCAGTGATGGTGACCAAGACAACAAACGAGGCACCCTCGTGAGCAGCAGATACAGTGTGGCTGCTGTTTCTCCCCCCCATACCTTCTGTGCAGGGTGTCAAGCTTCACCCCCACCTCCCCAGACAATCTACCTTGTACTTTGAAGTGGGAGGTGTGAGGCCGAGCCACACCTGACTGCTAAATAGTGCATCGATGGGGAGGGAGGGGGGCACAAGAGAAGCACACATTGTGGGCGTAAATGCATGTGAAAAGCGTGCTGTGGGCTGCGATGCGGGCCCCCATGTGGGTACGGTAAAGGTGGGGCCCTGGGCAGCAACCCACACTGCCCATACCTAGTGCCAGCCCTGCTATGAGGCATGGACTATAGGACTTTGCTTGCTGGTGCTACATGAATTTAGTCAGGGAGAGAGCAGAGAGGGACTTCCCATCAACTCAGTCTTGTTATCACCAGACAGACTGCACTGCATTTATGTTTCAGGGCCAGGCTGTCCTTTTAGTCCACCGGGCATTTCCCTGGTGGGCTGGAGATGCTGGAGGACTGTTTTGAAAGCCCGGAGCCGCTCCGTGTGTCTCCCTCACTCTCCCCAGTCTCCCCCTCCCCCTTTGCACATGAGACGATGAGAGAGAGAATGGATGGATGGATGGAAAGAGAGAATGCACAATGAGATGAAGGGAGCGGGGCAGGTTTGAGCATTTTTCAGGGCTGCTTTTGGTTCCCCAGTCCGGGCCTATAAGCCTTTGAGTCTGCATCTCTGCAGATGTAGGACTGATCTGTTGGTTATTTAGGCCTCTTAGGTGTTTCAATTCCTCCTTAGCACCATTTTAGAGTGTATTTCTTAAGTTCCTTTTAGCAGGACATGTTATCTTCTTCAATGCAGTGGTGTAGCAAGGCCTTTTGCCACCTATGGCGGTCCCTGCGTTTGCCGCCTACGGCGGACGAATTTAAGAGTGTGGGGATGATGCAGATTCCCCCGGGACAGCTGCAAATAAGAGGGGGGTGGGCAGAGGGCACTGCCCACAAAACTCATGCCACCCAGGGTGGAACCCCCCCTTGCTACGCCACTGCTTCAGTGCACATTACATGCACTCCTGCATAGCTCTTGATCACAATTTATAGGGCTGCTCGAGGCTTTTTACTCCGCCCCTGCAAAAGGGGAAAGAGGAGGACCATAGCTTCCTGGCCAGCCCCTTTGTAGAACACAGCAGCATTTCACCCAACATCCCTCTGCCCATCGATTTAGAAATACTTTTCAGTTTGTGCTCTTCCTTTCTCCTCTCCTTGCTGGTTTTCACTCAATTTATCTGTGGAGATCAAACCAACTACCCAATGAAAATGTATGCCTAAGTAGTTAAATGTGCCACACAGTTGACTAAAATATGAACTCATATATGGTATAAATTTGTTATCACTATTTCTGATGTTGGGAGAGGCCATGACTCACAAGAGACGAAGCCTTCAGTGGTTTGTGATACCCCTCCCCTGTTCTCCCCTTCCTTTACAAAGGTAATAAATAGCATATTATTCTCTGCACACCTGCATGGGTCCTTTGTGCCATGCTTTTTCTTCAAGTGCATTAGTATTAACACAGGTGTTTCAGCAGCAGCAGAGCACAATCACTCTAGATTTACTTATTATGTGAACAGTGAAGATCCAAGGGAATGTTGACAAAAAAGCTCCAGATCTTGGAACTCTGAAATGGTAATAAAATGTGATTTCACTTTTGCACTGTACTGTTTCTACACTTGCACAAACTAACGCTACATAACGCCTCTCTACATACTTACTGCACACTATCTTTTAGAAGTGTACAGCTTTTTTCCCTTTCCAAACCAGTGGTAGATTATTAGTGGGACTTTACAGAGTAGCCCTGCCTCTTATGAGCCACCTCTTCCAGCCCCCTTGCCACTACCATGAGCTGCTAATTAACTAAGCAGTGTTCATGAAAGCGCAACTTTGTGTTTTCATGAACACTGCTAGTGTGCAGGACAGGCCTCATACCCTCTCCAGGCTCCCGATGACAGGAGTAAGGCATGGTCCATGTATAGAGTGCCATTTAAAAACATGTCACTCTAGGTAGATGACTGGGTTGTGCATGTCTGAGGCGTGTAATTCAATTGTGATCACCTCACACAGGCACAATCCATTTTATTTAGCAGACATACCACTTATGCCTTGGGTAGCGAGGTTTATATGCTAAAATGGGCCTATCAGGGTACGCATCATTGCATCTCTGAAGCCAATGAGGAGTCTCACAGAGCTGCAGTGGCAGGATTCCAAGCACTGTCCCCAGTTTACTCTTGCAGGAGTTCCACACGACTTGCAAAAAAAAAAAGTTTTTAAAAATCCAACGTAAGGTAGGTAAAGGACCATGGGGCATTATCTGGCATTCGGGGTTGTGCGTAGGGCCTAGTTATGGACCAGACCCTGTATCCAACGCCATGCCATGCACAACAGAAGGCCATGTGTGGTGGGAGTTGGCCATATGTAGGGGGCTGGGCTCAAGGCCTGCCCGCAGGCCATGCCTTGGGCCAACCCTCCGCTGCTCACTGCCAAAAGTCATGCACGGCAGGGGGTTGACAGAATGGTTGGCAGAGGATGTATTGTAATTAGATCTCACTTTACGTTTAGAAAAAAACATGGGAATTCACTGAAAAAAACAAAGTTTAAATTGAAGTTATGAAATCTATGGTGGTGCAAAGTTTACTTATGTTGTCGTAAGTGGGGTTGGAGGAGGAAGGCCATTTGTTGGACTTGCCCCGCTCTGCAGGGTCATCCCCAAATGTTTTGTCTTTACCCCTCCTGTTTTCTTACCCATTTTTGCTGCCTTTTTGGACATTGTGCTCTTAATCACTGGTGACCAGTGCTAAAGTGCTTGTGCTCTCCCCTTTAAATATAGTAAAATAGGCTTACACCTGAATGGCATATTTAATATACTTATAAGTCTCTTGTAAAGTGGTAAACCATATATATACCCAGTAAATTAAATGCTAATTGTGGGCCTACAACACTTATTGAGCCATCCACTTAAGTAGGCCCATCAAACATGTCTCAGACCAGCCACTGCTGCTTACCAGCAGTTTTAAGCTGCCAATTTAACTTGGCAATATAATGCCTTGCCAAGTCTAAAACTCCTGTTTAAACACATATAAGTCACCCCTAAGGTAGGACCTAAACAGCCCGTAGAGCAGGGTGCAATGTTATTAAAAAGTTGGACATATACTTTTAAGTTGTACATGTCTTAGTACTGAAAAACTCACAAATTTGCTTTTCACTACTATGAGGCCTACCCCTTCCATAGGATAACATTGGGTTACCTTATTATACTTAATAAGTGCTAACGTTTGATTGTGCGCAGGTAGGAAAGTCAAGTATGGTGTTTGAGGAATTGTAATTGAAATTCCTCTTTAATGGTAAAGATGGATTTTAAGTCACAGTTCTGAAAATACCACCTTTAGAAAATTATCCTTTTCTTGTCCTAACCATTTGGTGCATGCAGCCTCCTCCTGGCTCCAGTGACTAGGTATATTTGTCAGTTGGCCTTTGTGTATTCCTCCCAGACATCATCACAGTAGTTGGTCTGGGCGTTGGCAGGATGGGCCTTCCCTGACTTGATAGGGGAGCGGAGGTATCACTTACCACATTTGCACATAAAAAGCACTGGCTCAGCTCTCACACAAATGAATTCACACTTGCCTATTGTGCCCACAGACAGATTGGGACCAGGGCAGGGAAACAGGAAATTCCAGACACCTCTGTAGAGGGAAATTCTAGAAGTTTCTCCCACTTCAAAGTGGAACCCTGAGACCCAGACTTCAGTTCGCTTCTGGACCTGTGGAAGACACAGAGGAAGGACTGGTCTGCTGCAAGAAGGTCCGCTCTGCTGCCCTGCTACCTGAGTAAGGAGGATTGGACCTGCACCTTGAACCTAGGACCACCAGAGTGACTCCAAGGGCTAGTTGGCTTTCCTACTGATCAGAGCCTCAGGGGCAGAAAAGGCTCCAATCATGTTGAACCCAGCACCTGGGCTCTGCCTTCTATGAGTCCTAATCCCAAAGTGGTGCCTCTCCAGTCCTGGAACCATGGAAGTGGTTGTAAAGGTGCTCTGCCAGCCCAGTTGTGGTCCCTATCAGAACTTACTCAGCACAATGCAACCCGATGCCGCCCACGCAGCTCCTTATTGAAATCAATGCAGCATGATGCAACTCGACGCGGCCCTCGCATTGCAGCATTCGCAGTTTCTCATTGGAACTGATGCAGCGTGAGGCAACTCGACGCAAGACCTCGCACAGCTCCTTGGAACTGCCGCTGCACGGTGCAACAGGCCCAGAGGACTTTGCTGGTTAAGACATTTTAATTTTCCCATTCATAGAGATTCCTGTCAAAAAACAACTTCAATTACCCTCTGACAGATCAGTATCCGATTTTGTGTGGATCTTATCGGATACATTGGGCTGACATGGTACTCTATCGCAAATGCGAAGGAGTACCATGTCTTCCGAATTGCCGATCTGCCCTTCCTATTTAGGGTCATGAGGACTTCTACTTTTCCATCATAAAGCCTTTGTTTAGTCCATTGATTGAAAGCTTCTTCCGACAGAGTAGGGGCTGTCAGAGAAAGGGCATAACATCACGCACCATATTTAGGGCAGAAGGCGTGATAGCCTTTTTTTCGGTCTGTCACTGCCAAGAAAAACCTGAGAGAGATGGACAGAAAAAAACAAGTTATAACATTTTCACAGCCACAGAAAGCACTCCCTGGGTGTGGTGGTCATTCGGTTTTGTTTTTCAATAACCAACACCTACTTTGGGACTTTGTTTTTGAAAAGCAAAAGCTTTGTAAACATTTGGAGGACAGGACCTTGACAGGAAACATTAGGACGGCGGATCCTATAAAATTACAGAATGCCATTGGGTCAGCAGTGATCTCTAAATTTTGGCGAACAGTAATCTGTCAGGGTGGCAAACTAAATGCCCTTCCCCAACCTTATGACCAAAGTACTGTCTGCCAAACTTTAAATCTAAGTCAGAAGGTAAAATCTTTGAATGGGATATCTTGCTTGATGTATATGACCTACCTGCCATCACAATCAGCCTGACATCATGTTTCAGTCCAGATTAACTGTGAACAGTGACTTCTGCTTGAGACCTTACTTTTTTCCATAAAGCTTTAGCAATACATATCTCTGGTTCACCTTTTTTGTTTCATTAGATGATTTTACTTTTAGAAATGTGTTTTGTTATTTTTATTGTATTGTGTTTTGGCTATATGATTGTATTGGTTCTTCTAAATTCTTGACACATTTGTAAATTAATTCTTTCTGCCTTGTGCTATAACTGCCAGCAGTTGAGCCCTGGACCTTTATTGAACTTGAGGATTGGACCTGGCAAGATTTTGGACTCATTACTTGGGAAGGACTCCCATTCTCACCAACGAATTACCCATTTACATTACATTGGAGTTCAGCAGTAGGACGCAGACTTGTGTTTAGCGGTTGCTGCTCATTGATAAGGGCCAAAATTAAAAAACTTTGTACACATTTGACAGCAAAAATGGATCATTGATTTTATTTAACATAATGTTCTCCTTTGAGTGGAGTGAGACAGCTCATATACTGCATCTGGGGCAGTGCGTTACCTCAGGCAGTTAGTAAAATAGTGGATAGGAACACTTAGGTGGACCCATGCAGATCTCTAAAGGGTCCTATCCTTAGGGTACATAGACCCAGAAGGTAAGGGATAGGAGGCGGGTGCCACCTACAATGGGAGTGCCTGGGATTATCTGCTGTTAAAGGTGAGGAACAAAAACTGGCATGGGCGAGGCTGCTTCTGACCTGAGGTTGCTGTCTGTACTGTCAGAGACAAGAGACAGGGACTTGGATCAGGCAGACTCTTGCAGTACACAGCAGAGTGTGTCACCCTTGTGGAGGACTCTGGGTCCACCATTAAAGACCTGAAGTACTAGGTCATTGTTCAGTCCTAGAGTATCACCCCTGAGGTGGTAGAAGTGAGAGTGGAAGGACACTATCTACAAACTAAGGGTGTACCCCTCAGTTTGAGAAACCTAAATCGACAAAGAGACCTCAGGAGCAAGTTAGAGACACTGTGCCAACCCATAATCAGACCCTCCAGCTATTCGCGATTTCGCGATTCACGAAAAATCGCGAAATCGGCTAACTAGCGCGATGGCCGCGATATTTGCAATATTGGCCACGATATTTACAAAAGTGTCTACCGGGAGACACCAAAACAAACAATGCCCTTTTATTGGCTGTGTGCACGCACGCCATTACGTGCCGCCGTCCAATACCTGCTTCCTCCTGGCCAAGCTGTGAGAGGCAGACAAGAAGAAACGTTTCTGCACAGCTTTGCACTTAGCAAAAGGCGTGATTAAGTTGCCCACACCTGTCAAGTATCCGTTATAAACCCGGCATCACCATGACCCTGCAGCCGTATTTCAGTGTCAAACAGGCATGGTATTTCTCTGCTTTAATTTTAGCCACGTTTGATGATTTTCTTCACCTACCCTGTTCGGCACGGATGCTTCGAGAAGTTTTTACTGAACTCGTGGCATTCTCTTGGTTAATGTCTCCAAATTGGACATCTCTTTAATATGTCTTGCCGGATATAATAGTAATTCACGGGTTCTGACATAGTGGAATAATCGTCTGTTCCCTTGGGGGAAGATTGTTGATTGCTCTATTATTTCTGACCAGTGTTTGTATTATGTATTTTTATTTAATTATGTTATGCAGTGAAAGCAACCTGCCCTAAGGCAGCATGCATCTTCCCAGCCGTCCCCCTGCTAAACCTTGGAGTTTTTTCTCTGTAATCACCATGGGATTATCAACTCTGTGAACAATAAAAACACACTGTTCAGGGATGGCATTGATTTACAGTTTGGTGCTTGTGACTTTGCACTCTTCAGAATATACACACTCTATGAACATGGCCTACTTGTATGGTGTGCTTCTTATTTTAAATTTGTAACCAAGCAATCGGAAAACTAATTGGTCTGACCTTGGCCTGTGTCCAAATCAAGAACAGCCACGGGGCCAAGTCAATGTGAGGGTATCCTGGTGCCAGAGAATAACTGTAAGTGCTTCAGAAGATGGTCACCAGTCCGCAGGAAATGCATGCGATGTAAACTCCCTACACCACAGGACACTGTGGTCATCTGACAAGTTGCTTGGAATGGGGCAGAGTTTGCTACAACCAGAGCGCAGAGGTATGTGGAGGGTCTGCAGCAGCACATCTGGTGCGAGCCCAGGAGGTCTGGGTTCTCAGAGGAGAAGCATTGGACTAGGAAAACTGCCACTTCGAGGCCTAGAGTCAGATGCTGGAATGCAGAGGGGCAACGTGGGAAGACACGGAAAAAAAGACAGTCTTTACCGAGGGTAAGGCTGTACATTGCTGAAAACATTCACTGCCTTCCCTAGCGCCTGTTGACATAATCAGACCCTCCAGCATTTTGCAATTCCATGGCTTTAAGTGGGCCGGGTCTGGCCAGTGCTCAACAGAGAGGGTTCCCTATCGTGCTCTCCATTTTTACCCTCCGGGTGAAAAAAAACAAAAAACCTGCAGCTGTCACTACTTTAGATGTGATTTTAAAGAAACTTGTTTTTCAGTTTTATGCAGTGCACCTTGGAGCCCTTTACATGAGCATGTTTTGAATCATACATAGGATGTTGAGCTGTCATGAGGCTCGAACCACGCCGCAACCTCGCAAACAAGAACTGAAACATTTTCAAACTGATATACAATGAAGTCATAGTTGTTGCTTATTTCTCTTATGCCTACTTCACAGTGGGGTACTTTGCTAAATCAGTTTAAGACTGTAAAGGAAAGATTACGAGTACAATAAACTGCCGCAATAACGCCGCTAAATTTCCATTTTTGTGCCGCTAAATTTCCATTTTTGTGCCGCTAAATTTACAAATCTATGCCGCAATATCCTGGGGTGTCTGCATAGTCTGAAAGCCCACTGGACACCAGGGATTTTTGCAAAGTTTGGAGCAAGCTGAAGATATCAGGTGTCTGGTTTCCAACAGGGAGGGCTTACACTGGTTCATTATGGTCTCCGCTTCTGCTGCCTGTGGCCCTCGTGGCAGGCTGTTCCAGGTCCCTGGGGGATGAGGGCAACTTCCAAGATCAACTTCACTTGGCTCCTCAGACTGGGGAAAAAACCATAACACTCTAATTTATACCTTGCAGGTTGCATGCAGCTCTTACATGACAGTTAATAGCTCACTGTTCTATGTTAGGATTTTAACTTATTAACTGCAAGTAACCGTAGGGTCTCTCTGAGAAAATCAGTAACCCACTGACCTACTTACATTATGTGCACTTTCTGATCTGCATGGCTCATGTTCTTAGCAGCAGGCACATTAACCCTCTGTGCTTCCTTTCCATGAGTCAAAACTTCCACTAGACAACACTCCATCTCTCTCTACTATCTCTCTACTAAGAACATTAATCACTGGAGTTATCATGACATTTTTATTGCTGCCAAAAAAATGTTGGAGGCCAGGAAGGAGGCAGCAAGTGCTTTTAAAAACATATTATACTTGCAAACACGACACGACACCTGAAGTCAGCGCCTGGTGCGGTCGCACTGCCCTAGAGTCACCCTGCTCAAGGGTCCTGTGACCTCAGTGACAGAGTCACTGTCACTGTTGGTGTGCTGCTTCATAGACCTGCCTGCAAGACTGGAGGTGAACTTCAGAATGAATTGTGGCGGATAGGCCATCAAGGTTAACCCACACTTGCCACTGCAAGGGTCCACCTGCTGGTGCTAAGACACCAGGGCTTTTAAGATCTTGCAGGGCCTTCTAAGGTCTAGTATAGGAATGTGCTCCCTCAATGGGAGTGGTCTGGTGGACTGGTCATGAAGGCTGAACCTGGTTCCCCAGTTCCAAATTCAGCAGCACTGACCATAGTGTCACAACCTCTCCCCCCACTAAACACCATACTGCCCCACTGAGAGAAACTTGCACTGCACTGACCCGCTATAAACACCTGGATGTGACTCAATTCAAATTACACACTAGACAAGAGCAATATTCTGCCTAAAAAAAAAAATTAACAACATCCTAGAAAAAGCAAACACTTATAGGGAATGCAAGATTAAGTAAAGCATGTGAAATGTAAGCAGGAACAACATGGTTACCTTTTTCCCTTTACACTCATTATTCAGAAATTAGTGAGTGCTTTTGCATAAAAAGTTAAGGCCATGACTACAGGGCCCAGAATCGACCCGTTTCAATGCCCATTGCTTATATCCTTACAAAACATAGGCAATATGGTTTAAAAAGACCACATTTGTGAACGCACAGCCGCTGTACACATTTTGTTTTCCAATTCACACATCAAGCAGGTATTTCAGTACCTCCAGGAATAGTGCACTTTCCCAGCCAGGGAAAATAACATTATTCAAAGAGAGACGAGAAAACAAAAGTAGCTCTTCATTGGCAAACATTGTAAAGTGGTGGAAAGGCGGAATTTCACCTCTAGAGTCTGCTTACCATTCTCCAGAATCCCGTCACGGGTCGACTGGACCTTTTTACCTGTCATAGAGTGAATTTAGGCAATCTAGTCACAACTAAATAAATCAATTTCAGAATACCCAATTGCTTTCCCCAAAGAACCACTGACTAAAGACTGAATTTAAAGGGTTTATTACTTAACCAAAAATAACTGAAGGTACAGGCACCTCAACAAGAGGTTCAGAAGATAAACAGGTACTAATACAAACATAATCCTACGGAAAAGTCTCAAACGACTAATGAAAAGAACGAGAATCAATTCCAGAACCATTAAACTAAACAGGATAGCTATAACTTGTGTTCTGGTGCTCATCAGGATAAAAGACATCAATTCAGATTAGTCTGTCCCTACTCTATGCTAGATGACATCCCTACTCAACAATAGCCCAACCTAACCAAAGGTGTCAGCCGTGGAGACTTCCTAAGAAGTTCGCAACCTTCTCTCTTAGACTAAATTTCCATCACTGCTGCTAAGCTCCTTGCCCATGCGACCGCTCTCTCTTGCTCCTCAGCCATCTGCTCTGCCTCCACCCTCGGGGTGCTGTCCCTAATACAAAACCCCACAATGTTAATGACACGCCTATAGGTACGCCCATCTAGAAGGTATTGAGTTCTGTAAAATTCCACATGGCGAGGATTCATCTTTGTCCGTTCAGCCGTCCTTGGGTCTCAGGCTCTTCATCCTTTCAAGTTGCTTCTGTAAATTCCTGGTCTACTCCTCCATGTCTGAGTCTAGAATTCTAACATACTCACACAATGGGCCCTTCTACTCTACTATCTGCTTGATGAGGCGCCTGCAAAGGAATACACACATAACTCGCAGTCTACGATTATTGCAACATTTCTTAAAGGTCACATCTATCCCTCCTGTCTACAGCTCAATGTTTAAACAAGACATTTCTCAACAGGCCTGCACTGTTCTATCCCTCCTGTCTACAGCTCAATGTTTAAACAAGACATTTCTCAACAGGCCTGCACTGTTTCCATTAACTAGGCCTCTGCTTGGGTTTTAGGCCCAACGTTTTACATTAACTTGTTCTCTTAGTTCACTAGACATCAAACCGTAACAATAAATGCATCTTCTACTTTAAGCAAATCATATATATATGTATATGTAATTCGTTACGTTTCAGATAAAGCAGATCTCAAGTTCTATTGCATTGTTAAACACACGTTGCATTAGGAGAAGGTTTCATTTAAAAGCATCTATATATGTCAGCAAGCATGGGTTGCACTTTGTAACGTTGGCTCTGCACATTTCTGGTACCAATTCACTTTAGCACTTTTCACATCTTGCATCTAACTATGATTAACAGGCCTCTATATATGCGGCTGCTGACTACTTGTACATATGCTGCACCCCTACAAATTTCACTGTAAATGGCGCTCTCTCAGTTCCCCCCTTTGATGACCCGTGTCATCACCACCTTCACATCATCCTCAGGATAAGAACTGAACTAAACAGAGCTTGTGGCCATTTTTCCTCTCTTGAGCATCTCCAATGCCCTCAAACTGCGGTATTGATTATCTTGCAGTCTTTCCATTCGCATCTCTTGCACTCTCATTGATCTCGCCAATCTATTCGCCTTGTACCACTTGCACAACCTCACTAAACCCCACAAGGCGATCACACATGCCACTGCTATGATAAGGGGTTTCAGTACAAAACCAAGGAAACCCTTTCCTAGGTTGGCAAACCAGCTTCCAACCTTTCCAAATCCCTTACCAACAGTCTCCCATGTATTCTCTTGGGTCAAGTCCTCGATCTCATAATGGATCGCAGTAATGTTGCTTATATAAGTCTCCAGATCCTTAGAGTTGTCTGGTATATAAGTGCAGCATTCCTGAATCTTCAAACGTTTACAGACTCCGCCCTCTTTTGCTAGGAGGACGTCTAGGGCAAGACGGTTCTGTAAAACCATTGTCCTTATCGACAACATCTCACCCTCAACCAACACTAATGACTTGGCTGTATTCATTGACAGTTCATCCACTACAGTTGCTAACCGTCTTATCTTGATGTCATTCAAAATGACTCCTAACATAGGTATCGCTGCTCCAAACACATCTCCAATCACTGCTCCAGCACTCTCCCCCCGCTTTACCCTCCTCTGAGACCCTCCCTCCAAGAGAGCAAAATCCTCAGTATGGTAAATCTTGGGAAAGATAATTGCTAGATAACATGTTCCATACCACTTCTCTGGCAATCTCACATACGCATTCTTTCCACAGACAAAGTATACAGTAGGAATCACTTGCACCACGCTCTTCAAGAAGTCCTTCGTGTAGTACTCTAATGTAAAGGTGTGTTCGCACGTGGTATGCCCCACATACACATTCTCATAATAAGTCTGTGGTCGATGGAGGCACAGCTTCCCTTTCTGTACTTCATCTAAAGCTATTGGACCGTAACTCCCTTTCGACTTGTGCTTCTTCTCTTCTTCGGTCCAATCTACCTTTCCTTGACCTGAATCTCGCAACTGTTTTTGCTTCGTGTACCTATCTTCCACCTGCTCAATGAACTTCTTTTCTACCTCTGACGACGAGCAAGTCAAATTGTGTCGGTGTGCATACGGTGTGTCTAGTTCTTGTGTGGGAATGAAAAAATATCCCAGTCTGTCTTCCGATTTATAATAGTCCCACTTATTCAAATGCTTGTAATTTGGGACTTCTGGTAACACAGCATCATAATTTGAAAAATAACATTCAAAATGATTTCTACCATACAATATGCTAATCAATAACCTACAGGAAATTCCATATGTCAACGGAAGGTGATGATATCTAATACCCTCATCTACTGAGGCTGGCAATTGCATACACACATAGCAGTCTTTCGCATCCATCGCATCAATGTATTCATACAACAGTTTTGCATAAGTGTTCTGTCCAAAATTTCCTTTAGACAGGTCAGTATGTAACCTACGACTTTCTGCAGCCAGTAAGGCCTTCTCTCTTCTTTCTCTTTCTTCCTTCTGGCTAGGGGTGTCAGGTGCCTGCGTCCCCTCAGACTTCTCTACTGTTTCATGTGGTGCAAAATAGGAAACTGAAACTACTATAACTATAAGGAGAATCACTCCTGCTAAAAGGGTGCCTACTATGCACTTGGCTCTACGATTCGGGTTTCCAGGTGCCATGGTTTCGGCTCAAGCAGTTCGTGCTCGGAAAGCACCCAAGTCTCTTTCTTTGCTATTTGAGTCTTTTGAACCACACCTGGCAACTTGAATATTCTGTTTCAGTTCTTCTTTTTCTTCAATCAACAGACAGCCCTAACCCTTGTCCGTCCTCTGTGGGAAGTCCCTACTTTGTTCTTCTTCCACTCGGCTCTAGGTTAGTTTTAACAGTTATTCACAGCAGTCTTTTCAAAAGTCTTTCAACGCACATTTTTAAAGCTCAAAGTTCTTTTCAAAAGTCCAAAGTTCAATTTTACCGCTCTTAATAGTCTATGATTATGCTTGATCAGATAGCCTGCAACACATAATCCAAAAGTTCCATGCGAAGCACAACTACATCATAGGCTGGCATGTCCGGAACGAAGGTAGGAAAAATCAGTCTTTTCAGGAGTAAATCACGTATCTTGCTTAGGAGAGGGGGATTAGGAATGGTGAGTGTCAGGATACCTTCAATTTCAAGTCCAGGTATAAACAGCACCACTTGCAGCTTAACATTGGGGATTGTGCTGGTCACTTCCACTGACCTCACTCTCCCGGACCTCAGTACCCCTGGCATTGGTAATCCTAACATTTGTGAAAGGATAGGTCCACTCTGGAGTGGCATATCTTTGGCACGGCACTCGCACCCTCCTTGACCTTCTCGGTCCACTCTGCGCCGCTCCGTCGTTTCCTCCTTCCAGATCGGACTCTTCGGACACAGGGGCGAGTTCTCTTTCGGAAGCCAATCTCACATTCATTCGCCTCCGCCTTTCGGGCCAATGAGCTTCTGCACCTCTTGCTCGCCGGCCTCTCGTTTGCACACCCTGTTCGTCCTCCCTGTCAGCCTCTTCTGCACTCAGATCACCTTCTCCGCCACTTCCTTCTTCTGGGGCGGATTCAGTGTCACTGTCGTCGTGATCATACACAGCTTGATCAGGGGAGTTCCCAACTTCTACCGGCTCCCCCACAGCTTGACTTGTCCCCTCTTCTGGATCCTCTTCGTCGTTATTGTTCTCATCTACGAGAGGAGCTGTTCCTTCTTTAGGTGCTGGAGCTCGTCGGGTGTGTGAAGCATGGACCCAATTCGGCAATCCGCCACACTTCACAGCAGTAGTGGTCACGAGTATCACCTGGAAAGGTCCTCTCCAGCGTACATCCAAGCAGCTCTTCCTCACGTGCTTCCGTACGAACACCCAATCACCTGGGCACAGGTCGTGACAGAGGTCGCTAGCAGCCGGAACTTCAGCAGCCTGCAACTGAAGGGACACAGAACGGATGACATCAGATAGTCCCCTACAGTAATCAAGAATCAGGTCATCTGTGATATTCAGCAAGGCAGTTGTAGGAATAGATGGCAGTCTCATAGCCCTCCCCATCAGTATCTCGTGAGGTGAGAGCCCTGTCCGCCTATCCGGGGTACTGCGCATACTCATTAATACCAATGGCCGTGCATCGGGCCATTTTAGGGACGTGGATGAGCACACTTTTGCCATTCGGGCCTTCAGGGTCCCATTGATCTGCTCTACTATGCCAGAAGCCTCTGGACGGTAGCTACAATGCAGTCTTTGATCAATGTTCAGAGCAGAGCAAAGCATCTTCACAACTTCGCTATTAAAATGTTTTCCTCGGTCCGATTCCAGAGGGGTCGGAACCCCGAATCGTGGCACCAATTCCCTCAGCAATAGCTTAGCCACTGTGAGTGTATCGCACCTGCGAGTAGGGTATGCCTCAACCCATCTAGAGAACACACACACAATCACCAAGACATACCTAAGGCTATTACACCTCGGCATTTCAATGAAATCTATTTGCATCCTGTAAAAAGGTCCGCCAGACCTTCCAATGTGACTCAGTGTAACTGGTGTTCTTTTCCCAACATTTATCTGTTGACATGTCACACATCTCTGACATACTGCTTCCGCAGCCTGTCTAAATTTGGGATTATACCATGTCTGTCTGAACACACGCAACATCGCATCTCTTCCCAGATGCACAGGACCATGTATCTGTCGAGCCATCGCACTCACCAGCTCATTCGGCAACACCGCTCTTCCATCTGCTGAAACCCACATGTCCAGATCTCCCTTGACACAACCAGCCGATTCCCACACCTTTTTCTCATAATCTGACGTCTGTCCTTGCATGTCTCTCAATTCTTCCCAGGTATCTGCCACTTCAAGCATCATGCTTAGCTCAGTTCTCTCCTTTGGCCCCTCGATCGTCTGTTCAGTATATGAATATCCCTGCTCTGCACAGTAACGTGCAACTTCATCTGCATAACGATTCCCCATAGTCACGAAGTCCGTGCCTTTGGTGTGTGCTGTACATTTAACCACTGCTATCGCTGCAGGACCCTGCAAGGCCTCCAGCAATAACCTGACAAATTCGCCATTCCTGATTGGGGAGCCAGATGACGTCATGTAACCCCGCTGAGACCACAACTGACCAAAGTCATGGACCACCCCAAACCCATATTGGCTGTCGGTGTAGATGGTAATCCGAATTCCGTTGGCTGCCAAACAGGCATGCGTCAACGCAATGATCTCAGCCACCTGTGCAGAGTGTACTCCTTCCAGGCAGGCTGCTTCAATTATTCCAGAAATAGTACAAACAGCAAACGCTGCTCTCAACTGACCAGTATTGTCTCTTATGCATGAGCCGTCCACAAAGTAAATTTCATCGTGGTCTGTCAACGGCACATCAACAATATCCGGCCTTGGTTTGGTGCACAGTTCAGTTACATCGAGACAATCATGGTCTTCCCAATCATCGTCTATATCATTTGGTAATGGCAACAAAGTAGCAGGATTCAAGATAGAGCACCTCCTGAGGGTCACATTCTCCGCAGCAAGTATAACCTGCTCGTAGCGTGTGAGCCTGTTGTTGGTTAAGTGCTGCGTCCTGGTCCTGGTCATCAACAATTCCACAGAATGAGGTACATGCACTGTCAGTGGATATCCCATTACAATGCTTTCACATATTTCAATGCTGACACCTGTTGCAGCAACAGATTTGAGACATCCGGGCAACGCTGCGGCTACTGGGTCTAAGGTAGCCGAAAAGTAGGCAACTGGTCTACGGACTCCTCCATGATCCTGCACTAAAACTGCTAAAGCACATCCTTCCCTTTCGCAGCAGAATAATGCAAATGATTTATGGTAATCTGGCATTCACGGAGCCGGAGCACGACACAAGTCCTCTCGCAGCTCGAGAAAAGCCATCATACAGTCTGTGTCCCATGGTACCGGATCAATTACATCCTTGTGCGTCAGTTTCTGCAAGGGTTTTGCTTTCAGAGAAAAGTTTGCAATCCATTGTCGGCAGTAGCCAACCATGCCCAAGAACATTCTAACCTCTCTCTGGGTCGAGGGCACAGTCATTCTCATGATCGTTTCTATTCTGTCTGGTGACACTTTCCGCTTTCCCTGCTCTATTCTGTGACCCAGATACTGCACTTCTTGCAGGCAGTACTGTAACTTGCTAGGTGATACCTTGTGCCCATTCTCTCCCAAATGGTTCAACAAGGCTATGGTGTCAATCCTACAAGCGTCTTCGGAGTCTGACGCAACAAGGAGGTCGTCTATGTACTGTACAAGAACTGAGTTCTGTGGCAGTACTAGACTCTCCAAATTCCTTTTCAGCAACTGATTAAAGATCGATGGGCTCTCTGTATACCCTTGTGGGATACGGCACCATGTTAATACGCGACTCTATTTTGAACGCAAAAAGAAATTGGCTTTCCTCATGCAGTGGGATGGAAAAGAAAGCTTGACACAAATCAATCACAGAAAACCACTCAGCTTGGAACGGTATCTAAAACAGTATTACTGCTGGATTCGGTACCACTGGACAACATGGGACAACTATGTTGTTAATTTTTCGTAAATCCTGTACTATCCTGTACTTCCCGCTTGGCTTCTGCAAGCCCATTATCGGAGAGTTACAGGGGCTGCCCATAACCTCCTTCAGGATCCCTTGTCTAATCATGGACTCAATCACAGGTTTTATACCTTCAAGTGTCTCTGGGGTCAGCTTGTACTGTGGCGTTCTAGGGAAGTCAGCGTTCGGCTTTATCTGTATTCTAACAGGCTCCACCCCTTTGATCAGTCCGATCTCTTCCCCCGTAAAGTCCCACACTTCCGGTGCGACTGAGTCTCTCAAATCCCAGGGAAGTTCTTCCACAGTTATGGCAGGGCACAGTTCAATGCACACATGCAAATTTGCAACCTTAAAATCGGCATCACCATCATTAGTCTGCAACTCTACTCCCTTGGGGGTACAATAGATGGTGCAATTCAGCTTACACAAAAGGTCTCTTCCTAGCAGACATACAGGGCTAGAATCACACACCACAAACTGATGTCTATCCCTGAAACTTCCGATCTTTACCGGAACTGGCTCTGTCAGGGGATTTGTCATTCTTCTGTTTGCAACCCCCACTACTTGAATAGTCTGTCCTGAAAGGGGCAAATTAGGGACCACTGCGGACCGCACAGTAGACCTGGAAGCACCAGTATCTACCAAGAAGGTGGTGGGGTGTCCATCTACATCAGCCTCTACAAAGGGTCCCCTCTGATCTACCTCTAGTACTGCTCCAAGGGTACAGTCTTCCTCCCCATTCAGGCACCGTCCTGACACTGAATCAAAGTAATAATGCTCATCTCCCTCGACTATGAAGGGCATCTGCTTGTAAACCTTGTTCCCTACTGAAATCTTAGGTGGTTGAGGAACCGGAGCCCTAGGGGCCGATGTCCCCCTTTTGTCATTTGGGGCTTAGTCACTGTCACCTTCCGCCTCGGAGGGGCTTCGACTCCCTCGACTTCCTCCTCTTCCTCCTCCTGCACCTGGTTGTCCGGATTATGGGGGCACTCGCGTTTCCAATGCCCGACCTCGTGACACTGATGGCACTTGGTCGTCTTTTTCAGGGTCGCTATATCTATCCTAGGTCTCGGACCCTCCTCATTGTCTCTTTTCTGTCCCCCTGACTTCCTTCCCAAGGTGCCATTTCCTGATTGGCCCTGTCCTCCTGCTTGCATCTGAACTAGCATCAGTTTGTCCTTAAGCTTCTTCGTTTTCGAATCTATCTCATCACTGCAGTACCTTGCATAGCTCAAAATCTCATCTAAAGGCTTGTTTTGCCAACAGATCAAATGTTGCTGTATCATGAGGCAGATATCAGGCCTCAATCCCAGCACAAACTTGGATACAAACTGTCCCATATCCTTCGGATCCATCACATCTAATCCACTGTACTGTTTAAAAATCAGCAATAGCCTCTCATAGTACTCATGCACCGTCTCTTTTGGTTCCTGCCTAGTCCGATCTATTTTTACCCAGTCTATGTCCTGTGGCGGTACTTTAGTCTTCAGCCACGTGACCGCCTGCTCGTACTTTGCCATTACCCTAGGTGACGGCCCGTTTGTGGCTTTATCTCGCTCTGGCTCCGTTGTGGGCCATTCGACACTGACTTTGCACGCTATCCACAAATCACTTGGAACCACAATGTCAAACAGTGTGTTTAAATCAATCCACAGCACCTTTGAGATTTTAACGAACCTCTCTACCTGCTTGTACCATTCCACTGGGCTCTCTCGCAACTTTGGGAAAGTGTTAGTGAAGGCAGCCAGGTCTCCCCTGCTCCAGGGTACATGTACATATCCCCCATGGGCCACCTCCCGCAAGGGGTATGCTTCAGCATGCATCAACCCTCCTCCCGAGGGTGTCCCAATTACACTCCGCCTAACTGTCTTTTTCTTTGACCACCTTTCCTCCCATCTCTCCAAGTTGGACCATGTTCGGATTCCCATGATCAGCTCCCTGATATGGGTCTTTAACCCGATCACCCTCTTTTCTTCCAGGTCTTGATCTGAGTACTGTAACCTATGGCCCCCTTGTAGGGCTTTCGTTTTTGTCAAATCCACCTCATACTTGTTCGCTAATTCTGAGAGTTTCTCATGAGCAGTCCTAGCCTTCCGAGTGACATCCTTTGCCACAAACAATAGCTCATCTGGTTCTTATAATTCAATCCTTTCTAGTGGCAGTGTACCTGCCACAATCTCCTCTACTTCTGACTTTAGTCTCAGCACATCTAACCTTCTTGCCTTTATTGCCGCTCTCAACGTGCCTTGGCTAGAAGTTTCCTTAGAGTTCCTCCCGCTGCCGTTCTGACTCCCTCCCCTGTTCTCTTCAGGTGTGTTAGGAGGAACCCTTCTACCCTCACAGGTCTCGCAGTCCCACTCCTGTCTGCTGTTTCCAGAGGTGTGGTGGGACGTCCCCCTACTTCCCACACCTTCTCGTTCCCATTCTTGTCTGCTTTCGCTAGCTGCACAGTGAGAGACCATTCTATTCTCCTCGTTCTCCGACCCAAACACATTCCTCGACCTATCGCTCTGGGTATCCACAACTGTTTCCCAGGTTCTCAAATCTGGCCTCAACTCCCTCATCGACTTCGGCCTTGGTCCTCTCAGATCCATCGATCCCCTCCAACCCCCTCTGTCTTCCGAAGGGTCTGCCGATGTTACCAATGGGGTGCTCCGTTCTACAGGTCGAGGTAATATCTTCCACCCATCTGCCACATGAGTTCTACCATCACTTGCACTTCTCTCACTCCCCATCTGGGGTAAATTCTCATGATGTGTCTGTTCTGAATTGTACACTGATACTATAGGACCTATAGTAACCGGTACTGTAAGTGCGTCTGGCAGTTTCTGAGAATGGACACCCTCTTCCACCCGTACCTTCTGTACTGTAAATCTTCCCACTACTCTATTTACCGGTGAGGGTGGAGGTGCCTTTTCTCCCTTATCTGGGGTAAACTTGTCCCCTGAGGTGTCCCATCCGTTCCCCATTGGAACTCCGCCTTCCCCTGTTGGGGCTTCCCAATGCTTTCTCGATTGTTGTGTTCCCTCTAGCTCTGGATTGTATGGGGGTGGCCTTTCTGACAACAGCCTCTCTATCAGGCTGTCATCTGTCTCGCTGTCTTCATCTTCTGTACTCTTTTTCTTCCCATCCCCTGTACTTTCCAGTAACGGATACAACTTATCTACTGTAATGGTCTGTACCCTCCATCTCTTTTCCATGGCATCCCATCTCACTTCCTGAACCGCCCTTACCGATCGCTTCACTCTTTCCTGTCTCCTGTCTCTGTTCCTGTCGTGGGCTGCCCTGATCCATGCATTGAGCGCTTCAAACTGTGTTGGTCTGGGCAAAGGTCGCAATGCAGCCATAATTGCTTTCAACTGGTATAACACTTCTAGTCTAAACGTTCCATATTTAGGAAAGGTCAATTCCTCATTTCCATCTGTCATCTTACACCAATTATCAAGCCACAATATGGTATGCAACCCAACATTCGTTGCCATGTAATAAGCTGGAGTATCCTCTGGTGGAGCCTCCTCCCCGCCCCGAGGTTCTATCTTGTTTTCTCCTTTGAAACATTTCCGCAATACTTTAAAACATTTCATGATGAAACCCACAACGTTTCCTTGTTTACAACCCTCGTTTACTTCCTGATGACAATCCACCAATCTCAGCGCGGCTTCACGCCGACCGCCCTATGACCCTTTTCATACTCACTCTCTTCCGACCTGCTGCTTTCCGCCGCACTGTTACTCTCTGTCAGATTCCATGGAACGCCATCCTCCGTCCGTGGCTCTCTGGACACTCTTCATGTTCTTCTCTATGGGCCTCGGGGAAATCTCAACCTACTTCTAGATTACCCTTACTCCAGAAGATAAACCATCCTAATCTGCTACCAACTGGAAAGGCGGGATTTCACCTCTAGAGTCTGCTTACATTCTCCAGAATCCCGTCACGGGTCGACTGGACCTTTTTACCTGTCATAGAGTGAATTTAGGCAATCTAGTCACAACTAAATAAATCAATTTCAGAATACCCAATTGCTTTCCCCAAAGAACCACTGACTAAAGACTGAATTTAAAGGGTTTATTACATAACCAAAAATAACTGAAGGTACAGGCACCTCAACAAGAGGTTCAGAAGATAAACAGGTACTAATACAAACATAATCCTACGGAAAAGTCTCAAACGACTAATGAAAAGAACGAGAATCAATTCCAGAACCATTAAACTAAACAGGATAGCTATAACTTGTGTTCTGGTGCTCATCGGGATAAAATACATCAATTCAGATTAGTCTGTCCCTACTCTATGCTAGATGACATCCCTACTCAACAATAGCCCAACCTAACCAAAGGTGTCAGCCGTGGAGACTTCCTAGGAAGTTCGCCACCTTCTCTCTTAGACTAAATTTCCATCACTGCTGCTAAGCTCCTTGCCCATGCGACCGCTCTCTCTAGCTCCTCAGCCATCTGCTCTGCCTCCACCCACGGGGTGCTGTCCCTAATACAAAACCCCACAATGTTAATGACACGCCTATAGGTACGCCCATCTAGAAGGTATTGAGTTCTGTAAAATTCCACATGGCGAGGATTCATCTTTGTCTGTTCAGCCGTCCTTGGGTCTCAGGCTCTTCATCCTTTCAAGTTGCTTCTGTAAATTCCTGGTCTACTCCTCCATGTCTGAGTCTAGAATTCTAACATACTCACACAATGGGCCCTTCTACTCTACCATCTGCTTGATGAGGCGCCTGCAAAGGAATACACACATAACTCGCAGTCTACGATTATTGCAACATTTCTTAAAGGTCACATCTATCCCTCCTGTCTACAGCTCAATGTTTAAACAAGACATTTCTCAACAGGCCTGCACTGTTTCCATTAACTAGGCCTCTGCTTGGGTTTTAGGCCCAACGTTTTACATTAACTTGTTCTCTTAGTTCACTAGACATCAAACCGTAACAATAAATGCATCTTCTACTTTAAGCAAATCATATATATATGTATATGTAATTCGTTACGTTTCAGATAAAGCAGATCTCAAGTTCTATTGCATTGTTAAACACACGTTGCATTAGGAGAAGGTTTCATTTAAAAGCATCTATATATGTCAGCAAGCATGGGTTGCACTTTGTAACTTTGGCTCTGCACATTTCTGGTACCAATTCACTTTAGCACTTTTCACATCTTGCATCTAACTATGATTAACAGGCCTCTATATATGCGAGTGCTGACTACTTGTACATATGCTGCACCCCTACAAATTTCACTGTAAATGGCGCTCTCTCAGTGGCGCTAATGTGTTTAGGTGTGAATAAATCAATTTGGCCACCTTGCAACCACTCTGTTTTGCTTTAGGTAGTTAATTAGTTATTTTTCATATTTTTTCATATTTTTAATGTTTTATTTCTCTCCACCCTGAGGCTGCACTTAGAACCTGAAAAATGTCAGAAAAAGACATTTCCAACAAAAGTGTTTTTCTTTTTTGGATCCATTTCACAGGGGAGCAAATAAATGAAAGAGGGGAGAGAATCATTTCATAAAGTTTCTGTTTTCACTACATGAGGAGGAGCAAGACAGAAATAGAGGGAAGAGAGGGAAGAGAGGGAACAAAGGGGGTGGGGGCAGCTGTCAGCGGCAGGAGAACTGGACACTGTCCTTGTCTTCTGTGGGCACAAAGGAAAAGACAGAGTCCTTTTCTTTCTCTGCCCGTTCCATCCGTCCCCAAAAGCAGAGCCTTAACTATCGGCCTTGGCGATTTCCGCAGTCCGGGACTCATGTTTAAAAGAAGAAAGTATGGGAACGGAATCTATAAAATTCAAGAAGTAGGGGCACGCCGTGCCCTGCCGATAGCGCCCTCTTCGACCACTGGTTTTACTGTCTTTCGCTTCCTCCTTATTTCACCCTTTTGTATCTTTTCTCTCTTGTTGTAAGTGGCAGGTCAGAGTCTAATGGCAAAAGAAATAGGTCCCTGTTTTGTGCCGGTGACACCCTGCCTCCACCTCCTATCAACTCTGAGACAAAGTAAGCACTGGTGGTGTGAGTAGGATATTCTGTGTTGTGCGCGGAACTGGGTGCGGACTATAGTGGAGTGTTCTTAGGGGCTCGGTGGAATTGCAAGGTCAGCCTCCCCACCCCTCCGTGGGTTTGGTTGAGAATGGTGCACTTCCAGTAAACTGACAACAATTTACAAATCTAAGGTGTTACTTTAATTGCCTATTTGGAGCCTTGATGAATTTGGTTTAGGAGACAGCCAAATCTCTAATGCAGGTACTGAAGGTAAGAACCATTTGAATGAAGATTTACCAAACTCTTCTTGCAGATGTGCTCTTAAACGCGGTGCTATCTTCATTACAATATCAAACCTCAATTGATGTACTTCTTTTTCATAATAGGCCACCGCTTTTTCTCCAGTTCTTCCTCGTTCTTTATTTTCCCACGAGAAATTCAAATATTGCCTCAAGAGAGAATTGGTTTGACAACAGTTGCGTCTCTGAAAGATGTAAAGTAGAAGCTCTTCCAATTAGTTTAATTGCACTGTATCTTCGTGAGCTGCCTCGGATGGCCCCACTTGAGTGAAGAGAAAACGATGTAGCAAAAATACCGGGAGTCAAACATTTGTTAGTGGAAAGCATGTTTGAGGTTGTTTTAGTGTTCTAGTTTAACACATGGTTGCTAGAGAGCCCAGCTTTCAACACTACTATCCTACTCTACCTGAGAGGACGGGGCAGGTAAGTGAAGATCACAATTGCACTGCTGAACAATCATTGTTATCAACAGTGGTGTCATTCTTATACCTCTATACAGTGGTGTGAACAAGTTCTAAACCTGTTGAAATTTCATCAAGAAGTCGTCTGTGAAAATGTATAGTCTAGATCAGTGGTTCTTAGCTTGTGGTCTGGGGACCCCTGGGTGTCCGACACTCACTCAAGGGGCATTGACGTCAAGTCACCAAAATTCCAGGGATAGCGGAAATGACATCCCATGCCCTTTGACTTTCACTCACACACATACACATACATTCATACTTACTTACACTCTGTGTCACATAAACACACTCTCTCCCACAAGCTAGCACCCAACATCAGTGGCAGCTCCTCTGCTATGGCGGAGGAGCGTTGCCCAAATGCTTTTAAGCAGTGCGAAGAAGAAACATAAAAATTATAATAACTTTTATTAGTTATTATCATTCTATGCTTTGTGCTGCTTTGCGGGCGGGCGGGGCTGCTCTTGTCTCGGAATAGGGCATGGGAGGAGTTGCCCACTCCTAAGTGCGTAAGGACTGTTTGGTCGGCCCTCTTGCCGTTGGAGTTCGATATAGGTACATACAAGATAGGGGTTTTGCCCAAATCACCCTCATATACCTGAGCAAAAAATATTAAAGATGTATATCCAAAGAAAAAAGGTATAGCGGGACCAATCCAAGCACAATATTGTATGGACGATCAGTGGTCTAAGTTGAATTTAGGAAAGTTCCAACCTTCCCAACAAAAAAGTTATTTTATTTTTATATTTGTTTGTGAGATAAATATATTACATGCTTTGTGTATATGAAGATTGCCTGTTTCAGTATTTTTGTGTATTGTTTTGCCCTTCAAATCATCAAAATTGCTTAGGCCGGGGGGCCCCAGATTCGAGTATTTACTCAGTGGGGGTCCACAGAAGCTAAAAGGTTAAGCACCATGGTCAAGATTCTTACTTGTCCTATCTGAGGAGTGGAACAACATTTTACAGTCCGTTGTCTGTGGTTTAATCTTTTCATCTGTAAAGTAAACGTAAATCTCTGTCAGTACTGATACACACAAACCCAGAGCAGAAAATAACACTATCTGTTGTAACTGACGTAGTCACACCCACACAGTCAGGATGTAGGCAGCAACAATTACAGATATCCGGCAGAGCTGAGGGGAGAGCTCCAAGGGTGTAATTGTGCCATGGGTGGAACTCAGTGCACAGCTCCACCTTCCGAGCAGGCGTATTCGAATGCTTGCAATTTTTTGGGCTTGCCTTCCAATTACTATTAGTAACAGAGTAAAAGGTCCCCTTGGGGGTAGTGTAAGCCTCAACTTCCATGGCAATACATAAAAACCCATCAATTAATAACCGCTATTACCTGCTTGGACCGCTCCTCGTGGAGACTGTGCCACCTCTGGGAAAGAATTGAAGAGGTGGGTCAGTAATGGAGCAAGGGTCAAGCAAGGTCTTATGGACCCAGAACCTCTCCTGGTTTAAGACAAGCTATTATTCAAGTGACCACCAATTTAATAGGCTATTCTAGCAGTGCTGCCTGCTCGGGTATGAGTTTCTGCACTTGAGAATCTAGCAGGCATGCTTAAATATGCTCCTCTGAAACAATGCCCATGCTGTACAAGATTTTGTACATAATTCCAGTATGATTATGCGGGAAGGTACGAAAAAGGATTTTTTTCAATACATTATTTGGTAAGGGGTCTAAGAATCTTCCTTAACAGATTGTGCAGTGACTTAAAGCACACCACTTAGCCAAAACTAATATTTGGGAATTGTAAGATAACAACATTATATACGGGTGTTCCACACAGTGAGATTGGCGTAGTGCTCATGTAGAACATATATTACATCAATAAGCCTGTCTCAGGCTTTTATTGATGCTATGTTGTACATTGTCCTGTTGTGATCTCACTTTACAATACACTACAATACAATAGTCATTACAAAGCGCACAGCTACCTGAAACTGAGGTTTCCCTGCGCTACGCAGACTGCAGCAACAATCTAGCAGCAGACAGATATTCAGATATTAGCTCTGCTGAAAGAGACAGGTTTTTAAGGCCTTCCTAAACTTTCATGAGCACTGCGCCGTTCTAAACGATGTTTAGAGAATTTAGTAGCACATTTTAAACAGGGTAATTGTCAAATTCACATTGTTCATCTATTTTAAATGTACAGGACTCAAGAGCGCAATACCAAGCCATTTCGCCCATGAATCCATTTCCAGAGGTAACAAAATCTCATCCGCTCTTGTGTGCTGCACATTTTACTACTGATGTGTCTCTATGCAGCTGCAACGCCTATAGCCAGGCCATGACGTATCGTCCATTTCTGATTGGAGAACCAGAGGAGGTTAGGAAACCCCTCTGTGACCACAACTGTCCGAATTCATGGACCACGCCAAACTACATTGACTGTTGTGTAAATGGTGACACGCAAAATATTGGAAATGCAACATGCTCTAGTCAATGTGATAGTTAAGCCATCTGTGCAGAAGTTACGTTGCACAAATAGGAGTCTTCCACAATGCCTTATATGGTGCACACAACATATGCTGCTTTAAAAATTCCCTGTCTGTCTCTTAAACAAGAGCTGGCTGCAAACAAGCTAACATTGGGCACTTAGAGTGGAACATTTCGAATGTCAGGTCTTGGTGCATAACTCGGTAACATAAAGACAGTAATGGTCAACATCTTTATTGTTTCGGTAACTCTCTGGGAGAAGCCAAAGAGTAGCAGCATTTACAATATTGCACCTCCGGAGAGAAACATTTTCTGCTGTCAAAATCACCTCTTCATATTTAGTGAGCCTGCTGTTTGTCATGTGCTGAGTTTTAGTGCAGGTCAGTAGGTTCTTGACTGAATGTGGGACTATTGCAATAAGTGAGTAGCACATAACTATGCCCTTGCACTGTTGGATGCTAACACTCACTACAGCTATGGCTTTAAGACATCCAGAAAGTGCCATTGGATTGTGCTTGGCAGAGAAATAAGCCACTGGCTATTTTGCTTCCCTGTGGACCTGTGTCAACACAGACAGTGCGCACTCTTCTCTAATGGCAATAAAGGACAAATTCCTTGTCGTAGTCGGGCCTTGCTAGTGCTGGTACTGGCCAAGTTTCTCTGCTCTCTAGGAAGGCACTCAAGCATTCATTGTCTCAGGGTAGCTGATCATTCACATCATTGTATGTAAGTCTCTGTAGAGCTTAGACTCTAGGGAAAAGTTGGGAATCCACTAACAGCAGTAGTCCACCATTCCCAGGAGCATCCTGATTTCTCTCTGTGTTGCAGGAGGACTCAGTTGCAGGATTGTGGAGATGCATTCGTTGGACACTCTCCTAGCTCCTTTCTCAATGTGGTGTTCCATGTAGAGAACCTTCCTCTGACAGTGTGGACATGTTGTGGAGAACTCCTTGTGTGCAGTCTCTGCAAGTTGATTTCATTCTGTAAAAATATGCATTGTATGTTTCTATCTGGATCAGGTGGGTCAACAGCTTCTTATACCAAGTGCACGTTTTATGACTGCCATTGTATGGCTGAAGGACCTGATCATTCTTATCCACTCTGCCCATGTACTTGTTGTAATCAAGTATACAGCTAGGTTTGTGCTCTTCGGCCAACTGACCCCAAACCGCGACGGGGGAAGTGCTCTCATCATGGAATGTAGTATTGACTTTATATCCAGCGTCTCCAGTAAACAAGGGCATTTGGGGCTGCACTAAATTGGGGGAGTGCCAAAAGAGCACGACACTGTCCTTGCTGCCGCACATACGTGCTGTCTGGGTTGATCTACCCTGCTTATGGTTGGCCCATTGCAAAGACCGCTTTTGAAGGGACAGCACGACTGCCATGTCCATGTTCCTCATAATCGCTGGAAGGCAAGTCGTCGGATGGAACTTTGCATACTGAAAAATCACCAGATTCTGCTCCATTTTCCTCTCCCTCAGATGCAGTCTCAGTATCTGATCCTGGCTCAGAGCTGTTCTCCATAACTCAAGTTAATGCCTGGGCAGCAGTCATCCACCAAGATGCCATTTCTGTTGACTGGCTAAAACCTTTTTTCTAAAACATTGCTCTACACAGAAGGCAGAAGTATGGTTCTACATCAGTCGGGTGTGTCTGTAATATGTGTTCAACAGTAAATAAGCAAACACATATTGGCAAAACCAATAGGGCTCGCTCATAGGCGAGCTTTTGCCTTTGGCGATTGGGTGGGAGTGGCGACCGTGGGCAGGGAGGGAGAAACAGACAAGGGGGAGACGAAACAGGGATGGGAGGGCAGAAGGAGGAGAAACAGGAAAGAGAGGGTGGGTTGAAGGAAAGAGCAGATTAACTATAAACCGTGAAACACTCCAGCGACTGTTATGGGCACATAAACAGATGCTCAACATATAAAAAATACCAAACCCTCAAGCCTTGGGCAACACTTGCTTCCGTTTTCATCGATGTAAGGTTTTTGTCATGTTCCTTTCTATGAATTATGCACATTATGCACTAGCGCGTCGCTGCTAGTGTCGGGCAGATGAAACTTCAAAGTGAAAGTCGACATGTCTTGAAAGGCCACACCCACCTAAGAACAATTTAAGTTAAATGAGCATCCATAGACTAGCTCGGATTAATTGTGTCCACTTTTCCTTTAAAAACCAGCCTTAATCCCCTTGGCGGCATTTTGTTACTTGTGTCTTAAGGCGGGTTCCCTCTAAAAACCCGGAGCTGCATTTCCTTCCGAAAGCGGGCATGCTTTATAATTGTGAGATTTATTAAGATTTCTTGCTTGCAACTGAAACCGTCCGTACGGCGTGATTTCCCAGGTCAGCAAACCACAAAAATAAACCAGAAAAACACCTTGAACACATGGGGAAACAAAGACGCAGACAACAGAGGAACGCCGTAGGCGCTGGCAGTAAAAGACCAGATTGCAAACAAAAGAGAAAGCACGGTAACCTGACCCACGAGGAATGCAGCTACCACCCTGCTCGCCGCTGCTCGGCTTTCGAGAGCAAAACTCCAGGTGAGTGAACATTAAAAAAGAGGTGGGACATGCACCCATCTTTAGCCATTTGTGTGCTTTCATTATTGAACGACACACCCAAAAGCCAATCAAATGTGTGGGAGGAGTCACACCCACACAGAGTAGACACAGAAGCCTTTCAATGTAGTGCATGCATACTGCTAGACTCAACTTAAAAAATAAAACATTTTCGCTGCAGCTGCAGGGTCTCCCAAGATACTCAAAAAGACACAGTATTACTTCACCTTCTCACATACCCAATGCCGTAGCATACTTTTGTCATGGTTTATGAAAAACTTTATTGTTGGCGAAGCTGCTGGTCCACTGCCAGTATAAGAAGTACTTTCCTGAAGCCAGAAATCTGCCTTTGATCTCAATAAGCACACATTCACATAGGAGCCCATGCAACTTTGTGCACAGGCATATACCTTGCGAAAACTCAGTTTTAATATCAAGGTCACCGGAATTATGATGAATTATGCTTTAGGAGAGCTGAAATTATGCAACAGGGTGACTAAATTATGCGGTATGAAAAGGCTAATTAGGTGGCTTAATGCTGCACTTTTTTTTACAGCATTTCTTCATTCATTTGTGAATTGTAAACATAGTAATACTGTCTGGGCAAAGATTTGAACTCATTAGTGTCAGTTCAGTAACCAAATGCAGAAATAAGCAACTGAAAGATGCCCAGTCAACCTTTGCGTAGGGTCTTCTACTGCGTTTGAACATATTACTACACTTTTAGTAACTTTTGATCCTTTTAATCAGGAAACAAATGTTTGCTTTTTACCATCTGCAGATTATGCAGCAGGTGGTAGATTATGTGGTAAATGTGCGTTATCCTGTGAGAGGAAATCTTCCCCTAGCAGAAAACACATTTAATAAATTTATATGTATGGTCCCCAAAGTGGGTCGACCCATTTACTGAGGATCAACCATTCGACTGACATTTCTTTTACTTTGGGGGGAATTGTGTGGTTTCCTTTGGGTGGGCTTCGATCGCCCTTCCAAGGAAAACACACATTATCACAAAATATTTGGGCCCAAAAGGGGATTGCCATACCCCCTGACAATCTCATCATCTTTTTTTTTTTTTTAACAACTTTTTAACATTTTCCCTGGGGTGCTATAGAGTGACCTCAGGAAAAAGTTTTTTGTAATGAAAGTGGAGTCGGCCCGTTCACCACAAGGGCCGATCGCCCCCCTCCACCCTTCCCGCCAAACACAGGTCCCTGGTGGTCTTATGTGTTTCCTGGTTGAGAATTGCAACACAACCGTGATCCACAACCAGGGAACTGTTTCAGGAAGGCATTATTGGAAGTGGGAGACTCTCTCCTTTCCAATGATACGTCTCTGAAACCTACGGAGGCATCCCCGCACCCGAAACCCCCACTGGCCGGCACCTGTTGGCTCCTCCTCCTCCATTGAGGATCTGTGACATCAGCGCTCCTCGCAGGGTGCTGATCTCACAGATGGGTGGGAGGGTGGCAGAGTAGGAGCTGAAGCAGAAGCAATTCTGCTTCGCCCCACCTTTTGAAAAAAAAAAGATAGGAATTCTCCAGTGGAAGCACCTAAGGATCGTTTTCATGCCTGTCCAGTGTCAGACAATGGCTGATGAACCGGCTGTCATCAATTGGCAAAATGTAGCACAAAAGGAGTTAAAGCAGGGGCCGCCAACCTTTTCAGTAATAAGAGCTACTTAACGTTCAATGAAACTCATCGAGAGCCACTAATATCAATAGTGTTGTAATAGTGACCACATCAGACAAGATTACATCTTTGTGTAAATTGGGGGATCATAAAGCGCTATTGCATGGATCGAGTTCCCCAATTGATCCTGGTCAATAAATCAAAATATTTAATATATGTGAAGAGCATTTTGCTCCACATGAAGACAGACTATTTTAGTTACAAACCATGAATTGTTCACAGAAGGCAAAATAATTAGTACTGATTAATAATCAAAACACGCATACTTCGATTAATGTGCAATTCAAATTTAATCAAAATCTTAGAATTGAGAAAATGAACCAACATGGGGTTCAAAAGGAAAGGACAAAGGAAAGTCAGTCCTCTCTCTGGTAGAGTACTCTAAGTTTCCTACCCTACTCTGCTCTATGCTGCATTAAACTCAACTTTAATCTGCAGTGCACTAACTAAAAACACACAAATCCTAATATTTCACACACCTACATGCAGTTCTCATAAAACTCTCCAATTCGTTCAAAATAAGATGATACAAAACTCGAGTTACTGTGTTAATGCAATAATGGTATATTAATGCACACATTCTAATATATGAAAAAACGTTTTCAGTGGCACACCGAAAGAATGCCAAAGGCAAGCTTATCTGCCCATTGAATCTGGCTACAAACAGAACCCCTTATGCATCTCCCCGCAAATGATCACACTGCACTTTTCAAGACAGGAATAGCTAGGTGTAAGAAAGAATAAATATAATTTACTGACAAACTATTGGAATTTATCCAAACAGATTCAGTAACCAGAACTTGGGATACAAACACTTTTCAAGGAGAGCAGGAAGTGACGAAGGAATGTACCTACCATATTCGGTTAATAAACTCAAGAGCCATGGGTAAACATAAAGTTTAGATCTGGGAGCTTGTTCAAGTTTACAAGTTAGATATGGATATAGATTTTATTACAAAGACTTGATTAATGGAACCATCCAAACCACATTTGGTGGTTGACATTCCAGCCTCATAGAATTTGGAAAAAGGATGGGGGTGCAGCTAGACAGGAGGCTAAGTTGATATCACATATTTTTGTTGATTGCCCACCATACCAAACCAAGGAGTTTATCCTTGAGTTCGGTCAGCTAATAGCTCCAATTGCACTGACAGCTGCTAAATCGTCTTGTCTTTGGTGACTTTAATATTCGAATTACTTAAATTGTTCCAGTGAAGCTAAAACTGTTTTAATGTCTTTAAAGGTATTAAGGTTGGCTCAATTGATCAAATACCCCATGCACATTGTATGAAAATGTTTAAATTATCTTTTCTCAAACTCAAATTTTCTAAATGTCCTAGATGTCATCCCTAAGATCTGGACAATCATTATTTTATCATGGCTGAAGTGCGACTTAATAAAACACCTGTTGAAATTCAGTTATACCTGAGTAAAGCGCTCAAACATGCTGTATCGATAAACGCACAAGAAAAAAAAGAATGTTCAATTGGCAGAAGCAGCTCCACCTGTAATGACAGCAGATATTAATTCAGCGACTAAAAAGACCTTTATTGAAAATCATGCACATCAGGTTACAATATGAAACTAGTGCTGCAACACATGACAGTGGAAATAAAAACATTGCATCGATCATAAACAGCATGAAGGCAATGACACAATAGTAGCACATCATGGAATGAGAGGCATAGTAGCCGCATGCGGAGCATGGGAGGGCAGCAAGAGGCAACAGGTGGGGCAGAATGTGGGCGTGGGGGCTGCGGTAGGACTGCAGCGGGCAGAGGAAGGAGGGGGATACCTATGGACCAGCACCGGCGGCAGCCGTGGGCGGGTTGCCGGCGGGGAGCGCGGGAGAGGACGCAGAGGGGAAGGCATTTCCGGTGAGGAGATACGCACCAAGAGGGCCCCATATATCGTGCAGTCGACCAGCAGCCGGAATTAGCTCCCAAAATTCTGAAAGAAGCGTCTTACACTGTGCAGCATCTGCGAGCCATGCACTTGCCTTGGGTGCGGGCCTCCGACCCCAATGTATAGCAACTCTACAGCGTGCGAGAACAAGGAGCATGGCCGCGAGCCTGCGGGAGGCATCAGGGCATTGTCTCACCAAGCTGAGTAGACAGGTCAGGGGATCTGGTAAAACAGGATGTTATCTCTGTCATAATGATGCACACGTCGCGCCAAATTGAAGAGACCAGAGGACACAGCCAAGCTAGATGAGAAAAGTCAGCCGCGGGGGATGAACACCTGAGACAACTATCACTAGGGACGAGCCCCATTCTGAATAACTGGACAGGGGAGCGGTACAGCCGGTGTAAGTATTTAAAATGGATCAGGCGCAGGCGGTAGTTAGGAGACAAATGTTTAGTCTGCTTACAACAGTACAGCCAGTCCTCCTGAGAAACATCAATGCCTAAGTCCTCGCTCCAGGCCATGCGGGCGCGGTCTGCAGAGATAGAGGAGGCTGCTAACGTTGTAGCGTAGAGCCTAGAAACCAGTCTACGAGGAGAGGTATATGCTAGGTTGAGGGCAGCCATCGAAGCAGGGGGCTGCGGGAACATGGAATGCAAATCCCGACAGGATGCTCTAAATTGGTAATCTAGGAATGTGTCCATAGGGCCAGCCCATCTGGTAGCGAAAAAAAATTGCAGTTGGGGTAGAGGTCAGACTAGAAAGATTAATCAATGGATAGCAAATGCAATTAACCAAATAGCACAATTGAGGATGGTGTCATCCTTTTGTAAATACCCTGTTACATCTTGTTACACCTAGACCTTATGATCAAGGAAATGGAAATGCAAGTCATTAGAGAGAAATTGGTAGGTCTTTTATCTACAGAAAAATGATATGCTGAAACTCTGAACACATGCAGAAAACTAGTTAGAGAACTAAAGCAACTTTTTAAGCCTCCCGAATCTTCTCGGCAAGCAACATCTCTAGAGAACTCTTAAAAATTGTAAATGAATTGATCAACCCTAACTGTTGCGCCATTCGAATAACTCCCACAGCAAAAGTGTGTGATATATTAGCAATCTACTTTTCTGTCAAAATAAAGACCATTTATACCTCCTTTCACAAATAATATTTAGAGCACCCTAATTTCTCTTTTCAAACACAAGATTTGGAACAGGCATATACTGGTGAACTAAACCCGTCAAGAGGGAAAGATAAGGGAGTAGAGGTACTTACTCAATTTGTGCCATGTCATGACCTCCTCGATTGACAGACATCATCAATCGTTCCTTTTCAAGAGCAGTAGCCGCTAAGGAATGGAAAAAGGCTCTAGTTAGACACTTGTTAAAAAAAAACCCATCGCCGATCCAACTCCCTAACAATTTTCAGCCAATGTCAAAAGTAGTATAGAAAATTATGAGTGATCAGTTTTCAACATTTATTAATAATATTAATAAAGTTTTGGATGACTACATAGCAGGCTTTAGAGCCTATTGTTGGACGGAGGTGGCCCACTTGTCAGTATTGAGCAAGCTCCGGATGATCCAAAAGGCAGAGTGGCAGCACTTATTGTACTGGCTCTATCTGTAGCTCTTGATACAGAAGCTTTAGAGTTGAAATGGCTGAAACCTTTTCTCCAAAACCACAAACAAGTGGTTTCAATGCTCCCTTTTACGTCTGCTGATTTTAGGGTGGAGGATGAAGTTCTTCAAGGGTCCTTGCTAAGTCCAACTTTATTTGATGTATTCGTAGATTCACTGATACTCCTAGCAGGTTTTATTATCTAGATGGGATGACCTACAGGGATGACATGAAAATTATCGTATAACAAATGTAGATGCCTTTGGTGGCCAGATGGATGAGAGACAGCTGTCTTAAATTCAGACAAAAGAGAAGTCCTGATTGTGGGAAGATGCCCCTCTATGTGGACTAACTTGTGGTGGTTGTTCTCCTTTCGAAAACAGCAGTGTGCTGATGAACTCTATTTGTAATCTGGGGTTTGCATTTAACAGAGATCTGGATTGCGTTGCACAAATTGTAGAAGTAACTTCTTGTTTTGTCACCTAAGACAGTTAACAAAGATAATTGCACTTCTGCTCCCAGAGCAGAGATTTAAATTTATTTGAGCAAAGGGAGGGTCCCAAATTGAGTACTGTACTTCCATATAGTTTGCCCGGCATAATAATGCTCTGCACTAACTTCAGATTGTTCAAAATATGGTAGTGAGAGTTATTAAAATTTGCCACAAAGAACATTTGTTGCTTAGCATCTCAACCAACTATAGTGGTTGCCATATGAGGAGAGAATCAAGTTCGAAGCACTTACTATCTGTCAAAAAAGCTGTTTATGGACCTTTTCATTTGTTTGTGAAAGACTTGATTGAAATTCATACACCAGTTGGGAATGATGTGCTATCCTCTTCTGCCTGCTTCACGACTCTCCCTGAAATATGGATGGTCAGGTAAAGAGGTCGCTCTTTTTTATATTTTTTCATGTTGGTTCCGGAGTAGCGTGCTACTCGCCAAAAATCGCTTCAACGCCTCGTCAGGGGTACTAAGCACTATCTAAATGCTCCTACAATACAATACAATGTGCAGCAACTCATTTATGGAATGCACTCCCCATGCCGTTACACACCACGAATAATCTGAGTGTTTATGAAATTACAGGAGACCCATTTGTATAAATGAATGTTTTTTTTTTGTAAAGAAACTTAATTAGACATTTACGTTAACTATACCAATACAGTATAATCTTTGGAATGAGCATGTGAATCAACACGAATCCTTAGTTACCAGGTATGAAGTTTATCACTAGTGTAGAGATGTTCATAGTCAGTCAATAGTTTTTCGGGAGGTTTCATTACAACCTAGTTCAATCTCGCAGTGATACGTAGTGCAATTAACAGAAACTATCCCCCCACCCAAACCCCACCCATTCTACCCTCCCCCCAGGCGTGCCATGTTTTTCAATGCTCAGGGAAATTTCTCAGGGCTACCCTCTTGTAATTTCCATTCCGTTACTTTGTATAGATGAGTGGTTAACCAAATAAAGTCAGAATTAGCTCCAGGGCGCCTTTAATTCTTCTCTAATAAAATAAATAAACTAAACTAAATTCTGGATCAAAGCTTGAGAATGGAAGATACATTCCTGTCCACTAAAATAAGTGCTGGTCTCCACCATCCGAAACAACCAGCGCAAATTAACCACTGCCCTTAAGGCAAGGCTGTTCCTGAATGTTCTGATAAAATGTTGATAAAACTGACATTTTGTTCGTACCCAGGTACATGCATGAGTGATCACTAGTTACATGTCAATGGCATTGACATTCTGTGGCAAGTGGCATGTGCACCCTCACCAGTACTAGCGTGAGCTTTGCTTATGCTTTGTCTTATCCTCACCCAGCATGCTTGTCATGACGGATTTAGAGACACATTCCAACATTGTCTTTCAAGAGGAATTGACTCTGTCCTTCTGGCATTAAACATAGAAACTTTTATTGGGTGGAGCCTATTTCAAGGTTTTCCCATTTGTGTTTCCCACCACACCCCTGGATGCAACCAGACTACCAGCAGTGGAAGTAAGGAACCATTGCAATCTTGGTGTAATATGCTTCTTTCAAGTAAATTCACTGGTCAAAAGCACCATCCTTCAACTGGACCGGCCACTTCTGAAGACTATTCTATGAGGGGCCTCCCTCATCCTGCACTGCTGAAGATACCCTTTGATTAAAGAAGTTCTTTCTGCCTGGCCTTCACAGAAATCGCCTTAGCAGTTACTGCATGTGACATTCAGTTTCATTCAGTTGATTATTCAATGGGATAATTTGGCATTCTCAAAGTGTTAATTATTTTATTTGCTTCAGTTAAAAAATGTGCCTTGTTTTCAGCTGTGAGGTTTATTAGGTTAGAGAACAGTTTGGTTGGTAATTCTTGCATATTGACATGCGCCATATACATCCTAGTAGCAACGCATCTGTCAAGTTAGTATGTTTTCTGGAAAGCTGACTTCTGTTGTTTAGAAATTGCAATTTATGTTCATGGGTGTGGTGCACTGAAAGCTTAGTACTGCAAGAAAGCTCGGAAATTTAGTTACTCACCTCTGGATGTTTTGGTAGGGCAGTGTGAGTATTTATTTTCTATTTAGCAGTTTGAGAAAGAGAGTGCAGAACACATCGGCATGTTATTGTTTCAATCAATCAATCAGAGCATTTATATAGCGCACTACTCACCCAGAGGGTCTCAAGGCGCTAGGGGAGGGGGGGCCGCTACTGCTCGAACAGCCAGGTTTTGAGTTGCTTCCTGAAGGCGAGGTGGTCCTGGGTCAGGCGGAGGTGGGTCGGGAGGGAGTTCCAAGTCTTGGCGGCGAGGTAGGAGAAGGACCGTCCCCCTGTGGTGGCTCTTCACAGGCTGTTTAGATACGTGCTGGTTGTGCATGTCCTAGTGTTATGGCTGTGAGCAAGATTAGTATCCTGTCACAAGAGATAAAAGTGTAGTACAGTTTTGTGTGTGTTGGTGTGAACTGTTGTCCTTCCCTAGCTCTTCAATGATCCAAGCAATTAGATTGGAGCTAGGATTGACCACATGGAATGTCCAGGTACAATTAAGCTTACTTAGATTCTGGAAACGCTTGGGATCCGGGGAGGTTACGAAAGTGTCCCAATGGTGTATGAAGGAGATTCAGCACAGTGAATTAAAATGGGCCAAAGCCACAAGAAGGAAAGTCCAGACCATTTGCGAACACTTGAACGTGAATATAGACCCGCTGACCTTGCAAATCGATGCAATACAGAGTGTAATTAAATTGCTGGGGAAGGAATTGTCTAGAGCGGTAGATAAGGAGTATCTGAGTAAAAAAGACTCTGTAAAGTTTATGAGTAATAGCTGGGAGAAAGAAATCAGTTAGCCCTATCTAGACACATTACCGAACCAATGGCTGAGAATGGAAGTTTTAAGGATACAAATTGGAATTAACCCGACCCTGTCAAACAGTATAATAAATTAGGATTGATGCTACCTGATGGAAAATGTACGTGTAAGATAGGTATAAAATGTAATATTTTACATATTTTATTGGATTGCCTAAAATTTTTAAACCAGCGTAAACTGTTTTTACGTCCGATCTTTTAAAATATGATGTAAGGTTGCGTGCTCAAGCATGGGAGCTTCTCGCTGATATGGAAAATGTAGATACTGCAATAGCTATTGGAAATTAATTTGCAGGTTGTAAATAGGTCCCCTGCCTGACTATAAGTTATGTGAAGTAATGAGTATTGTGATTTGATATGAAATTTTACTGTTTTAAAATTTTGCTTGTAAAAACTGTTAGGAATGATGTTTCAAGATAAATAGATGTTTAATCCGCAGGCATTTCGATTTTAAAATGGCATAAGGAGACACATTTTCTATCATTTTAGAATGTTCTTAATGTATGAGTTTATGTGGTTTAAAGACCTAGGTCTAAATAAACTTTATTTTTGAACTTTGAGTACGCTCTCTCCAGAGATTGTATAGGGGAGTACCCCATGGTATGTGAAGTTCAGGAATAGTAACACCCTGTTGCTAGAAGTTTTATGCGGGGGTTACCACATTGTATGTTAAGTTGTGAAAGTAAAGTACCCTGTTGTTAAAAGTTGTGTGAGGGAGTACCCCATAGTATGCTAAGTTGGTGAAGGGCAGTACCCTGTCATAAGATGCTGCATGGGGATAACCCGTGGCATGATATTGGAAAAGCAAAGTATCATGCCAGAAGAGGGTGCAATGAAGAAGCATCATAATAGAAGAGGTTGCAATAAGAAGTAGTTGTGGACTGAAAATGTGGGGCAGTATAGTACCCTGTGGACTTTTGGGTAATAGCCACTGGCTGTGCCTGAGTTTTGTAGGAGATAGCCAATAGTTTCACCTGACTTGTCATCCTGTACAAATGGAAAGATTTGACAGATGTGTGGTGTAGGAGGCAGTTTGTGAATGTTTTGTAGTCCGTTGTATTCAGTCTGCTTAAAATGGAGTAAGTCGGTGTTGTATTTGAATGGCAGTGTTAGATGTAGCTCTAGTGTGTTGTAGATGAGTACTTCTTTACCAGCTGACATGGTCGGCTTTCAGTGTTTGTAGTATTGTGCGGTTCTAGTGTTTGACCGTTGTCAATAATTTTTAAGTATACCTCTAATGGAAGCTGTGTTATGAAGAAATATTTTTGGTGCAGTTTCCAGAGGGAATAGTACTGGGTGCCAAATAATGCTTTCTTTGCTTGGCACTTAGTCATGTTGTTTTGGCCAGGTGTTGTGACTTGGTGGGTCTTGTTGGAGTGATGGACTGCACTTTTTTGTGCATGAGTGTATGGTGCACTGTTTGTCCTTGTAAGGTTGTGTGTAATGCTTGTGGAAGATGGAGAAGAAGTGAGAGTTTGTTGTGCGGTGTAGTTTAGTAAAGTGAGGTGGATGTCTGGGGAGATTGTGTGTCAGTATAGTTACAACAAAAGCTTTTGTGTTGGAATCTGGTCAAGGGAGTTGAGTATGGTTAAACTTTCCATTTTTGTTTTGTGCTTTGAATGTGCAGCCTTAGGGATGATGGGGGCAACACCTTTTATGCAGGAAGCAGGCTGGTTACATGCCTTGTTGTCACATGACTGAGCATCCATGACTACATGTCCTGTGGGCATAAAGTTTGTATGATGTCATTGTGAGTTTTACAAAAAGTGGGGGTAGGACCTCTTGTCCGAAGAGGTCTGAAGACTTTCACATCCTGGACCAATGTTTAATAGTAATTACAACTTCGTTTTTATGTTTCACGTGAGGGGTGGGGAGCCTTCTGTTACCTTTGCAGTGTTTCTGTGATTGCAATGTGTTGTCTTTTGTGTGTCTGCATGGGCATTGGAGAGTTTGCCAGGCTATTTTTGGGGAATTCGTAAGCTAAACACACACGATGATGGACGGAATGTTGCACAATGGGAAAACATTCACCCCCAGTCACATGGGATGGGTATGCTCAGACGTGAGTCCCATGCTCTCCACACCACAGGAGTCAAGCTATCCTGGCTGATGACGGCTGATAGCCAGAAACCGGTCCTAGGATGCTTGATTCCGGTCCAGGAAAGACATGGCTTGGCAGTTCGGGCTGGACTGTTCCCATGAGGCACAGGGTCAAGGCTGATTTGCATATGGCCATGTCTGAACTGGGGTGGTGTGGAGTGCAAAAAAACGATGGATTTAGGCCCAGATCTCTGTACTGGGGTGAATGCATGACATTGTTCTGCATTCTGTCCATCAACTGTTGTTTTTGAATTTGTTATCTAAACATGTTGGAGATTGAGGGAATGCGAATGGTTGTCCCAGTACTTTATATGCTATGAAATAGCTGTTCTTTTTTTACTGTTCATAAATAGGGGAATTGTATAGTAAGTAGTCTATGTGTTCCCATTCCCAGGATGTCTGAGCTGGTGTCTAGAATGCTAAGAATGAATGATGCAAGAGAATGTTAGTGTGTGGTGTGGAGTAGTGGCTAGAAGACAGATACATTTGGCAGGGGATGGAGCTCTGACAGGACCTATCTGCTGTTGCTGTAGCCTAAGCGCCTAACATGAAATAAAGAACATAACTCCTACCTGTGTGTTTTCATAATCTTCGATCAAGGCCGTACGCTGTAAGGTCAACACTAAGATCTGCAGACAACCTCATTCAGTTCAGGAAAAAAAATGTGATGAGTCTTTATTTCAACCAACATCTCTCCCCTGCACATAAATTGATATCTGCCCTTGCTCTACTAATTAGTCCTCTCCATCTCACCTCCTTCTGATGTTTACTATTTAGTTTGATTGTAAAGGACGCTCCAGTCATTTAACTTTGTTCCTTGTGAAGCCCCCTGATACCTTCAAGGTTAAAAGCTGTGCTTTACAAAACAAATTAAAATGTTAAAATAACTTTCCACCATCTCATAGTAGAGCCATGAGCAGTAGTGTCCATTGCTCCAACATATTAGACGCGCATTCAGATAGGAGCAACATGAGCCAGAAGGCCTTTCCTTCATCCAGAACGTATTGAACATTTTCTATCACCCAAAACATGAAAAGGAAACCAGCAGGAGAGGTATAAGGTTGAGGCTAGTGTCCTCTTTAAATATGGAAAGAGATCTATTGAGCACATTAAGAGTTTTAAGTGCTACTGAAACTTCTTTATTTGTAAGTATTGAGAGTTTCCTCTTTCCAATCTCTTCATATGAATCTTACATTCTGGTAGTAACTCCAGTCCAAAAAGATTAATAATATTTGTCCCTCCACAAGACTGGAATTTGTTTTCCTGCAATGTTAAACAACTTAACGTCATGTTGTAAACTTCATGATAGCAGTGGAAATGGAAATAACACACTCCCTGAAGACAGCCTTGACCAACATAACCCTTCCCCTTCTGCGTTCTCTATTGCTAATGTTAATACATTGCTTGGAAACAATTTCGTTCCCTTTATTAACTGATAAATAAAGGTCTTTCTTGCAGATGCCTAATCCACTATAACACATTTTCAGCCTGAATGCCAACACGGAAACGAGCCACTGACCAAGACATCTATTAAAAATATTGACACTTTTTCCTTCAAAGATACATTTGACTGCGGATTAATCCTACATAATCTTTGGAGAAATGACACGAGTTGGAAGTGACGGTATTGTGTGTACACTCTGCTTGATTATCACAGGAATGTTGGTGTGTTTGCATTGGGGTTGTGCCCTTGATTCATTCACATCTGTGTTTATCAGGAATCTGAAACAAAGGCTGTGGTTTGTAGCTGTACCAGCTTCCAGAAAGATGTATTTTCGCAACCTGATAAAAGTTTTTCGAAGGAAGTACAATCTTTAAACACTCTTGTATTCCAGGCCGTGCATACGTTCTAAAAGAAAAAATACATTTAGGGGGCGGGAACGTTTTCTTAGTTAGCAGGCAGTACTACTAATGCCAGGGTTGCCAACTATTAGGGCTTCTTAGTCGTGACTCAACCTCAAGCCTCTTACTTCTGCTTTTGAGCTTCATTTAAAACGCTTGCGCTCCGGTACCATCTCCACCTGTACCAGCCTTTTCAGGGTGCCTGGGTGTCCAGCAGGAGCCTATTGTGCCCAATCATAGTCCGCATGTCAAACAGGAGCAGACCACAAAGGTCCAAGGGAAACCCAGTCCTTCACGGTTCGCAGGAAGTCGACCTTCTGCAGGCCCAGAGACAGAGGCAGAAAAGCATTTACAATGCAACGGTTTCACCTTTGCAAAAGTTAGAGCTATTGGCATTGCTCATGACATTATTTTTTATTTATGTTTTTTATTAAAAATCATAAATATATGGCATTTTCATTTACAATGCCAATAGCAGGGCAGGAGAGCAAGCACAAACAAAAAAAATAAATAAAGCTGTTTAAACTGTCCTCAAATAAACTTATAATACATACAAACCACTCGGCTGCCTGCCTTGTGGTTTAAACCAGGTCATTTAAAAACAAGTGGAACCTCTAGGCAAGGGTGTCAAACGATCGTTCATGAGGGTCGGATCCACGGCAGGTTTTCAGATATCCACCAAAGAAAAATTTTGATAAAGTGTCTCCCAATGGAACTTATTTACATCATCTGTGTTTATCGTGCAAATCTGGCATGGATCCAGGCCTTTCAGGCTTAGTTTGGACACCCTTGCTCTAGGAATCATTGAAGGTGTGTTGCAACCGTAATCAGCGCTCCGGTACCATCTCCACCTGTACCACCTCCGCCAGTACTATGCCCCCCTCTTTCCGGTGTTTTCCTGCATGGAGAGGACATGGCATGGCTCTTCCACTGAGTGAAGACTTATGTTTTGGAATGAAAGAATGGGCTCTCTCAGCCTTACCAACTACAGTAAGTGCATTGGTGACTGAGGCCTGACTGCCTTTCAAAACAATAATATTAGGAGGTCAAACATCACCCACCTGCAAAGGCCCTACAGTGGTTCCGAGTCACTGGTAGGGTCATCCATAGAGGTCCTTTGCATGGTGCACTGGGCCTTCAGAATGGGCTCCCCACTCCCAACCATGCAGACTCCTAAATTCGCACATCCTACACCAGCCCCTAAAGTGATGCCTGGGTGGAGAAACCTTGGCTGCCAAGGGGCGATGCCCCTTCCAAACACTCTAGCCCCGGTTTCAGGGGAAACTCTCGCCTTGCACCTTCCAAAGGATTTCAAGCTGCATCTGGGATTATCGTGTGTAGACACTTTTTCGGCACCTTCGCTGTGTAAAATTATATTGACCCCAGCCGCTCCTCCAGGCAGCATGTGCCCTGGTGTGGCCACGGGGTGGCATGTGGCATCCTGCGAATAGTTAGATATATGTGCTCCATGTAAATTCAAGGCAGTTGGCAAACTTCATTTGGGATGCCTTGTGGTTTGCTGACACAGTAGAAGACTGTCTACCAAATAGCATAGTGGGAAAGTGCTTCATTTGGGTGCAGACGCTGCTATAGCTCATTCCATGACCCAGGCCATATGGTGTGTCTGTCTCTGTACCTATGGCGTAGTGAAGCATGTGAGCGGCAATCACAAGTCCTACCTATTTTCTGCAAAGGCACTGGATGCCTCGAGATATAAAACTGTGCTTCGTGTAAGAATACGTTTGTGTGTAGCCCGCTGGGCGGCGAGGGTGCTACCCTGAGAGGTGCTCATGGTGCCGCGTCATGTGCCCTCGGCTACTAACTCATGGTAGAGCGGCAGTCTTCTGTGTAGTAGACAGGAGCTGGAAGTCTGGGGGGGGGGATTATAATCTGACAAACGCTCAAGATTAACATGTTCCATTCCAGGTGAGCGAGCCTCTTCTATCACGCAGATGCTTCTGCAGTGTGACGATTGACTCCCAGAGTGATGAGCTAGGTATGGCATTGCCTTGCTGTAGGGAAGAGAGGCTCTGTGTTCTGGAAGGGACCGTTGCTAGGTTAATGCGGTCCCCATATGCATTTATATAAAACATCTACCTCACTGGGGCATTCTGCCACCGCAGGGGGGGGCAGTACAAAATTGGGTGTGGTCCGTGACGGTGTCCTGTTTCTTACCTGAGAAGACTGGACAGGAGATGGCTAGAACCTCCAGCGCTGCTGCGCTCCCCGCCTCGCTCTCCAGATCCACCAAAGCCAGCGGACAGCCTCTTTCCAGACAGCAGCTTCTCCACGGCCGGCAGGTTGCCAGTGCGGGCGGCCTCCAGAAACTCCTGTTCCTTCCCCATGGTGAGGCCTCCCGTGGCCCATTGCCCCGGGATCCCCCCAGCTCCCACGCTCCACCGCTAGCCCTCGGCCAAACTTTGGTCTCTGAGCGACCCCGCCTCCGTGAGCACCTCGAACACACCCACCGGTGTCACGTCATTTCCGACATGCGTGCAACCTCAGACAGCCGAGCTCGAATGGGAAGGAAGAAAGATTGTTCAGTACGAGCATCAAAAGAAAGAAAGACTAAACTAACCGACAAAGACTTACGAAAAAGAAAACCATGAACCATCGTGGGAACAGGCCAGTTAAACGCACGAATCCTCGTTAAACTGCAACAACGTAAGAATATCAAGCAGATGACGTACTGAAACAATATTTATTCCTTTTTATTTCATCGGTTTTGATAGAAAGCTTTAATGACCCCTAAACCAGCGCTGGTAAAGCGGGACACCGAGCAAACGGACACGCCAATAACAACACAACCATGAATCTTCAGATAATAAAGAACAGACATTTGTTCAATAGACAATAAACAATTAAACAAAGCTCCAACATCCCTGCAACAGAAATCGCGCAGCCCATCCCGGCAACAGACACATTGGAAATGACAAAAACATGCCGTAAATTTTTTTTAAAAAACACCCGCCCACCGCCACATGATGTTCGCAAAGGGGCGGAGCGAGAAAAAATCACCGGAACGCCCACGAATCTGCTCTGAGAATTACTGACAGATCTCTCTTCCAATGGCTAGCCTCCATTTATGGAGCTAGCCAATGGAAGAGAGAGGCGGGTGAAAGCCCCTTACTGAAAAACATAAGATTTCGCCTGCGCAACACTGCTGCGCAGTGAATGCCAGGCGAAACCTAAAATCTAATGCCACTAGTACTGCAGATAAAGTTCACAAAACTCCTAAGACTACAAGCCCAGAGTTGGTCTCCCACACTCCAGACAGATTATTCAGCATGCTCGCCCATTCTCTTACTTTTGCTTTCTCTACTTCTACTTTCTATACCAGCTGTGCAGGTGTTTAAAATGAAGGCAGAGAGTTCTAGAATCTGGGAGTCCTTACCTTAGCCTCTGATGTCACATCATCTACCACAAACTTGCATTTTTAGGGATCAGCCCACTCACTGTCCTACCACAGGAATAGCAATCTGGGAAGAAAGCAAGATGGCAACTAAAAAGGAAATTGCAGGACACTTCTTCTCTGAGTCAGGTTGCACCTACTAAACTGTAGTTTCTTCCTCCAAACTTCAAAGATCACCCCTGTAGTGAGAGGAGCCAGAATTCTACCAATCCTTTCTTTGTACCAAATGGGAATATCCTACAAGTGCATGCCAGGAAGGTGCTGCTAGTCAGTTTATGGATATTTCGTACTCACACCCTTCATTTGCCAGAAGGCTAATCTCCTAGTATAGGGAATTGTTGTGATAGAACTGTTGCCATACCTTTTCTTTAGCTACATCTTCCCTACTACTCAGCCAGAATGACTGCTGGAGTGCTTGGTGATGAATGGAATGCTGAATGCTCGGTGATGTCATAGAATGCACGAGTGCCTGGTGATGTGCTGAGTGTCAGTTGGAGTGTGCAGACCGATCAGCAGGGAGCCTGCTCCTGGTGGGGCTATCTGTTATCATCTACTTACTTACCTTCTTACCTGGAACTTACCTTGTAACTAAGCTAAATAAACTATCTATAGATTATACACCTCGGCTAATGGACTTTGTATTACAACAGGAATATTGTTCTAGGGAGACCTTGCAACTGCCCACTGGCCAGCAGAGTACTGAACCTGCCCAGTAGGACAGCTCAAAAAATTAATTCCATTTAGCTAAACCTGGTTCTATGACCTATTATCTGTGTACTCGAACATTCTCATATTGAGTAAAACTGACTCCGTATATGAGCTTGCAACCAACGTAAATTGTAGGAAAGGTCACGTTAGTGATCTTGCTACCTAGTGTCAGTCAAACGTAAAATTTTAGGCATACTTTACCAAACTCGTAAACCAGTTTAAAAACTACAGATTTTATACTTCAGCCGTAAAGAAAGAGATCATTTCCTCTTGTATTCCCAATTAGCAGGCTATAACCTAATAAATGTGCAACACTGCTGCCGTTTGCAGCCACGGCTGACTCAGTTTAAAGCCTTCCTTCTTTCAACCTGCACTTGTGTTCATACATGTACATGTGTTCAATGTACTGAGCCTACTTTAAAAAAATAGTTTTCATAACTTTTAATAGATCTCTCAGCGAGCAACACATCAGAAATGGTGTTCCGTGTGCAAGATGTCATATGTCCATCCTATACTTGGTACATTTTAAAATAAGACTATCAACTTTAAGAGAGACAACCCAACATAGCAGTCTAGTTACGTTATAGGATGTAACATCACAGAATTGTGAGATGCCACTTAGATCGAAGACTTAAACATTCGGGTCATGGAACAACCAACCACAATAACATTAATGGAAGAAGAACATGGAAAAGTATCTAAAAGGACATAGAGGCGTCTATACAGAATCTCTTGAATTATGTCTGTGGACTGGGCTGACAGAGCTGGAGTTGTGGGGTCAGACTGCTGTGTTACAATATAATCTTTGTAGGCTACTATAACTGCCATCTCGGGAGCTTGCTGTTCTGATCTAGACTGTGGTGATTATATGCATCTCTGACGTACTCGGGGTTATGAGCTTACATAATGTTTTCCGATTGGTGTGTTGCAAGTTCAGGGGGCTCTGCTTTCATTTCTCATTCTATCTCTGATCAATTGCAAAAGGTCATCCCTGGGCCATCTATTATATTTTTCCTGAGGTCCCTGGACTTTTCCTTTCAAAGAAATGTTCTCTCCACCTACACCCATCTAAAGTGGGTCTATGCCAAGTCGCGACCATTGAGGGAGGGTAGTAGATGATTTCCACTCCATTGTGACGGCCCTTATAGTGACAAGGAGGGCTGAGTCCAAGAACCTTTCGCTCCTCGTGTTGCAGTTGATAGTACAGTAGGGACCTTCTTCCAGTAGTCTTGTAAATTTGGGCACTCCCACAACATATTGTTGAGCCTGGCCGTGTTATGACAACTTCTAGGGCAATCCAGGGTGGTGCCTGTGTATAATCTGTTAAGCCATTTCAGAGTGAGTCAAGCCCTGTGTAGTACGTAGAATTAGATGTATTTAAACTTAGAACTATGAGATACTGTGTGAGGGAAAGCCAATAACTTCTGCCATTCCTTAGTATTAAGCACTCTGTCCATCGCAGCTTCCCAGGTTTCCTTCAATTATTTAAAGGGATGCTAGCTTGTAATTATATTGTTTTCTAAGCCATAGGATACGTTTTTTCTTTTGCCTACGGTGTAAAATGTTTGAACTAATGCATATGTTTTGGGTTCTACGTCTATGATGTTCCGATATATACGAAGTGCTGAGGTCATATACTCGATTATACTAAAAACTGGCCTTTCTGTACCTGTACCTCACATTGCTCTACCTGAGCATCAAACAGGATCATACATTTATCCTGGAACAAGTCCTCTAATGTTATGATGTCTGACTCTTACCATTTTGTTTGTTATTGGAGAGCTCATGTCTGCAGGATACTGGAGGGGGATGGGAGTAGCATATGGAATGATGTGATTGGTTAGTTTAAGGTTCCTTGGTAGCAAGACATTGTGACCTCCTTGGGAGTCTGGACTCTAGAAGAAATAATTCCAACAGTGTATCTATTCATGGGGGTCGTTGTCAAGCTGATTTCTGTCTGGGAGAAACCGGATAGCCAGCAGAAGTCACACTGTAGTTGCGCTGCGAAATAATATTGCCCAGTCAGGTGTACCTAGTCCTACCCAGTCCATAGGTAACTGCAGTTTGTCCAGGGGAACTCTGTCTGCCAGAGTTTTCATTTTCATTTTTTCTCATTTATAACGTTTTATATAGGGCGTACAAGATCACGAGGGATATCAGAGCGCTTTACAATAGGATGTGAGGAAGTACATAAATGCAAAATCGACATCAAGTAGGTGTAAAAACTCCTAAATCACCAAGTATCCCCTCTAGCATGTTGAAGAATTGTTTTGGGAGTAGCGAGGGCATTTTGCAAAGTTACAAAGTAATTGAAGCAACTTGATCATTTTTGAACGGATATTTCTGGCAGTTTAGGATAAGGATAATGTATTCGATGTTTGAATTTGGAATTTGATGGAGGGGACAGTTTTTATTCCCATCTGTCAGGTCCTGATCTGAATGTTATATATTTATTTCTAGGCATTTGAACATTGTTGCTTCTCACTTAGTTTCATCCCCCACATATACATTTCATGATCAGAACATGAGGAATGTATTGGGAAGAGGCTTGATTTGGTCCTGTTAACCCTTAGCCCAGACTCTGTTTTCAATGTACTTATTATATGGGAAAATCCAAGTTATGCTGGAATTGATTTTCTTAATGTACAGCACCATGTCAGTTTAAAGGGGACAATACATGCATGTCCCCTGCCAGTGTTATTCTCCAGGCCTCCACATCTTGGTAGAGTCTAGCCAACATCCGTTCCAGGGCCTGGGTAAAGAGCAAGGGCAATAAAGGGCACCCGTGCCAAGGGCTCTTGTTTACTTTAAATACTTCTGAGATTAAAATACAGACCGTAGTTAACCTGGACGTAGGATTGGCATATAGCAGTTTTGTTCAGCAGAGCATTTAATTTCCCAGAACAAACCTCAACAAGACATAAAGCATACATTGCCATTTCATGGTTTTGAAAGCCTACTTGAGGTCCAAAATCAGGCATGCCAAATGGGACGAGTCTGGGGGAACTGAGTTTAATATATGCATGATTTGTCTTATAGAACCAGAGATGCCTTTGACAAAAATACATCCATTTTGATCTGGGTGGATAAGCTCTGGTAGCGCCACTAAGAGTCCGTGGGGTGGGTCTTGCTAAGTATCTTGCAATCGTTATTTAAAGTAGTTTCAAGTTTTTTTTATTATGCATTGTGTTGGACTTGGCCCTTTTTTGCAGGTTTACTCCTGAACTTTTTGCCTTCAGCTCTGACATGGTGGTAGTGATTTTAGGCCTCTGCGCACTTTAGCACTGTGGCCCATTGTAAAGTGCGTGCGCACTCTGAGTGCATGTTGTGAGATTGGCCTATCCTCCCATAGGAATGCATGGGGGATAGGTGTGTCCATGGTAATTCCTGGTATGAGGGGAGTGCAGGGTCGAGTTTAGTATGTGCAAACTCATGAGAATAAAAGCTGCGCCATGTGTGTGCAGATTTATGGTGACTGGTGGAGAAGTGCCACTTTTAGAAGTTGGCATTTCTGTGTGCTGTATGTCTGCCTGCATGATGTGAATTGCATGTCTGGCTTGTGAGTGGCAGGTGCTGGATGATGTGGGTGGCTCCAGGAGCCAGGATGAGTCTGCCCAGTGGTGAATAGGGAGATCTGCATGTAGATGGGAGGGAGGAGTTGCACTTGGGACCTGAATAGGACTGTGCCTTCTCTCCACAATGCTGGCTCCACCTCCTGTGGTGCGTCTGATGTCCCTGGCCTGTCCAGTGAAAAGAAGGAAGGAGTCATGTACACAAAGTGCTCCTGAACCAGTTGTATCTGATTCCCCTAAACCCTGCACCTTTGCAGAAAGGGAAAATGTTGTATAAATATAGGGTCTGTGACCCCGTGAAAATGTTCAGTTTTCTCTTGCTGATTCCTGCAGGGCGTGCTGCTGCTGGGGCCCAAGGGGGGCTGCCAGTAGGGCTTGCCTCCCTGGGCCCTGCCTTGCCTCCTGATGACTGGAGGACTTTTCTTTTCTGGCTGGGGCTTGTATTCCCTTTAGGGACATTTTGCTCCTTTTTATCTAAGGACTTTGTATTGCTACTAACGCCCTGTGAGCGCTTTGTCCTGGACTTTCCCCGAAGGAGTGGGAGAGCCTGGAGGCTGCACAGCACTGAGCTGCAGCCCTTTCTGGGGGAATCCCCAGCCTAGGGATTCCCCCGTTGTGCTTTTGTTGCGGGTGCCCACCCCGCGCTCTTTTCCAACAATCGCTGGCGCCCACCCCGCTCATACTTTTATTTGACTAGAGGGAGCCTACCCCTCATGGCAGCATTGGTTGCCTCCGTGCGGGTGCCCGTGCGGGTGAATTCCGTAATTGCAGGTGCCTACCCCGCTTCTGCTCTTTGTTTACTTGCCGGTGCCCACCCCCCATCGTGGAGAGCGCTGCTACCTAATGAGAAGCAGCGCCGCGGAGAAAACTGAAAGTCAGGCAGTCCGATGCCTGGAGCGGGACTTCTGCTTGAGGAAAGGAAGCCCCGCTCGCCACCCGAGATCTGCCCGGAGCCTCGCAGGCTCTATCTAGAAGTCCTGGGTCCCAGGAGGGGGCCCGGGTGAAGTGAAGAGGTGGCAGGGCTCCCAAGAGTGAAAGGGAAGCCCTGTGCCGCAAGAGGCGTGTTGCCGGTCCCTCAGCATAGAGGCAGGACCTAACTCCCAGCCGAGGGCCGCCTCCTGCGTTGAGAAGGAGGACACCTCCGAGAGAGAACTGGTGAGTGAGGGCTGTGCTGGGAGCACTCGTAGTGCTCCTCCCTACCCTTTGCTGTGCTTCACAGCTGCGCCGCAGTTGCGGGCAGCTGCATCAAGGGAGTCACGTGGTTGTTAAAGGGCCCCGAAGGGCCCGTGTCCCCCTAAGTGTCCAGGCACAATAGCGGTGCCATTTACCAGAGCGGCCCCCGGATGGCAGCGGGCTGCTCCAACGCTTGGGAGCATTAATTGTTTACAGAGCCCCATGTGGCTCCAACATTTGACTATTTGTTCTCAGAGCTCCGTGTGGCTCCAACGAAGGGGGCACATTTGTTTTAAGGGCCACTTAGAGCCCATGCCGCATTTTAGTGTTTCCAGCTGCCCTGCAAGTAGTGGGCAGCTGCACCGTTTAGGTCTATCTTTTCATTAGGGGACTTGTTTGAATCTGGAGTGAGATGCACTCCTTTGCCCCTTCCTTTTCACAGCTGCGCAGCACTTAGTGCCAGCTGCAACGTTTAGGTCTGCGCAATTGCGCATCCTTGACTCCTGCTGCATTGGCAGCGCACCCTGCCTTTTGGACCTAGGGCATTTGAGCCCCTTAGAGGTGGCCAGTTGGCCAGGAGGACTACTAGGTTTGTAGGGCGCCAGGCCCCAATGTGATTATAGGGTGCTAGGAAATTTAATGTATGTAGTATGATTTACGCACCCTGAGTTATGCCTCTAAATGTGATTTTATGATTATGAGGTTTTGCATACTGTGTTATGTTTTATTTGATCCTCTACTGTGGTTTAGGTGTGAGTTATTCCCTACTGCAGTTTATGTTAGTATGTTTATTTCCTAATGCGAGTTATGTTTAGGAGATTATGGTCTACTATGTTTAGGCTTATGAGGTTGGCGCAGAATATATTTCTCGCCTGATGTGATAATGTGCGTAATATGATTTATGTTACAGGATGACGCTGAGTATAGTGTTTGCCAGTAATTACTGGTTGTGGTCTACGTTTATGATATGTTCTTACTTTTACTATTTTTACCAAGTTCTGATTCTGATAGTGGTCTACGTGGCTCTGTCATGTGTAAATATTCCCAGGTAAATATTGCCCAGTGCCATTTGGCAAAGTGTATATTGTGTGATTACCATCTAATGTGTTTTATGATAATACAAAGGCTATTTTTATATATAACCTTGTTTGGAGTTCCTTTTGTGGTGTGCCTGGTATGTTGTTGCTGTGTGTGTTGCGCAAATGCTTTACACATCGCCACCGATAAAAGCCTGACTGCTCGTGTCAAGCTACCAAGGGGGTGAGCAGGGGTTATCTTTGGCGTGTAACTCCCTTGCCCTGACTAGAGTGGTGGTCTCTGCCTGGCTTTGGCACAAGCCTTAGCCAACCAGAGATCCCATTTCTAACACATAGTTACTAAAAGCCATTGCACTAGTTATGTAAAGTAGCAAGGGGTCTGTAGGAGGACACCTCTGGTAGGTCTTTCCCTGGTGTGAGAAGTGAGACAGTAGAGGCTTCTGCCTTAGTGGGTTGTAGCCTCCCAGTCTCAGCCATCATATTGTATACTGCAACTAACTTTGGCACTAAGTGCGCACTGTAATTGATGTAAAACTCAATGGGTAACCCGTCTAGTCCTGGGATTTTACCAACCGAAATCTCTCTCTCGCACCCTGAAATGCTTGCTCCCTGATCGGTTCTTCCATGGTGTTTATGTATTCAAATCAGATTTGCAAAAGCCTCCAGCCCTATAGGAATGTTGCTTAAGTATCCTCAGGCGTTTCAGCTGTAACGCTATATATTGATGTAGTGATCATAGAAAATATATATTTAACTGAGAATACCTTATAAGGCCTGTTCTGGCGAGTAGTAGTTGTTGATGTCTCTGTTTGGTCCCTTCTAATAAGCAGGTACACAGTCTCCCTGATTTATCACCTTTGACCCGCAGTTGTTTAACTAAGAATGCATGTTTGTCTATGGCGTCAGACAAGGGTGCCCTCTCCGCTTCACTGTATGCTACACCTCTCTCCCACCGCCCTATGTTACCTCTTAAATCCCTCAATTCCCACTCTATGACTCTATGAGCTCCTACTGTGGCATGAATGCACTGTCCTTTAATTACCACCTTCAATGTCTTTACTCAAAGTATTTGCCAATAGCTTCCGCCAGGGTAACTTTACACTCAGCGTCTTCTATCATGTATGGTTCCAACCTCCATGTTGGAAGACGGGTCCGAGGCTTGACTTATTCTATCCATTGATTCCTGGGTTAAAATCAGACACCGTCTTGCCATCCTCTGAATACGTTACTAGTGACTGTATGGACCAAGAGCAAAGAATTCGATCTAGTCTTGCATCAGATCATGTGGAGAGGATTCAAACGAGTGTTCCCACACTCCATGTTCTGTCATTTCAAATATACAATGTGTGATCCATTGCATGAAAGCTTTAGCATTCTGTGCAGTGCGGGTGTCTTTAAGGGAGGTAGGACCAATCAAGGGAGATACCCAGCACAGTGTTATAATCTTCAACTACTAACCAGAGTAAGTGAGGCAATTTTTCTAGTTTTAAGGATAGTTTGGCCAAAAAAGATGCTTGATCCACATTGGGAGAGTAAATACTGCCTAACAGTATCATGATGCCGCCCAGCTTGCTCTCTACCAAGCGGATCTCCCCTCTTTATCTATTTCTACTCTGTTAGGCACAAAAGGAATTCACAGTTTGCACCAGCTGATAACACTTCTTTTGTATGCGGAGTAGCTGGTGAAATAACACTAACATCTCCACCTTTATTTTAGCCTGTACTCTTAACTGCCTTTAAGTGGGATTCCTGTAAAACAGAATATTCATTCCCCTCCATATAAAGAACATGTGGATTTTATGTCTATTGTTCATTTAATTAATTCCATACATTTTCCAAGTATTAATCATGAGGTATGTTGTTGGGGGCATGACTAGCAGGTTTGTTCCATGCATTCTTGATGTTGTATTTGATCATGCCTGTCTAAGCCCCGTAACGCAGTATAGTATAGAGACTTCTAGCGTTATAGGCATGTTTTACTCTATACTCTCCTTAAATATCTACCTAAACCCCCCACCCCACCACAGGGCCTCAGGACAACTCCTTTCCACCCAAATAACATATTTTGAGACTTTCTCTCTCTTTAGATCTGAGAGACTTTTAGGAGGCTTGTGGTTCATGACTGAGGCCCATCTCTGAACTGCTTGCGTGTAGACTGGGAAGATCACTGATTTGCCTCCTTGTACTTCAATGTGATCAGCTGTTCTTTTATTTTTTGTAAACAATTTTTATTAGAAAAAGAAAAATAAGCTACACCCCAATGATGAAACAATAGTCGGGTCTACAATAAAACAACACATATTGCAGTACAGAAATCAGTCGATAAGCACCATGCCCTTCCCAGAGATAAGCCAGAGTGACAGTGTCATGCCAGTGCAGTAGACATCCGTCATTAAGAGATAGAGGCTTACAAACAATGCACATATCACGTGGCATCTCCCTATCGAATTGGTAGTTACATGTTTTAAGACACTGTCGCCGCACCACTTCCAGGTTCATCCCACAAGTGCCTTTCACGTTGCAGTTCAATTGAAGGAGACAAACATATATTGCCTCTGTATTTATTCCACTTCCCCCACTTATGGTCCCATTTCTTGGGACACCCTCTATGCTTGTACACATCCTTTTCGGCAATCATTGCCCTATCCATGTCAATAGCCCAATCTCGCAAGCACGGGCCATCCCTACACAATGAGGCCCACACAATGTTGCGTTTTGCAATGGCCCACCCCAATAGGGCCCATGTTTGCTCAATTTGCATGAGGTCTCTGCCCTCCCATACGTTAAGGAGGCACAGCTGGTGGGAGACCTTCAAAGTCTTGCCACCCGCCCTCTCCATCGTTTTGTGACCTTATCCCAGTATTGTCCCACTATTGGAGGTAAACAACCTTTGCAACGCAACTTTTACATCGCAGAGCCTTTACAACGCAACCATTACAATGCAAACTATTACAACGCATTGCTCTGGGGGGCGCTCTAGGATAGGGAATAGGTTAATTTACTATCCAATAACCTTCCCTAGTGTCCACGGGGACTGGAGTTGGAATAGTAAATTAAACTATTCACTATCCAGCACCCCTAAGCACTATGCGTTGTAATGGACTGCGTTGTAATACTTGCGTTGTAAAGGCATGCGATGTAAAAGCATGCGTTGTAATGTCATACATCCTCCTACCCAGCTTAAACAGAAGCTTTGCATCAAAGTACACACAGTGGAGGATTTTCTGTTGGACTAAGTGCAGTCTCATTGGGATAGCCACTTCTCTAGGAGAAGCCAGTACGTCATGCCAGTCCTCGTCACCGATGCTCCCCAGGTCTGACTCCCACCTGTGCCGCAGTGATCAGCTGTTCTTGACACCTGAATCATCTGAGTCTTTGCTATTATTGATCTTGGAGAGGTTGGGGTGACACCCTGGGGCAGGGTATCTTGTTGGCCCCACATGTGCTCTTACTACGGTGGAACACTGTGAGAGGGACTATGGGAGTACCACTGTTTGAATAAACCTAGTTGGGTCTTGCACCTCCACCCTTTCTCGAATTTCCTTAATGCAAATGCTGTTGCAGCGAGCCCTTCCTTCGGCATTTTCGGCTCCCTCTTCTAAAAATCGGACTCTCACCGTCAGGTCTTGCATTTTTGTTGACGGTCATGTGTCTTGGGTTACAGTTTCAGAAGGGTGTTTCCGTTTTGGCCAACTCTTTTATAGAGCTTCCATGAAATCTTCTTTCCGGATACTTAAGTTGATCACCACTGCGTCTATTTGTCGCTTTTGGGTTTTATACAGCTTGTCTGATGTAGAAGTAGGATGAGACAAATGATACTAACATTTTTGTCACAATTATATCATTATAATACTATTAAAATTACATATTTAAATCCTTTACTGCCATCAGATAAATCAAGTTAAATACATTCGTATTTCATTATAATTAAAACGTTTGTGAAAAAATCAAGTCATACAGGTTACAATTTTGTGCAAATATTCCAGTGGTAGCTGTAGTGGTTGTACGTGGGTCAGTCTGCCCTGTCCCCGATACTCTCTTCGATCAGTCCAGTGAAATATTGGGTTACGGGGGCAGCACAAACAGCCAACCTAGGTTTTGTCCTCATGGCCCCCTAACCGTGTGTTTCACAAAGCCCGGGAGTCCATATTAAATAAGACCATGGTTTAGGTCCTATGGGGCCAATTTCTGCTTTATCTGCTACTCAGCACGGAACTTTAAGCCCGCCAGTAACCAGCAGAATTGAGGGGAAGTGGGAGGAAATAGAAGGAAGAAGAGTTCTCGGCGCCCCTCAGTAGGGCAAATAATACTCATTCCTTTTAAGAAGTAGAGAGCATGGCCTCGCTCCCGTCTACCAGCTTAGAGTGGGCTGCCTCCAATGAGCTCTCCTCAGATGTTCACATCAGGCCTTCCTGTAGGCCCAGGTTCATCATCCATAGCAAATGGGGCAGGGGTTGGCCTATATTCAGTGCCTAATTTTCGGTAGTCCGTCAGTGGCAAAACCATCTTTGGATTCTCAACTACACCCCTTGTGTAGAGTTTGTTAGCCCAGCTGCACAACAGGATACGTTATATGAAAAAGGAAGGTACTGGAGGTTACAGCTCAAATCAATTTGACCATATATTTCACTTTGAGTGAGACTCCTTTAGGGAGACTTACTCACAGGACATGTCCAAAAATCAGAGGCCCACAAGCAGAATAAACTGGAGCTTTACTGGGACAGAACACACGTTGACACAGATAATAAAGACTGAAGATATTTAATTGTGACTTCCAGCAATACGAATGCAACAGAGTCAAATAAGAGAATATAGTCACAAATGTCTTTTGTTCACTTCAGAGTTAATGGCATGCGACAAACAAGATACAGTGAGTAAAAGCAGGAAGTTTTTTTATGCGATCTCACTCTCTGATAGAAGTACATTCTATATTTTCACTAAACATGAAGAGCTGTAGGCAAGAGAGGTAAGGCAAACATGCATACAGACACGCAAATATACCCTCTCCACGCTTGTCCAACTCTGAACATAAGCAGACTGTAGGGCCAAAGAAGGCTACTGCGTTGAAACCATGGCGATCTCAATCAGTGGGCTAGGGTGGTAGACAGTTTTTAGTACCTTTGTAAAACTATCAACCAGAGTCATATTCTTTAGTTTTTAAGCAAATTCAGATAATCGTAGCATAAAACTGGTTCAACAGGTTATGCAGTTTAGTTAGCTGCAGGCCAAACAGCAGGCAATTTCCCAGAGAAATTCATTTAAGGTTTAAATAGTACCAACAATTTTATGGTTCAGATTTATTTTTTTGCATTTTGTTATTAAAATGCTGCATAGGACCGAGAGGCCGCACACAGCTCTCCCCACCCTTGATGTACTATATGACAGGAAATGGGACTCAATCAAACATTCCTAACTCCTCCCCACTGTACCCACCCCTTTGTACGCACTCCGCAGTAGAGTACCTGAGCGCTGTGGTGTGCCCCGGGCCACAGCCCTGCACCGCCCTTCCCTTCTCTCTTCAAACTCGGTTAATGGCAGTATAGGTAGGTACCTAGGACATGTCAATTTATAGAATTCAGCTGAGAGCAGTGAACTATATGGTTGCCAGAGATCCCAATAGGTTTCTAATGGAGAGGCTAGTGCTAGGAACAGGAGCTCCATTCCCAGTATACTTCCCACCCTATGGAGCTATGCGCGTCTGGAACTTACCTGCTCCCAGTGGGAACGAAGAGCTTTGATCGCTGCTCCTAATCAAAGACCAATGTGTTTCCCCTTACGTTATTTGTGTGGGAAAGTATGCGGGTTGAGGAGGCCCAGGTCAATGTATGCTGGCAAGCTCAGTTATATGTCAAGGCACTTGCCAAGACCGCTTCCCAGTATTGCGTGCTCTTTGGACCATCCCAGAGGAGGTGATGCTACCTCCCGGGTGCCCCACAACCCCTCCAGCAGTCTGCACTATGACTATGGTTGCCTCTGTGCAGTGTAACAGAAGATAGGTACCAATAAATTGCTATCTTAACAGCGGCTTCTGTGCTTGCGGTGTTACCCGCAGTATGTCTCTCCCAGTATTAGTCCACCCTATCTCATGTTCCCATCGTATCTGCCCCGGGTTTCCTCCTCAGTAGGGGAGTGTAGTAAGAAAGTGTATACTTCAGTGATTATATTTGTTTTAATCTGTTTTTATTGTTTTCATTGTTTCAACACTGAACAAGCAGGTGTACTCTTTATGGTACAGTGCATCACATCTCTTGATTACAGTCCATGCACACAAGATCTAGTGTTACAGCCTAAGTGGCTCAAAGACCGTGCGAGATGAAGTGGCTCGCGTCTCATCAATCAATGAAATCTGACTTTTTGTGTGTTATCAACCTCGAGTGGGATGTTTGCCTATTGGCGGGCCTTGTGCGTACCATCTCTAAGATTGTTAACTTTGGGGGACAACTGAAATATAACTGGGGTGGGTTAAACTTGGCGTGGCACCTTTAACTAGTTAAAGCTATACTCCCTGAACCTCGGTCAGGGTTGGCGTGAATATACTGCTGCTTTGCAACGTACAGGCTCTGTTTACTGCATGCTCACTGGTTATCCATCAGAGTACAATTGTTTGGATGTCGCTTGTGTGAGAGGTCATCTAAGTGTATATTTTAGTGATGATGTGCCAGTCGTTGTCTTTAGGCAGCAGCCACTCCTCAAAGGGAGTGAGTGGGCGTTGAGCGCTCCTGCGTATAGCTGGATGGGTGACCCTACATCTGGATGGGTGACCCAGTGTCTGATTTGCATGTATTGGATCTGCTGCATTTCTGTGAGACCATAATCGTTTTTGAGCTGTTCAAAAGGATGGGGTTCTGCTGCGTCAAAAATATGACCCACTGAACTTGCCAGGCCATGAAAGCGGTGGTGTGGAGACCCGGGGTAATCTCTGCATAACCCAGAATAGGATGTCAGTGGTGATGGGAAGGAGGTCAAGCCGTGTCAGAGAGCTACCCGGTCACAGACTCAGAATGTGGCTCTGGTAACGGGGAGGACCACAAGCCCCCTTGCCCTCTGCTGCCTGCACTTGAAGAAGACCTTCCAGAAAGGTTCTCTCTCTATTGTCCTATCCATGAAACACTAGTGCTTTTCTGACTACTTGCGATACTATTTCACTAAAAAGCGGAGTTGAGCCGCCTGGTAGTAGCGCTGGAGGCCTGAAACGCATAGACCCTCTCTCACGTTGGTCGGTAGGCCTTCTCGCAATACATATGTGACCTCCAGCTGTCCCAGAAAGAGCTGTTGATTCCTTGGTAGCCAGCTGGATCTGCAGAGTCGATGGAATCAAGAGGTTGGGTGCTTGTGGTTTCTGAAGGTAGAAATCCTGCAGCCTCCCCAAATTGCCCTAGCTCTCTTGGAAAGCCGGTATGGTCTTTAGCGGGTCTTCAAAAGCTACTATAAATAACCCAGTATTTGTAAAGTGCGAACTAATCACCCATAAGAGTCTCAAGGCGTTGGGGGCCATCAGGGAGATTAAGTGAGCTATTGCACAGACTCACATGATGCTGAGCTGATCTGCCTCCGGCACTGGGGATCGAACTGTGAGCCCCGCGCTGCAGTGTCAGCCGCCCTGGCCGCTGCCCACACCTCTCCCTGGCACATCATCAGCGTTAAGGCTAATGGTATGGTACTCACTCCCAAACTGCACCCCAGTGATGTGCAGATTATTCCGCACTCTCTGCGCCATCGGCTCCATATACCGAGTGAATAATAGGGGTGATAGCCAACACCCCTGCCTTGTCCCTCTACCGATAGGAAAGTAGGCAGAAGCCATTCTACCACTCACTGAGCCCCATAATTGCTAAGGATCCAGACCCGGACTCTGTCTCCAACACCAAAATGGGTAATCATTGCTTCGTTCCAGGAAAGACCAATGTAACCGATCATACTCTTTTTTTAATGTCAATGGCAAGGATCATAATTTCCCTTCACAAGTGCTTAGCTTTATCCACTAGATGAAGTATACACATAATCACCACACTGGCAGTGTGGTACAAAGGTCGACTGATCAGGATCCACTAGCCTCCGCTTGTGGGTCCCAGTCTCACTGCTAGGATGCTAGTGAACAGTTTTTCATCCACATTTGTAAGAGAAATGGGCCTATAGAACAGTACTGCTTCTTGTCTTTTCCAGGTTTGGGTATAATGGTAATGGAAACCCCAATAATGGAGGGCGGAAGGGTGTTGGTATATGCCACAAAAACTCAAACAAACCCCAACTAGCAATGAAACTAAAACATTGACATAAGGTTGTCAATTTGTACCCGTAAAAGTCCCATGGGGGTACCTGGGTGAATGTATTAAAGGGCCACCTCTGAAAACCTGTGACTGGTGCATTTTCCCAAGTGTGTTTCTGGCATGTTTGGTTACCTAAACCTGCACTCTGTGGATGCTGAATTATTATTATTATTATTATTATTTTTTTTTAAATCTTTATTTATAAAGTTTTCTTGATGAACAACAAGAGGAAAAAACATTCAGGTAGGTTATACAGGTTCACATTGCACTCCTAAGCATACACATAAGCAAATATGTCGGTCGGCTAGCCCGAGCAGGATGGGAGCATGTAGATATTATCTCTTAAGCTGTACTTTAGCACATGACCTACACAACACAAAACAGTAACATATTTCAGCATAGGCAGTAATCTCTAGAGGCCAAGGCAGGAAGATTGTGTACACCATCCCTCATGCATCATTGTAAAACTGAGTCTGGGCTATCCCAAGCCACACACATCCTGTCCCGTATAGACCCCCGTGCGCCATCCACAGCAATCGGCAGTCAGGTAGGGGGTTATCCCCTACTCAGTACCAGGTGGATAGAGCGTCCCACACAGGACTCCACTGGGTACCTCCGGCTGTGTCAGCGACAAAAACAGGTTACATGGGATCAGCAGCTATAGCCTTCACTCTTGACTGTCATTATCTGAATCTGTAGATGTCGCTGCCTCTTTCAATAAGTAGGCCTGCAGTGGACCCCATATATCGTTTGGTCTGCTTCGATCTGGTACCAAATCAGCATATACATTGTTTTGATCCTGGCAATAAACCATATCAGCAATCCACTCCTTAAACTTTGGGGCCCTCCCTCTACCCCAACGGCACGCAACACGTCGCTTGGCTAGTAGTAGTGCAACATCCATAAACCTGCGAACTGTCTTAGGTATATCCCGTGTGTACCCCAACAGCATTATGAACGGATCTCTATCGATCACCCCTCCAGTCATAGTCTGTAAGGCTTCCTGTACCTGTAACCAATAGTCGTACACACCAGGACACTCCCATGCCAAGTGGACGAATCCCGCCCCCCTCCGCCCTGCAGCGGTCACACCTATCGTTGTCTGCTAAATGAAAGCGATGTTTTCTAACAAGCGTATAATAAAATCGTTGTAAGAACTTGAAATGAATAATCTTCAACCTGCTACTAGTCGAAATATTAGCTGTAATGGCACAACAGTAGTGCCATTGATCGTCAGAAATAACCCTGCCCAAATCCTCACTCCAATGTCGTCGAGCTGAGCTCTCAGTCCCTTGGTGCTGCAATCTGATATTGTTATACAACTTGGAAACAAGATGGCGGCCGTCTGACAGCAGCATGGCGTGCAATGGCAGAACCACATCAGGTTCCTTTGGAAAGTTAGGCAAGACTGTTCTCAACCCCTGTCGAAGCCTGACGTAATAGAAGACCTCTAGAGGAGTAGGCATAACACCCTGAAACATTTGTTCCCTGGTACGGAACTGCCCGTTGAGGAACAGGGCTCCCCACGTGGCAATCTTCAAGCGTTTACACATCAACTGAAAGCCCGCCTCCTGTAGGAGCGATATACAAGGGTGATACGTGAGGGCCAGAACAGGTGAATACAATTGCGTGGCTTTAAGAATCCTCGCAATTCGATTCCAAGCGTCTATGGTGCATGTCACCGTAGTAAATAGTGTGTCTATGTCGCGCACCGAGCCTTGTATCAGGCCGTTGAGTGGAAGAGGACGTGCGATCCAGTCCTCTGCAGCGACTTGTGGCATTAAAGGCGTGGGGTTAATCCAGTGATAGGCGTATTGTGCCTGGGCACCAATATAATAAGTTTCTAAATCAGGCACGTCGAAACCTCCTTTCTCATAAGGCTGGGTTAGAATGTCCCATCGCAGCCGCGGTTGTTTACCCCCCCAGAAAAGACGAAGAAGTTCCGACCTCAGTTGTTTAAAGAAGAAAGTGCCAGGGAAGTAAGGCACGTTCTGAAATAGGTATAAAAACTGTGGCAGTATCACCATCTTTATTAGCGATGCCCTTCCTGCCATTGGTAACGGCAGCGTTTTCCATCGTGTAACATTATCCGCCAGTTTCGAGACGGCTACCCCGTAATTCATCCTCAGTGTCTCCTCCTTACTCAGGGTTATTACTATACCCAAATATTTAAGATCCGAACCACACCATTCAAGTGGGTAGTCCAACTGGTATTTTTGCACAGCGCCCGTGAGCGGGAAGAATTGAGATTTTTTCCAATTTATTTGCACCCCTGACAGTCGTCCAAAAACTAGAAATTCACGTAAAATAGGGTTAAGATTAATTTGCGGGTCTTTCACATAAATCGTGATGTCGTCCGCATATATTGACACACCAATCTGGCGTTGGCAGCAGCGAAAGGCACTGTCTCTGTGCAGTTGTTGGATCCGACACGCCAATGGCTCTATCGCTATAGCGAAGAGCAGTGGGGAGAGAGGACACCCCTGTCTGGTGCCTCTGGATATCGGTATCGGGGTCGACAGCAATCCATTAACAACCACTCTGGCCGTCGGTGCGGTATACAGCAGCTCCACCCAGCTAACAAACAATGTCGGAAACCCCATTCTATGCAATATATTAAATAGGTACGTCCACTCAACCGAGTCGAACGCTTTCGTGGCATCTAGGAATACGGCAGCGACTGGGAGATCCGGGGCAATCGTCTGTATTAAAGAGAACAACGTTCTGAGATTATGTGAGGTAGCACGGACCGGTACGAAACCAGCTTGATCTGGCAGTACCAACTTAGACATAATCAACGAAAGGCGCGTTGCGAGGACTTTGGCTAGAATTTTCGCATCGCAATTGATAAGCGACAGCGGTCGATATGAGTCTGTGTCTGTCGGGTCGTTCCCCGGTTTCAACAAGGAGGTAATGACCACCTCCCTCATCGATCCCGGCAATGCCCCAGCTTCCAAAGATTCTACATAAACGTCCCTAAGGACCGGTGCCATTATATCTATGTAACATTTATAGAACTCCGCAGGGAGTCCATCCAGTCCCGCCGCTTTGCCATTAGCCAATGACATAATCGCATCGCGGATCTCATCGAGCACCAGCGGCGCGCTAAGGATTGCTCTATGCACATCACTGAGCCAGCACAGTGGAATGTCATCAAGGAAGCCTCCCATGTCCCCTACAGTTGTCTGTTGCGAAGTATAGAGGTGGCCATAATGCATCAGAAACTCCCTCTGAATACTCTCAGTATCCCAATACCTTTCCCCTTCCGGCATGACAATCTCTAATATATTGGAACTAAAGCGTGGTTTCCTCGTCATTGCAGCCAACACTTTGCCCGGCCGTTCCCCTTCGCAATACCTACGTGCAGTCCAATACTATCCCCTGAAGTTGACTTCCCTTGCCGCCTCTTCCTCATACTCAGATAGCTTATCTCTAAATGTCTTGTGTAACCCCACGTCTGTCCTTATCGCCATATCAATTTCTAGTTCTCTCAGCTCGTGCTCCAGTCTACTCAGTGTCCTTTGTATATCTCTCAGCACCCCCCCGCCCTTGGATATGCAAATCCCTCTGATCCTGACCTTGAATGCCTCCCACACCGTTTCCACACTAGCAACCGAATCCCTGTTCCTGGGGAAAAATTCCTCGAGTTCCACTCCCAGCTCTGTCTTAAATACTGTATCCAGGAGCATGGATGGGAGCATCCTCCAGGGAGGTCTCATTCGATCATGTCCTGGTATAGTGAGGGACAGCAGCACCGGGCAATGATCGGAGTAGGTCCTGGGCAAATGCGTTACCGTACCTATCCCCTCACAGAGTCCTCTCGTCACAAAGCAGTAGTCTAATCTAGCCCAAGTATTGGTGTGCGATGTAAAGTGCGTGCCCTCCCTGCGTGCATGATGTGTGTACCTCCAACTGTCTACCAGCCCAGCTTCCTCAATGATGCCTACCAGCACATCGCGCGCTTGTCTGTTATATTGCACGCAGCCGTCCGACCGATCCATACCAGGAATCAATGCAACATTAAAATCTCCCCCAGATGACATGAGTGGCACCCACCCCCAATATATGCCCCCAAAGTGTCGTGAAGAAATCCGGAGTGTCAACATTAGGAGCATAGCAACTCACTATCCCAACAGTATCTGTGCCCAGCCTTCCCCACAATAGTACAAAGCGGCCATTAGGGTCCAGGATCTCACCCATCAGGTAAAAAGCAATTGAATTTTTGATCAACACAGCAGTACCCCGTGAGTACGAGGAATATGATGAAAATTTCCTGATCAAAGCCCATTTTCTAGCAAATGTGGGATCTGATCGCGGCCTAAAATGCGTCTCTTGTAACAATGCTATGTGCACATTATGCCTATCCAGATAAGCAAGTATGTTTCTACCTTTCCGAGCATCATTAATGCCCCGCACATTCCATGACAATATCGACAGTTTATTCCTAGACTTATCAGCCATGAGCATTTGCGACATCTATAATGATACACATTCCCACCCGCTCCAACCACCCGCCAGCCACCTCATAGCAATCCCTCCAATGGACATGCAATTTCCTGTGTAACCATTGCCCGTAGTAACCAACCTCTTCAACCATACCCCTCATCCATTGCCTCCCCCCACCCAATGCAAACATCCCACCGAACACCCCCCTCCCCCAGCCAAGCATTAACCTAGCATCCTCAAACCTTATCCTACCCAAAAGTACTCCTTAAGCATCCATATCGCATTCACGCCCAGCCCACCCTCCTCCCACTGAAGCAACCCCAACTCTCCAGCACCCCAGTCCCCCACCTCCCTTATCACCGCTAGCAAACCCCCAATTAGCTGCAGTGTAATAAACAATGTTATTGGGGCACACCCTAGTGGGGCCATCTAAGGTACGCACTTCACCACCCCCTTCGCCCCGCCCTTCGATCCGAACCTCCCCACGGAGGGTTCTTCGAGGGAAGGGGGTGTCGCCTGGCATACATTACCACCATTAGTCCCGACGCCGACTTCAACAGTATCTTGTATCCATAGTAGCAGTGCTCATGCAGAGTCCCCAATACGGCAGCACAGCTAAAGGTATTCAATATGACCCAAACTTGTCACACGTCAGTCAGCAATAAATCTCAACAACGTCCAATGAAAGTTCAGTCCCCTTCATCCTCCACTTCTTCCGCTGCAAGACGTTGTCCATGCTCTCTCCTCAGTGTTTTCAGGAAATCCTCAACCTGTTGTGGATTCATAAGGAAGTGTTGTTTCGCCTGATGCGTGACTCTGAGCTTCGCCGGGTATAGTAAAGCATAATCAATTTGCAGAGACCTCAGTTTTCTTTTCACATCCAGAAACTTCCATCTTTGGTCTTGCACCAGTGGTGTGAAGTCTGGGTATAAGGAAAAATTCACTCCATCACACGTCAGCTGTTTTGTGTTTCTTGCAGCCCGCAGCGCAGTATCCCGGTCTCTATACTTCAGGAGCCGTGCTATGATCGGTCTTGGCGGTGCTCCTGGTTTGGGTTGAGGTCCTAGAGAGCGATGCGCCCTCTCAACTATGAATTGCTGTGAAAAGGCTTCCTCCCCCACCGCTGTCTTTAGAATCCGCTCCACATAGTCCTCCATCCGCCCTGTGTTTGTCGATTCCGGCACACCAACCACGCGTACATTATTGCGACGGCTGCGCGCTTCCAACTCTTCGTTCTTTGCAGCTATTACCCGGAGGATGTTGTCCATTCTTGTCAGCCTAGTAGCATGGGACGCCGTGGTATCATCATTGTCCGCAATCCTCCTCTCCGCCTCTGTAATGCGTTCCTCGTGAACGTCCATCTTTTGTACAATAGCGTCCATTCTGGAGGAAAGCCGATCCACCTTGTCCACCACCGTCGCGAATCCCTGTTTCATCTCCTGCAGTAGAAGGTGCATATCCGGCGCAGCTGTGTCGCGGCTAGTCCCGGCTGTGGATGCGCTTTGAGGTCCTCCAGAGTCAGACTCCAATCTCGTGTTTTTCTTTGACGGTTGGGCCGAGTCAAAGGATATTTTTGGCTGCCTAGTATCCTGCCGCCCCATGGTAGCGCCTTTAGCTGACTTGACTCTGGTTACAAAGGTCCCCTTACCCCCTCCGCCACAGGGCGATCCAGAGGCCTCCGTCATGAACTAGTACAAAACCAGTGATCGGTCCCCAATCCAACTACGAGTCCGTTGAATGTAGCTGTGGCCCCTAGCAAGCGCCTCACCGTCCCCAGCACGTATGCCCGCCAGATCACTGTGCACTCTTGTATGTGCTGTCACGCTATGATGTAGCCAGCATGCAGGGTACGACTGGCCTAGTCCTGGAAGGCTACAGCGCGAAGGGCCCGGTGTCGGTCTCTCGGAATCACTCAGACACCCATCATCTCAACCAGCATAATGCAGCGTCTAATGGGTCTCGAACAATCCACAAATTGCACCTTCCAGACTACAATCCAACCTGTCAGGATCGCATCAGCATATTTATTTTTCTCCGCGCAGCAGAGTGGGAGTCGCAGACGCCGTGCGTGTCTCCTCGATATTGCAGTTAATATTGTGGGCACCGCGTGACTTCTAAGCACTATTCCCTATGGGCTGGCATGTTGCGCTTCTTACCGTTAGCCCAGTACCATCGGTCTACTGAGCAGGCAGACTCTAAAATATCGCGTCCTTCACTTTCCACACTGCACGCCGCTGGCGGTATAGTTCTCGCTCTCTGCACCCATGCAAAGCCGGCCGCCGCGCAGATCTCAGCCACAGCTCCCCAGCCACGTCTGGGAGTCCAACGGTCGGTATCTCCCACTTCGCGCTCAGACTCACTTTTGGCGCCAAAGTATCCGCCTCAGCATCGTCCCAAAGAGATCACAGTGCAGCAGCCCGCTTCGCCCCCTCCAGCGGGGGAATGGGGGGTGGGTAGGAGGACATAGGCAGACAAGGCATATATCGAGTCGCACCTCTTCCAGCAGTCCCGACCAGCTCGGTACCTCTTCTCGCCACTGCCCTGTCCGTGTACACCCCGGACCACCGCCAGTCCACACAGTCGTGCCTCTGACCTGTCCTAGTCTGCCAGTTCGGGCATCAGTTCGTACAGCACCACACCTCGGCGGTCTGATCCTCAATTAGGCATGGCCGCACGAACTCCCCCAGGCCGGGGCCTACAGACCTCGTGGGCTCACCGGTGTTACGTAGGCTCGGCGCCCAGTCTCGCGCAATGCAGGCTCCGTCACAGCTGTCGGTCGGGCACTCCCGCGGTGATATCTCCGCAATTACTGGTCTGATTCACTCCAAATTTTCAGCGAGTGTCAAACCATGGGCTCTCTGCAAACACACCAAATTTCATCGGCGTCGGAGGTGATATAGTAAGGATAAGAGCAGGATATCGGCACAGGCTGCAGGAGCCTCACACAAGTGCGGCCATGCTGCTCGTGCGCCCTCTAGCGCCCCCAAGTGGATGCTGAATTATGACTTTTAAAGAATGTGGCACAAACTATTTTTTTCCTCGAAATTCAGTTCTTTGCTGATCTAAAGTCTCACATAGTCCAAAAAAACTTCTTGAAAGCAAAGAAAGCCCCTCTTGCAACAACTGGACATTGGCCTGAAAAAAAGATACATATTTCAGTCAACGATGAAAGATCAAAACATTTGAAAACATTTTAGATTAAAAAAGTGATCTTAATCTGAAGAAAAGAAACATAAAAGGAAAGGAAACATTATAAAAACAATCATGAATTGGTCAGCAATTCATAACTGAATGTCTGCCATTCGCATCAATTAAAGGAAACGTATCTTACATCATTTACAAACATTGTAAAAGGTGTGTTAAAGTAACCATGTAAGCAACCCATTAATAATGTGAAATAGGCTATTTGCACAAAGTTTCCAAACGACATCAGATAAGAGATCTTCACTTTCACTGACTATGAAGTCAATTGAAACCCTCTAGGCAAAATACATCCAACCGACAACCATCCATATACAATTCTGTGTGTTATGCAAAGCTAGCATGAGTAACCAGATCAAAATCCGGCTGTCTGCTGCTATGCATGGGAGTAGCTTCAGAGGGGATTTTTGGGGTATTACACATCCCTAATAAATATACCTTCTGATAAATCGTTGGGTGCAGGTGTTTTCATTCGGGTACTGCTGTAATGTCTTTCGGATTTCACCAGCAATTTCTACATACACACAGATAAAACACCCTCTCTCCCTTTCTGTTTTGAAAGTCCTCAAAAAAATGTTGGTTATTACAAAATATTGTGTTTTCTCTCTTAGTACTCTTACCAATTGTTATTCCTCTCCCTTTCCACAACCCTTTAGGCCCCTTTCATGAGCCCTGCTTGGCCTATAATGGGTATTTAGGTATTTAGTTTATATGCCAGCCTGATTTTTGGGAAATCTGAATAGCTGAATTATTTTGTGTAAAATAATAAAAGCTGCACTTTGTGCAACATGGCTGGTGCTGCCTGTGCAGACATTTGGTACTCTTGAATGAACTGGTTTTAATTGTTCGAATTGACTAGAAAAGTGAAGTCACTGCTCGGCTCCCTCTCTGACCACCGCTCCTTTCATCATTCATATACAGCACTACAGAATAGGCGCTGGCAGGCTCTGACCGAACACATTTTGCAGATGATCATTCATTCATGCACATCGGCCAGCACTGGAGAGGAATGTGCTGTATGTTAGCGGCAGCACGGCAGCCTCGGATTGGTAACGCGGGCACTCGGGCAATGCCCGAGGGGCCGGTGTCTGAGTTCCTGCTGTGGTCTGCTTTTTTGAGCAGTCTGGTGCCGATTTGGGCGGTGTCTCTATTTACGGAATACAGCCAGCGGCCCAGTGGGTGGCTGAGTGGCTTTTCTGCAGGAAGATGGGAGCTCATTACCACCCCCCGCCACCAACACCGCCTGTCCCCCACCCCCGATTTAGCAACAGGCAGAGGTATCACTCCCTTTGTCTCGCTGGCCGGCCCATTAATGTATGCACATACTGAGCGGGGCAGGGGGCCTCATTAGAAGTGGCCTCACTTGTTTTCAGGTGTGTTTCACTAGTGTAAACGAATGCGTGCATTTTTTTAAGCCCCCCCCCTCCTTCTTTTTAATGTAATTACGCTGAAGCAGTGATTTGAGGAAAGGCATTATGCAAATGGGGGCCGATTTTTTTTTTGTGTGACCGTGCCGATTTTCAATCCCAATCCAACCCTGCAGCACGGTGACTGACTGTGCGTGTCAAGTGTCTAAGTCAAGTGAAGTCTGTGTGGCTGCGAGTGCGTGTGTTGACATTGTGTGCGCCGTCATGGAACTTACTGGAGGAAGGCAAGGCAAGCTGTGAAGCACACAACTCCTGTCCGCCTAGTCACGCACACTTACTTGAATTAGCAATGGCCACCAAGGGCCAGGTCAGCAAGAGCTGGGGCGTTTCTGCATACACGCTGCCAGCTGCTGCGACTTGCCATTATAATAACGGCAGCACTACGTCTGGCCGCAGCGCCTTGACAGTCAGGCACAGGCTCTATTATGCGTGACTTTGCATTTCAGTGCAGTGATGCGGAGCACCACTCTGAAATGCGTTTGTCTAATGCCTGATGCGTTGCACTTGGCATTGCTGCCCAATCTTACTGACCAAGTTAGGTGCCTGCTGCTATGACTTGACAACAATGGGACACGTGTTTCCCAATTTTGTAACATCACCAGGGAAAGTGCTTGCTGTCTCTCTGTTCTTCTGCCTTGCCCAGACCTCCAGAGACCCGAGCAAGGTGTCAAAGTGGTGGCTGGTGGGCTCACCCGCATTCTATTACCTATCCTGGGTCTTTGTAAACTCGAGAGAGAAACACAGTATAACGCAGCTGCATACTCCTTGCGCCAACTGCCACATGTCAGCACTGGTCTGTGCAGACATGTGCTCCAGGTGCTGAGTGGCATCAAAGGCAACTCATGCCTCCCTCTCATCTGTTTGATATCAATCAGAACCCTTTGAAAAAACATCTTTGTTACTCAGTTATGCATTTATAATTCTACTTCTTTTGCCTCCTAGATGAGTGTCCACGTTTGCTAGAACATTTCACCTTTTATGTAACCATGAAATACTGAGATATTAATATAAGTATTTCATACATTTTGTGTTACTCAACCAGAATCTTTTATTAAAAAGGCTTCGACTGCCTATCATAAAACAACTTTATTTCGGGGTTTTTCACAACACCCCTTCGTTAATTTAAGTCGTTTTCAACATGCTTCTGTGATTTCCACTGTTGTGCTGAATAACCCCCAGATTCATCATTGTCCCGTTTTGCGAGTCCTTACTAGCGATTATTAAGGAATCGCTATTAAAGACTCGCAAAACGGGATTCATGTAGAAATCGCAATTTTATTTGCTATTCCTACAGCTTCCTTATTTGCGATTAGGAAATTGCTAATCGCAAATAAGGAATGACTCCCCATTCATTCCTGTGGGCCTAAAGGCCCATAGGAATGAATGGGGAGTCATTCCTTATTTGCGATTAGCAATTTGCTAATCGCAAATAAGGATGCGATTTCAAGGGTGCCGGGGGGGTCCAAAGGACACCCTGAGGCCTCCCTGAAATGTAAATGTAGACTGATGTTGCGCACACACATGTCCAAAGGACATGTGTGTGTGTAACATACAACTTAGAAAAATGCACTAAAGTGCATTTTTCTAAGTTTTCTCTATTTACCACGAAGTCAGACTTCGCGGTAAATAGCGGCCAAAAATAGCGATTTTGCAATTTTTAAAAGGTTCATGAATAGCATTTAAGGAATCTCAAATTGAGATTCCTTAAATGCGATCGTAATTTGATAAATCGCAATTATTTGCGATTTTTCAAATTGCGAGCTCATGAACCATTGATGAATCTCAAATGCCATTTTTGCGGGCGCAAATGGCCGAATTTTGCAATTTGCGCCGTTTGCGCTTGCAAAAATGCTTGATGAATCTATCTGTAAGTACCTTTCTGTGTCGTTAAATACGTTACTTTAATAGCACATTTAGCGATATAGAAGCTCGAGAAAGAGCTTTTATGTAAATCGTGCAAAAAACAGCCTATCTCAAGAGATTCCTCTATCTTGGCCCATTCTGTGAGGATGCCACTGAAAGTCGCTGCCCTCCCTTCACCTTTAGGGAATAAAAATGATGACAAATGTCAATTGGCTAAAAAGAATACACGTGGCTGATTTACAAAGCAGCACTGTGATTGCCTAATAAGGATGTTGAGCCCTATAAAAAGTACCGACCGCATTGTGATTATTATTTGCTACCAGATGCTTGTTTGTGGCCCAGCTCTGGGATTTTATCCGGTTTGAGGATTTATGCTCTAATCTCATCTGACACATGCAGCCCCAGATAAGATTAGAAAGGCAAAACAGACCTATTTCCTGTGAAATCACCAAACGCATATAAACGTTTTCAGTTTGAACTGCTTCTACTCTTTCCGTTTTCCCTCTCCTGCGCGTGTTATGAATGACGTCATGATGCCAGTTTCACCTTGTTATTTTTCTGTGTATAAGTGACTTGGTAGCACAGGGGAGCGAGCACTGACAAGAGCATTTAAAACAACCATTGTCATAGCCAATAGGTCTCGCCTTTAGATGTGCCGATCCCTTTTGCCGATGCCGTGCATAACACTCCCTCCAAAGAGCCTCCAGTCTGTGCTGTCACAAACTAGGTACTTAAACACACCTGCAGATTTGGACGTATGACTACGCCTTGAAACCAGATATGGGGGTTTGATTCCCGGCTGTACCGTTTGACCAATCGCTCTGTGATTCTAGGCAAATAAAAAGAAAAAGTGTGAATGTGAACTTTATATAATGTACTAGTGTCCAATGAATCTATGACAGAATATCGAGGGTCAGAATATCGACAGACAAAATATCGACACTGGAATATCGAAGGCAAGTATATCGACACCCTATCTACAACATGGTAAGTACAAAAATATCGAAACTAAAATATCGATGTTAAATATATCGTAATTAAAAATATCGGGGTTTTTTTGTAAAAAAAAAAAGTTAAAATAAGTTAATAATACTTATATATAATTTAAACTTATTTAAAAATATGTTATAATGTTTAAAATGATTAAATAATACATATTTAATATTAAACATTTAATTAAAATTAAACATACAATATTTAATATATACTTAATTAATAATAATATATAAATATTTTTTAATTATTTAAAAAATGTTAACATATACTATAAATTACAAATGCATCAACACTCAAAATAATAACATAAATACTAATAAATAATTATATTTAATAAATAAAAACAATTAAATATACTTTCAATATTATAAAAAATAATTATGTAACATATTAAATACATAAATAAATATAAATAATATTGGATAGCATAAGGGTAAAAATTACTATTCAAACTCCAGAGGGTGCAACATTAGGGAAAGCATTGGATAGCGTAAGAGTAAAAATTACTTTTCCAACTCCAGAGGGTGCAACAGTAGGGAAAACGTTGGATAGCGTAGGGGAAAAAATTACTATTCCCACTCCAGAGAGTGCAACAGTAGGGAAAGCGTTGGATAGCGTAGGGAGAAAATTACTATTCCCACTCCAATGAGTGCAACATTAGGGAAAAGGTTGGATAGCGTAACGGTAGAAATTACTATTCCAACTCCAAAGGGTGCAACAGTAGGGAAAGAGTTGGATAGCGTAGGGGGAAAAATTACTATTCCCATACCACAGAGTGCAACAGTAGAGAAAGCGTTGGATAGTGGGTGGGTAAAATTTACTATTCCCACTCCAGTGAGTGCAGCAGTAGGGAAATCATTGGATAGCTTACGGGTAAAAATTACTATTCCAACTCCAGAGGGTGCAACAGTAGGGAAATCATTGGATAGCGTAGGGGTAAAATTACTATTCCAACTCCAAAGAGTGCAACAGTAGGGAAAGAGTTGGATAGCGTAGGGGGAAAAATTACTATTCCCACTCCAGAGAGTGCAACAGTAGGGAAAGCGTTGGATAGCGGGTGGGTAAAAATGACTATTCCCACTCCAGTGAGTGCAACAGTAGGGAAAGCGTTGAATAGCGTACGGGTAAAAATTACTATTCCAACTCCAGAGGGTGCAACAGTAAGGAAAGCGTTGGATAGCGTAGGGGGGAAATTTACTATTCTAACTCCAAAGGGTGCAACAGTAGGGAAAGCGTTGGATAGCGTAGGTGGAAAAATTACTATTCCAACTCCAGAGGGTGCAACAGTAGGGAAAACGTTGGATAGCGTAGGGGGAAAAATTACTATTCCCACTCAAGTGAGTGCAACAGTAGGGAAAGCGTTGGATAGCGTACGGGTAAAAAATAATATTCCAACTCCAGAGGGTACAACAGTAGGGAAAACATTGGATAGCGTACGGGTAAAAATTACTACTCCAACTCCAGAGGGTGCAACAGTAGGGACATCGTTGGATAGCGTCAGGGTAAAATTACTATTCCAACTCCAAAGAGTGCAACATTAGGGAAAGAGTTGGATAGCGTAGGGGGGAAAATTACTATTCCTACTCCAGAGAGTGCAACAGTAGGGAAAGCGTTGGATAGCGGGTGGGTAAAAATTACTATTCCCACTCCAGTGAGTGCAACAGTAGGGAAAGTGTTGGATAGCGTAGGGTGAAAAATAACTATTCCAACTCCAGAGGGTGCAACAGTAGGGAAAGCTTTGGATAGCGTAGGGGGAAAAATTACTATTCCAACTCCGAAGGGTGCAACAGTAGTGAAAGCTTTTAATAGCGTAGAATTTAATTTTAAAATACTTATAATTGGGGGCGTGGCCAAGATGGCGACCGGGACGGAGGTGTAATTACGGAGCTCCTCGCCCTAATCCCCTGTAACCCCCCACAATAGCCCTGAAATAGCCAATTTGTCCCCCTCACATTCTGCTTGCTACGGCGCGGACACAAAGCCCCGGAGTACGGACCGGCGGAGGTGAAGTCACCCTCTTCCGCCGCCATCGCCAGCAGGTGCCGGAGCGAGCCGAGGTACGGGCCTGGTGCCGGTCGGACCTGCCACCATCCTGAGGCCGACTGGCCCGCACGAAGGGGCCGCAACTGCTGACCGGGACAGGCCTTCGACATCGGAGGCCCCCCCGAGGCACAGAGGGGCCGCCTGGAAGGAGCCTACGCCTCGCGGCTGGGGTGCACTGCGAACCAGACAGGCCCCAAATTTAGCTCCCGGCTTGGGCCTACACGCACTCCGTAGCCGGCGGAGAGGGGCCACGGCGGCCCCGAACTAATCTGACCCGCACTGCCGAAGCATAGAAACATTGGGAGCCGGCGCGAGGCCGGCGCTATCTCCAGCAACGCGGCGGGGTCGCAGAAACAGGAGCCTGCACTCGCGCACCCGAGGCGGACTGCGGCCCGGGAGCGCTGTACTCTAGACCCCGGCTTGGGCCTACATTGCGGCGGAGGCCGACCGGTGGACAGCACGAGAAAAGCGTTGTGCACAGCTTGGGTAAATCGAGCGCGACCAGACTCCCACTGCCCCTACTTTTGTGAAGGCTCCCGAAACTGCACAGCGCCCTTCACCGGGGCGCCCACTCGAGGCCCCGGCCTGGGCCTGTAGGGCGTGGCCACGAGTGAGGAAGCGGCCTAGGAACTGAGGGCTCGCCTCCGCATCACTGCCGGGGACATCTGGGAGCCGGCCCGGGCTGAAGTGCCAGAGCCCCTGCCCGGCCGAGTGGGGCCCTTTGCGAGAGGCCTATAGACCGCCTGATAACGCAGACAGATTGCTGCGCAGCAACTGCGCAATCCGAGGTGAGGAGTGGGGGATGCTCGGGGGGCCGGGTGATCGTGCCCCCGGTGTGAAGAGAGTTGTCGCCTGTCCATTGCTGGACCCCCCCTCCGGGCCCACTGGGAACTGCTGGAGGGGACCGGGCGGGCGGTGAAGACTCAGGAGGCGCCAACAGAACGTACCATGGAGCCCCGTGGCCGGCCCCAGCGGCGGTGCCTTACCCTCGCTTGTGCTGCTCCCTGGTACTCGGGGGGCACGAATCGAGCCCCCGGTGGCGCTCTGCCACAGTCGACTTTCACTTGCGCCTCGAAGCACGCTGCCAGGGTGGAATAGAGACTGTTAAAACCTCAGCGGCCCCCATAGGCCGGGGTCTCGAGGCCCATGCTTGATGACCTCAGCCTAATCTGCTGGGAGCACAGGTGAGTTGCGGAACACCCGCGACTGCGACCTGATTCCACCTTGATCGGAGGTCCTGGGCCCTATCAACAGAGCAGGGCACTACACCGCAGCTACCTCTGCAAGAGCTGGAGACACTACGCCCGTTAAATGATCTAACCTGGCGACTTAACAGTGCATCATCGGGAACACTTGCTACAGCGGGTCAGAGGGGGTGACAGGGGAGCCAGCTAATAGTCCTCCCTGGCGGCGAACGGAGGCGTAGGTTGGCCTGCACCGCCTCGATAGACCGACCACGGCACAATGTCCAACGCTACCCGCAGGGGAGTTCGACCGATTAATGAGCTACTCATGAAGACATCCACAAAAAGCGAGAAGTCCCACACGCCTACGTCACCATCAACATCGGCGGTTACTCCAAACAAGTCCACTGAGGACGCCCCCATCACAAAGTCGTTTCTGGAAAGCCTGTTCAACACGCTACGTGTCAACTTTCAGACTTTAAAACAGGAACTGGTGAGTGAACAGAGGGAACTGCGCCGGGACCTAGATGGATTGGGGGAAAGAGTGGTGGCGGTGGAAGATGCCAACCACGCACGCTGTGACGAGCTGGAGCACCTCCAACAGGAGGTCCTCCGCCTTCAGGAACAGCAGGTGGACCTCCAAGCTCACACGGAGGACCTCGAAAACTGCTCCCGGCGGAACAACATACGGATTCGGGGAGTGCCATCGAAGGCAGAGGGGAATAGCGTCACATGTGTCTCCAGGACCTTTTCCGTGAGATCCTCAAGGAGCCTGCTGATTTTCCCATCCGCATAGACCGGGCGCACCGAGTGGGATTGCCCCGCCGAGCCCCGGCCCCCCCCCCCGGACATCTTGGCGTTCCTCCCGGACTTCCCCCTGAAAGAAAGAATACTAGGGGAAGCACGTAGAGCGCAGCCCCTTCGCTTCCGAGACTGCCCTGTTGAACTTTTCCAGGACCTCTCAGCTATAACACTTCAAAAGCGCAAGGACTTCAGGGCAGTCACCACATTTCTGAGGGAAAAAGGGGTGCCATACTCCTGGGGCCACCCGTTTCGTCTGATCTTCAAATGGGAGGGAACCCTGCATCAGCTCCGTTCGCTTCAGGACACCTGTACCCTACTAGGCCTTGAGCTGCCAGACGACGCATCAGAGGGGTCCCCTTCCCCGGGATCCTCCCAAGCTAACGGGACGCAATCCTCTAGAGACGGCTGGCAGCAGGTGCGGAGACGCCGCACGCCTAAAACCCGCCTCCGCCCGGACCCGGGGACGATCGCCAAAGAACACACCGCAGCCATCGAAGCAGTAGTCAAAGACACCGCTATGAAATCCTGAACTTGCTCTAGCCGGGGGACCACTCTTACTGCATGTTTTCATAGTGGGGGGGGAGAGGGGCGAGGGGCCACATGGGTCGCCACTGCCACAGTCTCCTTTACCTTCTACACCTACAGGCCTGAACTGACTCTGGATAGGCCTGGGACTATGACCTTTGTTTGGGGACCTCCAGTTGGGGTTAGGGTGGGAAGGGGAGGGGGTGCTGGGGAGTTGTCAGGGACCGGGAATGGGAACAGTATTGCGTGGGGAACAGGGGTGGGAGTGTTGGAGGGGACCAGTATGCCGAGGGACATCAACAGATCTCATGTGCTGACCATTGCTAGCTGTACGCGACAACAGGTAGTGTCGCCACGCTTTGTCCAACTCGCGTTACTCCATGATGGATGATCAACTTAAGGTGTTGTCTCTCAATGTAAAAGGCCTCAACAATCCGATAAAAAGGAGGGCTGTCATTTCCTAACTGGAGCATTCAGGGCCAGATGTCTGCTTATTGCAGGAGACCCACCTCTTGCCTAAAGACTGGCACAGGATGCGCTCCCAGGCCTTCCCTCAGGAATTGTTTTCTTCCCTTCCAACTAAAAAAGCAGGGGTTGCCATTCTTGTGTCCCGGCGTTTCCGGGGCCGGGTGGGGATCAAGGTGGGAGAAATTAAAGGACGCCTCCTAGCCTTTACCTTCCTCATAGGGAATGGAACAATGACGATCGGCTCCATCTATGCTCCGAACACAGGCCAGGAACCCTTTTTAATAAACGCGCTCTCGGAAGCATTACAGCCCCCTAACTCTCAGCTGCTCATTGGGGGGGGGACCTCAACTTGGTCATGGACACGAACAAAGACAGATCTGGGCACCGTTATGGTGAGGCGGGAGCACTATCTGAAGCGGGCAGGTTGTGGCTGCAGGAGAGGGGTCTGCTGGATCTCTGGAGGGCGGTACACCCCAACGCAGCGCACTTCACTTTCTACTCACATGTGCACCACACATACACGCGTTTAGATCACTTCTTAGGTTCCTCAGACTTACTCACTCGCATCACTGATGCTTCCATTGTCCCAGCGGCCCTCTCTGACCACGATGCGGTAGAACTGACGCTCAACATACCCCGAATGTCACGCACCCCGGGTTCGTGGCGGCTTAACGAGACCCTATTACAGAGACAGGCTGTTACTAAACAAATCCATGCATGCATCTCGGACTACCTCGCCACTAATGATAGCTCCGCAACTCCGGTGACAGCCCTTTGGGGAGCCCTGAAAGCTGTGGTCAGAGGGGAACTGATCGTGATTGCGGCTGCAAACTCCGCAAAGAAAAGAGGGAGGACCTCACGGCACAGGTAGCTGAATTAGAACGGGTTCACAGCCGCACCTGTGCTCCGAGAATCTGGCGACAGCTGAAGGCCGCTAGGGCCTAACTGGCCAGCCTTGACAATGACAGAGCGGAATTCGCCGCCCTCCGACTCCGCCATACATATTATGTGGGAGGCAACCGCACCGGGCGCCTTCTAGCCAGTGCCCTAAAGGCCAAGACTCAACACTCGAAAATCACCACCCTCCTTGACAACGCTGGAGAGGCCCTTACCGAAGAGGCACAGGTTGCAGACGCCTTTCGCTCGTTTTACGCTTCCCTATACAGCGAGGATACGGTATCGCCTGCCGACATCGATGCATATTTGTAGTCAGCGGCTGTAACACCGCTGTCCCAACCGAACGCGGAGGCCTTAGATGCTCCTATCCGCCTGGACGAGGTTCTGGCCGCTATCTCCAGACTGCGTCCGCTTAAATCACCGGGACCTGATGGCTATTCATCAGGCTTCTATAAACTCTTTGGCCAGATACTGGCTCCGATACTCACAAGATTATTTAACTCGTTCGTGGACCCGAGCTCCATACCCCCGGATATGCTTGCAGCAGAGATAGTAGTGCTGCCTAAGCCGGGCAAAAGCCCAACACATTGCTCTGCGTTCCGCCCCATCTCGCTCCTTAACTTAGATCTGAAACTATTCACAGGGGTACTAGCGGCCCGTCTGGGCCCTTGCCTTCCAGGGATCCTTGAACCGGATCAATCAGGCTTTGTCCCAAACCGCCAATGCAGCGATAATACTAAAAGGCTACTGCATCTCGTGGATAAGACTCACTTCCAAAACTCGGACTCGGCGCTGCTCGCTATCGACGCGGAGAAAGCGTTCGACCGAGTCGACTGGACTTACTTGCAGAAGGTCCTACAGCGTTAACAGATAGGTGATCGCTTTCAAGCCTGGATTGCAAGCTGTTACTACCACCCCCAGGCCCGAGTCCGATTGGGAGGCCTTAAATCGGACCCCTTCGAGATACAGCGAGGCACACGTCAGGGATGCCCTCTTTCACCCCTCCTATTCGCCTTATACGTGGAGCCTCTGGCGCAGAAAATCCGAGACAACCCTCGCATCTGCGGTATCACTTTCGGCAATGAACCTCACGTAGTGGGGCTTTATGCCGACGACATCATCGCTGCTCTCGACCGACCATCCCATTCTATACCTGCATTCCTGGAGGAACTGGAGAGCTTTGGGGCGGTGTCTGGCTTCAAAATCAACCGAGGGAAATCCTTGATTCTGCCTCTGGGTAGCAATGCCCACCCTCGCACTCTGGCGCCGGACTTTGGCTGCGGTTTACAAGCATCCACACAGCTCCCATACCTGGGAATTACTCTCACCTCCTCTACGGACTCGACAATGGCTCTTAACTATAAAAAGCTCACCTCTCAGATTCGAGCTGATCTTGCACGTTGGTCGAAACAACCCCTCTCCTTGTTAGGCCGCGTAGCGGCAGTGAAGATGTCCGCCCTACCTAAGATTTTGTATGTCTTCCAAACCCTTCCGGCCCTGCCACCGCCTGGCACACTTGCCGACTTGCAAACTGCTTTCCATCAGTTTATTTGGGAAAAGAAACGCGCGCGGCTGCATAAACAAGTGGCGCTCAGGGGTGTGGACGAAGGGGGTCTCGGAATCCCCAACCTCTTGCAATATTTTCAAGCCTCACAACTCCGCTACTTGGTGGAGTGGTACAGGCCTGAGTCCGAGAAGAGATGGCTATTTCAGGATAGGGCAATGGCCCGGACGTCACTATGGAAGATCCCATTCCTTGCTCGCCAACACAGACCACGATATCTTCTCCGATCCCCTATCACGCGCGCCATTATGAGGACTTGGGACGGAGTGGTGGTCAGGAGAGGCCTGACTACTTTCCCCTCCCCACTCACCCCGATCCTAGATAATCCGGAATTCCCGCCGGGTGCTGACCCCCATGCCTTTCCACAATGGCGGGGAGCGGATTGCCGTTCTTCCGGCCATTTCTTTGACCTGGAGGGCTTTCTCCCCCTCACCGATATCGTACAAGGCTATGGTGTGACCAAGCCTCACATGTTGCAATACTTCCAACTCCGCCACTGGCTTTCGAGCCCGGAATGCGCTCCTCTGGTTGGCCGGCGAATGACGCCATTCGAGAAGTGGCTGGTAACGAAAGACTCGGATCGGCACCTTATCTCAGACCTTTACAAGCTGCTGTCGCCCGCGGCTAGCCCGGGGAAGACGGCGGGACAGAAACGCTGGGGGAACTCGGCAGGACATTGTCACCCAAGGAGTGGGGGTTTATATACTACAGAGCTGCACACACCACTCGTAATACTAATGCCAGCGAGGCGGCGGTGAAATTGGCCATATACTGGCACCTCACCCCGGTCAGACTTAATCAAAGCAATCCACTTCGAAGTGCGCTGTGTTGGAGGGGCTGCGGTGAAAGGGGTACTTTGACCCATCTCCTGTGGGACTGCCGCGTAATTCAGGGATACTGGAAGGCGGTTCTAGATGATATTGATTCCACCTTTGAAACTGACATCCCACGCTTCCCTGCATACACTATCCTAGGGCTACCCAATGCGCTTACATTTCCTCTGAGGTCCCCTCGCGGTAAACAGATGGGCATTGCCATGCAAGCAGCGTCACAACATATCCTATCACTCTGGGGATCAACCACCACGCCCACTCACACTGGATGGCTGCATAAACTATGGTTCACGTTGGGCATGGAACGTATTCACGCCACGCTTACACACACAGCAGACTCATTTCAGAAGGTTTGGCAGCCGCTTCTGTCTCTCATGTCCAGAGAATTTCACGAAATCACATGCCCGAAATATCTTCGCATCCTACGGCTCACAGAACCATCACATGATCCTCCATAAACTCAAATGCCCTGAAACAGATAGCTCCGCGCAAGTCACTACAGAGGTTCCAAACGAACGGCATACTGGTCGGAGGGGGGGGAGGGAAGGGGTGTTGGGAAGAGGGAGGGTGGTTTGGTTTTTCTTCTTGTTCCTTAAACACACCATCGGCACTGCATTTCTGTATCGGCATATTTTTCCTGCTTACTTGATGACCTTTAGAGAAGACGTGCCTGTCTGTCTCGCTCGCCATATATGCCTGCTGCATGCCTACTGTTTTATGCTGCCTATTTTCGCTTTCAAAACCAATAAAACAAATTTGAAATTAAAATACTTATAATTAATGTTTATATTTGCAATAATGTATAATTAATTTTTTTATACATCAACATCAATAAAAAACTATTAATAATTAATAAAACCAATAACATTAGAAGAATTATTTGACAATAAATTAACAAACACCAATAAATAATAATTATTAAATATTACTCACCAAATAATAAATATAAAAAAATAAACTATTTATCATAAAAATATTATATATTTTTTACATTTAAATCACAATTAAAAAACATTAAAGAAACAATATACAAATGTAAAAAAATAAAAAAAATGTTTACCAATTAATTGATGAATTTTTCTACTGATTAAAATAGAATTACAAATTACAAATATTAATTGCCAATTAAATAAATTAATTATGTATTCAAATAATTAATTGCCAATTAATAATTAATTAATACATTAATTATCCATAACAAAAAATTTATAAATAATTAAATATTTACAATTAAATTACTTCCCACCCAATACCCCTATAATCCCACAACACGCTCCGGTACTAAAACATAACATTTAATTTAAATTAACATTAATTACCAATTAAATAATTAATTATCAATTAAAAATATTAATTGCCAATTAATAAGTAATTACAAAATAAATTATACATAAAAAAATATTTAATTACCATTAAATTACTTCCCACCCTATTCCTCTATAAACCCACAACCCGCTCCGGTACTAAAACATAACATTGAATAAAATTTAACATTAATTACCAATTAAATAATTAATTTACCAATTAAATAATTTATGTATCAATTCAAATAATTAATTGCCAATTAATAATTAAATAAAAAATTATTTATACATAAAAAAATCATTAATTAATTACAATTAAATTACTTCCCACCCTATTCCCCTATAAACCCACAACCCGCTACCAACCCGCTCCGGTACTAAAACATATAATTTACTTAAAAATAAATTTATTAATAAATAAAAATAATAGACATATACTATAAATTAATTTAAATATTTAACAGAAACATATAACACATACATAATAAAAAACATAGAATTAATACAAATATCGATATCAGTGACATCGAAATTAGTTACATCGATATATATGCTATCGATATTACTAACTTCGATATTACTTACATTGATATAAATAAATTCGATATTACTTACCTTAGGGTCGATATTCTGTCCTACGATATTCTTGACATCGATATTCTGTACCTTCGAAATTTCAAACACGATATTTTGGTAGGTCGAAATGTAAAACTCGATATTTTGACTGTGTACCGTCACGAATTACAGCATTTCCGGTAGAATGCCGGCCACCAGGGGAAGTGAGGGTTGCAGACCAGTCTTCCCCTGGGGTACTTCGAGCAATGGCCGGAAGGACATGGTGGGAGGGGGTCAAAGGAGTAAGGGGAAGGGGCGGAAGTAGGGAGGGTATAAGGGTGTCAGCAGAGGAGGATCTGGCCTCTTCCTGACACCTAGCACCGCCGGGAGGGTAGAGGAAAAGTTAACCACCCACCCACCCCACAGGTTATAGGAGAGGGCACAGGTGTAGATTGTTCTTAATGTGCCAGTTTAGGACAGGTTGCAGGGCATAGGCGGTATGGTACTTTAGAGGGGTGGTGAGTCACATACGGGTGGATCAACCCCTAGGGGTGGCGGTGAAGGGTATACAGGTGACTGATGGTGTGGCGGGGGTGCAATGAGCAACTAAAGAAATTCAAAAGAGGATGTTTGGAGGGAAGGTGAAGGTGAGAATAGGGCTATGAAGGTGGACACAGAGTGAAAGGGGAGGAGTGAACCAGGTGAGATGGTTTGGAGAATGGCGAAGGGAGAATGAGTCTGAATGGTTATGATAAAGTTATATTTGCATTTATCTACTGTTAATAAAGTTTAACTGTTGCAACCATGTCCTAATAAAATGGCCTTTTACACTTCAAGTAACAGCGTGGAGCGTAGTTATTGTGCGGCGCTCCGATTACACCACTTTACAAAAGAAACTATTTTTAACTCCTTATCCACAACTTCAAGGCACATCTACATGTTGGTAAATTGCCGGTGACACTGCTGCTCCAATAAAGTGACACTGGTCAATTGAAAGTGCCACCACAGCGTGATACAGGGCTGAGGGGCTACATCGGGAGATGCTATGCATGTACCCTCCTTTCAGTTTTGGCTTTTATGTAAGTGCTCCCTGAAGAAGGTGCAACCTAGATTGAGGTCATCACCGAAGCGCACATCGGCACATATAAAGGACTGAAACACGAGGACCAGAATATTCGATTGATGAAATCTTATAGTCAAATGTATTGATTAGAATATTTGATTAATACAATTGTACTAGAATGCAATTATGTATTATGAACTGGGACCTGCACCAATGCCACTCAATATATATTTGTTTTGAACAATATTCCTAGAGTTGTGAGTGGAGTGAGCTCTACTCTGATCCTTGTTAGACTCTGAACTATTTTCACATTTTTGTATTTGGTTTTATGAATATTTGAAGTATGTTGTTGGAGCAAGTTTGCATGCAGTGTGAATGCTTGGTATGCAGTTTTGAGTATTAGTGTGTGGATGGGGGGTATTCCTTGGGGGGTTTTCAGACAAAAAATGTTTATCTTCTGTATTGATGAATATCTAGTCTGTATTTTATCAGCCGCCATGTATTTTTCTTGCCAAGCATTTTTTTAAATATTTATTTGACTTTCATTTATATTAAAATTTGAAGTTTTTTAAACTAAATTAGATTGATCTTTTTGCCTGAAGTGTTTTTGATATACATTGTCTGAATCACATGGCTCTATTGTGACTATCCCCCACATGCATCAACCTATTTAGGAAGTGCAAACGGTGCGAATCGGTAAATTCGGCCGTTTGCACTTCCTAAATACGTTTTTGGGATGCATGAAACAATTCGCTATTTTTTGCATTTCTTAAAAATGCAAATGCAATTAAGGAATCGCATTTGTGCGATTCCTTAAATGCAATGCATCAATTTGTAAAAAATAGCGAATTTTGAAATTGGAAGTGCAAATTACCACGAGGTTGACCCTCGTGGTAATTTGTGAAAATCTGTCAAAAAGCAAAAAAAATGCATTTTTGAAACTGTCATGTTACAGACACACATGTCCTTAGGACATGTGTATGTGAAACATGCACTTACAAATGCATTTCAGGGGTGCAGGGGGGGTCCTTTGGACCCCCCCCTGCACCCTTGGAATGCATCAACAAATTGCGAATTTGTAAATGCCTTCCCATTGACTCCTATGGACCTTTTGGCCCATAGGAATCAATGGGAATTGCGAAAATGCACTTAAGAATTCGGTATTTATTTGGGATTCGGTAAAAATTTCGATTTTTACCGAATCACAAATGAATACCGAAAAAAATGATGCATAGCATTTTGCATTTCTTAATTTGCAATTCGTTATTTTTCGCAAATTAAGAAGTGCAAAATGTCTCAATGATGCATGTGCCCGTATGAGCTTTTTCTTTATTATAGCGAGATCTTCCACTTAGTTAGTAGCTTAGGCAGGTTACCCTCGTGCAGTATTTATTGGGAGACACTACGCATGTGCTCTCTTTCTCTATGGACAACGCCTTGTTTTACTTGGCACAAACCAGGGAATATGTGCCAGAATTACTGGCACACTTGGATGAATTTGGCAGGTGACAGGCAAAGGAGTTAATAACAATAAGACGGTTTTATTCCCCATGGAAGCCATGGCATGACCCTTGTAGTTGAAAGAAAACTCTTTTTTGGCAAGCTTGAAGGAATTTATGGCCTTAGCACCCAGGCAAGTATTTTGTTGTCTCAACAATTTAAAGAATGTGATTGAAGAATTGGAGTAGAAGATTGAATTAGCCAAGAACACATGGAAGAGAAGAGGTCTTGGGAACAGAATGATAACGCACATACGCAAATACACATGCATTTAAGACTAGAGAATAGTTTGTTAAGCATTGTAAGAACTGCAATAAAGGATGTATAGAGAATTAGATTAAAGTTTAGGGTCACAGGTGACTTGATGTTTTTCCAGAATCTGTAAATGCCAAGTAATTCATTGTTTGATGTTTTGTGACATGTATTGCTTGACTGTGTATAAAAGTAGCTGCCTGTGAAGTAGCAAATTGAGACCGACTGTTTACTTGTTGCGACAGTAAAGAGCTGTTTTACCTTGCCAAGAAAAGTCTGTCTTTTTTCTTTATTTTTAAGTTACCCTGCAACACCATCACTAAGATGGAGTGCCTTTGTGTGGTGCGAAACTCTATGTTCCCCTGCCTCTGACCTTTTTTGCTGGGTGAGTAACTATAATATGCTAAAATCACACGAACTGCCAGGGAGATCTGGATAGAGGTCCCGGAAGCTCCCATGCGCTCTGAGACCCTCCAGACGATCCTGGGTATAGGAGAGGGAGGACACTTGATCTCCTGAGTTTATAAAGCCCTGAAAACAGACAGACCGAGACGACAGTTGGCAGTTAGGGAGGCTTGGACGGATGACTTTGAGGGGCACCTCACAGATGCGGACTGGAAAATGACCGGCACATTAGTTAAGTGGGTCTCTTTTAATGCTTCTTTTAGATTGCTCCACTTTAACCTCATGCATCATACATATGTTACACCTATTAAGCTACATAAGATGTATGTTGTCTCATCTATGGCCTGTCCTGATTGTGGACAGGGAGGAGCCACATTCTTACATTTAATATGGCACTGCATTCAATTTCAGACCTACTGGCGGGCTGTCATAGAGCGAATAGGATAGTCCTGGACTATTCCCCTAATCAATGTCTGCAGGGTATTTGTTGTGAGCATATGTTGGTTTGGTTGTATAGCTTTATTTCGAAATATTTATCATTTCATAAAAGCATTGCAGACCAGGTAAAAATATAAAACAATTTGGCAATTCGACCCTCTATACATTTTGAACAATGAACAGTAATATACACTCATTGATAAAATGGTAAGGGATGGGAAACAAAGCATCAGATGGTTAAAACAAGTTAAGTCTAGGAGGATAGCCTTACTGGAGGAGCAATTTCCTCGCAGATCTTATCCTCCAAACCCAGCCCAGAAATGTTGCCAGGCAGCATGCAAACAGAGGACGAGCGTCCGATCTTAAGATCTGTAGAGCCTCCAAGTGTGACCGAGTGCCCAGACTTATGCAAAGAGATTTCAACCATCTACGGCGAGGTGCTACATACGCTGGGCACTCAAACATTAGATGGGCAATAGACTCAACCCTATTGACACAAAAAGGGCAGGACGATATAGTTTGCCAAGGTGGTTTCCAGCTTGCTGTCCACATTCCTAGAGGCAGAACTCCCACCCTAAATTTAAAATACAATGACCTATCCATCGGGTTTGAGATCAAGTCCAGATAAGGTTCTCTAAAGGGGAGATCTTTGATAAGCAAGAACTCAACGGCAGATCTGCATAGTTTGGAGTTGCTCGCTCTGTCGTTTGCCACCCAAGACCAAAATATTTTCTTTAGCAGCTGTTTGGGTGGGGATGTTCTGTTGGCCCAAGCGTCTCCCAAGCCCAGTTCACAAAGGAGGCGCTTTACTTCCGTGAGCCAACCAACCTTGTGCCAGCCCGGGGTTGAGAGGAGTTCACGTAGGGCTTCTGCGTAACTTGAGAGTTCTGGTACATTCCATATTCGAGCCCACAATAAAAGAGGACGTAGCTTTACTTGCTCTGATATGGGACGTGTACCTGCATCAAATAACAGAGGAAGGGTGGGAGTGCTGTGAGGTAGCCTCATTAACTCTTTATGGAATTTGTTCTCAAGGTGGGTCAAGACATCAAATCTCTGCGTACCCCACAGTTCAGCCCCATACAGCGCCGCACTCACCGCCTTTGCCCTGTAAATATCTAATATCACCCCAATGGGTTTAAGGGGTGAGGCGCGATGTTCTTTTAATAATGCCCCTGTAACCCTCCTATGAGTCAGAATGATTTTTTGATGGTGAGCCTTCCAACTCATAGAGTCCCAGAGTCGAATACCTAGGTAGTCGAATTCCCTTACCCTTTCAAGTGGGACTGAATCTAGGGTTGGAGGATGGACTGGCTTCCTAGGGGGATTCAAGACCAGGAATTTGGTCTTGCTTATGTTAATCCCCAGACCCCTAGAATCACAAAAACCCTGGAACCTAGAAAGCAACGTTTGGAGGCCTACAGGAGTTTTCGAAATCAGCAGGGTATCATCTGCAAACAGGAGAGTTGGTATCTTCCTGCCCGCCAGGGAGGGTATGTCTGCTGGTTGTTTAAGAAGATGCTCCACCACTCCGTTTAGATAGAGTGAAAACAGAGTGGGGGCTAGGACGCACCCCTGGCGGACACCCCTGTCTACAGAGATGCGAGATGTTTTTTGGCCCTGTTCGCCCCATCTGATTTGTGCAAAGTTGCTTTTGTGGAACTTAATAAGCAAAGCCAGCAAGTACGGGGGGATACCCATACCCTCTAAGACATCCCACAATTGGTCACGTGGGACTAGGTCAAAGGCAGTCCGCAGGTCTATGAATGCGAGATACAGACTGCCTTTGCCCAGTACGACCACTTTCCAATAGAGCATTAAAAATCGGAATGTCTGTTCAATAGTGCCTGTTCCTGATCTGAAACCGGCCTGGAAGTCAGACAGAACCTGATTTTCATCGGCCCACTGCAAGATCCTTCCCAGAACTACTTTGCCTGCAACCTTCTGGGTAGAATCAAGCAGGCTTATAGAACGATAGTTAGCAGGGTCATCCCTACAGCCTTTTTTAAAAATCGGGACAACTTCCGCGCCCATCCACGAGTCCGGAAAACATCCACCAGACATGACCTCATTCAAAAGTAGGGCAATGAGTGTGCTCCACACCTCTATGTTAACCCGAAGCAGATCACCCGGGATAGCGTCTGGACCTGCAGCCTTGTTGGCAACAAGACACCTAATTGCTCCTTCAACCTCCTTGGGTGCAAAGGTATGGTCATTGTCTGTGTTAGCGGTCGACACTCTATGCCTGGGACCCCTATTCTGTCCTGAAACCCCTGATGGAATGGAATAGAGCTTGGAAAAATGCGCAAACCAGGCCTCCCCTGTGATGTTGCAAGTCAGTTGGGAGTCAACAGGCCTATCCCTACCTCTGAGCAAATCCCAGAAACCCTTCGTGTCCTTTTTGGAGCTAGCGTCCATTAGGTCTCTCCAAAAATTGGTTTCATGAGCTTCCCTTGCCACAGCTTGAATTTTTTTGTAACTTTTCCTAGCGAGTCTGATTTGAGCTGGATCTTTAATTTCCACCGCCCGGATAAGTTCACTTTTAGCAGCACGGCAAGCAGAGGAGTACCATTGGTCTCTTCCCTTGGATGCCGTTCTCCCAAAAGCCCTAGCCCTACCCTGAGGGACTATAAACAAATTACTCAGGGTTACGATAGTCTCTGTGAATGCCGTAAGGACATCGTTAGAAAAGTCCGATGCGCCTAAAAGGCGCTTTACGTTTGACATTATGATCTCAGCTTGAGCCAATCTCCCCTCGTCCGCAACAACCTTAGCCCATTTTAATCGCCTACCGCAATTAGATGGTACAACTTCGTGGGAAGATTTCCAGAAGGATCGAGATGAAGTTAAATTCCCTTCTTCCCACGGAAGGGTGAGGGTTAGGACCAAGGGATTATGGTCGCTATCGGATGTTTGTAAGACTTCCATGTCACGGAAGTACTGCCATAGATTATGGTTTAGCAATATATAATCAATTCTAGAGGTGTGACCCACCCTGTTATAGGTGTGCGCACCCCCAGAATCTGATTTAGATCGACCATTGGTGGCTCTAAGATCGTGTTCTAAACAGAGTGAGTTGAGATCAATAACATTCTGGGTCCATTTTTTAACCGGATCAAGAGCGAGCAAAGGAATACCTCTCTTAGCATCGTCTTCCCAGATGTCCAGGATGTCTTCGCTGGCTAACGGTTCGAAACAACAGTTAAAGTCTCCAGCCAGGACAACAAGAGAGTCAATATTGCAGGCACTAAGCTCCTCTTCAACTCCATTTGAGGATAGCAAGGAATTCCCCCCCCGGCCCCCCTTAGATAAAGGTTAAACACTTCTAACTTTCTGGCCCCGGGACACTGTATAGTGAGTCTCATGAGGTCAGGAGAGTGGGTGTTTATCTGTTTTATAGATAATCCCAGGGCAATACTGACCCAGATAAGAAGGCCACCCGATGGGCGGCCTTTACTGCCCTGTGGTTTGGATGCTGGCACGGAGTAGGTCGCAAAACCTACCCTGTGGAGGGGCTCCAAGCACCAAGTTTCTTGAAGGATACAGATCCCAAAAGGGTCAACAAAGGAGATCCAATCTGGCTTATCAAAATTCCGTGCGAGCCCTGCCACGTTCCAACTTAAGATCTTCAGCCGGGAATTATCCAAGGAACTCTTGCAGGTTAAAGGGGCAAGGACAGGGGGGTCAGTGTTAAAACCGACAAGCAGGGACTGCTGAGGAGGAATTGTAAGGGACGTCAGAACAGCGACTGTTTCGCAGGCAATTGTATTAACACTATTGATATTAGGAGAATGCAACGCCCCCTGTGCTGCCAAAGCCTCTTCCATAAGTGGGATAAGGGGGGCAAGGCTATTCCCAACAAAGGTAGCCAATACAGGAAGAGAGCCAACTTCCACCTGGGGGGCGGAAAGCGTAGAGGGTGGTGCCATCTCAGGGGGCTTGGGCAGTCAATCCATATCCTCGAGACAGTCGTATCTGTTCGAGGTTGTTATCCCAAACCAGCTTCTAGTTGGATTGTGCTCTTTGTTATAGTACCCCCATCTGGGCTGATGATGGACCATGGGCCAATTGCCCCCGTGAGAATATACATCTCGGGGTGGATAAAAAAAGGACAGTGGCCTCGGGGCAATGGATAAGCCCTCATCCTCAGCAACCCATGAACAAATATGATTAGCCGTATGTGGGTCTTCAAACGTCACGACTATGCAATCACCAGGTAAAGATTTCCGTGAGGAACCCACCCAAGAAACTCTACGCACCATTTTGACTCTGGCTATCCGACCATTAGGAATCGGTCTATGTGTATTGAGCCAATGCATGACCTTGTTCTTTAAGGACCAATGATGTTCCTGATGGCCCTTCACTGCCTCCGGCACACCCGTCAATACCACCACGTAGTCATTGGCTTCTGGAGGAAGATCGATGTACCCCCCTCGAAAATTGCTCTTATTATGTGAGCCCGAAGTGGGCCGGAGGGAAGTAATGTTTTGTGAGCCATGAGTGGGACGGTCGGAGGTACTGCTAGGATTCTGCCTCCTAGGAGGAGCCGTATTGGTATGAGCCGTATTGGTACGAGTGTAGCTTTGTGAAGTGGATGCCTTTGCGATATTAGCCCCAGACAGGGGTGCAGGGTTTTTGATTGCAACCCCCTTGGTACGAGGTTTAGGGATAGGCTGTGTAGGGCTTGTGACAGTTGGATGAGAAGTTAAACTAAGCGGGGCTGCAGGGGGAGGGGTTAAAGTCTGTGGAGCTATATTATTCTCTATCAGACCTTGGTGTTCAAGACCTCGTAAGCCAAGAGTAGCCAAGGCTATGATGCTTTTTTCCATCTCTAAGAGATGGTTCTCAATACGAGAGAGTCTTAAATCCAGGGGAGAAAGGAGACTTTTTAAGGTTTCCCAAACAACTCCTATAAATTCCCCTTCCCTCCCCTCCTGGTCCTTAAGATAGAGATCTGCTTTCTCTTTGGGAATGTTACCTTTAGTGACAGCGGGTGCTACGCCATCATTATCAATACCCCGACAAGCCTGTAGCGGGGTACCATGCCCTCCTATATTGTCATTCACAGGGATATTAGCAACATTAAGTAGGTGTGCCCCAACAATTTTGGCCTTCTTACGTGAGAAAGCCGACTTTGGGGCACGCTTCCTTTTGTGTAGAATGTCCTTAGTTCTAGTGAAGGTGCCATAGGAGGTGGATGCATCGGAAATATCTGGGGAATGAGGAATGGGGGTAAGTTGATGATGGGGGCTAACCACAGATGGAGACGGGCTTACAGACAAGGGTAGGGGACACAAGAGTGGTGAACAGATAGGCAGAACCGGGGTGTCATGAACATCCGCCAGCGTTGTTACAAGTGTTGGTTGTTCAGACGCTTCGGGGTAATGGCTAGTGCTATGTGGCCTAGGGAAGATTTCTTGGAGTTAGCAAAATCTAGGGACAATTTCCTAGCAGCCGCCAAGTCAAGGGAAACTCGAGTTTGAAGTTTGGTAATCTCTTGGTCTATGGCGATGTTTGTGCGTGTAATAAAATCATCCATAGGACCATTGTGTACCAACCCCCCCTTAGCAGCCCTGCTGCGGCTAGCTCGAGTGCACATATGGAATAATGTAGACTACCAGTGTAGACAGTAGGATAGGATAATACGGGTTTAGAAGATGGGAGGACTAGGGCGAAAGAGGAGGGGCCCAGACCAGACCGCTTAGACCTCGAACGGCCTCAAACGGCCCGCTCTTAGCCCGGTCTTCGCCCCGAGCTGCGTCCCGCGCTGCGGGAGTACTGTTCATAGATATAGAAACCGTGATGGGCGATGGGCGGGCCAACGGGGAGAGCGGACCGGAAGGTCTGACAGGGTCACGCAGGGACTCCTGGGCAATGGAGTCCCTGCTCACGCTCGCAGCCCCGCTGTGCCTCTTACCCAAGCCCTTGTCCTCTGCAGCGCCAGGTGCAACAGCCAATGTCCAGCCCCCAGCAAAGGACGGCGAAGCGGCACCCGCGGAGCGGGTGCGGCGAGCTTCAACAGGCAGGCAGAAACGGAATCCCAAGGCAAGCGCCAGGTACAAGCGCTGAACAAAGTTTATGGCGTCCCAAGAAGAGTTCGAGAACAGGAAATAAAATACCCTCCAGTGGGCGGTGGGCGGGCCAACGGGGAGAGCGGACCGGAAGGTCTGACAGGGTCACGCAGGGACTCCTGGGCAATGGAGTCCCTGCTCACGCTCGCAGCCCCGCTGTGCCTCTTACCCAAGCCCTTGTCCTCTGCAGCGCCAGGTGCAACAGCCAATGTCCAGCCCCCAGCAAAGGACGGCGAGCTTCAACAGGCAGGCAGAAACGGAATCCCAAGGCAAGCGCCAGGTACAAGCACTGAACAAAGTTTATGGCGTGTGAGCATATGTACGTATTGGGGGTTGGAATGTAGCGCTTGGTGTTCCACTACTGCATATTCTCTGGGGAGGCATTCCACTGTGGGCCAGTTGGTGCACGTCTGGCAGAGAGAGCAAAGCTGTGGCTTCTTTTGGTTACTGACATGTAAAATAAACTTACAGAAATCATCAACAACTTTCTTATTATTGGTGGGCCACAGCATCCTTTTTGGTGATGAGGATGGGATTACGTCTTTCAAACGTTATCAAGCGCAAAATGAAGATGTTGACGTGTATATTAGTGCATTAAGAAAACTATGTTCCCAGTGTGAATTTGGAGAGTTCCACTACCAACTTGTTAGAGATCAGTTCATCGGTCACGGCTCTGACAAGCATATTCATTCAATAAAACCTTTTGAATATGGGTATCCCTACATTGGATGAGGTTTGAAAGGTTGCTAAAAGTATAGAACTGGCTCATGTATCTATTAAAGAACTCAATGCAACATCTTCTGGAAGAGAGCCTGTATATGGTAGTGCTGTATCTACAGGTCAAATGATTTGTAAGGACACTGAGGGTTTAGATACAAGTTTTTTTCAAATGCACAAATATTTGTTTTAGGTGTGGTAATCCGCCACATTTCAGAGAGGGTACAGCGTGTCCAGCAAGAAATATCACATGTTGGAAGTGCTGCAAATTAGGTCACTTTGCTAAGGTTTGCCATGGAGTACAGAGTAGGTACCCAAAGTCAACAGTGTTGTTGATGACAGTGAAGAAGCTAGTGATCAAGTCATGACCAAAGCTTTCCAGGGTATGATAGTGGTAGTCACTGAAGACAATATTGTCAGTGGGGATCTGAGTGGGTGTGTGGATCCCTATGTTGACATTGTGGTGGGTGGTAAAGCTATACATTTGTTGGTTGATTCTGGAGCTCTTATTACTATGATAACATCTGAACTGTATCACAAAACATGGGGAGATAGAGTTTTTTTTCCACCAGACAGAGCTCCAGTGTCATATGAGGAGAGGGAAATTTTGTTAGAAGGTTTCATTGAAGACTTCTTAGAATTCAAGGGGCACAGGATTCAAGGCAAAAACTATGTGGCAGTGAGCAGATTGAAAATCTTGGGTTGGTTCCACCAAGGTATTTTTGGTATGGTATTCAAGCCGGGAACTAGTGAACAGGTCCTTGTTATCAAAGATGTATCGTCATCTTTTGCTTTTGAGGAGGAATCCCCCAGCGCCTTCCCTACAGGGTTTGGGAAGATTGTGGATTTTAAGCACAGAATAAGAGTCAAGCCAGGAGCTATTCCTGTCAAGCACAAGATTAGGTCTGTTCTGTTCAGTCTTATAGAGGACCTCAAATGTGAACTGGAAACCTTCAAAGCAATGGAGCTATTGAACCCATTGAATCTAGTCTATGGATTTCTCCTTTGGGTGTTACACGTAAATGCAATGGTGAGATGTGCATGTGCATTGATTTGAGAAGCTTGAGCAAAGAAATCTGGGTAGACTATTTTCCTCTACCCAAGATTAGTGAGCTCTTGAAGGAACTTAGAGGAGCTGAGTGTTCCAATTTTTGGAGAAAGTTGTAGGTGTCTTAGCTTTCCAAAACAATGTACTGATTTTTGTTAAGCATTTAGAAGATCATGACAAGATTCTTTGATCAGTTGTACATATCTCTGCAACTAATGGGGTGGTGGTGATGAAGGAAAAGTGCAAATTCTGGAAAAGAGATATTGCATTTTTTGGGCATGTGGTCTTGAGTAAGGGCATTTCCCCAAGACCAGGGTTAGGTAAAGTGGTTGTAGAATGGCCAGAACCCAAAAACATGGAAGAGCTGCACTCATTCATTGGGATTGTGAATCTTACATTAGGTTTGCTCTGGACTATGCCTCTAAAATGAAGGTTCTCTCTAATATGTTGAAGACCAAGGGTCTATTTGTTTGGGACAGTTCATGTCAAGACACGTTTGACTGCGTTAAGCTTGAAATGACGAATGCTAGAACATTAGGTCCAAATGACCCGGGTTTGTATTGTACCATCACAGTGGATGCTGGTAAGTATGACTTGGGTGCTGTTCTAACTCAATGTTCTGGTGAGTCCAATGTTGTTATTAGTTATGCTTCCAGAGTGTTGGGAGAGCCAAAGTTAAATTATTCGGTTACGAGAAGGAGTTGCTGGCATGTTGCTGGGCGAGTGAAAAATTCAGGAGTTATATGTGGGGAAGAAAATATGTTGTACAGACTGATCACAAGCTCCTTGTATACATTTTGAGTGGTGACAAGTTAAAGTACGCCACCGCTCGCATTGCTCGCCTGACAACCAAATTGCTTCAGTAGGATTTTGAAGTGGTGAGGTACATTCCGGGTAAAGAGAACATGACAGCAGATTTTCTATCCAGTTTACCTTTCAGTGAGCAGCTTTAGACCCGCAGGGTGACAAAGAAGATTGCTTTATAGCATGAATTGAATATTTTTTTTGAAATTTTTTTTATTAACATTTTTGTAATAGAAACTCATTGCGTTACATTACACGTGAAATTGGTTTCATTTCATGTGATGCACGACATTGGGCTTTACAATCTTTTCTTTGGATTGATAGCTATCTTGTATTCAGTACAATCATTTTGGTAACCAATGTCAATATTGAACTGGGGGGTGAATCTGGGGTAGTATTCTTAGGAAAACACACAAGATGATGGACCGAATGCTGCACAATGGCAAAACATTCACCCCCAGTCACAGATCTGGGTTTAATCCATCGTTATTTTGCTCACCAAGCCACCCCAGTTCAGACATGGCGATATGCAAATCAGCCTTGACCCTGTGCCTCATGGGAACAGTCCAGGCCGAACTGCCAAGCCATGTCTTCCCTGGACCGGAATCAAGCATCCTAGGACCGGATTCTGGCTATCAGCCGTCTTCAGCCAGGATAGCTTGACTCCAGTGGCGTAGTGAACACGGGACCCACGTCTGGCATACCCTTCCCACGTAGGATGAACAGCAAAACACACAAGATGATGGACGGAATGTTGCACAATGGCAAAACATTCACCACCAGTCACAGATCTGGGTTTAATCCATCGTTATTTTGCTCACCAAGCCACCCCAGTTCAGACATGACCATATGCAAATCAGTCTTGACCCTGTGCCTCATGGGAACAGTCCAGGCCGAACTGCCAAGCCATGTCTTCCCTGGACCGGAATCAAGCATACCCTTCCCACGTAGGATGAACAGCAAAACACACAAGATGATAGACGGAATGTTGCACAATGGCAAATCATTCACCACCAGTCACAGATCTGGGTTTAATCCATCGTTATTTTGCTCACCAAGCCACCCCAGTTCAGACATGACCATATGCAAATCAGTCTTGACCCTGTGCCTCATGGGAACAGTCCAGGCCGAACTGCCAAGCCATGTCTTCCCTGGACCGGAATCAAGCATCCTAGAACCGGTTTCTGGCTATCAGCCGTCTTCAGCCAGGATAGCTTGACTCCAGTGGCTTAGTGAGCATGGGACCCACGTCTGGGCATACCCTTCCCACATAGGATGAACAGCAAAACATGTGCATAATCGTGTGAATGACTGGGTGAGTGGCCAGGCCTCTCGTCGACAGATCATGATATGGCCGAAAACTTTCTATGAGCTGTCTGTGTCCGGGGGGGAGACCTATTCGTCCATTATTTGATGAAATGTTCTTAGCTGTCCGTCTTCAAACAGGGACTCCATCTCGGTCAGAGAGTGTTCTGTCCAGAGGCAGAGCGTGCTCGGCGCATAGTACGTTTCTCGTCTGGGCCAGCCAACAAGCGGTAGCAGAGGGAAGTACAGTGGTGCCCCCGCCGATATCTGATGTATCCTCTGCATGTACCTGCGAGCGACCGATAATTGTATCGGGTATGTGTGCCGCGGTTTGGTACCTGGTAGCAGTAGACGACAGAGTTCAGGGACGGGAGTCTGGCCAGTATGTGTTTCACCCATATATCTGCCTGCCGTCCAGTAGGACAGCCACTGCAGTTGCGCCACTAGGAAATACGATTCAAAAGAGGGTGCGCCTATTCCTCCCTGTGTGGTAGGCAATTGTAGCTTGGCAAGCGCTATTCTGTGTCTGCCTGCTCCCCATATTAGTGTACGAAGGAGTGAGTCTAAATCACGAAAGAATGCTCTGGGTGGTATTACCGGCAGATTTGTGATATAATACAAGAGCCGTGGGACTATTATCATTTTGGCTAAGGCGACTCGGCCGATCGGGGCCATCGGGAGGTTCTTCCAGAACCCGACTGCCGATCTGGTTCCGGCTAGCGCTCTGCGTTGAGTGCGCTCGAATATGCCAGATGGGGAATGGTACAGACGCACCCGGAGGTAGTGGGGCGCTCACACTCCAGTGTAGACCATACTCACCCATCCTAACGTCCTGAGGGGCGAGGTCAGGGTGCAGTGGATAGACTGTGGTTTTGTCCCAGTTTAGGCCGGATGCCTCTGCAAATTCCGCCAATGTTGTCCATATGGAGGTCAAGTCTGCGGTGATGTCCCGGAAATATAATATTAGGTCATCCGCGTACATGGAGACACTGTGCACGGTGTCCGCCATGGGAATGCCCCAGTTTATTCTCTCCCGGCGCAGTCGTATGGCGAGGGGCTCCACCATAAGGGCAAATAGTAGGGGCGAGAGTGGGCAGCCCTGCCTTGTGCCTTTCTCTGCAGCAAAGGGTGAAGATATGTATCGTCTCATGCGGATGCGTGAGGTGAGTTTGGTCTATAGGAGTCGCGTGTATGCTAGGAGGATGGGACCTATCCCCGCCCTATTTAGTACTGAGAATAGGTATGACCATGTGAGGGTGTCAAAGGCCTTCTCGAGGTCTAAAATGAGACAGGCCGTTCTAGGAAACTTGTTGCTCACTTGGTCTTGGATGTGAAACAATCGGTGTATATTTTTAAATGTATTTCTGCCGGGAACAAAACCACATTGGTCTGGATGGACCAGTGGTCGTAGAATTTGCTTGTAACGGTCTCCTAGTATCTTCCCGAGCACTTTGCAATCGTCTGACAGCAGCGTGATGGGGTGATAGGAGGCCATCTGGGGTGGGTCACGATCAGGTTTCGGGAAGGTTATGATGACTGATTCCCTAAGGGAGCCAGGCAGCCCTCTCTTCTTTAGCGTGGCCGCAAACATTTCTACAAGGCGGGGAACCAGTATGGGGGAGAAGGTTGTATAGTATTCCAGAGGGAAGCCATCTAATCCTGGCGCTTTGTTGCGTGCCAGTGCGTGGATTGCTTGGGTGATGTCAGCAGATTGTATCTCTGTGTCTAGCGCAGTTTGCTCCGCCTTCGTGGTTTGTGGGATTGTCAGTGGGTCAACAAATTGGTTAATTGCTACTAGTCCAGTCTGTTCTGGATTACGGTACACTTTAGTATAGTATTGTTGGAATGCTATTAGAATGTCTGTTTGTGAGCGCAGTATATTTCCGAGGGGATCTAGCACTTCGGTGATAGGCTTCACTTTTGTGTCCTGCTTAGTTAGCCATGCGAGCAGTGTGCCTGTTTTATCCCTCTCCTTATGCACCCTGGTCGCGTATGCCCTAAAGTTATACCTGGGTAAGTCCGTGATAGCTGCTAGATGACCTGTCTTTGCCTGTGCTACTTGGGCAATAGTCGCCTTGTGTGCGGCTTCTTGCTTGGTGAGTGTGGCTAGTGTCGCTGCAGCTAGTGTTAGTGCTCGTTCCAGGGTCTGCTTCACCCCTACTATTTGTTTTATACATTCTCCCCTGGCCACTACTTTAAATGCGTCCCACTCTACTAATTTTGATGTCGCCGTGCCTGTGTTATGTGAGAAGTATTCCTGTATACTTAGCTCCTGCTCATGTTTAAAAACGTGATCTGTCAGGCAGTGGCGCGGTAATCTCCATGTGGGGACGGGGGATGGGGTGGTCTCCAGTGTAGGAGTATTATGTGAGCGTCGTGGTCGGAAATGATCCGGCCGAGGTAATCCACATGCTGTACTTTGGGTATTAGTGATTCTGTGCAGAGGAACCTATCCAGTCTGACCCGTAAATTGTGTGGGATGGAGTGAAACGAGTATAGCCGGGCCTGTGGGTGGTGCACTCTCCATGCATCTGTGAGTGCCTATTTTGTGACCCAGTTCTGTTTATAGCAGGAATTGATGCTGTTGAGTGTAAAGCCTGTTCAGAGACTGATTGGATGAGCACAGGTGAGAATGATGTTGTTTTGGAAAAGTTCAAAGGGTTTATTGTGGGTGGTTCGCCAGAGGAAAGGAACTTGTGTTCAGAATTACAACCTTTTTCTAAAGTTGAGGAAGATCTTTCTGTTGAGGATGGGGTGGGCATGAGGAGTGACAAATGTGTGCCCCCAGATGTTATTCGTCCTTTGTTAGTTAACAATGCTCATGAAGGACATCTTGGCTCAACTATGATGAAGAGAAGGATTAGAGTCTATTATTGGTGGCTGCCTATGGACAGGAATGTGGACACGGTGGTAAAATAATGTATAGTGTGTGCAGAACAGAAAAAGGGTTCAAGTTGGTTACTCCAGCTCTACAACGGATATCTTTGCCTGAAAGGCCATGGATGAAGGTGGGTATTGGTATAGTGGGGCCTTTTCATTTTCTTCTATACCCCTAATGTTATGCGTTTGTGTTAATGGACTACTTTAGTAAATGGCCGGAAGTACGTTTCATTTCAGTTTCCAAAGATAGCAATGTAGTGCATTTCTTGAAAGATATTTTCATGAGGGAAAGCTTCCCAGAGTCCATAATATCTGACACTGGGACACAATTTGTGTGTCATGAAATGAAGTTGTTTCTGGAAGAATCTAGTGCGAAGCACTTGAGGAGTTCACTTTACCACCCACAAGCAGATGGCTTGGTGGAGAGGATGAATAGAGTTGTGGTTGAAAGCATAAACTGGGCTAAGAACAATAACTACGATGTAGATGAAGCCATGAAGTCTATGTTGTGGGTTTATAGCACCACACCCCATTCACTCACTAAGGTGTCCCCTTTTGATCTACTCAGAGGACGCCACTCTACCTCTGTGATTTACCCCGCCTGGTTAGCCAAAGCTGTACAAAGCAAAATCGCATCAAAGCTGGCTCAGAGGTCAATGTTGAATAGAGTGGAAGGGTTTCAGAAGAAAATGAAAGACAGGTATGATGTTAAAAAATCGGTCAAACAGACCTTGTTTCGACCTGGAGATGTGATTCAGGTTAAATGTCAACATTTTATGAAGAAATCGGTCCCAGTTTTGGTGAACCTGTGACAGTAATGAAGGTGTGTGGCAATGCTGTGATTGTGGAGGGTGGTCATTGGTGGAATGTTGGAAAAATTGTGAAAGTCCGAGATTGAGTCCAGAATGGGACTGAGGTCCGTGAAAATATGGTTTCCAGACAGGTGGAAAATAGTAGCAATATTAAGAATGTTCACAAGGAAGTGGAACAACATGTATTGCGTAGATCAACTCGTGGAAAACATGTACCATGGAGACTCTTTGAAGGTTACATGTAGAAGATTGTGTGATTTATGTGAGACACCATTTTCAATAGTTTGTAGCACTGGTGTTTGAATATATTTTTCATAGGATTTCTCTCCTATTTCTTGTTTGTTTCTTGTTTGTTTGTGTTTAGATCTATTGGGTTTTGTTTTTGTTTTTCCTTTAAAATGGTTTTCATCATTTGGGGTAGAGATCTTGAAATGTTTTTTTTAATTTATTTTAAACGGGAGATAATATGTTGTGAGAATATGCATGTATTGGGGTTTGGAATGAAGAGCATGGAGTTCCACTACTGCGTAATCTCTGGGGAGGCGTTCCACTGTGGGTCAGTTGATGCACGTCAGGCAGTGAGAGCACATCAGTGGCTTCTTTTGGTTACTGACATGTAAAATAAACTTACAGAACTCATCACTTTCTCATTATTGGTGGATCACAAAACTATTGTTAATAGACCCAGAAAAGGAAAATGCAATACAAATTCCTACAACTCTCACTCCTCCTTGCAAAACGACGAGTGGTCGTGCGGTGGTTGGAGACCAGCCTCCGGGATTGGAACTCTGAGTAAGAGATAATGTTGAGTGATCATTGGCAGAGGAGACACACATTAGGTTGCATCGTAGAGACAAAAAAAGTGGGGGAAGGAAGCCTGTGTTCTTGACGAAATTAGTTTTTCTTCTATTTGTGATAGAAGCAGTGCTTAATTTGGGCCAGGCAGTTTCCGGTGCTCAGCATCGGCACTAAATTGTCAACACCGGCGCTTGTGACAGTCTGTCATAAGGTAGCACTGTCTGGCTAATTACGAGATGACCACAACAAGACCTGTCGAACAATGTGCAGCTTTTTTATACTCCATCCACTTATGTTTTGATGGTCTATACTATACAGGGATGGTCGTGGCAAGATTGCTCATCAGTCAATCAAGACAACACAATAAACAATATTAATCAAATAACCTAAACATCCACAGATAGTACAATGTTCTAAACAAAAACTTATTAAAATAATCTTTCAATCTTTTCAACAAGTTCATCACTTTACAGCTAGGGTTTCCCCTCCCCCAATGTCCAAGCTCCCCTCCTGGGCCCTGAGGTGTGTTTTTTTAACATGTTTTGGGTCTTTTTTACACTTAAGCCTTTGTAACTTTTTTCCACAAAAGGTATCCAGGCCAAATTTGTGTTCTTTTTCCCCCCACATCTTGGGGATTCTCATGTTGCTCAAGGTTTGTAGATTCCTGTGGAAGAAACCTAGCAGTTAGCCAAAACATGGTTACATTTTGTTTTTAGGTCTTACATATTCCATCCCGTAGGGATGGTGGGCGAGATTTATAGTAAGGCTTTCGAAAAGTCTACCCAACTGCGGATCGCGTACAGTTCATGTGAGCACAATTACGCGCATTGTCAACAGCTCCCACAACCACACGCATTCTCAACAGCTTCCATTTAGTACCAGACACTTCGTGTGCGCGCTCCGCATCAGACTTCAAAGGAAGCCGCTCCCCCGCCCCTCCGCGCAATGCCAGAGCTTGTTTTGCTGAGCAGCGCTGCCTCACTAAAGTGTCTAAGCCGCTCCCCCATCCCCACCACGCAATGCCGAGAGCTTGTACCTGTAAGTATTTTCAGTGCTGCTTCATTCGTCTCCTCTTCACACTCGAACCTTGCCGCCGCCTCCACTCTTCGCCTCGCACTACATGCTTGCTACCTACCCTCTCTTCTCCACCCTCTCCGTGCCTTCGTCCCCCAACCCCCGTTCTCAACTCGAGCCTTGCCGACGCCTCCACTCTTTGCCTCGCACTCCATGCTTGCTACCTACCCTCTCTTCTCCACCCTCTCCGTGCCTTCGCCCCCCATCCCCCGTTCTCAACTCGAGCATTGCTGCCGCCTCCATTCTTCGCCTTGCACTCCATGCTTGCTACCTATCCTCTCTTCTCCACCCTCTCCGTGCCTTCGCCCCCAACCCCCGTTCTCAACTCGAGCCTTGCCGCCGCCTCCACTCTTCGCCTCGCACTCCATGCTTGCTACCTACCCTCTCTTCTCCACCCTCTCCGTGCCTTCGCCCCCAACCCCCGTTCTCAACTCGAGCCTTGCCGACACCTCCACTCTTCACCTCGCACTCCATGCTTGCTACCTACCCTCTCTTCTCCAGCCTCTCCGTGCCTTCGCCCCCCCATCCCCCGTTCTCAACTCGAACATTGCTGCCGCCTCCATTCTTCGCCTCGCACTCCATGCTTGCTTCCTACCCTCTCTTCTCCACTCTCTCCATGCCTTCGCCCCGAACCCCCGTTCTCAACTCGAGCCTTGCCACTGCCCCCACTCTTCGCCTCGCACTCCATGCTTGCTACATACCCTCTCTTCTCCACCCTCTCCGTGCTTTCCCCCCCAACCCCCGTTCTCAACTCGAGCCTTGCCGCCGCTTCCACTCTTCGCCTCGCTCTCCATGCTTGCTACCTACCCTCTCTTCTCCACTCTCTCCGTGCCTTCGCCCCCAACCCCCATTCACATCTCGAACCTTGCCGCCGCCTCCACTCTTCGCCTCGCACTCCATGCTTGCTACCTACCCTCTCTTTTCCACCCTCTCCGTGCCTTCGCCACCCAACTCCCGTTCTCAAAAACCTCCCCTCCCTCTCTTCCTCAGCCCCCATCTTTCTCCAACCCTCTCTCTCCCTCATAGGTCTATTTACCCGCCTCTCTCACTCCATCCCCTCCTGTGCCGCCACCACAGTGCTGTTGCCCCCCACCCCCTCCCGCGTGGATCTGCCAGGAGGTTCCCCGTCCTCCCTGCGGTGCTCCCCAATCACATGAGTCGTCCGTGAATTGTGTGCAACGCAGTGCCTTCCGCAGGGGGTGCTGGGAACTGCATTGACTGATGCCTGCTGCAGCCGCAGGGCACACCTCGCTGCACACAGCCAAGAGCTGGGCTGAGTTCCCACTTCCAGGGCAGTGAGGTGCTCACTGTCTGCTCTCTCACACTACCTATCATTCCCTCCAGCACTTAGTGCGCAGCGTGTCTCTCCTCTCCCCCAATTTCATATTATATGGCTGAGATTCTCCCATTACAATACAAATGCACTGCCCACACCTGTGCCGCTAACTCTTGTCCGTAGTGAGTTACCGCATATTCCACGTTTACTACTACAGTGGAAAGTTCAAATTCCAGTTTATTACCACAGCAGCATGAACATCAGATAAGAAAATGATTGTGTTCTGCCTCTTACAACTATTTTACACATGGAATCAGCTCTACCGCTTAATCATGAGGCCCCTTCAGTCTGATTTGACCTCTCGGCATACATTTTACCCTTTACATCCTCGTTTTAGTTACTTTTTTTTAACAGATATAAGTGAAATATACCATATATGCTGATTTGTGGAATGTAAAATGCTATGTAACCGTTTCTCATGATGAGGCTTAAATTAGTAAAATAATAACTGCCAGAGCCCTGACCAGGAGATCACTACAGCTTGTTTTTAAATAGCTCTCCATAGCAATGCTTTCTCTATCGCCCTCACTCTATCTATCGCCCTCACTCTATCTATACCCTCACTCTATCAATCTATCTATCACTCCTCACTCTATCAATCTATCGCCCTCACTCTATCTATCTATCGCCCTCACTCTATCTATCTATCATCCTCCCTCTATCTAACACCCTCTATCTATCTGTCACCCTCACTCTATCTATCCATCTATCGCTCTCACTCTATCGCCCTCACTCTATCTATCTGTCTATCTATCTATCGCCCTCACTCTGTCTATCTATCGCACTCACTCTATCTATCGCCATCACTCTATCTATCCATTGATCGCCCTCACTCTATCTATCTGTCTATCTATCTATCTATCGCCCTCACTCTATCTGTCTATCGCCCTCACTCTATCTATCTATCTATCGCCCTCACTCTATCTATCGCCCTCACTCTATCTATCTATCGCATCACCACAGCATCACTCAGCACCACCACAGCATCACTCAGGGGCACCACAACATCACTATGCGCTACTACAGCATCACTGAACGCCACAGCATCACTCGTCGCCACCACAACATCACTCAGCACCACCACAGCATCAATCTGTGCAACCATTCAACAACAACTGGTTCAAATATGTTCTATCAATGTTTCAAGCTTTATTACAAATGTCACAAAAAGATGGTAATATTTCACTTCTGTTCTTGGATTTTTGGCACAATAAAATACACTGAACATAATCTTCACAAAAGTTATTTGCAAAAGTTTAAGCTATTGCCATTATAAATTACAATAACTTTTATTTAAGTATTAATTATTTAAAAAAAATAAAAGACATTGTTATTTGTAATATCAATACATCTAAGTCACGTAAATACAACACATATTGCATTACAAATGCTATAGGTGTCACATTTGCGAAAGTTATAACTATTGGCATTGTAAATGACAAAGCTATTAATTTCGCTATTTTCAAAACCAACACATAAATAAAAAATGTGTCATTTACAATACCAATAGCGCAAACTTTCCAAATGCGAGACCTATTGCATTGCAAATGCTTGTTTTGGGAGGGTTGGGGGAATGGGATACAAGATCTGTACAAGAAAGTATGAGGATTTTGATGTAATATATGAGATGGTGTATAGCAGTATCGTGGAATACACTCGCAAAAACTGCCTTGGGTCCAGTCAGACTTGGTTGAACAACCTTAAGCTCATCCGTGACGATCTATAGGCACAAGATCTTTGTGCATAGCATTTAACAATACCAAACAATGAAATAAAAATGCCACACAATATGAAAGAAACACAACACCAATTTATAACAATAGATTATATTTCTATGAATTTTTAAAGTACAAGATGAGTAAAACCCACCAGAGGGTTCTGGTGATATGATTTTTTAACGATTTTATCACTTTCAATTTCAGCCGCAAACAAGCACTGGTCAACAAAAAAGCTTGGAAACCTTTCAAAAGTTTGTAAAAGTTAGTTTGGCTACTCCGGCCCATCTTGGGCGACCAAATCCAACAGGGTGATTGTCTGGATGGCCAATGGGGTAGATTTTGACAGTTACCTGGCCACTAGAGCGTTTTCCAGTTCAGTTCCAAACTTTACAGTATGAGATTTTAATAGAGTGTGCCAGATGCTGGGGCTGAAGGATGAAAACATGATTAATAAAGCTCTGGCTGCTATGCAGTCGATGGGGGTGTTGTGGTTGTTCCTCGGTTGAAGGGTGATGTGGGGCAACTTTGTTCACAGAGCTCAGGGTCCTGCGGAGTTCTCTTTCCAATGGTGGAAACCCAGCTGCTGATCTGGATACTGCGACTGGAGTAAAATTCTTTAGTGTGGGGTAGTGTCCCTATGGAGGGACTAATCTGGACTTCTCTGACACTTCCAGGTCTAACGGACTCGGGTGCAACTGTTGGCTGTTGAGGAGCTGTCTCTTGAGGCACCCAGTGGCAGTCAGCGGTGAGTTTTTAGATGTGGCTACCAACTTGCTGGTTTGGGCTTTTTCGGCTCTTTTGTCCCTGGATCTTGTTCCAAGGGGATCAGCAAACTGGTCCTTGGAGTCACTGATTTGGTCTGGGGCATAACGTTTCCCCACGGTAGGAACCATAGACACAGTCCTAACTGCGCTAGCCCAAAAGTGCCGCAGGTGCAGACCAGCAGGAGGTGCAACCTTTCTTTGCTCAGTTCAAGGGCAGCAGGGCAGTCGTTCTTCGGTCCTTGTTCCAGTTCCGATGTGATCTAAGGTTCAGGGTACCAAGGGTGCCATATTTATCCCATCAATTCGGTCACTAGCTAATGGGCTGCTAGGTCCCCTCCCTTCTGGTGACAACTTTCCTGTGATATGTGGCACCTAACAATCCCAGAGTGCACTATTGTACCCACTCCAAAGATGTCTGCACCCCTCCTCGGCTGTGATGAGCTTGGTAGCCCACCCTAGATGTGTGGCTACAAGCCAATGGGGAACCCGGTTTGGACACTGGCCATCCTTCTCTGTCCCTGTCTCCAGCCTGTCTACCTAAACAAAGGACAACATCTCTGGAGTGTTACTGCCATTTGCCCTTCAAAGGCAGCTTCCCCTTTGAAGCTTGCTTTTTGGGCTAACACTCTGAGAGGCTTCCTGCAAGGGGGAGGTGACACCTCTCCCTGCAGCGGGCTGCTATTCTTTCCAGGTCAGTGAGTCATTCACATGACTCCACAGGTGGGCAGAATGCTGTCTGTGTGCCAGTGCACATGTAATGCTACTGGATCAGAGGGTCACAGAATGGCAATTTTTAAAATGTTGCATTACTTTAATAGTGACATTAAATTCGACCTGGGAATCAGGTCGGATTTAGATCCACGATTAATTTGATACCTTACAGTACATAGTTAGGTAGTCCCATTCCAACGTTTGTCAGGCTGGGGTGGCAGCTGGTAACCCTGTATTAGCCAATGGGGCTACTAATGTTTCCACAGCAAAATGGCAATTTGGAGGTGTTGCTGCTAAGACATATATAAACATACATGTCCTACTTAACAATATACAGCGCCCTGCCATAGGGCTATCTAGGCCTTCCTTATTGGAGACTTACATATATTGTTAAGGGAAGTGGTGGCTTTACCATTGGTTTGAATGGTTTGAATGGCAAAGTCGAACTGGTAGTGTAACACTGCCCTTCAAGTCTGCAGTGGCAGGCTGGGAGCCAATTTGTACTTTGTCATACACAGGGTGGCACAAACACTCTGCCTTACATGCCCTTGGTAACTGGAGTACCATATACTAGGGACTTAAAAGTTTGGTCAGTACTTTCCAATTGGGGATAGTTAATTCAACATACACTTTGTAAGGGGTTAGAACACTGGCAGTGAACTCTGGTTAGCAGGCCTCAGTGCACTCTCAGAGTCGAAAAGCCAGCACCTAGTAGTCCAAATGGGGGCGAAGAGTGGGGGGGGGGGCAGCTGTAAAAAACCTGTTTCCTCGCAGAAACCAGGTGTTTTTTCTAAAAATGGTATCCATGAAAGGTTTGGTGTGCTAAGATCAACATGTTCCCAGCTTTCTGGTGCAAGCACTTTTTTTGTGGTTTCAGACTACACACAGTTTGTGGTGAAAACAGATGTGAAACCCATGGGTGAACCCAGAAGGCTATATATTTATGAAAATCAAAACATATTTTGAATCCAAATAAGGGCTTTTGTGTAGATTGCTCATAGGTTACCCATACTATCATGTGACTTAGAAGTTTTCCTTGTGTTCTGGGTTATATTTGGAAGCAGAAAATGTAAAGAAATTAATCAAAATGGTAATAACACGTTTTCTACTATTCTGTAATCTCTCACTTCTTCCAATAAAAGCCTGTTTAAGTGGGCCAAGACCTGCAACAGAAAAGCCCCCAGAACTCAACGCAGCGTCAAATTTCCCCAGTAAAAATCAAAGGTTTTTTGGTGATGTGTGTAATGTCAATTTTGGGCCCAGGTTAGGTAACCACCCAGGGTCATCAACCAATGGCAGATGTTTCTGAAAAATAAATGCCATAGGGAGACATGGGTGGTCAGGCTTGCATGAATCTCACTACCTTTTTTACCCAAAATGCCCTGCAAACCCCAAGATTTGGCTAAAACATACACATTTCCCTCACATTTCTATAAGAGAAAGATAGGCAATCTATGGATATCCACAAAATGCATGCCACTCAACAGTCCCTTACTTCTCCCTGATTAAAATAGTACCCTGCTTATGTGGGTGGGCCTGGCGCCCATGACGGGAAGGTCCCAAAGCGCAGTGTGGAGAGATCTGCTTTTTTCCAGTCAATATCAACTTTGTTTTGCAATGGGGGTAGCTGTGGATTTTCGACCCAGGCTCATTGTCCACTGAGAGATACCTACCAAACCCAGACATTTCTGAATAGTACCTACGCAAGGCATTCCAAGGTGGTCTGGTTGGCCTAGATCCCACTACCTTTTCTTACCCACAGAGCTCTGCAAACCTTCAACTTTGGCTAAAGTCACACACTTTCCTCACATTTCTGTGAGAGAAAGTTTAAGAATCTGTGCAACCCATAAATATCCTACCACCAAGCATTCCTACACTTCTCCAGTGAAAACAGTACCTCAGGTATTTGGGGGGGAGGGGGGACTAGTGACTGGAAATACCCCAAAACACAACCTTAGAGTGATCCAATTTTCTCAATTGAAATAGATAATTTTTTGGGATAGGTAGCAGTGGGTTTTGACCGCAGCCCCTAGGGATACCTACCAAACCCAGACATGTTTTAAAAGTTGACATACAGGGGAGTCTCAGGTGGTATGGCTTGCATTGATCCCAATATCTTTTCTTACCCAAGGTGCGCTGTAAACCTCAAACTTTGATTAAAGACACACACTATTTATGTCGGAGAAAGTTCAGGAATGTGTGAGGAGGCACAGGATTCATTCTGCCAGCATTCCTACACTTCCTTCTCCCAATAAAAATGGCACCCCACTGGTGTAGGTGGGCCTCTCACCCATGATAGGAACATTCAACTGAAGTAAGAATTGTCATGCACCTAATTTACCACAATGCATCGGGGCTGATTGAGTGCTGGTTTGCCAGGCAGGGTGCTCCCTCCTCCTTTTGTGATTGGCTCCTTGCTGAGTTATTGGGCTGATAAATTCTGGGATGCACCTGTGCTCTTGGAATGGTACTAAACCTGAGAAGACTGTGAGCACGATTGCCAACACCCCTACATTTCAGTTGTTGTTATCTACTAAAACAATCCTGAAACATATATCTGATGATACACAGCACTGGCTGCACCCACAATGGTGAATACTAACAACTTTCAATAGAAGTGAGTTTTATCCTGCACTGCATTTACCACAATGCATCTGGGTGTATTGTGTGCCTGTGCCAGGCAGTGTGCTCCCTCCTTTTGTGATTGTCTCCTTGCTGAGTTATTGGGATTACAGCTCTGAGGTGTGCATGTGCTCTGGGAGTGGTACTGAACCTGAGAAGACTATGAGCAGCATTGCAGCACCCTCAAATTTCCCTTGTTACTTTTTACTGAAGGACAACAATCCTGAAATACGTCTGGAGATACACAGCATTGTCTGCACCAACAATGGTGATTTCTTAAGACTTTCAACCGAAGTGAGTGTTAACATGCACTGCATTTACCACAATGCATCTGGGCTAATTGTGTGCGTGTATCCCAGACAGTGTACTCCCTCCTCTTTTTGTGATAGGAACTTTCAAGGTAAGGTGCTGTCACGATTTCAAAAGCTGTGCATACCTTCTTCACACACTTTTACATTAAATGGTAATACAGATGACATATTTGTGACCTTTTCTCAGTGCACTCTACAGAGTGGCAAAGAAATAAATAAACATGCACATTTATGACATACTGACAAGCAATGTTAAAAACTCACACTGCCTTCAGCCTCATCTCCAGAATTCTCACTTTGTACCCCATCATGAACACATTATGGCGACTACTTCCCAGAAACCACTAAACAAGTGTCATATGTGGCATGATGCAGTACTAAAACACACAAACTGGAAAAAGCAAATACTTTTAGGGAATGCAGTATGAAGTAAAGGATGAAAAGGTAAGCCCCTTGTGGACACCCTCCCACAACCTGATTACCTGCAGGAAACTAGTTCCCAGTTCCCACTAATCAAGAGTCCTATGTGGTATGAAATAGTAACGAAACACACAATCTGGAAAAAGCAAACACTTAGGGAATGAAAGATTAATTAAAGCGTGAGAATTTGCACCCTGTCATGATAACCCAATACCAGCTTGACTATCTGGAGGCAATCCATTAGTTAGTATCCACAATGCAAATGCCATATGTGGCACGAAACAGGATTAACTCACACCATTCAGAAAAAAGCATTTACGTTTAGGGAATTCAGGATGAAGCAAAGTGTGAAATTGTGCAAACCATCATGGACACCCTCCACTACCTGACTGCCTGGAGGCAACACAGTTCACAGCATCCACTATGCAAGGGTTAAATATAGCATGAAACAGTGCAGAAACACATATTCCGGAAAAAGCAAATACTTTTAGGGATAGCAGGATGAAGTAAATAGTAAAATGACACTAGAGGCTTTATTTATTTTGGCGGCATAGGAGCGAGCAAGGTTGGACAAGCCTGAAGGGCAATTTGGCTGTGAAGAAGGAATGATCTGACAGGTCATAATGGGTCAGTATTCAGGCTGTTTTTAGTGTTGTTTTATTGGCTGGTGAGCCGTTTTTTCTGTTGACTTTCCTGATCTTACCACAAATATTGCCTGCAGCTGTCTCACATACCTTGAAAAACACATACACAGCATAGTTAAAAAAAATCAGAATTGTCCAAACCTATTAATAGCAATTAATGTTTCTGGAAACAGGGTGTGGCCAGAAACTCTGAAACTTTTCATTTATGAGTGATCAGGTCATGCCTTTTGTGACTGGTGCTACCACATAATCCTCCCCGGTATCTAGGAGGAGAACTAGGCAATCACATCCCACTGCATTTGTCTGGCCCTTCATAGGTCAGGAAATGTATCACTGGAAAGCTGAGTCTCAGTTTTTTTAGCCATACCCAATGGTTGCAAAGTAATCCGGTGCCCTGGGCCCCCCTAACATTTTGCTCACTGGTACTGGTAGTAACTGACAATGACCAACCCTGGGCTCTGCCTAACCAGGCCCAGGGCCAGTGCTATGCTGAAACACACTTAGAATTCTGTGAAAACACCCCCATACAATAGGTTACACTATGGGTTAGGGTACCCCTATGTTTGGCATGACCTCCCCTATAATTCCCTAGTACATAATAGGGCAGGGGGATTAGAAACGCCATTTAAGACCCTGGCATATAATAGGGCATGGCAGTTTAAAGGCCAGCAGGTTTTCTGCACTTGCATGTGTGCACTACTGAAGCCTGAAGTCAGTTTAAAAGCAGCCCTGTGTTGCAGGACTGCTATTAAAATGGCCACTGGGAGTGCCAATGTACCCCTGCCTAGGTTAGCATCACTTACGCCTAAGCCAACCCTGAGTGGGTCGTCCCATACCGTGAGAGCCCCCCAGGGAAGTCCTTACGGGCACCGGGGGTGGTAGGCTGAAGGCCGGCCGGGTACATGTGGATGTTCCCTGTCTCTGTAATAAACCCCCACACGTGGGGCTTCCCCCATTTTGGAGTTCGGCTCTTCCAAAGGGATACTCCTGGGTTGTTGACGATTCTCTTGCGTGGCCTCAGGGCTCTGAGCAGGTCCTCACTGTCAAGGCAGTGTGGAAGTGCGTGGACCTTCCTCCACAGGCTAGAAAAAGGCGCTTATACGGTGTTCAGAAACATGGGGGCAGTCTGCCAACGTAGACCTGGGTGTGCGCACCGGCCCTTATGCTGTTTTGGATACATGTCAAGCCTGCTGTTACAGGCTTGAGGATTCGCCCTGGTACCTATTGCATTTTGGATAGGTGCCAGGTCTGCCATCGCAGGCCGGTGAGTGCATACCTGCATCCTCAGTGTTCTTTAACCTGGTCAGTCCTGTCATTGCAGGCCTATGTCTGAGTGCCTACAACCATGGTGCTAGTGGCAAGGTGCCCGGTCTGCCTTCACAGGCAGGGTGTGTGCAGTCTCATCCGTCAGGGGTCAACGGAGTCCAGCTGGCCTGGGCAGTGTGTTGAGAGAGCATTCGCACCTAAGGTGCTAGGGCGTGGGTCAGCCCATGGCCAAGGCTGCCATTACAGATCGGTGGGTGCGCACTGGCATCTATCATGATTAAACTCATGAGCTGCCTGTCATTGCAGGTCGATATATGTGCGCACCTGCACCTATGGTGCCCGTGATTGTGTGTGCCCCCTACCATCCCAGGCTTGTGCATGCGCACTGACACACATATTAGTTAAACCTGTGTCCATTCTGCTGTTGCAGACTAGGGCAGGCACACTTGCACCCCTGGTCCTGGGGACTATGTGTCCAACCTGCTCCACAGGTCTTTGTGTGCACCAGTGCACGTGCGCCCAGGTAGTGAGGAATACCTGTGGGTGCTTTCACTACCTATGAGGCCTGCTCTTCGGCTTACTCTTTCCATAGGTTAACATAGGGAAGTGATTGACATTACTTTGGCTGCAATATTGAATTGCAGTGGGGCAGCCTTATGAGGTTTCCTATTAATGGATTCGCCATGCCAGACCCTTTTCAGTGGAAAAAGGGGTTTTGGCATAACTCGCCGCTTAGAAATGCCACTTATAGAATATGGGCAATTCTATGTTCTAAGAGTCTGGTTTGCTGTGGTGCCTGGCTCCGATGGACACCAGGGGCCAGGGAGCACATCTGTGTCAGCGTAAGTGGTAGTCATAAACCATGGCCATACCACTAGGACAACCGAACTCTGGCATTTGAGGGCCAGAGGTTTTGACACTTAGCCTTTCAGGGCCTGATCATGGTCCTGCTAAAGATTAAGATTTGCATTATACAGCCCTATTGCAGACAGGCCTACAATTTAGGGAAGATATCTGTGGTTCAAAGGGATATTCCTTAACTTTAAAGATACACAACAGTATAATTACGGGTGCCATCCTTCAGCAAAGTGTTAGATAACCTTGTGGGGACACGGAACCGGAGAACCTGGACTGCGTGGTGCATATTGCTGGAGGACTCTGTTGTGCTCATGGAGGATTACTGCTTGTGAAGGGGACTGCGTGCCCTTTCTGAATTGTGGCCGGCTTGAGCCGAAGACCTGCTGAAGTGTGGCGCTCTGAAGTGTTCTCTCTACAAGGACACATCTGCAGGCCTTGTGTTCTCCCAGAGACCTCAGGGACATCAAAGATCTCCTGTGAGGGACCGATATCGTATACCTGTGACATCTGGACAGCGGTGCCCACATCGGCTACTGAATCTCAACTGATAGTGAGGTGTGAGCGTGGAACTAAGACTTGTGTCTGGAGACCGGATTGTCTACTGCAGAGCTCCACCTATCTTGCCTGCATCTAAGGCATGTGTTTCCTGTACCACAGGGACCCTGACACTAATAAGCTTCTAGTTGGTGGTGAGTGGATTCACCTATTGCGGGACTCTGTGGCCCATTTTGTCGATCTTGCTGCATCTCTCTCGTGCAACATGCCGACTGCATGCTCATTGCGTGGGGTGCCCGATTCATAGGGTGCATCCCTTTGAGGTGAGGGTGTACCCGTAGTAGTGCCTCATTCTACTTCATGTGGCTCTGCTGCACTTGCGCCCGTGACCAGACTTGACTGGTGTAACCTGTATCATCATGCACTTTACGCTGTGCCTCATTTCCAGGGAGGTATGGAATTTGCAACTCTTCGTGTGTGTGAATTGCCTGTTTCAACATATCTCAATGTGCTCCAGTCAATGTGCCTAATTTCCAGGAAGATATGGAATTAGTAACTCTTTGTGTTTGTGACCGGTAGTGTCTGGTGCGACCGATACCAACGTGCACCAGACGTTGTGCCCAGACTGCCTGGGCACAACCCTGGTCAACATATACCAGACGGGTTGCTTCCTCTTGCTGAGAGGCTCATCTGTGTTACTCTCCATTCCTCGGTTGCTCCCCTTTGACCCTCAGTGCAGCATACCAACTGCCCTCACCACACCTGGCCCCTCCCTAAGACATCCTGGCGCAGGTGAGAGATTGGGTTGGAGGAACGCTTCCAAGACAGTTCGGAACCTGGTCAAGAGAATGCGTGACTGTATTGTGTTTTGAGACCTGTGGGTGAACTTTCTCACCAGCTGCTAAACTCCCCCATTTTTACATCTAACTCCTAATTAAAACTTGATACATATCCCCACCTGCTTCCCGAGGACCCATACTAAGTGTGATTTTTGCCTGTGTGTGGCCTAGTACCCGGGAGGAGGGGCTGGTTATCTTACATCCAGGTGGTATTGGAGAATCGGGGTGAACTAGAGGATGGGTGGAGGCTGGGGCCACAGAGTCTGCAGGGTGTTATCTATTGACCTGCTGGGTTCCAGTAGCGCCGCATTAGGGTGCTGAGTTTGTATGCCTGCATTAGCGTTCCATGTGGTCTTGGCTGATACCTGTCGCATTGTTTTGTGGTGTGGATTGAGTGTGTGTGAGTGGGAGTGATAGTGTGTGGATCGCCTGCGATTCACGACACTGGCCAGCGGTGCCGCGTTATACGTTGATTCAATGCCAAAAGCAAAATACATTTGACATTGGGTTTACCTGCATGTCTCTGGCCCGTGGTGCTGCTTAAAGGTGTTCTAGTTTCATATATGTTCATATCTTTGATATCATTGTGACCTGGGGTATACCTTTTAACTATGGGATTGTATAATCAGATTTGCTAGAGTGTGCCTGGAGTGGACAGCATGTCGCACCACATAAGGGTGCTCTTACTCTGTAGGGGTACAAAAGGGCTATATCCGTCCATCACCACCCCCTTTTGTACCGCTTTGGCCGCCATAAGTGTGGCAGGGTATGCTCAGACGTGAGTCCCTTGCTCACTTTTCCACTGGATTCAAGCATGAAGACGGCTGGAATGCCAGAAACCGGTCCTCGGAAGCTTGTTTCCGGTCCAGGGAAGGCATGGCTTGGCAGTTCGGGCTGGACTGTTCCCATGAGGCACAGGGTCAGACTGATTTTCAGATGGCCATGTCTGAACTGGGGTGGGAGAGTGGGCTAAAGAACGATGATGGATTAAACCCAGATCTTTTGACTGGGTGTGAGTGTTTGATTGGTTCAGATGCTCCGTCCATCACCACCCCCTTTTGTACTGCTTTGGCCGCCATAAGTGTGGCAGGGTATGCTCAGACGTGAGTCCCTTGAACACTTTGCCACTGGATTCAAGCAAGCCTGGCTGAAGACGGCTGGAATGCCAGAAACCGGTCCTCGGACGCTTGTTTCCGGTGCAGGGAAGGCATGGCTTGGCCACCCCCTTTTGTACTTACTCTGTAGGGGGCAGGAATTAGATTAAGAATTTTTCACAGTGTGCATATTATTGATATCATAACAATACTAATGGGCCTAATACTGTTTGTAATATTTCCAAATGTGTTTTATGCCCAAAAGTATATGATGTTCCTGTTATAAAGATTGACTATCTGTGTTGAATATAAACGTTATTTATATACATCCTGTGTGAAGTAGCTTTTGTGATGCTCAGTGTATTCATTGCAAGTGACTGCTGTGCCTTATCTTTACACATTGCCTCTGAGGAAAGCCTGACTGCTCAGTGCCAAGCTACCGAAGGGTGAGCACAGGTTACACAGCAAGTGTAATCACCTGTCCCGGACGGGAGCAGTAGGTTCTGCCTTGCTGGGTGCATCCTTTCAGCCAACCACAAAAGGCGCGTTCTAACATGCTAGAACTACATGGAAATAGATTTCAATGAAGCCAAAAGCATGGATACTTTACATAGGATTTATGCAAGGTGTATCTGAAGCTTAATATGCCTAGGAGACGTTTACCAGGAATTACAGTAACTGGAACAAGTGCTTTTGCTCCCACAAATCTAAAGTTGTTTGCACAATATTTTTAGAGTTTTCTATAGCACGAACAAGACCCCGGGTAGGGTATCAGAGCGCTTTACAAGTAAAGCAGAGTAAGTATAGAACATTTTACAAAACAACAGAGCAGACATGTTATCATAAAAATATTTCTAACAAGGTTCGGTATGTAGCAGCAATGAAAATGGAGCAGTAGGTACAAGTTTGAGTACGCTTAAGTCATAGAGGCGAAGGAGTAATTAAGGGGAGTGAGGAAATAAGTTTGAAGTCTTTAACTGATTCCGTGCCTTGCAGAATTAAGGGAGGAATTTGCTCATCAGGAATGATTTTGATTCCCTTTTAAATAGTGGTGTAGAAGAGATTTTTCTAATGCATGGAGGTAGCGAGTTCCATATTCTTGGCGCCGCTCCGGTGAATGCTCTGTCGGACGTTTTTTTCTTGCTGAAATGAGAGGGTTTCAGAAGTAGATTTTCGCGCACCTAGAATGTTTGTTTCCTCCTGATAAGGTAAGTTTGTGGGATAGGTACTGGGGGGTATTGTGGTGTAGAGCTTTATGGGTGATTCAAGCTATCTTTTGGTTATTCTAGCTTCATAGGGTAGCCAGTTGAGCACCTTCAGGTGTGACGATATGTGGTCAAGTTTCCTGGATCCTGTTAAGAGTCTTGCTGCTGCATTGAGACAGACTTTTAAAGGGGCTGTAGAGATTTTGGGAAGCCCTGAGAGGGTGGTACATCCGTACTCCAATCTCGAAATGACTAAGGCCTGAACTGCAGTTTTGAGGTCGGGGTTCTTGATGAAGGGTTTCATTTTTCTGAGATAACTGAGGTGAAAGCGGGCATTTTTAGCCAACAGGTTGATGTGCGTTTGCATGTTAAGGTTCTTATCCAGTGTAAATCCAAGCAATTTGGCGGAGTCCACCAGAGTCAGTGTGCAATTCAGAGCCATGATCATCTTGGTTCAGTCCTTTATCTCCAGGGAGTTTTTAGCTTGAGGAAGTTGGTCGTTAGCCAGTGAACGGTCTTTTCAAGAGCTTGATTCATCATCTTTATCTCTTCAATGGAACAGATCTTGATGTAAAGTTGAGTGTCATCTGCGTACATGTGGTAAGAGATATTTGCTTGCTGTAGTAGCTCGGTTAGTGGTTCGACATATAGGTTGAATAGTGTGGGGGATGGGGTTGAGTCTTGTAGTACTCCAAGTAGGTTGGCTGAGACAGGAGAAAGATTGTTGATCACCATGAACGATTGTGTTCTGTTTTCCAGAAAGGATTTGAACCATTGGAGGACTATCCCAGATAAACCCATCCTGTTATCCAGTCTTCTTAGAATTTTGACGTGATTGACCGCGTCAAATGCTGATGAGAGGTCGAGCAGGACTAGTAGGCATGTTTCATTACGGTCAAGGGCGAGAGGGCATCGTCTATTCTATGCAGAATGGCTGTGTCTGTGCTGTGGGTCTGAAACCCGATTGGCAGTCGTTCAGTAGTTTGAAATCCGTGATGTGTTGGTTCAGTTGTAGCTGAATACATTTTTCCAGGACCTTGGCTAGCATGGGAATGTTGGTTATAGGTCGGAAGTTATTCGGGTCGGAGGTGTTTGCTGTCGTTTTTATTTAGGATAGGAGTGATTTGACCAGTTTTTAGGCAATCTGGGATGTGACCTTGCGTTAGCGAGGCATTGATGATTTTGGTCCAGAGAGGGGAGATGATATGGTAGATGTGGGGTAGGCAGTTTGAGGGGACAGGGTCATTGAAGTGGTTGTTGGGTTTGATAGTTGCTAATGTTTTGGTGATGTCACTGAGATTGTAAAGTTTGAAGGTAGGCCAGTGAGAGTTACTTTTGGGCAAAGGTAGATCCAGTTGTTTAGGATTTTCAGCTTGTGTGGTCCTTGGGGTGGCTGAGTTGATAGCTGCCATCCTTAGCTTGAGTTGGAGGGAGTTTTTTCTGTGAAGAATGAGGAAAATTCTTCACTGCTAAGCTGTGATTTCAAGAGTGCGGTTTTGGCCAATTTGTTGGATTGTTGTTTTAGCATTTCAAAGAGTTTTTTCGTTCTATGTTTGGCATTTTCTAGTTCTGATCTGAAGAAGTCTTTTTTTGATTGAAGAATACTTTTATTATAGGAGCTTCTAGATTTCCTAAGTAGTTTGACTTGGAGGGGGGAGGGATGTTGTCTCCTTTTGCGCACAGTTAATCATAGTTTATGTCTCTCTTCATTCAGGGCTCCTCTGACCATGGGTTGTTGTCTTTGTCCAGTATTCTTTTGGGTTTTGGTGGGGCTACTTTGTCCAAGATATTGGTCATCGTGGAGTTGTAGTGAGCAGTGATGTTTGACAAGTTATTGGGAGGAGTGAGAACTTTCTCACAGTGGGAAGCTAGGTCGTTCCAGTTGAGGTTTTTCGTGTCTCTTATCCAGTGTTTAGTCTTGACTTGCTGTGAGTATGTTTTCTTTCTGGCGAAGGGAATTTGGAAGGTGATAGTGTGATGGTCTAACCAGTCATACGGGGTGGTCATTTTTTCTTTAGAGATGATCTAGTCAAGTTTAGCACCTTTGGAGAGAGTGGGCTTTGAGATGGCTTGGATCAGGGGATGTTCTGCTAGGAAGATTTTGAGGGCATTGACCTGCTTGTCTAGGGGGTTTTCCCAATTGAGATTGAAGTCTCCAAGGAATATGTCGTTGGAATGAGGGGTCGAGTTCGTAGTAATGATTTCCATAAGTTGGTCTTCGAATTCTGTATTCTTACCTGGGGGATGGTAGAGTATGTGTAGATTGTGGGAGTGGTTGTCTGAGGTTTTTATGGAAATCCCTAGGTATTCACAAGAGTTCAGGGGTTCGGAGTGAAACTGCGAGATGGTGATGTCGGATCGATGTATGCAAGCGATGCCTCTGCCCTTTTTGAGAGGTCTGTTGTAATTTGGGGGGACTAGAAGGTCAAGGCATGGTTGGATGTTTTCTCTTACTCTAACTAATACATAGGTCAAGCAAAGGCACTATATATTGCTTACAATACACCACTATATACATATTCCAACATACATATACATACTACTAGTGGTAGAGATAATATACTAGGAAGTACAATATGCAGCAAGCCCAGGAGTGACATAATTGTAACCCATGGCAGCAGTGATAAATCACCAGGAAGTGCAAAATTGAATAAACCAGTAGTAACAGAATCCTAGCCCTGAGGGCAGTGCCACGTCACCGGGAAATATCATAAGGTCAAGTCGAGTTAGATAAAGAATCCATGGTACATTTTCTCATGATATATGGCTTAACTTGAGTAGTATTGAATTATTAGGTAAACATAGTAGTAGGCTGAGTGACTTGTAGGGTAATGTTCTAGCTTAAGGAAAAAGACAGTTGGGGAGTCTGTTCCACTGGGTTTTCAGGCAGTCTGGCAAGGACATTTAGGTCAGTGTGTAGCCTGCTTTCTTTGGGTCCTATCTCGCAGGCCCAAGCAAAATGCCCCTGCATACATAGGATCTTTTTGGTGTATAAACAGTTGTAGCACAGGAATGCATATTGGTAGAAAGGTTGTTTTACTTTACCAGGCTCTTTCTGGGAGGCAGATGATCATTGTTTCTTGTTGGGCTTGAAGTCTGTGACTCTTTCTGGCTCTTGCTCGGAGTAATATAACTTGCTATTTAACTGGGCGGGATATGACTTGCCACCACAGGGGGAAGGTTCCTTCTCCTACCTCGCCGCCAAGACCTGGAACTCCCTCCCGACCCACCTCCGCCTGACCCAGGACCACCTCGCCTTCAGGAAGCAGCTCAAGACCTGGCTGTTCGAGCAGTAGCGGACCCTCCCCCTAGCGCCTTGAGACCCCCCGGGTGAGTAGTGCTCTATATAAATGCTTTGATTGATTGATTGATTGATTTGAAGAGTAGGGTTTCTTATACTTTGCTCTTCTTTGCCCTAACAAGCCCAAACAGGATTCACTTCATGGAGTCACCCTTTACCTCAGAATTCCATAACCACAGGATGCAAGGGTGATAGAACGACCTGGGAATGTGAAGAAAAAAGCAACAACATTGACACATGACATACTCAGATGGGTCAGGCTAGTCAATTACAATCCAGCCTAGTGGATGTTTCAGGCAAGAAACATTTGAAGAAACAAGCTCAATGCATAGCACATGCAAATAAATATTTTAGTAGCAGTAAAACACTTTTAAAATATCATGTTTGTCAATGTTTACATCCAAAGAAACGATTATCAACTTTCACCCAATATAAATCTGCAACATGTACACCAAAAAACGAATTTGTACGAAAAGCACGTTTCTAAAGCAAACTCCAAGAATATTACATAAAAAATTTAGCAGTCATAGGAATGGTTTGACTGCACTTTTTGACTTGAAAACAGAAAAAAACCCTGCATATGAACTAGCAAAAGGGGGAACAAAGAGATCTCAGAAGAGGTTTGAAAATAAATGAGGCCAGGCTTGCAACAAGGCCAAATGTTTCAAACTTAAAGCAGTGAAGCGGGCTAGCCAATCACAATCCGGCCCAGTGGCGATTTCAGGAAACTTCAGTGCCAAGGCCAGAAATATTTCTTCACAAAGACATTTAGCAAACAACATATTTGAAGAAGCAAGTTCAAAACGTCATCTATGTAAGGAAATGTTTTTAGCATGGGGAATTTGTGTGAGAACAGTGACAATTCGAAAATAGCAAATTTTGAAAAAGTGAGAATGCTGTAAATAATAATACAAAATTAATTAAAGCAGATTGCAGTATTCTTGAATGACAGAACTCTGACTGACAAAAGAAACAATAGTATTAGCAAAGGGAGAGAGTCGTTCTGGGACATAATTCCTTTCCACCTCGTTTCGAAGGAAACTGTATGCTTGGAGATTAATTGAGAAAAAGATTAAGGGATTGTTTCACAAAGGTATTTATGAGTACGGGAAATAGTATTTGTGGAGTACTCTTACATACCATTGGGAATCACCCCGAATTGTCAAACTCCATTTTAGCAAAAGTGAAAAGAGGCATGGTCTTTTAATTTTCCTTGATTATTCACATTTTAGATGTTCTGAAGCATTCAAAAAGCAGTTTGGCGTATGTAAAAGAGTACTACATGAATACCACTTTATGTACTCTAAAAGGCCTTTGTGACTAGGCCCCTCATAGTTTAAATCAAGAAAACATTAATTTCAATAATCAGATATGGTCTATGGTAGGAACTTGTAGAATGCGATACAGCCGGAGTATCATGGCGCTCATTTAGCGACGACCTACTACTTCAAGACATAATAACCAGGATGATTCAAACTCAGAAGGTTTCAAGAGTTTCCTAAACAGGAACACATTGGACTCCGCTTGAAAATTTAATGGCAAAGAGTTCCACATCCTCGCGCAGCTGCAATTGAAACAGCTCTGTCTCTATAAGTACAGGTGGGAGTTCTATGCACGGATCACTGACAGGATATTGACAGTCAAAATATCGACTTGCCAAAATATCGAGGTAAAAATATAGAATGCCAGAATATCGACTTCCTATCTACAAACAGGTAAGTACACAAATATCGACTCCAAAATATCGATAGGAAAAAATATAGACAGTCAAAATATCGAATTTTTTAAATATCTTAAAAGTAATGTTAAAGTAATATAATAATAAATATAATTAATTTAAACATATTCAAAATACTTAAATAAACTTAAAATTAATAAATAATTAATGTAACTTAAAAAAAACTTTTAAAACATATATATATATATATATATATATATATATATATATATATATATATATACATATTATAAACAAAACATTTACAATATTTTTTCTGTAGGATAGCGAGAGGGTTAAATTTACTATTCACACTCCAACTCCAGGGAGTGCAACAGTAGGGAAAGCGTTGGATAGCGTAGGGATAAAAATTACTATTCCCACTCCAGAGAGCGCAACAGTAGGGAAAGAGTTGGATAGCGTAAGGTTAAAAATTACTATTCCCACTCCAGTGAGCGCAACAGTAGGGAAAGCGTTGGACAGCGTGGGGGTAAAAATTACTATTCCCACTCCAGTGAGTGCAACAGTAGGGAAAGCGTTGGATAGCGTAGGGGTAAAAATTACTATTCCAACTCCAGAGAGTGCAACAGTAGGGCAAGCGTTGGATAGTGAGAGGGTAAACATTTCTATTACCACTCCAGAGAGAGCAACAGTAGGGAAAGCATTGGATAGCGTAGGGGTAAAAATTACTATTCCCACTCCAGAGAGCGCAACAGTAGGGAAAGCATTGAATAGCATAGGGGTAAAAATAACTATTCCCACTCCAGAGAGTGCAACAGTAGGGAAAGTGTTGGATAGCGTAGGAGTAAAAATTACTATTCCCACTCCAGTGAGTGCAACAGTAGAGAAAGCGTTCTATAGCGTAGGGATAAAAATGACTATTCCCCCTCCAGAGAGCGCAACAGTAGGGAAAGTGTTGGATAGCGTAAGGTTAAAAATTACTATTCCCACTCCAGTGAGCGCAACAGTAGGGAAAGCGTTGGACAGCGTAGGGGTAAAAATTACTATTCCCACTCCAGTGAGTGCAACAGTAGGGAAAGCGTTGGATAGCGTAGGGGTAAAAATTACTATTCCCACTCCAGAGAGCCCAACAGTAGGGAAAGCATTGGATAGCGTAGGGGTAAAAATAACTATTCCCACTCCAGAGAGTGCAACAGTAGGGAAAATGTTGGATAGCGTAGGAGTAAAAATTACTATTCCCACTCCAGTGAGTGCAACAGTAGGGAAAGCGTTGGATAGCGTAGGGGTAAAAATTACTATTACAACTCCAGAGAGTGCAACAGTAGGGAAAGCGTTGGATAGCGTAGGGGTAAAAATTACAATTCCCACTCCAGTGAGTGCAACAGTAGGGAAAGCGTTGGATAGCGTAGGGGTAAAAATTACTATTCCTACTCCAGAGAGTGCAACAGTAGGGAAAGGGTTGGATAGCGTAGGGGTAAAAATTACTATTCCAACTCCAGAGAGTGCAACAGTAGGGAAAACGTTGGATAGCGTAGGGGTAAAAATTACTATTCCCACTCCAGTGAGTGCAACAGTAGGGAAAGCGTTGGATAGCGTAGGGGTAAAAATTGCTATTCCTACTCCAGAGAGTGCAACAGTAGGGAAAGCGTTGGATAGCGTAGGGGTTAAAATTGCTATTCCAACTTCAGAGAGTGCAACAGTAGGGAAAACGTTGGATAGCGTAGGGGTAACAATTACTATTCCCACTCCAGTGAGTGCAACAGTAGGGAAAGCGTTGGATAGCGTAGGGGTAAAAATTACCATTCCCACTCCAGTGAGTGCAATAGTAGGGAAAGTAAATACTTCATATATAAATATAAATAACATAAATATTAAAACCAATTACAAAATAATTAAAATATTTTAAAATTGTATAAAATATATTAATTAATGTATTAAAATTACAAATAAAAATTAAATAATAATAAAAATTACCTACTAATACTAATTATTTACCAATTACCAATAAATTAATTTACAATATAAAAATAAATAAAAATTAGACACAAAAAATATTTTAAAAATATAATTACTTACAATTAAATTACTTCCCAAGCTATTCCCCTATAAACACACAACCCACTACAGAAAATAATGTAATAAACGTAACATATTTATCAATTAATCAATTAAAATTAATTACCAATTATATTTTAATTAATTACCAATTAATAATTAATTAACAATTAATCCTAAATAAATACCAATAAATAAAATAACATATTTAATTAATTATAATTAAATTACTTCCCACCCTATTCCCCTATAAACCCACAACCCGCTACAGAAAATAAATTACTAAAATTAACATATTCATCAATTAATCAATTAAAATGAATTACCAATATATTTTAATTAATTACCAATTAATAATTAATTAACAATTAATTCTAAATAAACAACAATAAATAAAGTAACATATTTAATTAATTATAATTAAATTACTTCCCACCCTATTCCTCTATAAACCCACAACCCGCTACAGAATTATATTACACAAAAAATAAAAATTAATATTAACTTACCTTAAATTCGATATTTTTGTTGTCTATATTATGTCTAGTCGATATTATGTCCATTCAATATTTTTGATTCGATATTATGTCCATTCTATTCTATATTAAAATTTTCTAGTCGATATTTTGGTAGTCTATATTATGTCTAGTCGATATTATGTCCATTCTATATTTTTTACTCAATATTATGTCTAGTCGATATTAAAAACTCGATATTTTGACTCTATACCCTAGCCACACCATGCAAAAAACGATCCCTGGAGCGCAAGACACAGGTAGGAACATAAAAAGAGAATTTTGTAGCTAAAATATCAGACAAACTTAGATATGTTGTCCAACGGACGATTGTCATAGATTTGAAAGTGACCCTCCTTTTAATTATTAACCAGTGGATTTGTTGCATGACATGGGAAATGGGAGCCGATATAGGGGGGTGGTGAAAAGTCAGGCAGCAGAGTTTTGCACTAATTGAAGCTCATGGAGTAAAGAATCAAGTGGTCAAGGTACATGGCATTACCATAGTCTAGCCTAGACTGAATTAAGACATTTACTATTGTGTTATGATTAACTGAATCTACAGCATTTTAATGCTGCCAAAAACAATTTTGTATACAAAAGAAACCTGGGTTTTCAAAGACAGCTTAGCTTATGTATGAATACTCAGGTTATGAACTGAAGGAGAAGTGGGCTGGCAAATGATAGTTGAAAAAAGACTTGAAAAAAGGCCAAGCCAAAGCAGTGGGCCTGTGTGAGCACAGGCAACAATTTGTCTTTGTCGGGGTTTACTCCATAAAATTTGAAAATATAAGCCCCTGAAAAATGAATAAAGAATTTACCATAAATGACTGTCCATCATTTAGAGTCATTGCGGAATTGGATTGTCTATAAAATTATGTGGATGTTATTAGCATACATATAAGTAAGGTTCCATGGCCATGTAGCAGCTTAGCCAAAGATGTACTGATGTTACTCAGCATAGGTCATAGAGTGCAACCTTGAGGATCACCAAAATAGAGAATAATTGGGTCACCCTGATATTGAGGGATCGCCTCAGCTTGTTTGCCGTCTAATAGGCATGAATTAAACCATTTCCGAGCTGTGCTGTTGAAATATTTTAAACTGCTATCAGTAAGCCTATATACTAATATAGAATGAATAATAATGTTGAAAACCGACAAAAGGCTGAGCAGCACCAAGTGAAATTGGGCAAAAATTACTCAAGCTTTCTGGTCCGAAGAACTTTTTTTTCCAAGTGCTTTCACAACGGTAATTTTCCACAGAGTAGGAATTTCATCTTTCTCTAATGACTTATTTTAAACATGAGAAAAAATATTTGAAGTTAAATTAATCAGTGTTTTCACCTATATGTCAACACACATGTTCAAGAAACCCGGTTGGTCATGTGTGATTTTAAGATGACAGGCCAGCATTTCCACTGTGACTAGTTGAAATTGATCAAACATCAATAGCTCCTTAGATATGTCAGAAACTTCTCGATGCTCTCTGAAGAGTAGAAATTCTCTGGTGTTTTAATTTTGCCTGAATAATGTTTACTTTAATAATGTTTATAAAAATGTACATTCAGTTTGAAGGACTGAGTTATAGGTTTAATGCCATTTTGCTCCAGTTTCTGAGCTCCTAGTGTTAACTTACAAAGTTCAGGTGTATAGACTCCTTAAAATATTTTACCATTTCAACAGGAAAAGGATCAGAGATTGATGGCATATCTTAAAACTGTTAGTAAGTTGTGTGACTAATAATTCAAGAGGGCATTGTTTCCTTTTGCTGCTATTGTAAGACTCAGTAAGTGCTACTTGCTAAGGATGTTCCAAGAGCTGGAATTCAAAGGGAATAACAAAATGGTCACTCCAAATTAGAGGGTTAGATGACATCATTTATTTTCACTCCCTCTGGCTGGATTTCTTGAGATATCTGGATTGGCTCAGAATGAGAAAGAGGGTTAGATAACATCATTTATTTTCACTCCCTCTGGCTGGATATCTTGAGATATCTGGATTGGCTCAGGATGAGAAAACAAGAATTATAAATGAGCGAATTGAAGTAAATCAAACAAAATAGAGCAGCCACAACATGAAATAATTTCAAACGGATAAGCTAGCCAGGATGTCTGCGATGGATTGGTAGCACGTAGTGCTTTGTTGCTTAGCAAAATGCCAGCGGGTTAAGCTAAGAGGAAAGGAAATGTGCTAGAAAGTGTTGATGTATTAGAAAGTACTCATTAGTAAAGCCTTTGGAAGTATAGTAAAACATTCAAATGTTGTGTGTAAAATGCAAAAGATCAAATGTCATATGGTGTTCAAAGGTACTTTAGGTACATAGATTCTGACAGTGATATGAATAGCACTAATTTTATGGACCTCTTCTTTCCTCAGTTGGGCCATATAAATGACCCTAATTCCACTCGACGTGTGTCTTCTACAAAACTATGACTCCTGCTGGTGGAGCTGCCCTTAGGATAGAATGGGCGCTAGAGATTGCTCGTTGTTCCAAAAACCGAAAATGTTTTATTTTCAGTTATGTCACTAAATTAAAACCGACTGTATTAAAGAACATAAAAACTGTACTAACATAATACGTAGATTACATTTCACGACAATTAGTTAATCAGCATGTCGTCAGAAATGTATTAGTGGCCTCTGACACTAAAGTGCATAAAGTGAAGTATAAAGCACGATTTAGAAACCAAAAAGATAACTCCATTTTGCCAAAGACTGTTCGATTGGGAGGATTTAAGTCATGAAACTAGTCTTTCAGGGAAGAAATTTGAAAAGATACATTTTACCCTGGAAAACCACTTTAAAATGACAGAACAAAATCTGGCAGTGGATTACACAAATATATATTTATGCTATTTATCACTGATGTTTGTAAAGCATAATAATGACACTTCGAAATGAAGCCAAAAGGTCCTACCTCTGTCTCCTTTAGGTGGATATTACAGAGGCGAAGAGGCCAAACAAAGTACAAAGTAATACTCTCAAGATACCTTCTATTTTCTCACCCCTAAAATCATCCATCGAAACATCAGTAATCTAAAGTTAACTATCGTACATAAGAAAGAGCAAGCATTCGGGAACAAAATGACGTGCAATCAAGTTCCTGAAGAGGTGCCTCGACATGCAGAAAAGGTGACAGTGCTCTTCATAAAGATTTAACTACTAAGACAGTCTTGCCTTGTGTTATTTTGGAAGGTGGAGATAAATGTGGGCTAAACTAAGTGACCACATCAATCAAGTGCCCATAGAAGTCACAAGTCAGTGTTCTCTTATTTTTAGTGAGAATTTGACTTCTTGTTCTTTCTCAGGAGTTGCTATGGAACCCTAAATTTCATAGTGCAGTAAAAGCACTTGTGCAACCGACTGGGACAGTTGTTGAAGATGAAGGTGGACGAGTCACAAAGAGGAACCGCGAGATTATGTTGGATACAATCAAAATATTATCTTGATTTAAATTGGACCTCTTGAAGTCAGTGCTTGAACTATGCAGATACATCTTAGTGGGGAAAATCAGATTCTGAGGAACACATCTGTAAGCAGAATCCTCAACTATTGAATCCCTCAGAAACCAAAATGGGATCCGAACAAACTTACTGCAGTAGCTCCCCCGTGCCAGTGGATAATGCCATCAGACTCTGTGACAACTCCGTCCTGATTCCAGGTGTGACAACAATGAGCAATATTACGTCTACTCTTTTTCTGCACCCTTGAAAGTGTATCTGGAGCTTGTTTAATTTTTGTGACGATGTGCAGGGATGCCTGTCCCTAAAACTATAGGATTTAAGGCATGCTGTACCTGTAGAAGACCGATATAGCTCACAGACCCACATGATATCTGTCTTTGGTGCCTTGGCTCCAAGCATGACTTGACGTCTTGCAACAAATGCTCCCTGATGCCTTCAGGTGCACTAGTGAGCATGAACTTAAGCTTAACATCACTAAGCACTAGAAATGAGGCAGGTCCTGTTCAACGTTTTGAGGCTGTTCCCAGTATCCCTCTTCGGCTAAGTCCAAGACGAAGTCAAAAGACAAGTTGTAATCCAAGCCCAATAATGCTAAGCAGGACTTGACCCATTTCTGTTGCTGACTGTTCAAGGAGAAGTCGTGCAGTTAGCAGTCAAAAGATCTGACCATGGTGGCTTCATCTGATTCAGACCCGTACTGAGATTGGAGCCAATGTGCCCTGAAGTTTCTAAAGCATCGTCAAATCTGCAGCAGATGGATGCCTTTACGGAGTCAATGCTGCATTTTTCAGAGAGTTCCCTGTCCCTTGACATGCCTTCAGATGCGATGAGGCCATTGGGGCTTCTAGTTGGATTTTCACTGGAGTGTTCTCCCTGGCACTGACTGAACTTGTTAGGCCTCATCCTGGCCCTCCGCCAACACCAGACTGTGTTTCGACACATTTGTAGCAGGCACTGTCAGTTACTCCAAGCTCATCTCCAACCTTGGATCCTGTGACACCTGTTCCAGACTCTATCCCAATTCCATTGATGGATCCGGAGATAAGTTCAGCAAGATCCTGTCTTGTCATGCTATAAAATAAATAAAGTGCAGCCCGTGGGTTGCATGACTCCCCTTCTGTTTCCTTGCCTCCACACCAGTACTATTGAAGGTTGAAAGCCATTTTTGGTTCTGACTCCGATGCTGTCCAGGGGCTTGAACAGGTTTCCCACAATGAAGAAGACGGTGAGGCAACTTACTCCCCCATAGATGCTGGCCTCCACATGACCGTGCTTTGGACAATTCCACAGAAACAGACTTGGATTTACCCTTTGGCCCCTCATCAAATTGTGGTCATCCATAGGGCGGCTGAAGTCTTGGATTTACAGTGGAGGCTAAGGCAAACTTAATGACCAAGATTTTGCAGTCTGGGCCATTGAGTCTGAGCCCTTTCTGCCATGTAACGAAACCATGACAGAAACTACTGTGACTGCCACCTCAAAACATTGTTTTGCGCCACCTGAGAGCCAGCACATTGGTTGACGTAACTGCCAACTCCTGGGGACTAATTTTGACAAGATCTTTTCTTATCTCCCTGAGGATTTTCGATCTTCCTTTACCCAAATTTTCCATGATGGCCAAGACGTGATCAAGGACATTCTTAGGGTCTATTTGGGCACTACAGACTGTGTCTTTCATGTCATAGGCACCATCATCATTATTGGACACCTTACTTGTAAGCGTACTACTGAGTTCTCTGAGGAAGTCCAAGTTCATTGATGGACATCCCATTTGACAGAGCTAGGTTCTTTGGTGGGAAGGCAAATTGAGTCCAGAGCACTTTAAGGATGTCCAAGGTACTGCTCCGTACCATAGGTTACTTTCCCCGCCCATTATTTTGATCAACAGTACCTTAAGTTCCCTTTTTATACGAGGGGCCTAGCCTGCTGACAGAGTCAGGCCTCACAGACTGCCCCGCTCCCTTTCCAGCCTTAACATGGCTCCTTGCCAGTTGCAGCTGCCACCAAGCCACTTTAGATTTCCCTCACATGGTCATACGGGAACGGTAGGGGACACAATTACATTTTGCCTGCCTTCCTGGCATGCAGTTACTTCTGACAAGTGAGCCCTTCGGCCTGTTTTGTTTGTTTACAGTTTCCTTTTTGTGTCCATCCCGGCAAAATTTATCCAATTTATGACCTGGCATCATCAGATTCTGCTGCCATCCTAGCAATGGAAATTCAGACGCTGCCTGTCAATGATGAGATTGAAATGGTACCTGAGGTGAAGAGGGGCATACAGTGTTATACCCGATATTTCTTGGTCCCCAGGAAAGATGGCAGGCTGAAGCTGATCCTGGATCTCCTGATCCGCCCTCTGAGGTTGTGGACATTATCTGCTGTTAAACTGACATCAGCACACAAGGGTGGCACTTAAATGCTTCTCTTTATCGTCACATCCAGAAGTGGGACAGGGTCGTCATGGAGTTTGAGGATGCTATTGATGTTTTCTCCTGCCTGGGGATTCAAAAGCTGAGGAATCTGCAGTTGGAGTATACACCAGAAAGAGCATTACCAAAGGTAAGTAACTTATTTGTTAAGGATATTGAAATGCCTATGATAAATCACATAAATCAATAAAGAAAGGTTCTTTCCAGCTACAGTACGTTTTTACAATGCCCCTTTCTCTCAGAATTTGAGGAGAATATGGTTGTAACTCAACTGCCAGTGTGTTTTTTAAGTTCCCTGTCAAAATGGGTTTTCAGTCATGGATGTTTTTGTTTCGGTTCTTGAACTTGAACTGTAGAAGTATCACAGCAGTGTTGTGTCTCTCATCGTATTGGAACTCTTGACCACCATCTGCTTCTCACTAGACTGCAGGAAATTTATTTTCAGTATTATGCTCCGGCGTGGGTTACTTCGTTTTTATCAGCTGGATGCCATAAAGTGGCTATTCCTTCTTGCTTGTATATTTCCATGATGACTGTTGAATGGGGTCTTGCACGTTTCTGCTTTCTCCCTCTGCTGTTTAACATCTGTATATTTAAATGTCTAGTCTTTCCATAGGTGGCATCTCTCAAGATAGAGGTAGGTACCTTGAGACTTCATACTGTAATCATGATCTTGTTGGATTCAGTCTGGTTTACCCTGTTGTATTAACCTTCTCCCTCCAGGGCAAGTTGGAGCGTGCTTGCTGTTGTCATTTGGTTCACATAGTTATCTTCATATGGTAAAAAAGTGATTTTCTACAGTAGGACTGTGTGACATCTTCAATTATTATGCTTTTGGAAAGTCATTGATAAAATGTTGGTGATAGGATATGCCCTTGCTTCATCTCAATTTCCATTTTGTACTTTCCTGCGCAATTGCTTCTCCTTGCGTTGTTGGATTTGGAATGTGGAGTTGTTCCAAAGCTTTATCAGGTGTTTTCCCATGCCATAAATGTTCTTCTTTTCCTATAAAATTGCTTTGGCCATTCCATCAAACGGCAATTAGAAGTATAGAAGGCTGTCCAGCTTTCATCCTAATATTTCCTGAATACTTGTTCACTACTGTTTGCAGCTTGAAAATGTGGTCCACTCTTGATAGTGCAATCAAAAAAGTGTAGGCAAGAGGTATAATGTGTCTAGGACACCCGCCACCCAGTAACTTAATAAGGTAAAGAAAAGACCCCATCACCTAGTTTGCTAGAAGAAAGGAATTCTCTTTTATACAGTAGTCTTTCCTTACAGTTGCAGAATCTTAGTTTTATCTATTAAGACTTGTTGTAAGCAGTCAAAGACACATCCATAAGCCAAACAAGGACCAAGCTGAGTCCCGACTCGTTGATGTATAGAGGAGAAACCTCATAGGAGCAACAAGAGAGGACAAAAGATGTGGCCAGCCGCTGTGCTCCAAGCTTTTCGTCACTGGTGCTCGCTTCAAGTGAATTGGGAGGTCAGAGTTAGCACGTGGAATGTGGCCTTAATCATTGCCTTGATGTGATACTAACTCAACCTATAATGTAATTGCTTCAGGAGCTTGCTCTTAGCATTTCCTGGGCAGTTGTAGTTTTAATCAATCGATCAATAAAATCTTTATTCGGTCGAATATACAACCTTAAAAGCTCATGAAAAAAACAGTTTATGAACAACAAAATGCAGTAAAAAACATTCTAAACTAAAATTGAAAATAAGATGACATAAATATTGCAACATATCATCGACAGCAGGAATTCATGATGTGTACCTTTTCCTTAAAATCAAGGCATGAGTAATAAAATTTAAAACAGCGTAACAAATCAATGGGAGACTCAAGGCTCTGTAAGAAAATCAAACTCTCTTGATGCAAATTAAAATATCTCCCTCTTAGGACGGGACGTAAAAATTGTGTTCTGTAAATGGTATATAATGGGCAAAATAACATAAAGTGCTTAGTTGTTTGTGCCCGAGCATGTATTACAAGGGAATGGATCAACCCCGACCCCCCGTCCTTTTTTAATTGGCGGGAAAGATTATTATTTATGTATAATATTGAATCTGCTATGTATAAATTTAAAGGAGCTAAAAGGAGGGCTATGGGAGCGAGAATTTGGGCGCCAATTGCCGAGTGGATATAGGTTGTGTATGAATTCGACTATGTATTTAATTTATGTATCTGACAAATAGCGACTGTTCATTTCTGTTTTTCCTTGCATGAAACAAAAAAAAAAGTGCTTAGTAGTTTGTTAGGGAGCCCAGTCACAAGGGCAGGTCGGCAAAGTAGTGAACCAAGATCCTGTGGTTGAGCATGCCACTAAATAGTGAATCATGTTAATTTGAAGCTAGGAAAGAGAAAAATCTATGTTGAGGGGCTTTAACCCACAGCTGTAGTTTCAGCAAAACAGTGGTGCAGCATGAATCACCATGTTCACATACCCCCCCCTTTTTACTGAACTTCTAGGCTGAGCTGGTACCATTGGAGGCCAGTTTTTGAAGTTAGAGAGCGACTGCTGGTGCCTCTTTCACTTTCTCGAGAGCCTCTAAATAATTACAGGAAGCACAGCTGGTGCTTTGGGAGCGAGAGAGTGAGTGTGTGAGAGAGAGAGAGAGAGAGAGAGAGAGAGAGAGAGGAAAGACAGGAAGGAAAGAGCGAGGAGAGAGAATAGGAGACAACAAAATGAGAGAAGAAGGTGGGGTCGGGGTTGGCTTGAACTGTTTGGCCAGAGATATTTTGGTTTGCAGTAGATAGAGCCCGGTTCAACTTTAATCAAATATGAGTTATTACTCACATTTTCTCTTTACTGTCCAGTACCTTTTGAAGCTACTCCACAAGCACCCTTCCAAAATGGCACTGGCTTGATGCCCCTACGACCCATTATGCATCACTTCTAGGGTTCACACCCTGCACATCTTGTGTTTGCAGCCGGCGGTCGAGCCTCTCTCAATATAAACAACCCAGGATTCCAGGTCAACAGTGCACTGCTCTCATAACGCAGTACAAGGTGACTTTCTTTCCCACTCCGTTTGTCTGACTGATGTACCGGACCTTTGGCCGCAACATCTTTTACAGACCGGTAAAAATTTTAACTGAGTGGGATGCTGATGTTTCCTTGGGTAATTTTTCCTGTGCTTGTTCACACACCATTTTTATGTTTTTTTGAGCCACGAGATAAAAAAGAAACAAATTCCTTATCGAACGGTTAGTGGATCTATGTTTGGCCATATCACTCAAGTAACTTGTTCTATATTTTGTATGATTTTTCTGCTGCCCCTTAACAAACTGTGTCTAGTTTTGTTTGTTTTCTATGTATTTCCCTGAGACTCCCTCATTGCGCTGTATTGTCCTCAGGTCCTGGTGACATTGCCATAAGGTTGTGGACAGTGAAACATGTTGACCTTTCATCACTGTAGGTCTTAACATGTCCTTAGGTTTTTAACATTTACTTGCCACCCTTGAAAGACCTGATCATAGTCAACATTTCTTGTGGGACCTCTTGTAGATAGAAAACTGAAGGGAGAGGGGATTTTTTGTGCAGCAAAGCAAGATCGTAATGCCTGTCGGTAAGAGGCAGCAGGTCGAGAGGGAAATTGATTTGTTGAGGAGTACCACTTTGCAGGTATTTACAAACTTCAGCTTTTATGATTGATGTATTCGGTGGAAAAGTGACTTGATTCTCTCTCTGCGTGATTCATCGGACAGAACTACCTTTTCAATTTATACAGCTGTATACAGGTTGAGGAAATACCTATGCTTAGTTAGGCACTCATCCCAAATCGAATTTGTTTCAGTAGAATTTATTTGCTTCTTGAGAAGATGATTTGCAATACTTTTAAGACAAAGTAATGTAAGAGCACTTTACATCTATTGCTAAAAATGGGGCAATGCTTTGCCTGCATTATATTCATATCTATCCTAATGCTGTTTGTGTTTCTCTTAGGAGGCTGATATACTAAAAGTCATGGACTGATTGCCTTTGGGGATCAGATCTTGTAGGATTGAGCCGAGGCAGTGATTGGACACATCTGCCGGAGAAACAAAAGACCAATGTCAAATTTAATAATATGAACCACAATATCAGTAGTGTGATCATGGTAAAATTAGGTTTTGGGCAAGGAATCTGGCAAGTGTATATCTTATTGTTCTTGTTACAGAGTATTTTCTAGTTGGCATAGTGTATTGAAGGACAACCACTCTAATTGAAGTCATACAGCATATGATTTGCTAAACTGTGATTAACATAAATGCAGAATAATATATGATTGCATCATACCTTATGGTTGAAAATGTTTCCAGTGTTACTACACCTAATAATGTAACCAAGAAAGTACTTGAAAGGGGGAGGGCTACAAACATATCACAGAGAGAAGACAGTAGACAGGTTACATGGATCTTACCTGATCATGCCCCAGACCGCAGTAATAATAATATCATTGGATTAGTGGGTGTTAGCACTACAGATTGGCTAAGGAGTTCCATATATTATATTTATTTAGGAAAGCCTGGTTATGCAAGGTTGAATGACCTGACATTTTTCAAAATGTGTTTAGGAAACGTATCCATGATAAGACCTAGAGGGCAGGATCTATGCCATTTCTCATGATAACAACAGCTCAAGTGAATAGATTCTATTAGGTGATATGGATGAACATTTTTTTCACATGCATATGCTTGAAATTGGCCATTGATCCAGTTACCGTGGACCTACATCTATACCATCTTCACAGTAAATTGTCGGTCATATGTTGGAATAGAGTGAAAAAGTCAAAATATAAGCCAGTGTCACAATCACAGGCTGTACATAGCAGGGCTAAACAAATCTTCCAGCACCATGCTGCTGATCAGTTACACTGAGTTGACAGGAATTGCAGACAGGTTGCACTAATCTCACATGCACAGGCCTCAGTCAGCAGTAGTGATAATATCAGAAAAAGTTTATCAGAAGACGAAATACCTCCACACAAGTCAGGAAATTTCACCCATACTAGTAAGTGCCCTCTGAAACCAGGGAACTAAAGTAAACTATTAGTCTTCTGAACGCAGCACAATTTATCGCTCAAGTATCTGCTTCAAATATACTTCAGAAATGCACTATTTTATTGAACACATTAGCCTACCAGTTTCTAAAAAGTATAAACTTGTCACCAAGAAATACACTTCATTTAATTTTGTATCTATAATATGCTCAAGCTTTCCAAATAGAAGTTTGACATTTGCATGTCGAAAACATCATTTTTGTCCAAAATACTAGATTTTATGTTTTCTAAATATATTTTTAGTTCACAAACATCAACCTATTATTTTTACTAAATAATCACATGTTCTGTGGTTACACATGTACATTTTCTGCCTTATTATCAATTCATCATCCGCAAATACTAGCGGTGCCCAGGAAATTGCGAGTATTTTCCCAGACATTGTGGAAGGGGGTAATCCTTCATTCTCACGAATTCCTAAAAAGAAGAAATTCAGGTTAATGAAAACAGTTTGACGAGATATCTTTTCCATGAAAAAATATTGTTTCTTGTAGACAGGAGAATGTTTATTTTAAAAGACGGTACAAAAGGGGGTGGTGATGGACGGAGGATCAGAACCAATCAAACACTCACACCCAGTCAAAAGATCTGGATTTAATCCATCACCGTTCTTTAGCCCACTCTGCCACCCCAGTTCAGACATGGCTATATGCAAATCAGTTTGACCCTGTGCCTCATGGGAACAGTCCAGCCCGAACTGCCAAACCATGTCTTCCCTGACCGGAAACAAGCTTCCGAGGACCGGTTTCTGACATTACAGCCTTCTTCAGCCCGGCTTGCTTGAATCCAGTGGCAAAGTGAGCAAGGGACTCGCGTCTGAGCATACCCTGCCACACTTATGGCGGCTAAAGCGGTACAAAAGGGGGTGGTGATGGACGGAGCATCTGAACCAATCAAACACTCACACCTTTAAAAGACAGCATGATAAAAAGGGGAAAAGAAATTGGTGTACATGATGGAGAAGCCACTGATAGCGAAAAGCACAAAGTAAGGGGTTTGTTAAAACAGGGAGCAAACTGTGAGCAGTGGCGAGCTCCAGGGGGCTCCCTCAGCACGGTACACTAAGCAAAGTGGTAGGTGGGGGGGGACTTAAGTATTGTTACGCCACTGGGAGAGGGAGTAAGTATTTTGAAAAAAGGAGTACAGTGGGATGGGGAGAGTAAGAGGTTTAAAATACATTAAGAAAAGCATGTGTAGGGGCAAGGGGTTTGTAAAAAGGAGTAAAGTGTGAGGGGAAGTAATGAGTGTGAAAAAGGGAACAAAGTGGGAGTGGAATTTAAGGGGGTTTGTAAAGCATATAGACTAACACTGGAGGAGTAATGGTTAGTAATGGTTAGAACACAAATAAAGTTGAAACTAAAGGGTTTTTTGAAAAAAAAGCAGGAGGGAGTTAAGGGGTGTGAAAAAAGGGAGTAAAGTGAGTGAAGGTAAGGGTATATACAAAGGGAGCAAAGAAGGGCGAAGAGTTTGAGATTTGTAAAAAGAATATGTTAAGGTGGAAGGGAGTAAGGGGTTTGTAAAAACAAAAAATGGAGTAAAATGTGATGTGGAGTAAGTATCACATGGGGCTTTGAATGCAGGGCAAAAAGGAAAAGGGGGTTAAGAGGGGCACCTTCCCTTTCCTTACTAAAAGCCACAAACCGAAAATTAAACGTTAAGAAACAAATGTTTCTTCAAGAATAGCAATTGTGTGACAAAATTAATTAGTCAAAACCATTTTCTTCATGACTAATTTTCATCCAAATCACTTACAACCTTTGAAGGAATAGCCAGAATGATGTCAGGAATGGCAACATTAAGCTGAGGCTGGAACAGTTTTATGAAAGGGCTAGCCATATTTTGTCTGGAAGGCTCACAATATGTTATGGATGGGCCATTCATATGGCAGGAATGTCCACAAAATGGCAAAGATGGATCATCTTCATACCTATGATAGCCAGTATGTTATCATAAATGCTCCAGAATGGCATGGTTGGTCCAGTATCATTATTTCTTACAACACTGCAACTGTTATGTATACACATTCAACCTGTGGTAGTGGATACTAATCCTCACATAACCTACATGTAGGTGACATAATAATAACTTAAGGCCTAATTTAGAGTTTGGCAGAGGATTACTGCATCACAAACGTGACATTTGTCCCATCCACCTCACTACAAGCGCCATAGCATATAACGGACTTGTAATAATGCGGACATGATATCTGTCACATTTGTGATACAGTAACCTATCTGCCAAATTCTAAATCAGGATATTAGTATCAAATAACCCACCAACTAGTGTATTTAGTACTAATTTCTGCTGAAATGCCGTGTCGACCTCTGCAGCTCGAATGCTTCACCAGTGGGTAAAAGGTAGGGCCGGACTGCGAACTTAAAACAGCTTTGGCAAAAATGATAAATTCAGCCCCCATGTGCAGGCGTGCTAATGCGCGCTAAAATCAGAGCAACTTTTTCAGGTTGCCGCTTGGATTGCGTAACGTGCACCACCACTCCTGGAGGTCCAAACCGGCCTCCAAGTGTCAAAACCGGCATCCTGGGCCTCCAGGCTCCTGGGGGTTTGCCCGTTTGCCCTGCTGGCCAATCTGGCCATGGTAAAAGGAAACACCTCACGGGAGTTACCATAGGGTAAACTGAGTATGACTGCTCAGTTCCATATGCTTCTTATAAGTGGTGGGCTCCTGCGAGACAAAAAGCCCTGAGATCGTCTGTATCTGTTGTTGTATTCTCCAACGAGGTCTGGTTGTCACAAATGATCTTCAAAGGTGAAGTCTTTACCGGAAACTCTGCTGAATTCTGAGACTGTAATTGTACTGTTCTAAATGCTGTGGGATTTCCTCTGTGTCTAATGTAACCCCCCTCTCTGCAGAGTATCTCATGTGTGGTTGGCAGACTCCTGTGGCAACACTCCCTCCCTCTGTGGTGTCTAGCACCTCAAAGTGAGTGTTAGTTCTGGGACTCTCAGGAAAACTTTAAACTTGTATAAAGGGGCCCTTTTCTTTACTGTATGTGTCAGCTAGTGCAGGATTAAAAACAAGGCACGTTCAGACCTTGATTAAAGAAAGGCCAACTCCCTGACTCATCCTTTATGGGAGATTTATTAGGGCCAGAGGACGTAAATAGGTGTATTTCTAGGCATTACGTCTGGATCATGTGGGTTGAAAAATAAATTTGAGTCATTTTTGGAGGGACCAGGAACGCCTAAGATGTGAGCTGGTGCTTGCACTCTCAGGAAAATCTGCAGGATGTGTTTTTTCATGCTCACTTCATGTAGAAGGAGAGCTGCGTCTCAGCTACCCACCCTCCATCTACAAGCAACGTGCATGTTATGTTATGTTATGTTAAGGAAGTTTGTATAGCTCTCGGCTGCCCCAGCAAAGGGGCATCCCGGCGCTTTCACTCACAGGAACCAATCCAGAAAGCCACGGCGAGGAGCTCAAATAAAACCAGCAGCAGGAACTATTGTGATGGAAAGAGGTACTTTTTAATAGCTCTCCTGAAACCCAGCAGGCCTTCCAAACCACGAATCTGAGGTGGCAAAGAGTTCCATAACTTGGCCGCAAGGCAGCGGAAGGAACGACCTCCTGCACGACAGCGCTTCACACGAGGAACCGTGACCAAGTGCCTGCCGAAGGAGCATAATGCTCGCGATGGAACATACGGAGTCAAAAGATTACAAAGCAGGCCAAGTGAAGCAAGTTTCAGTATCTTAAATGAGAGACCCAGAGTTTTAAACTTAATACGCTCCGCCATAGGAAGCCAATAAAGTTTCCGGATAGTGTCGGAAATAGTGCAGAAACGAGGAAGCCCTAACAAAGTTCTAGCCGCTGCGATTTGAATACGTTGCAGTCTGGCAATCTCAGCTTGACTAGCCCCCAAAAGCAGGGAGCTTGCGTAGTCCAGTCGAGATAGAATAGTTGACTGGACAATCACCTGATGTGTTGAGGGTTAAAAAAACTTTAAAAGAGGTTTAAGACCCCGTAATAGACTGAAGCATGTGCTAGCAACTTTTTTAATGTGAATCCAAAAACTGAGGGAGGAATCCATCCATACCCCCAGATTCTTAACCTCGTCCTTAGATTCAGGAGTCTTGCCTAACGCCGTTGGCCACCAATGTTCACCCCACAGGCTAGCATTCTTACCAACCAACTAACAGCACCTCAGTTTTGCTTGCATTTAACTTTAGGTAATTAGAAGTCATCCATTCCGCCACAGCCGACAGGCCGTCTCTGAATCTAGAGGCACTCAAAGTGGAGCCCTCAGTCAATGCCACCACTAGCTGCGTATTGTCCGCATATGAGACGATGGAAAGATCCCACTGTCAGGCAACCGCAGCCATTGACTGGACTTACAGGTTGAACAAGGTGGGGCTCAGGGCAGAGCCCTGAGGCACCCATTGTTCGATGGAATGCACCTGAGAAAGAAAAGGGGGAGCAGTGACTCGAAAAGATCTTCCGGACAGAAAAGATCTGAACCAATTCAGAGCCGAACCTGTGATACCTGCCTCCTCTAATCGATGTATCAATATGGCATGTGAAACAGTGTCAAAGGCGGCACTAAGATCCAATAGGATCAGTGCCGCCGTCTGACCTGCATCAAGAATAGTGCGCAGATGCTCAGTCATGGCAAGGAGAGCAGTCTCGGTACTGTGGCCGGAACGGAAACCATTTTGCGACCTATCCAGAATATCTTTGGAATGCAAAAAGTTAGTTAGTATGGTGTTAACATGTGATTCCGCCACTTTCGACACCCAAGGGAGGAGGGATATGGGCCTAAAGTTTTCAGGCTTAGTCGGTTCCAGTGCCGGTTTCTTAAGGATGGGGGGCACCCATGCCTGTTGCCATCGAGTTGGCACCATGGCGGAGGAGAAAGAAGAATTAATAATCTGACACAAAGGAGCTGAAAACAATGAAAGAGACTCTTTAAAAAAAGCTGGTTTTAAAGGGTCAGATGGAGAGCCTGATTTAATTTTCGTACTTAACCTGATCAGCTCATCATGGGAGATCTCGGGAATGACCATAAGACTGGAGCTCAGGTCTAAATTTAAGTGAATCGGTCCAGCAGAGGAGGTCATAGAAGGAAAAGACCTATATCTAGCATGCATCTTTTCCACAAAAAAGGAGGCCACTTCTTCACACTGCAATTCCGACGTAATTGCCGGCACCGAGTTTTTCCTGACTCTGAGATCTTTTAAAATCTTAAAAACACATTTTGCAGGGTTAGAGCTGAACTTAATCTCGTTGGTGTAATAAGCCGCCCGAGCTTTACAAACAGCTCTATGATACGCTTTCAATTCAGCCAGATACTGTGCTTTTTTGTTAGGATCATACTCCTTCCTCCAAGCACACTCTGTTTTCTTACACGCCCTCCTCAACAAGGACAAGGCATCATTATACCACGGACTAGAGTTGTGGGTACAACCCTCACACCAGCGTGCCAGGATAAGAGAATCCAGTGCCCGGGCGATCCAGTCACAAAACATATCATAACCAGACTCAGTATTGTTAAAAAGACCAAGAGGGTCAGTACTGAGGAGTGCATGAAAATCTTCTAGTCTCAGTTTCCGCCACGAGCGTTTAAAAACAGATCGAGGAGCAGCCTTATTACATTGCTCTGATATAGGACAGGATATTGCTATCAACAGATGATCTGACCAACCCACGGAGATGGGGGTCGCTTCTGTAGCAGACTCGATGTTAGAAAAAATAGGGTCTAGCAGATGCCCACCCACATGCGTGGGGCTGGGGACTAATTGGGTTAGTTGAAATGCACTAAGGTCTGCCAATAGACTTCCGATGGTATTATCTTGCGTAAGCTCAAAGTGCAAATTCAAATCCCCAAAAATACAAAAATTAGCTGTCCCCACCGCAAGCGAACCCACCCGTTCCAGGAAAGAGTTAATAAAAGCCGGTGGCTGACCCTGGTGGCCTATACACCAAAATCCCAGAAAGAGTCCGGTGAGGGCTCACACTAATACTAAAACACGCACACTCACAGCCCTCCATCACTTCCTTGACGAAGAGGCAGGAGTAGCAAGATTAAAAAATTATTGCGATACCACACCACACCCCCTCGTTTCCCTATTTAACATACAGATGGAATATTCAGCTGGCAAAGCTAGGTTAGGCTCGGTCATAGTATCCCCTGTAAGCCATGTTTCCGTTAAAAAAAATATATCCGGTGCTTCGTCAATAATAAGGTCAAAGATTTCAGCATAATGCTTAACCGGTGACCTTACATTGAGATGCAAAATTTTCAGCCGTCGCTGAGAGATAGTCTTGGTATAAGGTAGCGGGAGGGGTAGGGGAGAAGGAAGCGCGAAGTTACAGTAAGAGCAGTTAATAGGCCCTGTCAGGGGATGGATAGGGGAGGCAGTGCACCGATTACCCATGGGATTTATGGCCAGTAGATTGTCCAGTGAAAAAATATGCATTTAGGAAGCACCACGACCAGCATTTCTGGCGTGAGGCGACGTACTGGCACGGACGGGCGCAGACGGGCTTGCATTTGGCGTGCCTTCGGCGCGCCCGCTGCGTGCGTCCGCTGCGCTCGCGCTCCATACTTGACTTAAATAGATGACAGGGAGTGTAGAACCACTAGACCGCCAACCAAAATGGCGGCGTTAAGTGTGTAGCCGGAAGTGAGTTTCCGGACGTGTGTTTCAAGTTCGCCCTCCACAGCAAACAGCCTTGTGGCTGCGGTGGACTGGGGCGCTTAAAACAGGGCGCAAGTAGCCTCGTGAACAAGACAGTGAATTGCGGGCAAAGAGTAAATTTAAAACAATCCCCCGATAAAACAAAGTTCCCCACAAACAATCACAACAAGGTCTTTACAAGTGCTAATTCTCCGCGTGGCACTGGTTTGTGGCATGTGCAAGTGAGTCTTTTGCTAAGCTGATAGCCTGACTTTAGGCCATCAGCATAGACAATGACAATTAATGGGACAGCCTGCCATCCCTTGGTTTGACTAGGCACCTTTGCAGGAGAAGCTTAAACAACGTTAAACAACGATGAGAAATCCTGTCGAGATAAGATTTAAAGCAAAGTAGTTGCTTCTCCTGGAGTGAGTTCATCCACAAATAACATTAATCAAGGTGTTTGAACCGGTCTCACACCATCCTCACGTATAGAAACTAAATCGCACCATAGGGAAAGAAGACATTAACAATAACGTTCGTTAAATCTTTTGCACTTTTCCCATTGGGATGCTAGGTCGCCTTCTGCTTTTCCCCAATTGATTTCTTTATCTGCTCCTATTAATGCCACTATGCAGTTTTCTCTGGTGATTCCACCGTCAGTGATTTTCTTTTTCCTTTCACCCTCCTGCCTTCCTTGCTGTGCTTGACCCTGGAACGTACCCCTTGTCAGCCGTAACACAACGTAATGGGGAGAGCGGGCACAAGATACCTGCCGCCTATGAGGTACCTGGCAAGCGACAAGCTTTGCACAATCCTCCAACAATAAATCCCCGGTTGGTTTCTGGTCAGTGGTTTGGCCCCACTGAGGAGCGACTGGTCAAACAGGGCTCTTGACTGAGAGACCAAAAGTGATTGGTTGTGGGGTTGTGGTTTGCCTGTGCTCTCTGTGAAATGTCCATTTCATTACCAATTTCTGTGTTTCAATTGTTTTTCTTTTAGGGACACCATTACTGGGTAGTCTTAAGCTAAAAGGCCCACAACTCGCGTTTGTTTAAATAAATACCCACTTTATCCATGAATGAAAAAGATTCTATCTAAAGAAAAACAACCAAGATGCAACTGAACATCTCCCTCTTGTTTTAAAACCAAGATCGTCCTAAAATATTCCAAGGGTGCCTAAATGCCCAGGAAATTAACCCCATGGGGACACACTAGAAACCCTCTCTGTTCTACCTACTCCCCCCCCCCATCCCTCTACCTACTGTTTCATAGCATTCAAGAGTTCTACTGCAATCTCCTATTCCCAAACGAGAGACTCCATTTCCACCTGTGAAGCAAGGCGTTTGGCAAGAGAGCCGTTTCTATCCACTAGGCCAGGAACTTATTTTTAACCGTGTTTAAAGCTTTTCCACTTTTGTATTGTTATCGACACAAGATTAGGGGAAAATATTAATTGATGGTCCTAGTATTGCAGATTCTTGTTTGTCTTTATTTCCATCAAGATCTTCTCCCTGTCCCTTAAATGTGCAGCTCAGAATATCTGTGGATCACTATTCGATTTGACAATTTGATCCTCCTTCTGGCCTAAACCCGAAGATCCAGTGGCCTAGTTTGCAATAACAAGGAGAGGGTCAGCAACTTGATCCCACAGAAGAGGATCCCAAAATGTCAACTTGGTGTTGGAAGATCGAGTTTTCCATTATTTGTTTAGTGTCAGGGACTTTGTTCACTTTTGCCAAGCTGCTCCTCTGTCCCTCAAAACCTGGCTGCCATTGAGGTTCTACTTGTTAATTAGTAACCCAATTTATCTTACCCTCTCAAGTGCCTATCTGTCCTTTCCATAGATCAAACAGCTATTTTAACTTGTCAGATTTGCCTTCGAGGAGTGAGATTGACTTTTTATTGTGCGTGGGTGTGCTATCAAAATATGGGATACTAAATATCGTGCTACAAAAATATTGCAGCAAAAATGTTGGCGATCAAAATATCGACAAGTGTATATAGTAGGTTTGTTGTATTACCTCCACACGTATATTTTCAAGTATGCAGATGTGGAGTTGAAAATAGTAAACCTATACTCACTTACCGAGACATATTTACCATGTCAAACTTATAATCGTCTATATTTTCATAGTCAGCATTCTTGTAGTCGATATTGTGGCATACAACCATCTGCAGTGAGGTGGGAGATGTAGGACTACTTGGTAATGGTTATATATTTTTTTATTTTTTTGCCATAAGTTAATCTGCTTCTACTGCACAGTTCTTCGCTTAGCCTTTGAAACGGTACATGGCTGACTCACTGTTATTTCCCTTCCACGTTTGATGTAGCAATGAGAAGGTGTGCTACGATTCTGTGCACACTAAACTAACGATTTGTCTGTCTAATGTGTCATTTTCAGTGCAGTGTAGTAAGAAAGGACCTCATTCTGGGTGCACACAGAGGAGTCACTGGGGTCGCCCAGACTTTTGGTCCTTTCTCTCCCTCAGTTAATGGTTACACACATAATGGGTTGGCTGCCTTGTTGGTGACAGTGTACTATGTTTGATGAGCGCCTTTTATAGGGTAGCTTATAATATGAGGGCGGGAACTCTTTATGTGAGCTTTCACCATATGAATTGCTGCTGTGTGCTTGAGTAAAGATCTGCTTTTCTGATCTCTGAGAGCTGGCTGGTGAACACAAATTTAACATCAGGTCTGCAGACTTGCAAAGTGTACCTGTAATCCGTAAAGATTACTTTCCTTTATAATTTTGTACTCATTTATTTTCGCTGTTGTTCGCCATTTTAACTGTTCTGCCTTCTGACTGCATACCAGCCTTTCTTTACATTGTTTACAACTGTGGTACGTTGCATTTGATACCAACCTTTACAGATTCTCCCTTGGTCCCCTTAGCTGCCAAGGTTTCAGATTGCTTATGAGTGACATTTTCATAGTTTCAGTGTAATTATGAGTGACATTAAACGACTATGAGTGACACTGTCTCATGAACAGTATAATGTCACCCACACTTAGTAGCAGCATTGCACAACCCACAGCCTTGGTCAGACACCTCTTGCCAGGCAGGAGGCAGAGAAACAAATTAAACAGAGATTCCCTGCCTTAACCAGCATGCACCTCCCTGTCTGGCAATCAATTAAATTAATGGCATGTTCAGATGATGATCAATTGACAGACTGTTCAGGCACTCTGCCCTGTGGGACCAGAAGCAGACTTCAGGATGTGGGAGGGGCCCCAGCGGTGATTTTCTCCCTGTACAGTTCACCAATTAGGCCCCTCTTTTACTGCAGTTTAGACTGACCCAGTTTTTGGAATGTAATTAGAAGCTTCATTTTGCGGCTGGACATCCACTTCTGTTTGATACTATGGTCTGAGCAGGGGGTGCTTTCTTACATTAATTAGGCCAGTGTGTGGTTTTGTGTTTCAGTCTTCAACTCTCTGAAGTCCATTTGGCTTTTTGTGATAGGATATTTCCAGGTCATAATGTTGTACACTAGCGCCATCTTGGGCCTTTGGTAAACAGTACTCAGATATCAGCTTTTATGCGTCCCTCCGAGCAAAGTGACAAACTGGAACTACACCATGTTACCGCACTTCAGGACATGGGCCAGATGTATTAAGTGTTTCCAGTTCGCAAACTAACCGATTCGCAGAATTGGCCCATTTGCGAACGGGAAAAAGCCTTTTTGGATGTATCATCCCAAAAGGCATTCGCAAAATAGGTAATCGCAATTTTTGCGATAACCTATTTTGAGAATGCTTTTAGGGAATTGGAATTTGCAATTCCTGAAATGCAATGCAGGAAGCCAGAAAAATTTGAAACCTGGCTTTAAGGTATCGCAAATTACCACCAACTTCTAGTTGGTGGTTATTTGCAAATTCCTTTAAAAATTCACTTTTTAGCATTTTTCTAATTGGCATGTGGCTCACATACATACCCTTAGGGCATGTATGTGCGCCACATGGGCACACATGCATATTTCAGGGGTGCAACAGGGTGTCCTTTTGGCACTCTTGCACCCATGATATTGCATGCGCAGTTTGCGAGTACCTATTTGGTACTCGCAAATTGCGAATGCTATCCTATTCATTCCTATTGGCCTCTAACCCCTTAGGAATGAATGGGAAGGTATTTCTTAATACCAAATGGGAATTTGAGATTCGCTATTAAGGAATATGTAGGATTTGCAATTTTTTTGCAAATCCTACATACATTGCATTTTGTGATACTTAAATAGCAAATCGGTAAAATTCGCTATTTAAGAAGCACAAAAGCAATTCTTGATACATCTGGCCCATGGTTCTTTTGCATGACAAACTCAGGCATTGATTTAATGGGGGGAAATTGCTACAAATGCGTTGTTCTAACACAAGACGCATGGCATTTGGCAAGGCTGGCAGCCTTCGACCACAGGTCCCAGTACAGAGTCAAGGACGCTATCAAGACACCTGTCAACTATTGCTGTTGTTTTATTCAGATTCTTAGGCCAGCAGAGACCACAGGTAGTATCTCCATTCCTCTTTAAAACTAAGTGCTTCCATCAACGACCAAATTCTGGAGGCAATGCGGAGCAAGGCATTGTTGTTCTTCAATTCTAAGCAGTTTTTGTACTGCATGGCAACTCCATCACATTACAGTGATGAATCCCAAAGAGATTTGTTTGGTGAGCATCTTTGAGAGTTCTGACCTTGACTACTAAGTAGAGTTTTGAACTTGGGGAGACACTGCCTTTGGATCATAATGTAGTTCATTGTGTTTGTATTGTACTCTTCAAAGCAAAAAAAGTGTTTGGTTTTCAAGGTACTTTGTATAACTGCGGTTTCCAATATAGCCTTAGAGCCCAACGTAGTGGGCTCTTTCAGCTTGGGCCTTTAACAAGGGAGCTGGCCTGTAATGGCCGGTAAAGATGGCTATGGAGGGCTCTTAGGCTATTAGAAAATTCCACCCCAAGAGGGCAGAATGTTCTACTTTGTAAAAACAAAGGCCTCTCGGAGCCCGAGGGGGGTTTAAATCCCCTCTGGCCCCAAGAGGCCTTTGTTCACAGCTGTGAAATGAAAAAAGCATAGGAATTTAGAAGCCCGGCGCACTCCATTGTCTTCAATAGAGCGCTCAACATTCCAATGTTCTAATTGTTACTTCATTCTGAAGTGAAATCTCTCTTTACATGGCTTCACAGTAAATTCGTGAATACATGGGATCAGGAGGTTTTCGGGAGGAATGCATTACATTCACTGTTTGAACTTCAGAGGATTCTCTGCTTACAGATGTCTGCTTCAGCAAACTCTCTCAACTGAATCCACAGACATTATAGGCCCCACTGATCTCCAAATACTGCAGCTGTATCCAGATTAACACACCATGTAATTGAAAACCGACTATAGCTAAATCAGGTCAGAGTAATAAATCTCTGTAGGCCTCAATAGCTTACATTTCCCCAGCCCTAAGAGGGTAGAGAGTCATTAGTGAAGATGCTGACACGACGAGTAGAAACAGCAGCAGTCTTCACATTACTCAAGTGCACGCTGCTGGTATTGATTGCAATCCCAGCATGCATCACTGCACGCACCTGAGAGTAGCCACTGCAACTCCCAGACTTCCGGAACATTAATCAGGGTTGCTGCAGGGATGCAGTTCTCAGTTGCAATAGATGTTAATATGATAGTGTTCAGGAGTGACCCCATGTTTACTTCCTGACTAAGCTTCGGCCTCTATATAGTGGTGCTTGTGCACATCTATGATGTCAGGTGATCACATCAGGTCACACACACTACTGTAAAGTCACTGATTTTCTTGTGTTTAGCGATAATGCACCATCAGCCGCCTATTCATGGTACTGAAATTATGCGTTTGTTTCATAAGTGTCTTGTTTCTAGAACCTATGTCCAGGATTTTTGGTGCATAGTGCATAACAATGCAATGCAGTTCATAAAGAGTGCAATGGGGAGAGGGTGAGGGAGAGGGGTTGGCCTAACGGCTAGGGCGCTCGACCTCGGACCTGGGGATCTGGGTTCGAGTCTCGGTAACGACGCCAAAAACCTCCTGTGATTCTGGGCAAATCACTTAATCTCCCCGTGCCTAAAATGAATGCGTGTCCTCTAAGTAAAGCGCTCTGATACCCTAAGTAAAGCGCTCTGATACCTGATTCAGTTCGGGTCTAGTTCGCGCTATATAAAACTCTGCAAAAAAAAAAAAAATGGCACATGAAGTGCAGAGCTTCAAGCCACGCATTATTTCTGAAACACCAGAGCAGCACACTGGTAAAAATAACACCCCACATAGTAGTAAGAATATGGAATGTACGTAAAAAAAGCATACAATCACGCTAAAAATGATTGACCATGCAAATTTAGTAGAACCTCAGGATGTGGAGGCACTGCAGTTGGAAGGGTTTTAGATATGAATGCCACAGCTCCCCCTCCCAGTTTCTCTTAGGTTGTTTTCTGCCACACTTTCTAGTCCTATGTTTTCGGTGTTTATATATTGGCATCTAGGTACAAAAAGTAGGAGCTGTTGATGGGAAAATGAGGATGATCAATTGAAGTAGGAACCATTTCATGGCGTCCCTAAAAACTACAGCTCTCTGCATTTGGCACAGTTACCCTAGTAATGAGTTCCATTTGGTAGGCCCACATACAGAAAGCTGATGATCGGACCAGCTGTTAGAACAGGATTTGGGAATAACTAGCAATATCCGATTAGCAGATCTGAGCATTCAGATAGCTCTGTAGTTCTGTATTTTGCCCACAAGATACCGCATGGGGGCGTGGGAGGGAGTTAGTGGGTTCTACTCAAGCTGACATTGAAATACCTGGTAAGGTATTGTATATTCTCTGCATCGTTGGACGCCAGAGGTGACACCATCTTACAAATTACAATGGTTTTATCTTTTCTTGTGGGGTGGGAATCATGCCTGAAGTAGGCTTTCTGTGCACAGGATAGGATAGGATGCCCCTTATATTCTAGTCTAAAATGCACAAGAATGACTGCTCCCTTCCACCGGTGGCAGTCTGAATGCCAGAGTCTGGGCTCCCAATTGTTCAAACCACTTTCTGAACTTCTAGCATATATCTTTGGGAAAGGTGTCTGATAGAGACTTAACGTGCATATTCATTCCCTTTGATTTTCCCAGGCGTCAGGCTGGATCCGGAAGGTAAGGAATCTGCATCTAGATATTGTCTCTACCAGATAATGCGTTACCGAAGGTAAGTAACTTGTTCGATAGGGTTCTAAAGTACAGCTGCTTCAGGTTGGCCTCAAGGAACTAACCCCTGTCCATATGTCAAATGTCCGTCCCCGAGGATCGAAAGGTTATATTGTCAGCCATTTAAGATACGGGATGGTCATCCAGCTCACCTGTGCTCCTCTTCCTGCCTGCTTTTAACTGCTTGCGGCCCCCGCTTCGCGGGAGCCGCTCGCAGCAGTGGTGTAATTGTGTTGACTCTTGCCGCCAAAGGGAGCCACATCGCGGGACTGCTAGGACCAGCAGCCCCGTAATCCAGCTCAGCTGTGCTCCTCTTCCTGCCTGCATTTAACTGCTCCCGGCCCCCGCTTCGCGGGACGCGCACGGGCGTGCGTCGGGCAAAGCCTGGGCCAAGGGCGGGCCCGTTTGAGCCCGTTCGAGAGCAGTTGAGGACGGGACAGGGCCATTCTCTAGCATCCACAACAAAAGGTTAGTGCCTGACCAGCTTCTTGCCACTTACTGAAGATTTATAAAGTATTGTTTTTTAGACACTTAAAGGTGTAGGCGTCCTTTGCAATGGCTACAAAGACTGGGAGGGGCAGGAAGTCCATCACTGGAGGGTCTATAGTGGGCACTTTGGACGAGTTCCTTACAAGAGCATCGTCAGCTCTAGCCCACGAAATAGAGCTGAGCAAAAGGAGACTGTCAATGGACCCTGCCTTTAACAAGCGGTCATCCATGGGCAGATTGGCCCAGGTACTTTCGCCAAATCCCCAACACGATACTGAATCCATCAGGCCTGATGGAAATGGAGAGTGTGTGGGGACCCAAACAACGAATGCCGCCGGACGTTTGATCATCTCTCCTGTAAATAGAGACACTTCAACAAACTTTAAAAGCAACAGCACCCGGCTCAATGAGCAGCTTGAATCTCCCGCCCCAAGTACAAAAACAAGATCTGCACGTGGCCCCAAAGTAGGGGCAATCCAACCAACATCTAAGAGGAAGCATGGAGGCACCCCCTTAAAAGGAAGAAAAGCAAAATTCCAGAAATCTAACCCTGCAGGAGAAAGTATGGTGGCAACATTTTTAAACAGCCCCGTAGTATGCCAGCCTATCACCCAAGCGACTACCCCTGCAGGGAGCCCTAGTGCTGTGCATCCAACTGAGTTGGGACTGGACTTCTGCTCCAAGCTGGAACATATTTTTAACAAGACTTGTCTCCCTATCTATGACAGACTTAGCATAATCGAAAATAGACTCACGTGTCTCAAATTATCATTTGCATCGGCCCAGACCCAGAGAGCAAAAGGGGCCAAAGGGGTAACAGAAACTCAAAAAAGACTGAGTGGGCGAATTAATGAAGTTGACGTTGATCACCATTTTACCACACGGACAATGAATAACACTGTTGTTTTAATTTCCCCTGCTGTGGCATCTAATGACCCCACGAACCATCCTAGCGATATCGCAATGACCAAACACTCATCATTGAATAGAAGGGTGGTGACAGGGGATGGCTGCGGGACTGAGAACCAACAACCCAGAGGGAATAGTAACACACCCTGTGATTCATTAACAAACGGCCTACCGTGTATAGATCTTCCTCCTGCGTCTATGCCATATGTGGTAGTCCTAGCGGGGGTTCCAGCACTGAGCCAGGGCAAAAGGGAGGGTTACATAGAGCTTAAAAACAAATGTATTTACTGGCTCAATTGTAACAGACCACTCCCCCCTATGGTGTCCACTGAAATTTTGTTTGCCAGGCAAGTGGATTGGGTGGGGACATGGATAAAGACCATCAAGGGTGATTGTGTTATCATTAACTTTAGGGACAGAAGGGCTGCAGAATATGTCTGCGAATGGGTTCAGGCACGCTCAGCCACGCAAATTAAATCATTGCCATTAACTTATTTCTACCCAGTAGACTATATAGTCCCCAGAAATATGCTACCTGAAGGGGTCAGACAGGTTAGGAGTGATGTAGGGGGAATTAGAATGACCAACAGGGTTGATATGCTATCTGGCCTAGAAAATTGTGATTGACGACTATCCAATCCTAGACAAAGGATGAAAAAGGTATCACCTAGTGATGGCCAGTTAGTGGGGAATGGGAACCGAACTGCTGTCAATGATAACACCCAGAATGAGATAGTAGATCCCCAGTATCATATAATCCAAAAAAACACGGAGAGAATAGATTCTGACCCTCCAGGAAGGGAGTTGATACCAACCGGATCAATGGGAGAAACAGAAATAACTTTGGTTATAGGGCCAAGAAATGATAATGGGCAGTTGTATTTACTAGATAGGCCTGGTTATGTGAATGATTTGTCCCAAAATAACAATTCTTACATATCGATGTTATCCTGGAATATCGCGGGACTGGGATCCAAAGTAGCTTTGCCTGATTGGTCAGATTTCATAGAAAAGCATGATATCTGTCTCTTCCAAGAGACATGGTCAATAGACCCAGTCTTTCGAATGGTGTACCTCAATTTTCAAGTCCCTGCGGTTAAGAAAGAAGGATTAGTGATCTGGATTTGACAGGCCCTAAGCTGTAAAGTGGGAATGTTGAAGAAGCACTGAAAAGAATCGAGGAGTGCAATAAAGAGTTGGAATCTTTTTCCAGTTACTTAGAAAAACGCAAGAATGATAAACTCTTAAAGGATAAGAGATTTTGTACAATAGACAACACCTATCCCTACCTAAAAATTGATTTTTACAAACAGAATCATTACACAGAGGAGAGCAGAGGCCAACAACAGAGAGTGAACACATTCTCTGAAACTTCAGACTCTGAAAATGAGATTAATGAAGCATATCATGAACCTGAGAATAATCTTAATTCAGCCCCAGGAAGACGAAACCAAAGGCAGTCTTTTTTAGGGAACCGTGGGATGGGACGGGGACGCTCGAGGGTGCACTTCCAAGGATTACCCAGAGGGAATTACAAGCCTCAGTATCATCACCAACAAGAGGAGTCCCAGTTTGTCCGGGAAACAAGGAACCAGCAATACTGGAAGCCAGGAATGTAATTCCTATTTTTAACCTATCAAACATAGAACTAGATGATCCTAGTGTTAGGTTATTGTCCAAAGGTTTATCATTTGGCCCACATTCCACAGTCAATTTATTTGAACTCTATTGTGATATCATTTCCTTTTTTAGAAAAATCCGTCTGAAAAAATTCTTTGTTTCTAATCCATCTATTGATGTTGAATATGATACTATAAGACATGTCAGTCTTCCCTCTACATTCAGTCCATCCCTTGACCAGTTAGGACCAGAGGTGGCCACCTTTGAGTTGGTAGTTCCTAAGAAATTAGATCTTGCCTTACGCTTCATACCTAAGCCACTATATAATTTAAATAAGGAAGAACATCAAGCCTTACTCTCTCTTTCATCCAATAAGAATTTAACCATAAAAGGTTGTGATAAAGGTGGCGGAATTGTTATTTTAGACTCTGCACAGTATGAGACAAAGATGCTTGAGATGCTTGAAGATCGCACGTTTTATTGCCCCGTAACAACCTTTCCTACTTCGAATCTCTCAAAGCAGATACGAACTCTAACAAAGCAAGCCCTAGAAGATGGTCATATTTCTGATAAAGAATACGATTTTTTGAATCATAATGATGGAAAAATGGCATGTGTATATGGATTGCCTAAAATACACAAGAATCAAAACAACCCTCCATATCGTCCTATTGTCTCTACTATAGGAACAATAACAGAACCTTTGTCTAAATATGTGGATAATTTCCTCCGTCCATATATTCCCAATATTAAGTCCTACATTCGAGACACAGGACACATGATTGCTAAAACTGAAGAGTTAGCCTTTAATCCTACACATGATCTATTGGTTACAATGGATGTAGAATCTTTGTACAGTAATATTCCGTTAACAGATGCAATTGAAACCACTTCCTGGTTCATTGATGAACAACATATTCCGTGTCCGACAACCTTTGTGCTGAGCTGTTTGAAAATTGTCCTCACTGAGAACATCTTTTGTTTTGGACCTCATATTTATCGGCAAACAAAGGGAGTAAGCATGGGTGCTTCAGTTGCCCCATCCGTTGCTAATATATTTATGGCTGCCTTTGAGAGAAAGTATATTGAAAATGAAATTGCTCCCTTTTTCGAATCTGTCTCCCATTGGTCCAGATATATCGATGATATATTCTTTGTCTGGACTGATGGGAGGGAAACTCTTGCAGAATTTACTGCATGGATCAATGCAGCTGACCCCAACCTAAAATTTACTACCCATGTCAGCGCCGAAAAGATAATTTCTGGACATAGCCATAATGAATGACCAAGGAAAACTGAAAGTTGATCTTCACGTTAAACCTACTGCCAGGAACACACTCTTACATTATAAGAGTTGTTCATCCCAGAACACAAAAGGACAGCATTCCCTTTTCGCAATTTTTGCGAGTGAGACGCAACTGCACAAACCTTGCAGATTTTGATAGGCAGGCCCTGCTTATGAGATCCAAATTCATTGAAAGAGGTTATCCTCATCGGCTGGTGAGGCACTGGTATAAAAGGGCCAGATACTATGACTGGGATTGTCTCCTTAGAGTAAAAGAACCAGAAGTAAACAAACAAGTGGTCTGCATTACCAAACATTCCATAGTGAATGCCAAAGTCAAGCAGATAATTAGTTCAAGTTGGCATATTCTCAATAGTAATTGCACAGCTGAAGAAAAATTAGCTAAACCACTGTTTGCACACAGAAGGAATAAAAATATTAAAGACTTCATTGTTCATTCAAGGTTCATGAATCCCACTAACCAACCAAGTCTTGTCCAAAGATCTATCTTGACTCACAATCCCATTAAAGGAACTATGCCTTGTTCTTCTTGCATATCATGCAAGAATATTATCGCTGGTGAAGAATTTGTACACAATGGACATATCACCAGAGCCAAGGAGATGTGGAACTGTAGATCCTCTAATGTCATCTATTTTATACAGTGTCCATGTCTCCTTGGTTATATAGGAGAAACGTCCAGAATGATCCAAACCCGCCTGACTGAACATCGTTCCGCCATTAGAATGGAAAAAATGATTGCCCCTATGGTGAAACATTTCACCGAACAGAAACATAATCCCAATGATATGAAATGGCGCATACTAGAAAAAATTCACACGCCGGACTCGAAAGGTGGGATGTCAATTAGGAAAAAGAGAGAGGTCTATTGGATTTTTGTCTTTGACACCTTCCGCAAAGGTCTGAACAACGAAATCCCTTGGACGAATGCTATTTGCTAATTTCTGCCAAATACTGCTGATTATTTGATAATACTATGAAAATTATGTGCCTTAAAGATCTTTTGAAGTTCGCACTTTGAGTTTACATTGTGCAGAATAGATCCAAAAAATGATCATCTGTCTATTACACCTTAATGGAATATGGACTTAAAATATAATTGCGTCCATTATTTGCGGGAATATGGCTTGGTTTTTTAACCATTGATTACTATAGCTTACTTTCAATTTTCTATATAACCCCTGGTACTTCGCTGCTGTAGTCCATTTTTCATTTTTAATCAACTTGTAGTTCGTATCAGAGTAGAAGACATTGTCCTTCCACTGTGTCTCTACTTTAGATTTTAGTTTGCTTTTGCTTTCTATCATTCCCTTTGTGCTGTAGTCCATTTTTCTTTTTGAATCAACCTGTAGTTCGTATCAGAGTAGAAGACATTGTCCTTTTACTGTGTCTCCACTTTAGATTTTAGTCTGCTTTTGCTTTCTATCATTCCCCTTGGGATCACTGCAGCATGACCCATACCTGGGATCATGTTGCCTTATGGGTATAAATACTGCTGCAATATCGTCACTCGGTTGATATCGCCTTCCGCTAATCCACCGGACCGCTTTTCCTCGCACTCGGACGCTTTGAGAAGTCTACATTTTTTATCTTGGTGAGTGTTACTAATTCATAGATAACGTTCAGAAAGTAGAAGAGAGCGTTTTTTGGCTCTTTGCACCATCTTTGATCGTCCGCTCTTCTCTTTCTATACAAACAGAGAATTCCCCACATCAGGAGGTTTTCCCGAAATTTAAAGGATTGTTGATTCTTTTTATAAGGTACGTCAGAGTTACCTAAAATTGTCCCCAGTCTTAATGCGAGAATCCCAGAGTGTATGCGGATCCTCGAGGACTTATATTCTCGTTGTTTTTCTGTTTTCAACAGACTTAAACACGCCAGCGTTCCGAGTTGCGAGTGAGGTTGCATTCAACAATCATTCAGGTACATGTGACCGTAGTTTGAGTAGATACGTTATTATACGTCTCGTATTCGATACACGTAGAGGCATTATTTGGATTTAATGCACATGTTTCTCTCTATAGATTTACATCAAAAAATAATTTTTATGAAACGTCCCTGTTACCTCTGCCACATTTGAGATATTTACGGCATGAAGGTAATTATTAAACATAAAATACGAGCCACAGATATGACATCTTAATGTTATCTTTTCATGATAAGCTCATGTCAATGTTATATGAGTCCATTCATAAACATCTTATCGTGCATTAAAAATGGTATCAGTTTCCATTTCAGGATGCACCTTTATGTTGGTATCGATGTATACGAATTTATCAGCCAAACCAACTACAAAATTTATTTATATCGTTTATCTTTGGTTTCTAGAATTATTACCTCGCCTAAAAGCCTGAGGCCCACATTTTGAACGAAATCATCAGTACTCATACCAGTTAAATACCACTTTTAGATTATGTGAGTTTAATTATGAGATTAACAGGTTATATACTCTGGTTGTTTAAGATGGTACATTGATATAATGACTAGCATAACCAACCTCACAAAATAACTAAGTATATATATTTACTGTATATCTTTCAGAAAGTTCTGCACTTAAGCCATTCCAATTTCGATCAATTGAAGACATTTATCCAAGTGACTGTCTAGTAAGTGATTAATACACAATGATATAATGAGATTAAAACTAATATCATGTATTAAAACCTAGGAACTGGTTCTGAAATCTTCCGCCCCCAATTGAAATAGACCTTAAGGACATCCTGTCCTGAGCTTATCCCTGTTTTCATGAACTGTGTTTTTAAGGGCCTTATGTCCAAGTTTGATCTTTGTCTCTATGAACTTTCTCCATGAACTGGGTTTCCTCCCCAGCTCTGAAATGTACAAGGAAATGGAAAACCCGTTTAAGGGTTTATATCGTTGATGTTTAATTGTCTAACACAAGAGGTCATTAGGATGTTACAGGTTGAGGTTATTTCTATGTATCCATTTTTTTTCAATTTAGGTTATAGATAATAAATGTATTTTTCTTATTTTTAGAACATACTGTGGCTACTCCAGAAGAAGGCGCTGGTTGCCGAAACGCGCGTCGAGAAACAATATTTATGCCACTTCTTATATTTGTAACTTCTTCTTGCATTATTGACATTGTATATACTGATTATTGATTCATTTTTTGTTTTAACATTTATGTATTGTGATGTATTTTTTTTAAAAGTTTTAATCCAGATAAACTTGTCTTAAGTTTAGTCTCTTTTTAATATGATTATCAATAAATGTTAGAAACTGATTCCTGTGCAGTCCAACCTCTCTGTTACGATTTCAAAAAAGAGAGGGTACCCCACTTTCACCAGGGAACAGGGTAAGAAGACAGTTAGTCAAAGGGGAGATCCCTGGAGTCGAATAGTCTACTTATCACACAGGCCTTTCTTGTTATACAAGGAGAGGTCACAGTATGTCATAGGTATTCAGACAAACATAAGGATGGGTTTCCACAAAGAAATAGTCTTGTTTACAATCTAGATTTATTCAAGTTGCATATAAATAAACAATAAAGACAAGATAAAATTCATCCAAGACAATTAAAAACCAAGATTAAGTATCTCGGTGGGTTAAAAATTATTATTAAACAATGTTACATAAACATAATATTATGATACACAATAAATGGAAAAGCAATCAAAATATATTCACAATAAACAACAAACTAAACATAGTTACAACAAACCCCTCATATATAAGTGGCCCACTTAATATTTCTGCCACTATATTTTACAAGATCCAATGGCCATAGACAATTTGGTTACTCTCGAGCTTTAGTGGAAAGATCTGATGCCCATCTAAAGCTTTATCTGGCCCTGGTTGGATTCTTTTGGATCAAACAGTGCGTCGACGCGTTTCGGTGCTTAGCACTTGATATCGTGGCACCTTCCTCAGGACTTCTTGTTTCTGGGGTTTCAGGAAACGGATGGATATACCGTATCCTCGGGACCGTGTTGAAAGCACTCCAAAATGGGGTCTACTTAAGGTCTCCCTCTATTGGTACTACAAATATAGTCCTTGGGGCCCTTCTGTTGATAAAAAAGAGAACTCTCTCTTGTGACGGAAACTCCTTTTGATGGGGTTCCTTGGTTATTTGTTTGTCAGGCGACTGCCCACTTGTCGTGTATCTCAGATATTTTTAAAACACTCGATCGAGTGCAGGAACGAGGCAGAAGCCAACGATCAGCTCTAAAACGAACACATCCAGTTCAGGAGCAGACCAACGACTACATATGCCCGTTCTAAGCACGTTTTAAAAATATCTGAGATACACGACAAGTGGGCAGTCGCCTGACAAACAAATAACCAAGGAACCCCATCAAAAGGAGTTTCCGTCACAAGAGAGAGTTCTCTTTTTTATCAACAGAAGGGCCCCAAGGACTATATTTGTAGTACCAATAGAGGGAGACCTTAAGTAGACCCCATTTTGGAGTGCTTTCAACACGGTCCCGAGGATACGGTATATCCATCCGTTCCCTGAAACCCCAGAAACAAGAAGTCCTGAGGAAGGTGCCACGATATCAAGTGCTAAGCACCGAAACGCGTCGACGCACTGTTTGATCCAAAAGAATCCAACCAGGGCCAGATAAAGCTTTAGATGGGCATCAGATCTTTCCACTAAAGCTCGAGAGTAACCAAATTGTCTATGGCCATTGGATCTTGTAAAATATAGTGGCAGAAATATTAAGTGGGCCACTTATATATGAGGGGTTTGTTGTAACTATGTTTAGTTTGTTGTTTATTGTGAATATATTTTGATTGCTTTTCCATTTATTGTGTATCATAATATTATGTTTATGTAACATTGTTTAATAATAATTTTTAACCCACCGAGATACTTAATCTTGGTTTTTAATTGTCTTGGATGAATTTTATCTTGTCTTTATTGTTTATTTATATGCAACTTGAATAAATATAGATTGTAAACAAGACTATTTCTTTGTGGAAACCCATCCTTATGTTTGTCCGAATACCTATGACATACTGTGACCTCTCCTTGTATAACAAGAAAGGCCTGTGTGATAAGTAGACTATTCGACTCCAGGGATCTCCCCTTTGACTAACAACCTCTCTGTTACTCCTTTGGTTTACAATTTTGCTACACCATAGTGCCTAGGTTGTTTCATTTCACTCGTATTTACTAGATAGGCCTGGTTATGTGAATGATTTGTCCCAAAATAACAATTCTTACATATCGATGTTATCCTGGAATATCGCGGGACTGGGATCCAAAGTAGCTTTGCCTGATTGGTCACATTTCATAGAAAAGCATGATATCTGTCTCTTCCAAGAGACATGGTCAATAGACCCAGTCTTTCGAATGGGGTACCTCAATTTTCAAGTCCCTGCGGTTAAGAAAGGCAAAGGTCGCCTGTCAGAAGGATTAGTGATCTGGATTTGACAGGCCCTAAGCTGTAAAGTGCAGCAACTTGCAGTATCAAATAATGATATCCTTGCAGTCAGATTAACCTTACCCCTAGGTAGATATATAGATATTTACAACATATATGCAAGAGGCAATCCGGGGGGGTCGTAAATCGGAGGTAATTCCAGTTCTTGAGGACTTTTTAGATGCTATGCCCAGTAATACTTTTCCACTTGTGGCGGGGGATTTCAATACCACCTTCGAGCCACTAGGTTAAGAAGACCAGTGCCTTATGGAAGAGGAAGATACCAGATGGGGTATCCTCAACCTAGAGTTAATACCCATACAAAAATGGACTGAGGTGGCTATCCAACTGAAGGGGTTGTGCATGGGGAAAGGATTGAGGGCCGCTAATGGCCGAAGACCATCTGATAGGCAGGGCGTATGTACATATGATAATGGCCATAGATCTAGCCGTACAGATTATTTGTTCGTTAGCATAAAACTGTGGCACTACCTTAAGGATATGGTCATCATGGGTCGAATAGAAAGTGACCATAATCCCCTTATTTCATCATTTAATTTGCAGGTAGGAGAAGCGGCACCAGTAACCCCTGGTGTTTCAGCACCAGATCTCATTCTAACCAATGATATGTGCCATCTAAAATGGAGCAAAATCATTGAACACCCCGAAACTTTGGTTTCCATAAATAATGATGTCAACAAAGTACTAACAGATTTGGGAGCCAGTGTTAGTAGTTCGGACTTCCATTCTTTAGTAATAAAAACCCATATAGATCTTTTTGCTCGATTAAAAACATATTTTTGCAAAAAAATGTTCAGGTAAGATTGCAAAGAATAAGAAACCTGAAGGGTGGTATAATGAAACTTGTCGACAAGCTCGGACCAGGTTGGGTTTAGCACTACGAGTTGGGGATCCTGGCAATGTAAGAGTGGCCCGAGAAAGCTATAGGAAAGCCCAGCTAGAGGATAAAAAGCTATGGGACCAATGTAGATGGCAGGAACTAAAGCAAGCATGTGAGGCTAAGAACCCAAAAGTGTTCTGGGACACCTACAAATGGGATAGGGGGGGACGTCCAGATGCACCACAGAACAACGTAGCCCA